>NW_024541252.1:638175-1276351 GCF_016758755.1 Suillus discolor
TGAAACTAATTTGTCACTTGGCACCGGTTCATACCTCTCATTGGGGTACTAGACCACCCGTGGGTACCCGTGGATACCCAACTTTAGCAAGCCCTCCGACCCGTACCCGTGCGGGTGAGCCACCCGTACCACCCACCACCCATATCACCTGACCCACGTTCCATCCGTGGGTGGCACCCGGGTGGGTACCCGGGTAACCCTCACCCATGTCACACCCTACAGGTGAGCTGTGTTCCCATGTATTAGGAGAACTACAACACACTCAGCGAAGCTTGGGGCCCTTTCAACTAGGAGAAGTGCTTCTTTTCACCGGACTGGGGGGATTGTGTATCGCGTGAAAGGTTCCAGTACTGGTGAGGCCTGAATGTAAGGTGCGAGAATTACGGCATGCTCTCTGAGATATAGTGTGAACGCTTCGCTAGACCACCTTCCCATCGTTTTCACGACTTCGAAAGGCACTCCGCGCAGAAGGTATTCTAGCGTTCCCCCAATCCTAAGTCCGTGTCCTTTTAGTTCTGGTAGGTTTGCTGCCGCTGTTGCTGATGCTATCCTTTTCAATAGTTCTTTCTTCGATAAAGGACGCAGTCCTTTGGCGTGTTTCCACGCGAACAGGTGCGCATCACCGTTTGCTGGATTGATTCTCAAGTGATTTTCCAATGCCGCGCTCGGGTCCGACGGCCCTTCCTGCATTGCCCAATATGCTTCCTCTCCTTCGTTTGGAGAACACTTAGTGCTTGGTAGGTGGAATTTTGTAACTGGCAGACCGTTGCGGTCTGCTGCTTTGGATACGCCGGATCTCGTTATGTGTTTCTTCGGATCAAATTCTTTGATTGCGTTTACCGTGAACTCCCCTAACCTTGCTATTGCATAGAAGGTCGTCGTCAAGCACACGAAAATGGCCGCATCTAGCGGTGAATTGAGGTCTAGGTGGTCGCGAATGATGGATAAGTAAGCGGGCGTGAATGGTAGCCGTTTGGGACGCTTGGACGACTCAGGTGCTGCAGCCGCAGCTCCATCTAGCACCGCTTTCAACTCATTGGGTGGGATCAACCAATTCCTTCCATGAAGTAAGTGCCAGGCTTTTAGACCCGCCGCGTAGTTAGCTAACGATGATCCGGAGTAGGATCCTGCACAACTGCAGAGAAAATCGAGAAGGAGACTGCGTGCAACCGGACATCTGTGCTCTTCCGCGATGCTGTTTGTGTCGCAGAACACATGGAACACCAGCAAACCCGCCCCATATGTTTCTTTTGTCGATTGCGCCCAGGACGACCCGATGACGTCAAGGATTCGTTCTAACTGCGCCTCCGAAATTTCGTGTTTAGGAGACTGTGAGGTTACCGCTATCTCTTGTCTCGTACTATCTCCCGCTGGTAACCACAGTCTTAATCGGTCTCGCGCAAGACAATGGGGGCGCAGGGTGGAAGGTTTGGGTGTCAAATTAAGTCTATAGTTCTGGGGAATGGGGGAGGGGGAAGTATCTGTTACATTTGGTAGCGGTGCTCCGAATCGTGAGTTCTTATGTTTCATCGTCGTTGAGCGCACTGCTGATGAAACTTTCTTCTTCGGAACGGCTTTCTCTTGCTCGCTCAGCTGCTTGCTGTCTAAGCAGCTCGCGGTTGATAACTTTAGCTGCTGGAGCGGAGTAATGGCCATCGCGCAGGAGGCGGAGTTCTGCGGCAGACAGTGGTTCTGTAGCGTCAATGAGGAAGGTACTAAGCTCTGTTGGAAGGCTGATTGGGGGAAGAAGAAGGCTTGCTGGTCCGTATATTCCTCTGGATGGTTCATCTGCTGGGTGGAAGCGCTTGGGACGTATGTAGTGACGACGTCGCAAGGGTAGGGTAGAGTGTGAATAAACTCGTTGATTCTACGAAAGACTTCGTTGACTTCTCGGTTTCTGTGTCTCTGTTTCCACCATCCTTCAATGACACCTGTGTTGTCTCCATGGACGACGACGTGCCTGCCAATGCCAGGCAGAGAGGTGAGAGTGTATACAAGGAGTTCGAAAGCCACTGCCTCCGCCCATCCGATGTCTCGTTGACCATTGTGTGTTTTCCACCCTGGGATTAACCTCCAGGCCCTCCAGTAGTTGCCTATTACAATGCCTATTCCAATTCCTGAGCTTGCATCTGAGAATGCGAGAGGATTTTCGAGTTTGATAGATGGGTAAATTGCTCGTTTTACGCCACCGGACTGAAGTAGTCTAGCCCACCATTCTAGATCCTTCGCTACCCTGCTTCCTGCTCAATGCGGAAGGAAAGGCTTAGCGCCGCAGTGGGAAAGCATCTCCTCGAGGCTTGTTAGGTATGCTCTGCCTCGTGGTACTGCTTGGCACGCATGTAGTAACTTGCCATATAGCTCTCGTACGTCCTGTAAAACGTGCGCTGGTCTCTTTCTCCATTCGTCGATTGCTGCCAGATATTTGTTGACTTTTGCGGGACTCAGTGAGACTATCCTTCGTCCGATATCCCAAAGGAATCCTATATAGATTGTTGTCGACGAGAACGGTTGGTCTTTCAACAATTCCCATATAATGCCTAGGATACTTGACAATTCATCGATATCTTGCAAGCAAAATGCAAAAAGCTCGTCGTGTTTCGATCTCGGTGAGTGAAATGAAAGGTCTTGCAGAGGCTTTGAACAGTCCTCACTCAATTCCTCCAGTTTTCCTGTCTCCCAACACGTGTCGCCGAACCACAGCCTTGCGCCAGATTGTCTCATCCCTTCTTTCGCGAAGACTTGATTCCACTTCTTCCTCTTATCGTTGTACGGCTGTAAGTACTCTCTTCTGATTCTGAAAAAGATATGATCATCTACCCATTTGTCTAATGGGCCGATGCCGTTGCTCCTAAATATTTCGGCGCCCGCATCTGCTACGTACCCGTATACTCCTGCCGAAGGGGTGGCTCCGAACGCAGTGCATGTGTCGATGCAGAAGTGGGAGTCTGATACTCTTACTATTCCTGCTGGCCATTGCGAGGGGCGCAGTGGGATTGTCCGGTAAGCTTCTGCCACGTCTCGTGTGGCTGCCTCTGAACCTGGGGGAAGGTTTGCGATTATTAGATATATATTCGAAAATTTGCCCCATGTCGTCGGAAAGTTGCTGGCATTAATGTAGGAGTTTAGCGAGGGATTAGGATGCGAAACGTTTGGGGATGCTGGAAAGGAAAAGTTTTGTACTATCCTGAATTTGCCTGGCTTGCCCGGCTTAGGGATTATGGACAGCGGCGACGATTGAAACGGTCCTATGAGACTTTCCAATGATTCAGCTCGAAAGGGTCCAATATACCTTCCTTTGTCCAATTCTTTTTGGATGATACTTTCAAACTCGTTCTGGTACTCGGTAATCGAACTTTTATTTGGCGGAACCTGCATAAATCTGACAGGAGGAAAATCTATCTCAAAACCTAACCGGAGGCCGTTTGGTATCTTGGCGAAACGCCCAAGAAGTCCTGCTCTTCGAAGTTCCTGTTCCCATGCGTCAGCCTTGTATGGCGTCAGCGGCATCTGCTTTCTGCGCTCTAGGGCATCTTTGGGCTCCGTGCGTAGCGGCTCCGCAGCCTGAACAGGCGTGGCGCGCATCGTGTTTTGGCGTTGTGCATCCTTCCTCCCTCTGCCAAGCAGTACAGAGTTGTTTCCCGTCTTTAGCCCAAAGGCCTTTGCGGATGCGCTCTGCGCAGGTCTCGAACTTCTTGTCCCATGTTTGCTTGGCCGTACACTCAATGGTGCGGTGCGGGTGTCTTCCCAGACAGACTGCACAGCAAGGTAACGAGCCTGCATTGACAATGGGACGGACTGTTCGTACCTTCTTGTTGCTGGATGAGTAGTCCTCTGCAGGAGTATACGGACGCTTCTGCGAAGCTGCAAGGTACTGCGGTTGAGCTGTTATGAAAGCTGCTGCTGCTTGCTGCAGTGCCAAGTAGGGGGGACGGTGTAGTTCCAGTTTTGATTCGATTGAATGGGCGCATGGTGGCCGTGAGGAACAAGGCATATGATAGCCAAGGTAAAGGAGGCATATGATAGCCAGGGGTGTAAAGGAGGCACGCGATGGCCGGGGTGAAAGCACGTGATGGCCAGGGGGTAAAGGCACGCGATGGCCAGGGGGTAGAGGCACGCGATGGCCAGGGGGTAAAGGCACATGATGGCCAAGGTGTACGAGAAACGGCACGCGATGGCCAGGGAGAGTACAGTTTCATACAAGCCCATTTTTGTCGGCACGTGATTGGCCGACAAGAAAGACACATTGCACGATGACAACGAGTTGTAATTGTTAGTATACGAGAAAGTTTTTTTTTTTAAGAGACTTTTCGTTAGGAATGGCTGCGGATTCGCGATGACATTTACTGACCTGAATAGCGATAGCCGTCTCCTTTTCTCTCTTCTCGTTGAACAGCTCTTCTCTTGCTTCGAAAATTAAATCTTGATTGAGGTCTTCAAGACTCCATCCTTGCGCCGTTCCGATAGTCTGATGCCAACGTCATCGTTGCTGGGATTGATACAGTAGTAGCGCTCGTTGTTTGAGCTGATCTGGTGAATGGCGCCAACGATGTGTCTGTAGAGCAGACCAAAATTGTATATGCATGTCCGTCCGATCATCAGGCCAGTCGTACAATTTCATCATTGTGATCATTCGAGGGGCAGCTTCATTGAATTCTTCCCAAGACAGGTTCTCATCTTTCACAACCGGAGCTGCTTTCGGGTCCTTTACTGCCGCTGCTGGGATCCAAGAGTGTAGACCGTCTGCTGCTGGTAGCATTACCATAGCTTCCGGTTCCGCAATTAAGTTGGACAGTTTCGCATCTTCGAGACCACGGTTGGTGAAATAATGGAGCTCGCAGTAGTCTCCGGATTTCATCTTCCTTATAGCGTATTGCGCTGGGAGAATAGTGGGGTCGGAAGGTACTTTTCCGCGCACTATGGGTGCGTACTTAGTTTTGTTCTTCTTCCGTTCCTCTAGACGTGCAGTTTCCTCTTCCTCCTTGCGTTGTTGCTGACGTTCTTCCTCTTCGTCCTCTTCTCTTTGCCTGGCCTCTATCATGCGCCGTTGTCTAAGTGCCCAACGGTCTTTCTCAGCGTTGTTAGCTAAGGTCCATAATGCTGCTAGGGTCCGAGCTGCATTTTCATTCGAGAGGCCTTCTTCTACTAATTGACGCCGCGAAGCTTCGTGTTCTTGTGATGCGAAGTCTGGCCTTACTGCCAAGTTAGGATCTTCCATTAGTTAGTACGGTACTTCGTGGGTCTTGTATGCAAAAGATGAAGCTAGAGTAGTGAGCTTCTGACGAAAAGTGGCTCAGCTGCGAGGTGGGCAGAACCAAGAGGTGGGCAGAACCAAGAGGTGCTGCGCCACCTCGCTTATTCCGCGCTTAGACTAAATTCTAGGCCTGCCTCGTGCCTCGGCCGGCCTAGCCCGCCAACAGAGTATGTGATTAGTAATACGGTACATGGACCAGTTAGTCAGCAGTGAGTAACAAAACCACCCTCTGCTGGTGGGTCATGGTCACCTGACGCAGCTGGCCAGTCGTCGTTTTCGCGGTTGCAGTCGTGTGACGGGTCCTGTACTCCCACTAGGTATGATATAGGCTCAGTAGTATCAGTCCTAAACAGATCGAGAAGGTCGGCGCGGTTGGGGCAGCGATAGCCCCCTGAATCCTGATGACAACTTTCGCAGGTTTGAAACCGCTGCCATTGATCCCCTGCCACCTAGCGTTCCTCTTGCTAAGCTAACAGATCCTTACTCTGGCAGACGCGTGACTGCAGCGGGTGCTACGAACGTGGTCTGCCTCGCGACGCTCTGCTGGAAGTTCTGGCTTGGGCTTTGCTTATCCAAGACCAGTCGCTAAGTTGAAACTACAAGCAAGACTAGGCACGATCGAAATTAAAACATCCACATTGCTCGAACAGTATGAACATTTGTCCAAAAATAGCTGCACTGATTGGCTCCGAGCTAGGTGTTGCACCATCAACCATGACATGGTGATACCAAAGCGAAAACAGAAACATGACACACTATCCCGATGTGCTCGGGCTACCGGCGGCTCAATTTTCAATCGACTTCGAGGCGCCAGGCGTGCACTGGGTGAGTCATGTGGTTGAGTCCTGGTTGTACAGCGACCTGCCCATACTACTCACGATATTATAGGCGCAATACAAGTGAGGGCAGCAATCGGGATTTAATTTGCAAGGTTCGTACAGGTTCGAACATGCACTGATAGGCATAGATGCTGTCAAAGCAACAGCAACGGCGAGGAGGGAGAAACGCATGTTCTGTACAAGGTGATATGTTTCTGAGGGGTTCTCGAATGATATCGTCGAGTATGGGGGGGGGGGGGGGGCACTGTAGGACAACGACCAGCTTTTATATCCTGCATATACGATTCTGCATCGTTTTGGCAGAATTGTTATTGCTGTCAGATGGCATAAATTTCGGCAGAACCTGCAGGAGCGTGTTCAATCGATTACAACCATCGAATCATAACCTGCCTGCAGGCATCGACAATTCTCTTCTTTGTAACCACAGAACGCTCGCTCGAATCACCGGTCTCTCACCCCAATCTCTGACTTATGGCTTCATCATTTGAACCCAGAAGTGTGCTATAGGTGAGGATAAGGCTATGCATTTTCAATGTGAGCTCGGGACCAGCCTGTAGTGCTACATGGTTACCGTCGACTATTAATCACAGAAACTTTCGTTCGCGCGCTGCATATAGTGCCATGCCCCACTTGGCGATGCAGACGGTCATAAACCTCCTGCCACACACCATCTCAGAGACTCGGAAAAGCCTGGCATGGCCACTTGGAAGGATGGATTCTTCCATAGTGCATGAACACATCTTCTGAATGTATTAGAAGCTGACGAGCGATGCCTTCCTGTAAGCAAAGGTACGAGAGCCTTGAGTTGAAATAATTTCAGATGTTTGGTACCTTTCGAGACAAAATCAAGGCGCGCGAAAGTTTCGAGTACTTGCTGCATTGTTGAAAGCGTGTTTGTAAAGTACGTTGGAAGGTTGTAGAAAGCATTAAAAGCAAATATGGACACGGCCAATACAGAATTGATGTTCAAACTCATGATTTGAGTTGGCCGTAACATATAGATGCAGCAAAACGGCTATAGGTGGCGACGAACATGAGCATCAACTTCTCAACTTTGTCGCTGCGCTGGCAGGGTCACTGCAGGTTCAAATGATGAAGCGATGAGTGAGAGATTGAGATGTGAACCGGTGATTCGAGCGAGCGGTCTGTGATGACAAAGAAGAGAATTGTCGATGCTTGCAGGCAGGTTATGATACAATGGTCGTAATCAATCGAATACGTTGCAGGTTCTGCCGAAATTTGTGCTATCTGACAGCAATAACAATTCTGCCAAAACGATCAGAATCGTGCCCATTAATTTATGCGTGATATAATAGCTGGCCGTTGTCCTATAGTATTCCTCCATCCCCCAGCGATATCCCCCTCAGAATATGCCATATCACATCGTACAAAAAATGCGCTTCTCCCTCCTGGCTGTTGTTGTTGCTTTGACAGCATCTATGGTTGTCAGTGCATGTTCGACCCTGTATCAACCTTGCACAACAGAATACGATTGCTGCCCTGGCTTTTGGTGTAGCAGTGGTTTCCTGAGTGTGAGCAGGTTGCTGTACAACCAGGACTCAATCACATAACTCACCTGCGTGCCGTAGGAGAGCAGCAGTGAGTTATGTATTATGTTTCTACTTTCGCTTTGGCATCATGGTTAACGGTGCAATATAGGCCTAGTTCAGAGCCAATCAGTACAGTTGTTTTTAAACAAATATTGTGATAGGGTGGTCTGGCGCAGGTCCCCGGGAACGCCAAGGGTCCTGGTGCAGTGGCACAAGTCCTGGATCGTAGTCGGTAGTCCTGCGCATGTAGTAGTCGGCCCTCGATAGATAGAGCCGCAGCTTCCCCCCAGTGAGGTTTGGCCTTGAATTTCACTTGCAGTCTGTGCCCACTCCAATCTTCATACTACTCGAGCAATCATGTTGATATTTAAACTTATCTGAAAATGATCCACCGTGCCTAGTCTTGCTCGTCATCCGCTAAGCTTGAGTTTGAGAGGCTGTCGAAACAAGCGAGCATTGCTGCAGATAGTTAACGGCAGTACAAAGATGGAACGCACTGCCCAGGTTGAATCTGTTCTAACGTTGGACTCCAAGGGTAGCTCATGGATCTCTCTCTTGACGGAGCCAACGAGACGCCGATCGTGATTCGTAACAGGCATGTTGTTTTCTGGTATGCAGCAAAAGCCCCAAGGTCATGAAATTAAGTCGTGACCCTTGGTGAGAAAAAAAAAGCCGTGAATGATTAAAAACAACATCACTGACTGCCGCAGAAGACGCGGACAATCGCGTATCACGTGATTGACTTTCACTTGTCACATGACTCTAGTTTCTGAAAGTCGACATGGACACGCTAAGCTTTCTCTATCTTCTACTTCTTCGTAAGCTCTAGATGCTGCCTGTAACTGTGGAGGAGAGCAAGGCCCAGCGTCTTCAGAGACAGCAGGCACGATTTAGGGATCGTGGAGGGTCAGCACGCAGTACCTACTACCTACATGTATTAAACTCATCCCAATCGCCCTCTGCAGTGCATTTGTTCCCTCGGAAAAGAATGTCCTCAAAGATATCCTGTTGGCCCGCACCGTTTCTGGAGAGTCCCCTTCAAAAGTGGCCACGAAGTCACCCTATCGCCACCGAAGCCGTAGCACCTCTCCATCAAAGGCCAAACGCAACAAGACGGCCAGTAAAGCCCGAGGGAGTCCTATCAATGACAAGGTTTCACGCTCAAAAGCCAACACGGAGGCACCAGCGGGTTTGGTCAGTAGAAACGCTGCGGCAGGTGCGTATCGCTACTTCACGCGCAACGTCATCGATCGATCATCGTGCAGGTCCCTCTACTGAGTCCGGAGGCAAAATCTCAAAGGTGAAGACAAGGAAGAAAGCAGGTCCTACTACTCGCAAGGTTAAAGACAAGGTCAAAGCTACTGACGGTCAGCTTCTCTTCCATTCTGTTCAGATTATTTCCCATACTACTTGCCAGGCAACGATGTCCCAGAAGCAGAAACAACCAAAGTCAAACCTGCACCCAACCGCCGAGGACGGCCGCCGAAAACCAAATCTCAAGCTAATGATCATGGCACGTTCATCATCATCATCTTTTTGCATATGTAGACGATCATTCACCCAGATATCTACGCTGATCCTGAATCATCAAACCACAAGATGCGGATGTCAAAGGAAAAGCCACCCGGCATACCTAAAGTCAAAACCAAGACAGAGGCGCCTCGATCAGACGACGAAGGCACCCTGGTAGAAGCTCCTCGACCAAAGACACACTCTAAACGCAAGCCTGTCATTGTCACAATCGAACCTGACGATGAGGATGCGCCAGTGCCTGACAACAAACCTGCAGCCGCTGAGCCTTGGGCGGTTCCGAAGTCTGCTCACAAACGGCCTTCTGCCAAAGATGCTCCACTTAATCGGGCACAAGCCAAACAACGCACAGGAATTCGCAAGGAGCACTTGGATGAAGGTGACATCTTTATACATGTATGAAACGCTGCAAACATCATCTTAACACCTTCATTTAACAGCAGAGCCGACATATGCTTCTCGGGTACCGAAATCTTCAACGCGGACGGAGGTCGATGAGGAGTCTCCAAATTTGGTGAAAACCAAAATTTATGGATCTCTGACCGTTGATATCCCCATGAAGAGATCAACCACTAACCCCAAGCGCAGTGCACCTGATGACGATGTTAGCGGAGATGTGAAACAGCCTCTCAAGAAGCCTAAAGTGTCCAAATCCCAAAGCACTAAATCTTTGCTTTTATCTAACTCCGTTGCGGTATCGAAACCTGATCCCGAAGACACTGCTGTCAAGAAACCTCATTCGGTTATGAAACAAGACACGAAGAAGAAGAAGGCGCACCCACAGGAATCGGATGACGAAGATCACATGCCTAAGAAACCTGTTTCAAAGAAGGCAAGATTTGAAGAACCGAAGCCAGGGTACGTCCTATTGCAAAAACTGGCTGAGCGCTCCCATAATCTGCAACTTCAGCGTGCATATTTCCTCCGAGAAACACAAAGAGAACGCCCTTCCATTGAGAAAGCCGAGGTCGGGGAAGGTCGGTTTTATTTATATAACTAGTGTCCTAATCTTTTCTCACAAGCCGATTTATAGCCCAATTCCAAGTCAAAATCCAGAGGTCCACCGAAGGATGTCCTAGACCGCATCAAGGCAAGCGCTACGTTGCATCGAATCGACGATAGCGAGCCGGACCCGCTTGACTGCCTGTCATGACCATGTTGAATATTGTTCGCTCGCGAAGAAATTTGCGCCATGTATCAATCATATACGTACACTTACTAACACACTAGCCAACCGATAGTATCTTCAGCAATGTTGTCAATAATATTTGCTTTGTCACATCTATCACCGTTGATACCCCGGACAATCACTGCTCGGTATACCGTCTTGCAAAATGTGTAGGCGCCGGGATGCAGGTCACACTTTAAAACCGGGAGGTGGTCTGAAACAGTTGGATGTTTTCTGATGGGTCTGAAAATTTCAGGCAGCAAAATGGCTACAACTGGCAGGTGCATTATCCACCCATCGTTGACGTGTAAATCTACGCAATCGATGCTTCGAAAGGAGAAGGTGGTACCGAAGATCATTCTCATCTGTGTTCTATACAGTGCCAGATGCAGCGGGAAGAACAGCGTCCTCGTCACGACCTATTGTGGTATATCGTATGAGTGAGATCGAATGAAAGGAAACAGTGTGAAATTCACCCTCATAGAACTTCTGCAGGAATGTTCGGTGCGGCCGTTGGTTATTTTGGAGTATAATCCCATATATATGGTCCGGTTGCTTCCAACAGTTCAACGTCTCCTGCAATTCCTGCTGGCCCTTGAGCAGTAACACCTCGATGGCGCGCTGGTCTGTTACATGGCGGTTCTGCTCAAACTTCTGGCGAATTGATTGGCGCAGGTAGGTTGGAGTGACGTTCAATGCATAGATTGTACAAATCTCAGGAGCCTTGAAGATCGTTCGGTTAATGTCGGGTAGGAAGCTAGCTCAGTCGGTGACGAACGTACAGCACGGACCCATGCCCTGTATAGGTCAATAACTCGAAGGCGCGCTTCTGCGCGGCTACTTGAGATGCGCGTCATCTGCGCGAGTCGGGAGGGTATTGTGGTCATGGTCGGCCTGAAGTGGTAACTGGCAGCGTCGTTGTTGCAAAGCGGAGTGGAGTGGAGCTGCTGACATAAGCTTTTCCTAAGTTCATTTGGCGAGTATTGTTATCTATCTTATCCGCCTGAAAGCGATTCTTCTGATCTCTTGACTCCTCACAACATCACACACAAGAGAATAAGATGGTCAGAGGCTCAGGTAACAGTCAATTCTGACTGGATTAGAGATTAGTTTCTTGAATCCTTATCAAACAGGCAAATTTAAGACAAAGCGTGGCGGAGGGAGGAATTTCAGGTGCAATTCGCCCACCGTTGTCATCCCATCGTCAACGCTGAATAGCGTTGTTTAACTTAGCAAACACCTCGAAATAGACGAGAACGGAACTGCTGTATCGCTTGATAAACGATGGTGAGTTTTTCATGGGAGATAATTATGGAATTCGGTTCAATAGTTTGTCCTGATCAGGGCTCCTCGTGATAAAGAGGGTGAGACTGACTCAGACGAAGAGAACGAAGAAGAGGAAGAGGAGGAGGAGGAGGAAGAAGAGGAAGAAGAAGAAGGGGCCGGCGGCAGTGTCGCACAGCCTGAGCTAAGTCGTGCCGAGCGAAAGGCGCTCAAGAAGAAACAAGCGGACCAGAAACAACAAGCGGAGGGAGAGAGTGACACAGATGCAGATCTAATAAATCCCAACCATGTCGAGAAGAAGATGAATATATCTGATCTTGGCGCACCTCGAGAGCTAACTCGTAGAGAAAGGTAAGTATCCATGTCTCGGAAATAATGTCACTGACTGTCTATTTCTCAGGGAGGCGAAGGAGAAACAAGAAGCCAAGGATCGCTACTGGAAGGTCAGTTTGAGCAACATATCATGTCTTCATTCAGCTCACTCCTTCGACTGTAGCTACATGTTGCTGGAAAGACCGACGAAGCAAAGTCAGATCTCGCTCGCCTTAGAAAGATCAAAGAGGAACGGGAGGCTGCTCAAGCCAAGAGGAAGGCTGAAGCCGAAGGTTCGCTGCGATGTCTATCCAAGTCATTCACAATGATACTCACTATCCCGCAGCAAAGGCCGCAGAGATAGAAGCCAAGCGCAAGGCAGCCGAGAAGAAGCGTACTTGATTTGCTCACGCTCCAATCGTGATAAGACACTGATAATTAGTCTTGTGTGGCATTCTGTAACTCTGTAATCATCCTGTGAATGCGCTAAGTAACCAGAGGGAATTTGCACAGTGCACGCTGTGGAAGTTATCTGGGCGACACTCATCCAGCCACTAATGCCAAAGAAGCGCGGAAAATGTGGAGCACGCAGAATAGTGAAGTGACCAAAGGGACTGGGGGCAGGCATTGAGTGCATTTTAGGGCGCCCTGACGCTTTGGGCTTTCCTCCATGGCTGGTAAGTGAGTCGGTCTTAAGATCTGACAAGTTAGCTGTAGAGCTCGACGATATTGATGTTCTGGGCAATCGTTGGCCAAAGAAACTCGCACCAGTACTAGATACGCACCTTGAGCCCAAACCGGTTGGATGATCCATCAATACGGGCTACTAAATACCTGCCCTCCTTGTGTTTGGAGTACAGACGCGTGTATTTATATTTAGGGTATATTGTGGTCGTAGGACTTGGATAAGGTACATCAGTGGTGGGCAGCGCTCTGTTACAAGATTATGGTCAACGTTGGAGCTCCGCATGGGATCCCAGAACTTATTATGCATTTGTTGAGCGCTAGCCTGAGAATATCCGTACACTGTATCAAAACCAGGCAAGCGCGTGGTGGTTAGTGCCCTTCTCGATGAAACGCCATGACCAACTCGAAGCCTTAATGTAGCGTGGGAGACATGGGCCTTATTACGGCGAGCCACGCCCTTAACATAAATGCGAAAGATCGCGCAGCAGCTGAACTCAGCTAGATCTCGAGCAGGCCCCCAGAATGGCGGCCGGCTTGACATTGGGTAAAGGGTGCCTGGGTGGAACCCGCGCCGTGATGGAGTGTGCGTTGGTACTACGGGTTACGGGTTGGCTTAGGTGTAGCACCCGGGCGGCTGCGGGCCTGGCCATGGGGCCCTTCATACCTTACTAGTATACTTCCCAATATTTCCTCCTGGTGTAAGTGGTGGTACCCAGTGATAGGGGTTCTTTGAACCCGATCACCTTTTGAGTCCTTCTCCACCTTTGTCCGATCTAACAAATGGTATGACACAGACCCAACGAAACTAGGAATATGGCAACCCCTACACAACCTCCTCCTAGCATCCACTACATCAGTAAAACCTCATAATCATTTTCCGTTATTTTTCACTCGGAACTCTCATTTTTCCTGCTTTGATCGGATTTGAGGAGCCGTTCACACAACATGAAGACACAACAGAAAAAATTGAAAAAAAAGGCCACTCGCCCTCTTAATTCTACTTTGACACTCTTGAAAAGTCACTTATCAGGCATTGACAGTGGTGATAATAGAGCAAAGGGCATCACATTGTCCAATGGTAAAGTACGAAAAAGTGGTGTAAATAGAGCAAACGATGCATGCAAATGGCGACAAAGCGGTAAAAACAGTAGGAAAGGGTGAAATGAGAAATGCATGTAAACGAAGAAAAGGGGAATTAAAGGCGAGTAATGAAGACAGATGGCGGAACAGGCAAAATGTGATAGTACGAGGAGATGGATACAGCACAGAGTTACGAGTCAACATTAAAAAATGCGCAGCAGGCAGTGTGAAACTGCAACTTGAATCTATATGGAATGATGTTAGTTCATTGACAAAAAAATAAAATAAAGCAATGGTTCATTACCACAACATGCAGTGCTGGTCAATGTTCTCCTCCTCATCCTCATCATTGAGACTAATGTACTTCCGAAGGGCAGCGTTGCCTGATTTCTTGAGCAGTTTCCAGGCCATCGATGTTGTCTCCCTCAGAAAGCTTTCTCCCTTTTTCTTGACGCCAATCACGTAGGAGGTTGTCACTGACCCCCAGTTATTGATAGAGAATGCATGCTCGGTAGTACTGTGATTGCCGGTGGCCTTATTGAAGGTCCTCGGCGTCCGGAGCTTGCGCTTCCTTTGTGCAGGACGCATATCGAGAGCATCTGAATCAATGTCGATGGCACCGTCACTGAGGCACTTGATGGCGCACTCAAGCTGTCAACAAAAGTACAGCTATCAGTCATATTTCTCATATGTCTACAGTACTTACTGAAGCTGCACAAATGCTGAGAACGCTAGCCACGCCAATGGAAGCCAATACATCTGTTTTGAGTGCAGTGACTTCAGCATGCCCAATGATGCTATGAAGGTGAGCAGTAGTGAAGAGTTGTAACATGAATGGGGACCGGAACACTTGCATTGTGTCGATGTTGTCCATGTCCTCAAAAAGAAAAGCGAAATCTTCCATAAGCGCTTGGCCAAGCTCTTTCGTGTCAGTGTCCTTGTTCCGGGCATAGAAATCGATCATTATAGCAAGTCCTGTTGAACCGAAATTGCTGCGCCACTCTGCTAGACACTGCGTGGCCTGATTCAAATTGTGATCAGTCAGTTAGTAATAGTGACACAAGAAAAAACATGGCACCTACGACACCAAAGACAGAACCTTGAGTGTTTACCTTGTACTGGAGATCCGAATCATCATACACAACATCCATGATGCATTGGAGCGCGTCGACGAGAGAAGTATCTGATATCTACCAGAGGTCATTTTGACTGCCGGCCCACAAATAAACAGTTGGGAGGAAGTGCTTAGGCCATTGTTGATCCTGGCATTGAGGGGGAAGATCACAGTTTCAATAAGCTGAACAGGACTTGTACCGCTTCTCGATCCAGTAGCCAGGCGGCGCTGTAAGTGTTGATTTTGGTATAATATCATCGGCCCCATCTTCGGTTTTGACCTTCTTTGCAGGTGGCTGCATTGTAGTGGATGACTTGGAGACGCCAACAGAAGTCTGTCGCAAGAATATAAGTAGTAGCCATTGTTAATAAATAAAAAAGGAACTTACGGAAGACGTCAAACGTACAGCCTTCTTCGCTGTCTTGGTTGTTTCGACGAAGCCTGTAGGCTTCATCATACTATGATCCATGTTGAGAACCTCAATATTGTTATCCTCGTCTGAGGAATCCTTGAAGACTGGGACACGGCGTTTGGTGTCCACAGCGTTGTGCGTCTTGTTCTTTGAGCGACGGAATATGAAACTGCTCAGGCTGTCACCGCTATCCTGAGACTTATCGGCCATATCCTCCTCGACATCCATTGTTGCATCGTTGTCCACATCAGTTGGTGCATCATTGTCCGCATCGGTTGACGCATCATCCAAATCCTTCGTGTCATCCTTCAAGCCCTCCATTGGAAGTGACCCGTCCGCGGTCAGCTCAGTAGGCACATCTATAATCTGTAGTGTTTACTTACTGCATTAGAATTGAATGATATATTAAACTGCCACACACCTTAAGCGCGGATGGCTTTGGAAGGATGTCCAAGCGATCCTCTGAATCAAAAAGCTCATTGCCAAAGCCACCAACGAGAGCTTGAGAAGAATTAGCGACAACCTGAGGTGGGATTTTATGCTGGCCGGAGCTGGTGGTCACAATTGTTGTGGACGTAGGGTGGGAGCCAGATAAGTAGACGGTAGTTGGTGGCCCGTGCACTAAAGACAGTCCCATGACTGCCGTATGAGGCGGCTTGGGAGCGCTTGATACGATGTCAGACTGGTCTGGTGAAACATCTTTAACTCAACCCTGGATGCGCCTCCCTAATGAAAACTTGGACTTGGTCCTGAAATTTGAGGTCAAATTAAGGAAAAGAAGCATTGATTCGGTAAGCATCAACATCATGGTTGGAAAAGAAGTCTGGATGCACATCAACTTTCCTTTCTTGTCTTCAACACGTGCCCCTGACTGAGCTGCAAGAGCCGTGTCCTTCTCAGTCTTCTTCTTTGTCTTGATTCCATTGTCCTTCTGATTTTCTCGAGACCGAGCCTCAACATCCTCGCCTGGGTCAGCATCACGCAGCATTTGCGACATGCGCTCACTGGCCATGGTATCAGTTCCTACTCCCAGGAGTGCCTTATCTGCTTGAGCAGCAGGCTCTGACTTTTTCTTGACAGGGCGAGCGCGGGGCCTTACTGCCTTCGGCTTCTTCATCATGCTTTGCACCTCCGCCTTCTTCATCTCTTCCTGCATGGCAGACAGCCGCTGCAAACCCTCAACCGCGGCCAGTTCTTGAGCTTCACGGGTTTCCTGGGGGAGTTTGGTGTTCTTCTTCTTGGCTTGAGAACATCGCTGACTTTGTCCTTCCAGGTCGGGTAAGCCTGGGTGTTTATTTGCATTTTGTGGGCAGGTGCGACGCGGTTCATTGATATCAGTCATAACTGACAAGTAGCTAATTTCAACAGGTACTGCAGCACACAGGAGGGTGGAGAAGGGTGTAAGGAATCGGGTGGTTGGAGTTGAACTTTGAAGCGCTCGGTGCAAATTTATAAGTTCTCATACTAACTTTAAATCACTTAACCAAACAAACGCCCATTCCAGCAGTGTCAGACCATCTTTGCCTCATTACAACTGAGTGCGCACCTGAAAATCGTTCGTTATTCTAAGTGAGTTTTTTTGTCACTCATTTTCTCTTATATTCACCTGATACTACAGACCAAACGTCAACGAGAAGGCACGTGGATCCCTGGAGCCAGTCTTAGCGGCCCTACAGACAAGAAGGTACGTGAATCCTCAGAGATAGTACTGGCTATCCTTCTAACCAGACAGGCACACAGATCCCCAGAGATAGTATTGGCCATCCTGCCGACAAACAGTTGCGCCAGAGATAGTATTGGCCATCCTACCAATAAGACAGGTGCACAGTCCCCAGAGATGGTACTGGACATCCTACTAACCAGACAGGTGCACAGATCTCCAATAGTATTGGCCATCCTACGTGCGGATCCCTACGACCAGACAATCAATCGGTTCGTCAACTGGAAGGTGTGTGGATCCCTTCGTCAGGCGCATCCGTGGGTCAACGACCAGACGATTAATCGCTTCGTCAACAGAAATTGCAACGACCAGACAAACAATCGCTTTGTCAACTGAAAATTGGCCATCCTGCCAACCAGACAGGTGCGCAGTCCCCAGAGATAGTATTGGCCATCCTATTAACAACAGTCAACGACCAGATGATTAATCAGTTTGTCAACTGAAATTGGCCATCCTACCAACAAGAAGGCGTGTAAATTATTATTTCAATGAAGTACATAGACTTATTTGAACCTTAGTTACTGCAATGCCTGATAATATTCCTCGTACTCAAGTCCATCGACGAGACTTCAGCGCACTTCAGCTTCCGTGCAGAAGTTGCGCACAATGGTTCAAAACTGTTGCTGGCCGAACGAAACATTGTCTTGCTGCACACCCTGTTCCACCAGTAGTGCCTCAGGCCAGTCGCTCCCCAGAACTCAATTTTGAAATGGATGTTGATGAAGGATGCACTGACTATGATATTGACATGGGCGATCCCCCACGCCAACCGTCCCCTCAGCCAAACATCCACACAGAGTTTTTTGGGCCTGGCAATCGTCTGTATAGGAACTACCACATGGGTCTCGATGGTACGTTCATTTGCTGGCCGGTTTTATCTTATTTTTCACACGATGGTAGGCAAACCATGTGATGCAGATGGTATATATCTCCCTCCTGGCGCTCCTCCTCCTCCTCCTGAGAATGTAGCCTCGGACGACTGGACACCCTTTCATAGCCGTGCGGAATTTGAAACGGCGGAGTTTCTGTACACGCAAAATCAGATGTCGGCTGGTCAGATCAACCGACTGTTGGACTTATGGGCATCTACCCTCGCAAAGCACAATGACAGGCCACCATTTGCAGATCACCACGATCTTTACGCGGTCATTGATAGTTCACTCTTTGGAGACGTAAAATGGCAATGTTTCATGGTGGCCTATGACGGTGAGAGACCCGAAAATCCCAAGCCCTGGATGGATGATAAGTACAATGTATGGTTCCGTGACCCACGTGAGGTGACACGCAACATGCTTGCCAACTCAGCATACGCTAATGAATTTGACTACCGCCCATATCGAGAATACTCTACGGAGAACAATCAGCGTCAGTGGAAGGATTTCATGTCAGGCGACTGGGCCTGGGACCAGGCAGTAAGTACTTGACTTTCCTTCGATAATGGCTGCTAAATCTGTGTCTAGGACGAAATTGCTAAAGATCCAAACATGCTCGGCTCAACGTTCGTCCCTATCATCCTCAGTAGCGACAAAACAACTGTTTCAGTCGGTACGGGGAATAATGAATATTACCCGCTTTATGCGTCAATCGGGAATATTTGCAACAACGTTCGACGAGCCCATCGTGATGGACTAGCAATTATTGGGTTTCTCGCTATGCCAAAAAGTACGTCGCAGTGTGAACTCTTCTAGTGTATGCTAATTTATGGTCACAACACATTCATCCACTCTGCACTCACGCCTGCATGCACAGCTACAAAAGAACATGCGGATGAGCCAACCTTCCGAAATTTTTGTCGACAATTATTTCACTCGTCACTCTCGAAGATTCTCAGTTCGCTTAAGCCGGGCATGACGACACCTGAAGTCGCACGTTTTGGAGATGGTCACTACCGGCGAGTTGTATATGGGCTAGGACCTTACATCGCAGACTACGAGGAGCAAGTACTATTGACATGTATTGTTCGCAGTTGGTGTCCTAAGTACGTATCTATCATTTCATATGTTTTTTACCTTGTAACTAATACCTCTACAGATGTATGGCACCTCGTGCCAATCTTGATCAAGACTCGTTGTGTCGTTGCCGTGACTATGTAGAGGCGCTTATTGAAGAAGGTCCCTTGGGTAACTTGTGGAATGAAGCAGGGATAGTTCCAGAACTTGCCTCGTCAACATTTGCTCAAGCATTACATACAAAATATACGACTTTTTGCTGTGCCCAATGGCCTCTGCTCATCAATTACTGAGAATAAGCACATCAAAGCGGTCAAAGAACCTTGGAGATGATCGAGCCGTTTTCGCGCGCTCGGTCAAATGCTATTGATCAATCAACGGCTCGACAAAATTTCAGCAGCACGAGTTGAATTCACACGTCGAGGGATGTTAGCTGGCACCTGCCTCTCAGCAGCTATGAATGCCTTAGGTAAGTCATTCGGTTTATACTAGTACAAGATGTCCCAAACGCTAATGTACATAATAGTTCCTGGAACAATACCAGCAACAGCAACACCAGCAACAGCAACAACACCCGCAACAGCAACACCAGCAACAGCAACAACACCAGCAACAGCAACAACACCAGCAACAGCAACACCAGCAACAGCAACAACACCGGCAACAGCAACAACACCGGCACCTGCACCAGCTGCACCTTTGCAGATTAGTATTGATGGGGACCTCGAAATCGATGACGGACCAACCGTTTTACAAGCCTTCGTGCAGCTGGCAAAAACCCCCTGTAATTTTTCATTTATCTTCATTTTTCAATATTCTAACATACTGTACAGAGTGGAAAAAGCATGCTCAAACTGTCCCTGCACTCGCTGAAGAACTCAGTATACCTCGCCTTCCCGACCTCCTTGCACAGTTTTTATTCCAACAATTACACCCTGACGATCACCGTGGCCCATGTGATGTACCTCTCGCGGAATGTCCTCACTATCTCAACAAAATATTGGTTTTTAATTCAGCCTCGTCACGCTTCTATGCGCCCAGTGATTTAAGCGGTAGCGGTGGCATGCGCACTGAGCACATCCGCTCTTCTCCATCCTGGTGCAATGAGCACTCGCGCTACAACTGTGTTTTTGTAAACACAGACTCCGATTTACCTGGCATGCGAGGCCTCGAGGTTGCTCAAGTTTGCACTTTTTTTTCATTCAAGTATCGGGGTAATACATATCCCTGCGCCGTGATACACTGGTTTGACAAGGTTGGCGACACTGCAGACGAAGATACGGGAATGTGGATCGTTAGTCCCGCAGGTGGCGCATCCAAGCACGCTGTCATTCACGTCGACACTATCTATTGTGCTGCGCATCTCATTCCGGTGTATGGCATGGAGTTTTTGCCTCAGGGATTCAAATGTCACGACTCGTATGACACATTTCGAACTTACTACGTGAATAAGTATGCTGACCACCATGCATTTGAGATTGCATTTTGACAATACTTTATTTACTATAGCTATTGTACACACTTTGAATGTATACTACTATTATCTCTCTGAACATGTATTATTTCTCCTTTGCACATTAAACTCTCTTAACCGCCTTGGAGAAAAATCAACAAAACATCTTATCACTCCTTAGATTGATTTTCGCACCTTAGCACTTGCGCCAAGGTGAAAAAAGTGACATAATGATGGAAAATGATTACGAGGTTTTACTGATGTACATCACCAAAATTACCGAATCCAGAGATGGTCATATATTACCATGTCGGAGCCACCATACCTGCCATATGTATCTGGCGCAAGGTCTCAATGTAAGGCAATGTTAGGAAACTCAATTCTGACATTGTGACTGCCATATGACTATAGTCTGGCATTAGGCTAGTGTACTGATATATCAAACATTGCTATGTACACAATGCATTTAAATTTCACTCAGATTCATCAGACATTGCAATTGCGTTCGGATATAACAATGTGATGCATTAAATTAATGGTAGTACAAAGCAGTGAGGTACAATTGAGTGTATCGTTCTGAGCTTATGTATATGAATGTGGTAATCGAGAATGGACACTAGAACAGGAATATGAGCGATCTATGAGCAGGTTAATGACACCTAAAACAATACCAAAAAAAACACTCACCCACTCCAACAAGTAGCCACCAAGCACGTCTGGTCATTGTTGTAGTCTTGACCTGGTGGGTCTCCGGCCCATAGACATGCGAGAAGTCTGAATGCAGTCAAGTTAACCTTCGCACTGAATGCTCTGCGAAGTGTTAGATTAACGTGAGATGAATTTCAAAAAAAAACTCACTTGTCAGTGTCCTCTCAAAATCTCTGATCAAACAGAAAAAGCATGCTAGAAGGATATTTCAGTCCATGCGAGTAGACGATGCTGGATCCATCTGATGGATGAGATAAGTACATAATATATACTTATATGCGCATACACTCACCTTTTTGATGATAATATTGAGCTTGGTATTTGAGGCCCTCTTTGGAGGTACAAGGGCCACGGATGATACTGAGTTCAAACTACGCGAGGATACTTACTGATGAGCCTGATGAGGCAATTGAGTTAGAGCGTTTACGACATGCCATGATGATGGTGGGGGAAAGAAAGATAAAATTGAAAGATTAAGGAAAGACAAGCAAAGATCGAGTGTGGCATTATTGACGTGTTGTTTGTGTTAATAAACACAGTCATGTGACTGTCATCTACGGAAGTTTCAGTTAGTACCAGTCCGTTCATACCACCAATACAAGCACTATGCATGGCTTCGCATTACACGAGTTGCTCAGGTGCTGATCCTGCCCTCCAGACTTCATTATGACGTTCATCGCTACATGCTCACCACTAGGTGCTTTGTTTGACGAAGCTTGCACCAGTCCCTTGCAAGCTGTAGAGGTGCGTGTATTGTCCGTGTTTATACTGCTTCATCACGCACAGCTAGGCTCTGATGAACAGCCTCAGCGGTGTAAGGATTGAACATCCTCTATGCACGGACTATGAGTCTGACTAGGCGCTCGAAGCTGTCCACGTGACTCACCGCATCCTCTTCATATCCGAGCCATGCCACTTTCCATTAAACTTACCTTGTGCTCTCAAAGATGCAGAATGGCAAACCCGTTATTAATCTCTACTTGGATGCGAAGACTTCTTCTGCGGGAAAGTTTGTCTCTGTTTGCCTTCAAATTATATGGAACTTTGATAGCAGCATTTTAGGTATATCGGCATTTTCAGATCACATTTACCACTGCAGCGAGCGCAGCTCAGTTTATTGATGCCGTCCGACCAGTTTGTCCTTATAGATTGAATCCACAACCGCAGCCTCTGGTTACTCGCATCCCTCCTGTAGCTACGACAGGCCTTATTGACGACATTCCCCATCAAGGTACTATACGCACAGCTGTTTCACAAGCTTGGCCATCAATGAGTGGGGCTCCATTCAGACTCGCGCCGACTACACTTCTTTCAGAAAATCCATCATCCGAATCTAGTTTACCAGTATTCGCACTATTGACGCCAGTTAATTTTACTCCTGTGGCTCTGAGCAGCAGTTCTATGAAAATGACATCTGTGACTACACCATCTCATGACGGCACCTTCGTTATACCTACAGAAACACCTTGGATAATCCTCCCAAAGTCCACCCAATGCCAAGCACTGTCTGGCTCCATCTACTCTACCAAAGGCTCTTTACTTGATTCTTCCCAACCATCCTCGTCTACTCTCAGTAGTCCGAACATGATGCCCCCGCCTCCACTGCCCTCGAGCGTCACATGATCTCTTCAATGAAGTGCAATCGGAAAGTCGACTATCAGAAGTTTGTAATTCAATTCGAGCCCAGCTTGTTGCATCAGTGACTGCATGACACTCCGGCCCTTCACAAGTTATCCCATGCAGAACTAGAATCCATTGTAGCACAAGTCATCGGAGAGGAAGGTTTTGCTCAACTGGTAAGCATTCTCGGAGTCGTCGAATTAATAAACCATAACCCCAGATGACGCTGCTAATCAGATTCCCCAGCTTGCTTCCTTGGACACCATGTGGAGAGTGAAGGGTTTTTTTGGTCAATAATACCTGACAGTCTTGAACGCTACCCATTTATTGTTATCCTTTGGAATGCTGCCTTGTATATGTATAAAGTCTCTTCAATCACGGTCGTTACTATCAAGCACCTATCTCATACCTCGCTTCCATTGATGTACCAACAACTTGCAATTCATGAACACTTTCCACACCGACACTATAGTAGTGCTCTGGCGGCGAGCGCCCTTTAGGTACTTTACTGTTTCACTCATTTTTCGTTGTATTACTCTATATAATACATTGGATGTATCTGGATATGTCTGATATCTGGCTGACAGCTACTCTACTGGATGACTTGTGTCTGACAGATGGTATGTTTGATGTCATTGTATCGCTACAATATTTCAAATGTCGGATATCACAGGTATGTGTAATTGGCGGCGTCAGAAAATTCAATATATCATGTGATCTCTGGATTTGGTAATTTTGGTGATGTACGAACGACGCACTCAGAATGCAAACCCTGTGGATAATCGGAACCGCGCTGCAAAACAACCCAGCTGCTCAACTCAACTCGCCGTAAGTCATGCTCGTCTTTCAATGCACCTTCTTCCTAACACGCACCCGGTTCATAATCCAAATTCAATTCACCCTAACTAAAGTACTTTGTGTTCATGTTCTATTTGATAACAGTACCTCGATCTTGACCCTCTCCCCACACTCCTCAAATACCTCTCCCCTCGTCCAACTCCGCTGAGACCCGCTCGCGAACGCGCTTTCTGGGCTCCTGAAACTGAATGTTGCTGCTGTTCAAAAGATGAGTGTGGTGGAGGGATGGAGCGCGTTGAGGATGTGCTTAGAAGGTGTGTATCGTTCCACAACCCTACCTTTTTTTCATGACGATTGACACTCACACCTGACGAATACCAGACTCAGAAATCCGTGTTCGCGGAAAATCCACATTCCTACTAAACACACACCTCCTCCCGACTACCCCTTCGTCCCAAGTTAACCTCCAACCAAACATAAGCCTCCCCACCTTAGAAAATGCATCACCCCCGATCCACGCAAATTCACGCTCTCTGATTCATCGTCCGTCTCTAGTTCTAACGCTCGCTGCGATTCAGGAAGAGGGAGAGCAAAGGGTGTCTTTGCTCGGCGATGCGTCGCCTTGATCGAACCTGTCCAGTTCGGTGTTGATGGCGAGAGAGATAGAGATGACGAATTTCAGGATAATATTGTTAGGTGAGTGCGATCCCAATCGCACCTTTCCTTCTTTCCACTCCTACATTGGGTTGTTGATATTGGGATGGAACTAGGATTTTGTATACATTCGCGACGAGCTGCAACGGCGCTTTTTCAGCTGCACAGAAACGCAGTCTCTGGGGGTTATTTAGGAAGGCTTACTACGACGCAAGGAGAGGAGAACTTGAATTTTGGATTGACGAGTGGGGAGTGTGAGGAGTTCAGTGGGCTGTGAGGTCATAGTGTGATGCGTGCGGCAGGGGCGATGCAGCTCTGGATTGTACTTGAGGTGAAATGGGATGGCGTTTCTTTGATTTTGTTTCAACAGCATTGTACTGCACTGATGTTAATGAATTCTGATATCAGATGATCGTTAGTTAGTGATATCGCCACTTTAGTTCTTTTATCTAGCCCAACTTGAACGGGTCACAAAGTAGGTGCTCTGATCTGCATCGACACCTATATAATATTCTCAATTCCCGAATCCATCTTCATCTTCGGTATCCGGTTTCGATGACTGATATCAAGCTGATTCGGGCGATAACAAACCTCGATTATCGATGCTTTGGCATCCATCGAGCCTGACTTGATAGGGAGACATCCTTAGGGTCTTTTGATCTGCGGCCGTATTAAGTTGCTATGTTCATTGTTGAAGCTATGTTGTAGCTAGGATTTTATACACGTTCGTCATGAATTGCAATGGCAAATTTTGAGCTGCAGAAATGAATAGATAGCGTACATTGCAGACAGAGGTGACGAGTTGTATGTTATCAATATCGTACATCAAAGACGGCTCGAAATACACCAGCGGGAGTGGGTAAAGCATATCAAGGTCGTCGGGATAGAAAGGCATGCGACTCGTGAAGGATGAGGGAATTTAATGATGACCGTCTGTGTATTCAGGAGAGAGACAACAGAGAAAAAGCCAGAAGCGAGTCCAAAGTCCAGCCTGTCTTATCGTTGCATCTGGGCGTGAGGTCGTAGCTATGCCAGTAGCATCGCCAACGGTAGGTGTGGAGGATGAACCAGAGATCGCAGTCTGTGGTTGCGAAGATGACTGGGTGACATTGGGCTTTGGAGGCCGTGAGCTACTTGCGGTAGTAGGGATCTTCGGAGGAAATAGTTTTTTCCGTTTCTCCCTCGCGCAAGCATTTCTCTACGTCAAATTAGGTGGTGTAGGATGATCAAGGAAGAGAAGGAACATACACGTTTGCCCTTCGCATACGGGACCTCAACAACTGCGGGACTGGGTTTTTGAGACTCAATGCCCTCACCTCTTTGTCTGCGCTGTTTCAAAAAGTTTCGAGCCCAATGGAGAGGGGAGGACAGTGGTGTAGCACGAGCACTGGAGGGGCTGCGGTTGCGGTGGAATAAACGGCCGAGAAGTGTGCCGCCAGGTGATACTGAGGAGGCGACACGCCTTCGTGCAGAGGACTGAGAATATGTCAGAGGTCAGGAAAATAAAATAAAATTGATAGTGAATCGTGTTGACATACATGGGAACGATTTGGTGGAACTCCGTCGAAAAAACCCTGGGGTATCTGATAAGCAGGCGGACGTCGTTGGACCGGAGGTTGTGTAGCACTATTCTAGAGCATATATGTTGAGAACAACAAGATCTTTTAATGAAGGGGTCACGTACATGGAGTGCCAACTTGTTGACCAGGCAGAGCGCATTCAGCTGTGAGAATATACAATAGGCATTCATATCGACTCACCTTTGGATCCGAAAGTAGGTCATCGAGGCCGGCTTCTCTGACAATTGCAGCAACATCCCATGTGTATGCGTTTGTGTCCTCGCAGCTAGTGGCTAGTAGCTTTCCATCTTCCGAAAACGATACGGAGTTAATGTAGTCTGCGTGCCGGAGGGGCGGACCGATAAGTTGTCCATTGTCGAGGTCCCACAATAGCACTGTATTATTGTCCAATGCATATGATGCACTTGCGAGGATGCGGTCATTAGGTGATATTGCAAGGCAAGTCACTGTCCCTGTATGTCCTTTGAGAGTTGCGACAAGCTCGCCTGTCTTTGTGTCCCACATTTTGATGGAGCACTCGATGGGTTCTCCATGCCCGCCTGGGGGCCCATCATATCCACCAGTCGCAATCATGGACATGTCTGGTGAATAGACCACTCTCCACACGTAGGTGTGCCCAGTCTCGATTGGCTCGAGGATTGTCTCTCCGCTTTCTACGTCCCATTGCCTTGCGGTCCCATCGTTAGATCCGCTTAACACTCTTTGACCACCTCGACTCCAGCAGACAGACGCCACTGACTGTGTGTGCCCCATCCATTTAGCGATGACTTTGCTTGTGTCGATGTCCCACAACCTCACTCCGCCGTCCTCACTTCCGCTAACCACTTTCTTCTCATCCGGAGACAACGCTATACAATACACTCCACCTTCTCCGTCTCTCCAGTCTTCTCCTATCTGTTTCCCGCTCTTCAAGTTCCATACCCGTAGCGAGCCGTCATCTGAACAAGTGATGATTCGCTGTCCGCCTGGCAGGTGTATGGCGCCTCGCAGCGATTTGGTGTGTCCTTTGAATTCCTGGTGGGGTTTTATTGCTAATGTCTCTTTCGTTTCAGCGGTGGATGAAGCCATACTCCAGAATTTCAACTATGGAGTGCAGCACCATCTCAGCTTCCATTTGTCAGATTTCAAAATTATCACTTACGAGGAGGTCTAAGCAGCGATAGGCAGGCAGCAAGGAATGGTGGTTTTGGTGGAAAGTCACAATTGAATCCACTGCTTCCTTGTACGTTGTTGTACATGCTGTATCCTCGTGTTTGCTTCATAGCTTATACACAGCATAGATGATAGGCTGTGCACCTGAAGCGCCTAAGTATCATATGATCATATGTCGTTAAGCTTCAGTTCATCATTATTTGATTCTCAACAAACATGGAAGGCAAGAAGCCGGCTACTATGAAGGCAGGACAGTTAAGCTCGATCCTGGAATGATCTTGAGATGTGTGTTCCGTCTCCGATGATCGAACGTTGTGTGTGTCATGGTTGCTTACGATGGAATATAGCTATTTCCGAATATCGATATTGCGAATGGTGACCATACTGCCGTGGATTGATGTTGACATAGACCTGAAGAAACTAGGGATATGGCAACTCCTGCACAACCTCCTCCTACTCTGAAAGGACAGAAATTGGACACAAAGAAAAACCTCCTAGGTACAAGCGACACGCTCAAAATGCAAACCCGTTGATAACCATCCCCCTCCTCCCAACCTCAGTTGACCTGCGATCAAACACAAGCCCCCCTCTATCTCAGAAAACGCACCAGTCCCAACTTTTCATGTCAATTCCCATGCTTCGATGGTCTCTGATCCGTGATTCATCTCCATCTCTGCTCTCACGCTCGCTACAACTAGGAGGAGGGAGAGCAGCAGTGTTCTTGGCTCGATGCATTGATATCAGCATTGATCGAACCTGGTTCTGTTTGGTGTTGGGTGCGGGATGGAGATAAGGTAAGGAGAATATTGTTGGGTGAGTTCGATCCTAATCTTGATTCCACTTTCTCCTCTTGTATGATGTTTGGTTATTGATGTTGGGACGGAACTACATAGCATTTTGTATACGTTCGACGAACTGCAACGGCACGTTTTCAGCTGTGCAGAAACGCAATCTTTGGGAGGATCTTCCGAGGGATTACTACGACGCAAGGAGAAGGCAACTTGAATTTTGGATTGACGAGTGGGAGTGAAAGGAGCTGTAAGGTGGTAGTGCGACGCAGTTCATGTCATACTTGGAATGTCATTCTTTTGATTTGTTCCAATACCACACCACATCACTAATGTTAACGAAGTCTGATATCGGATGATCGTTCTTTTGTAATAATGCCATTGTAGTTTTTTATATCACTCAACAGGTCATGAAGTACATGATCTGATCCGAGTCTCTCTCCGCAAGCATCGACACCGACATAGTATTTCTATTCTCGAATCAATCTTCATCTTCGGTGTCTGCAAGGACTGGTATCGATGCTGTTTGATGATACCATCGTCATTGTTTAAGACTGACCCGATGGGGAGATATTACTAGACAAGTCTTGTTTCGGCTCTTGTATTAGATCGTTGATGTTCATATAATGGTCGCGCTTTGTCGCAGGTGCAGAAAAATGAATGCGTAGTCTACATTTCGACGGAGATGATGAGGAGTTCATTTAGTATCCGTATCGTACATAAAGGATGGCTCGAAACATATTGAAGAGAGTACTGGTAGGCAAAGTGTCTCGAAAGTCCGTTGAGAGATGTGATTGCATGCGACCCGTGAAGGATGAGAAAATCTAATGATTACTGTCTGTGTATTCAGGAGAGAGACAGCCGAGAAAGAGCCAGAAGCGAGTCCAGAGTCCAGCCTGTCTTATCGTTGCATCTGGACGTGAAGGTGTCAAAGTTGTGGCTATGCCAGTAGCATCGCCAACGGAAGGTGCGGTGGATGAACCAGACATGACAGCTTGTGGTTGCGAAGATGGCTGGGTGACATTGGGCTTTGGAGGCCGTGAACTACTTGTAGTAGGGTTCTTTGAGGGGAATAGTATTTTTCGTTTCTCCCTCGCGCAGGCATTTCTCTACACAATATCAGGTGGAGTAGGACGATCAAGGAAGAGAAGGAACATACACGTTTGCCCTTCGCATACGGGACCTCAACAACCGCAGGGCTGCGCCCTTGCAATTTGATACCTTCATCACGTGGTGCGCACCGTTTCAGAATATTTCGAGCCCAGTCAAGAGGGGAGGATGGTGACGTAGCATGAGCACTGGAGGGGCTGCGGTTGCGGTGGAATAGACGGCTGAGAAGCGTGCTGCCTGGTGATGCTGAGGAGTGGGAGCGGCTTCGTGCAGAGGACTGAGAACATGCCAGAGGTCAGGAAAACAAAATCGAATTGATAGTGATGACATACATGGGAACGATTTGGTGGAACTCCGTCGAAAAAACCCTGGGGTATCCGATAAGCAGGCGGACGTCGTTGGACCGGATATTGTGTAGCACTAGTCTAGAGCATATATGTTGAGAAAAACAAGATCTGTTGATGAAAGTGTCACGTACATGGAGTGCCAACTTGTTGACCAGGCGGCAGAGCGCATTCAATTGTGAGAATATACAATGGGCATTCATATCGACTCACCTTTGAATCCGAAAGTAGGTCGTCGAGGTTGGTTTCTCTGAAAATTGCAGCAACATCCCATGTGTACGGGTTTCTGTCGCGGCAGCCAGTGGCTAGTAGTTTTCCATCTTCCGAAAATGACACGCAATACAAATAATTTGCATGCTGTAGGGGCGAACCGATAAGTTGTCCATTGTCGAGGTTCCACAATAGCACTGTATAGACTAATGATGCGCTTGCGAGGATGCGGTCATTTGGTGATATTGCAATGGCCCAGACCCGGTCAGTGTGCGCTTCCAGTAGTGCGGTTTGTTTCCATGTTTTGGTATTCCATGTCCTAATCGAGTTATCGCATGTCCCGTTTTTCCCAAGCCAGGTGTGGCGTTCGTTGAACGTTCACACGAGAAAGAGTCGATTGGTTTGAATCGTCTTAAGGTTCGAACAGGATAACTGTCCTAACTAAATGTTATTCAAAAGGGGGGATGAAAATCAACTACCCTAACAGTAGATATACGTCGGTTTATATACTGTAGGGAAAGAACTCTATGGAATAAGACAGAATGAGTGAATATGAGTATCTAAAGAGACTGATGAAAGTAAATATCGGTTGCCAACATCAATGCGTAGATGTTGGCTTTTTTAACGAGCGTTACATACGCCCTCCAGGTCCTCTAAACGAGGGGACCTTTCTTCAGGTGATGCGAGTTCCTTTAGTTCTCTCGCGTCGGTCCAAGGGACGCAAAGGCAGCTGAGAGAAGAACCAAGGTAAGAACATTTACTATCAATATACTAATAATGATGAGTCTACCGAAAACGTCTTCGGTGGTGACATCAGGCATCCGTGAGGCCTGTTCGAGGTCGAGCTGCTCAGCAGCTGCGATAATCTCCTCTACGTCAGGTCCAGGATCTGCCGTTGGCGCAGTACGAGCTAGTGCTGCCGTGGTCCGGTTCGGTCCGGTTCAGAGGGCCCTGGACGAGAACCGAGAACTGGACCATGGTCTGGTTCTACAAAATTGTCGAACCCAGAACCGGACCATCAAGAACGGTTCTTAACAGTCCGGTTCGGTTTTTTTGCGGTCCGAACGTGAACCGAACCGCAAATTTTTCAAGCAGCAAGGAAAAACATTCACAATACATCTACATGACATTGGGTAGCTAGGCTAATGACACACCAGCTGCGTACTCTTCTGCCTCTACTGCCGCTGACACATGACCATTCTTATAGGCTGCCTTCATTAATTGTAGCGCGGAGAATGTGGATGGTGCGAGGGCGTTGCGGCGCAGAGTCGATGTGATCCCCGCACTGGAGAAAGCGCGTTCCGATGGGACTGCACTGCCTTGAATGGGCAGGTAATCACGCGCAACACGAGCTAGCGTTGGATATTGCATTGAATGTAACTGATCAAGGATGTAAGCGGGGAACAATGAATTTGAGGGCTGACTTACACCCCACCACGCGACAACGTCATCCGTCTCCTCCAATGGTGAAGTAAGGTATGCGGAGAGCTCTTGATGAGGATCGCGCGTGCGATGGTCTGTAGCTTGACGTTCCATGATAGCGTCGCGCATCCAGGAAGCACCATAACAAATTGAAGCTTTCGTTGTTGACATGGCCAATGGCTCCTTGGGTTGCAGTCCTGGGGCTGGAGGCGCTTGATAATATTTGTCAAACTAAGCATCCATCTGAAGTTAGAGACCGCCAGGATACTTAAGGTTGAATAGTACTCACCACCGCCTGAAGTATGGACCACTTACTTGCATAGTGTACACACCCACCCATCAGGTAAACGGGTAAATATAGTCCTAACGTCCGCTGTGCGTTCGCTTTTTGAAAGCTAAATACAGGTCTTAGTTGAGACTCAAGGAAAACAATAAACGAGTACATACAGTAGTGGTGCACCCGTTCTCAGATTTAGATTCATCAACTTCATCGTCGACCTCTGGTTGGGGGATCAGCTCGTCAGCAGACGACTCTCCCAGATCAGGTGTAGAGGGTATTTCTTCATCTTCGGAGTCAAGAGGAGATAAGATTCGCATGGCAGTTTTCTTGCGTGGTGGATGATCCGTAGCGCTGGATAAAGCACGTTTCCTTGGGTTAGTTGACGAAGACAGACCGCAGGCATTGTCCACATCGCGAATACGAGCTGACAGTTTTGAGGGCCAGCCAGAGCGCCTAGATCCAGCTGCAACTGTTGCTGGGGTGCGTCCAGCCTTGAGCAGAATGGAGAAGGTGTCCTTTGCGGATGTAGTGGAAGAGGATGGTTGGGGCAATGGTACTTCATCGTCAGGATCGTTAAAGAAGGTAATTTCAGAAGCATCCTTAAGGGTGCCGTCAGCGTTCAGAGCGCAGCAGTCTTCAGACATCATGAGGCAAATAACTCACAAGTTTTTTGTTAGCACCTCGTTTTATGTGTGGAGGAGACCCTAACACCACAGAGCAACAATATCCAAGGAGATCTGTTAGAGATGACAACCGGTGGAGGATCATGCTTATCCAGGAAGCATATAGACTAGAACATGTAGATATCTGTGATATAGGTGAACATATGTCAGTCAGTAAGAGTTCTTGAGAGTAGATTGATTAGTACTTACCTTCAAAAAGGCTAACAGTAGCCCGATTAACAAATAATGCAAATCTCGAAGACGATGCTTTGATGTTGACATGGACACCGACGTCATCGTTATTGAAGTCGAAGTTGAGGGAATTCGAAGTCAAGGAACGGTTCAGGAAGGTTCGGGAAAGTCGAACCAGAACCGGACCATTAGTGAAGGTCCAGAACCCAGAACCGTTTTCCGGTCCGGTTCTGGCTGGTGAGGGAACCATGGACCGAACCACAGAGAACCGGACCAAAAGTCCGGTTCGAACCGTGGTTCTGGACCGGACCGCGGCAGCACTAGTACGAGCGGGAGTAGGGGCTAAGATGGTAGCAGCGTTGGTGGTCACGTCGGCGATGACCTGGGCAGCGGTGGTAGGTCTAGGACGGTGGTTATGGGCTGGTCGCTCACGAGGAGGGTAGGCAGGACGGGTATAGTGAGGAGGTGGACCAGACGCAGAGGTGCGGTGGTCTAGGGTGAGGTTGCGGCTGCGGTGAGCATGGCGTCGGAACTCACGAGCCCGCTCGGCCCGGAGCTCAAGGTCGAAAGCATGGGACTCCTTTCGAGTAGCTAGCTCTTTAGCCTGGGCCTCAGCCCTGAAGAAACGCGTGAATGCTCCTAGAGCATCAGCGTCTTCGTTGGGTCTTCGTGGAGGAGGGTGACGCCCTCCACGTCCCCTTCGTCCCCTTCCAGGACGGCCCCTGCCTGTCCGAGTGGACCGGTGAGTTGGGGCATGTTCTCCAGGCTCGCGACGTGCCGGTGAGACGTCGACGAGCATCGCATCATGCGAAATGGGAGGAGGAGTGGTTGACATGGGGGAGGATTCACGATGTGGGTTGAAGTGCTGAGTGCCCGTTAAATAAGGATCAGGAAACTCGCTTAGGGAGGTTTGGCTGGCGAGATCAGTCAACATTAAGTCTGTGATGCCGGATACAGTATCTCGGGCCCTTGAGAAAGCTTCCGTGACGCAAATGGGGATAGAGCTTGAGGAGGTCGAAATTTTCCTCGGTAAGTGAGATATGCCAGGGACACCCAGTGCTTCCAAGTACTGGGATAGAGCCTCCAGGCGCGACACCTGATGGTGGGGAAACCACGCACGGTCGCCAGTGGAATACTCTACTTCGAAGAGGGCATCAGCGCCAGAACCCTGGTGGTTCACGATTTTGGCGACGGACCATTCTTCAAGGTGCCCTATGTCAGAGACTTGGGCTAGCTGACGACCAGGGAATCTACGATCGTCGTTAGGGATATGTGGATGGAGGAGGTGTGCATGGAAGGCCGGGTGAAGTCCCCGTTGTTTAAGTTGGGCTGGGAGGTCGAGTAAGAACGAGTTGTTCTTGTAGTCCTCGAGTATACGATACGGTCCGATATATTTCGGAGCAAGTTTGTGAGCTCGACCTTTAGGGAGCGAGAGGTTTTCAGTCGACACGTACACTAGATCACCCTTGACGAATGGGGACTCAACTCTTTTCCGATTGGCGGTTGCGGTGCTTTTGGCACATGCAGCAATTATCGCGTCGTGAGCGCCCATGATCGCATCCTTCATTCGTTGCGCGAATACTCGTACCCCTGGGAACTCCGAGTTCGTGTTCCAGATCATTGGTGGAGGTAGCCTACTGTAGTTTAGTACAAATGGGGGGTACTTGGTGGTGTCTGAGCACGCCGAGTTGATCGCGAACTCGATGGCCGGTAGTTTAATCGCCCAGTCCTTTTGCGAGGGGGACACGATCTGTCGAAGCATCTGCGTGATGGTTCGGTTAGCACGCTCAGTCACGCCATCCGACTGGGGGTGGAAAGAGGTGGACATACGTAGCTGAACACCTGTAAGTTGGTGGAGGCGCTGCCAGAAGGTACTAGTGAATAAGGTATCACGGTCACTGACAATATTTGATGGCATACCGTGGTGCTTGTAGACTAGGTGAAACATCACCTCTGCGACGTCTTTAGCTCGGTAAGTCTGCTTGGTCGCGGCTAAGTGTACCATGGACGTTAGGTGGTCTATTGTGACCATAATCATATCAAACACGCCTTGGAGCGTCCTGGATTCAGGTAGCGGCCCTACGAAATCTACGCCGATGGTTTCCCAGGGACGAGACGGGACTTCTAGTGTTTCTAGTAGGCCATATGGTTGGTGGTTGGGCGTCTTAGATACTTGGCACGTAGGACAGGACTTACAGAAGTCTTGGACGTCATTTGCCATGCTCCTCCACCATACACTGTCGCGAAGATACAGAAGTGTCTTAGACGGGCCTAAGTGAGCGAGGATTGAGTGAGCGTGGGAGATGATGATTTCGCGCACGCGCCTTACACCGATCTTAATGTCTGGGATACATAGAATACGTTTGCCGTTATTTCTAAGGAATATCCTTCCATTGCTCACTTCAAAGTTCTTAAAGGTCCCAGGGCTCTCAACGACTTTGGCAAAGAACGGATCGTCATGGTATTGATTCACGATCGAGTTGCTGATGTCGATGTCCGGGTCTCCTAGAGATATGATCTCAGGCAAGGTGGGAGTGAGTTCGGCGTTTGAGACATTGGTGAGGTGTGCGGGCGTTTGGGGGATGTTTGGCTGCGCAGGTTGTAGGTCCTTATTTGCGCAGTTGACGTCGCTTACATCAGCATTTGTGACAGTTTGGCTATGAGTTGCGTCATGTAGATTCTGGATTGTCGTGACGTCTGTGCTTATGTCATCGGGTCTGTTCTGTAATTGTCCAGACCGTCCTGCTTCTCTGCTTACATCATGTTGTAGGCTCTTGTTTACTTGTAAGGTGCGTCTTTCTTTGTCCTTATTGCTAATTGTCTTTGTCTGTTCGCCAGTCACCTTTCCGCCCTCCAGTGATTCTGAGGGGTTTCTACCCAATCTCAGGGTCACTTTCCTAATTCTGGTGACAGGTGAGTCCCCACTTGCGCATGTGGGAGCTAATTTTCCTTCACTTTGCAGTGTTCCACCACGGCTGCTGATATCCCGGTCTACCGAGTCGTCGGTGATATCCCGGTCTACCGAGTTGCTGGCCGCTGTCTGGGCAGAGCGGTTGCCGTCCATGAGGGTACCCTTTTTAAGGGATCTCATGTCGTTTGCCGGTTTAAGCGATCTCATGTCGTTTGCCGGTTTGAGGGACCTCATGTCGTGTCTGGTGAGTGTATCTCTGGGATGCTTACCCTTACTGACGCCCTGGTCGTCTGGTAGCTTGGATACGACAGACGAGTTTGTCAGGACGTGTTGAGGAACGCCTCTGTCCGGTGGAGTCGTTATAACCTGCTGAGGAACACCTCTGCCTTGGGGATGTTCCATAACCTGCTGAGGAACACCTCTGTCTTGGGGGTTCTCCAAGACTTGTTGAGGTACGCCTCTTTCCTTCAGGTTTGTCATAACCTGCTGAGGAACACCTTTGCTTTGAGATGTGGTTATGACTTGCTGAGGAACACCTCTGCCTTGAGGTGCAGGCATGACTTGTTGTGGCACGCCTCTGTCTTCTGGGTTTGGCAAGGCCTGCTGAGGAACACCTCTGCCCTGGCTACTTGGTTTCCTTTGGTGAGTTGGTTTGGCGCGCTTGTGGTCAGGTTGGGTTTCACTGAGGCCACTGACTATCTTTTCTGCCAGCCGTGCGGATCGTCTGTTCTCGGTCGCACCCAGGAAGAGGGGTGTCCCAGTATATACCGGAGCCGTGACGAAGTTCAGGAGAAGTGTTCTGGGTGCGTCTTCCTCCTCTACAATTACAAACTCACTTTGGGCTCTGACAGTACCCTTAGGCTCATTACTGTACATACGCGACAGCGCGTCTGCAAGAGTGTTGTCTGCTCCTGGTAAGTATTTTATTTGGAAATCAAATTCGCTCAACACCTCTAACCACCGGGCTTGTCTAGGAGATAGCTTGTGTTGGGTGGTAATCCACTCCAAGCCCTTATGGTCCGTGAAAATGCGGAACTGGACGCCAATTAGTAAGTGACGAAATCGCTTCAGTGACTCCACGATCGCTAACAGTTCCTGTTCATGGACTGGGTAGTTCTGTTGAGCGGAATGGAACTTCCCGGACCAGAACGCAACGACGTCGGCTTGCTGGACTGGGTCGCCTTGCGAGAGCATGCCACTTGCTCCAGTAAAGGAGGCATCAGTCACGAGATTGACTGGGGATGTGCTGTTGAGGGCGCTAGGTAAGTCAAGTGCTTTTCGCCTCGTATCTCGGTGAGCGTTGACGCACGCTCGTACTAGGTCGAAGGCACGTTGATCCGTTGGAGTCCATTCCCAATGGGTAGTGTGCGCCGCTACTTTCGAGAGGTGCTGCATGTGCACCCGTATGCCCTCACAGCCAGCAGCAAGATATCCGACAGAACCGATGAACTGCATCAAGAGCTCCTTGGAGGTAGGTGTCTTCCAGTTGATAATTTTGTCTACCTTATGCGGATCCAGGTGTATCCCTTGGTTGTCTATGATGTGCCCCAGAATGGTGAGCTCGTTCTTAAAAAACTGCAGCTTATGTTCACTTAAGTAGAAATGATTCTCTCTCAGGGTGTCGATGACAGTCTTTACATGTCGGACGTGGTCTTCGGCTGAGTCTGAGTATATGACGATATCGTCCAGGTATACATCCATGAAGACGCCGATGTAAGGACCAAAGATATGGTTCATTAGTGACTGGTAAGTGGCTCCAGTGTTGCAATCACCGATTTGCATGACATGGCTAATCATCGTGCCATCGGGCGTTGCAAATAGGGACTTGGGAACATCTTCTGGTACGATTCGAATTTGTTCATATGCGTCCTTCCCATCAAGTAGGGAACGATACGCGTGGGACGAGACATTCCACAAGATCGTATCGATATCAGGGAGTGGAGACGCCAGTTTTCGGGTGTTTTTGTTGCGCTGTCTCGTGTCAAGGACAGTGCGTAGTCTGAGCTCTCCATCCTTAGTTGCCTTCTTCATCATGATCATAGGTACCGCGTTAGTCCCGCTGAAGAATTCCCAACGACCCGTGCGGATATAGTCATCTCGCTTGTTACGCCAAAGGGGGCGCAAGGCTTCTGGGCATTTGGACTGCCTCCAAGCGTAGGCGTGGCCTTCGTCGACAAGAGGAATGACGTGATTGATTGCTCGAAGTGGAGGTAATGGTGTGTCTACAGCTTCTTTGCAAATATCACGTGAATATTGACGAAGTTCTTCAATGTAGGTCTTTATTTCCTCTGAGGACATGTCAATGCCTCGCAGTTCAAGAACTTGCGTCTGCACGCCGCGGATGGGTAAAGGCTCGATACTACGTATCTTGATTTCAGGAGGATTAAAACCTAACAGTACTTGGTGTTGAAATAGGAACGGCATCCCTAGGATGACGTCGTATGATTCAAGGTTCGCGATGTCGAAGGTGCGTGGACACTTGATGTCCTGGTACTCAAGTTCGGCAATTGTCGTGGCTTTCACAGAACTTCTGGAGCCTGAGACGGCTAGTTGGAGGGGGATGGGCTTCTCTAACAGTGCGTATTTCAATTTTAATTGGTCTACGATGGTACTTGAAACGAAATCGGTCAGGGACCCAGAATCGAGTAACGCTCGACACGGTTTTCCGTTTAGTAGGACTACCACTACTAGGGATTTCGGCAAGAGCCTTGATGTGGTCTTCGGTCTAGCTGCTTGTCGCTGGAGGGTGCGAAGATCGGGTAAGTCTGGTTTCGTCCGTGAAGCCATCCCGCAGAATAACTCACCAGAAGTTTTAGGTTCGTCGTCATCGTCACTGGATTCGCATGTCAACAGGCCAGGGACATCATCGTCAGAGTCTTCACTCTCAGAGTTGGAGAAGTCGCTACTTCCCCATTCTGAGGTCACCCAGGAGGAGCTTTCTGAGTCACTGCAGTCAGTAGTGTCACACTCAAGACTGTCCGCAGTGCTTCTGATCCCGGACCGTTCGAGGGACTCCCTGGTCCTAACAAGGTGCTCTTGATTGTAGAGCTTTAAAATGGTTAGCCATTCTACGATGTCAAACGACGGGTCGCTCAATTGTGAGTAATAGATAATATACTCATCTTGGTTGTGCTTATCGCTTAAAAGGTAAGTCTCCTTGTCTCCCCAGGTCGTTAGACTAAACCGGTCTTGTCTGAAGGGACTGCAGATTGGGTCAACGAGTTCATCCGAGAGTAGCGGGACGGCCAGTCTGAGCTTAGCCAATGCACGGTGAGTTACTACCAGATGTTTAGCATGTTCTAACTTCTCAAGTTGGCTTAGATCTTCGATCATGTTGACGGCAAAGCCGTAGAGTCCCTGGGCAGTTCCTTCTGCGATGGCCGCAGTTCGGATATCCGCGGAGGTCACTCCTACAGCGTTCGAGCGAAGGGAGTTAGTCTTTGGTTGCTGGTAAGGAGGTAGACGGTGACGCTTGGGACAGTCTTTGGCGAGGTGACCAGTTTGTTCGCATTCGAAGCACTGATTAAGTTCCCTTAGTTTACGGATGGTCTCAGAGCTCTTAGCGTTGCGAGGAAGGTGCTCACGGCCAATTGATTTGTTCCCTGGACGTCTAGAACTCTTATTACCTTGGTGAGTCCTAGCTGATGATGAACTATTGTGGTTGACAGCATTTGCAGCAAGAGATTGTGTCCGGGGACGATGGTCTCTTCGACTACTGCGGCGATCACGACGTTGAGTCCGGGACTCGTGGTCAGCGGCTCCAGCGGCCAACGTGGGGTTTAGGGCAATGAGGACGTTGGGGTCTTTTAAGTTTTCAAGGAACGCTCGTTCGGTGCGTAAGGCTTTCCTCTCGATCGTGTCCATACTAACGGTGTTAGGGTCGTAACCCTTATCTACTAACGAAGCCTTGATATACGGCTTACAGTTCATCCAGAACTGGCGTACGAGTTCCCTCTCGTCAACGTCACCTGTTGTATCGGCGATGTTTCGGAGGCGTCGTATGTAGTCCTGCACTCCTTGTTTCCCGTCCTGACGACATTCTAGGAACTTCTGACGCTGCATCATCCTGAAGTCCGTTGGGAAGGAATAATCGAACAATTGTTCGAAGAAATCGGTAAGCGTATATTTCTTTTTAAGATCAAGGACATCGCGCTCATAGAATCGATAGGCGTTGCCTCCCAGGTACTTTCCTATCATGCTTATAGTTTGTTTAGTGGAGAGTCTCGCTCTGTCTCGCCAGTCTCGTACTTCGCGAACCCATTTCTTAAAAGTGGACGCGTTAGCTTCTCCGTTGTAAGTGAATGGTGGTTCGTGCTTCAAGAAGCCTTGCTGATATTTTAGTAGGTTCAAATTTGACCTATGCTTATGACGGGCTTTTCGTTTGAGGCGCTTGGTATCTTCAGAGTCACTGCTGTGGTCCGACTCTGGCTCCATCTGCAGTAGCTTCGCGTTGAGGTCGTCGGAGGATTCCTCCTCTGAGGCTGCACCGGTCATGAACGTGGTTGATGTCCTCGATTTCCCTCTGTCTTTGCGTAACTGATTATTACGCGTAAGTGTCTTCAATCTCTTCTTGTCCTTACTGATGTGCCTTGTTTCTTCGTCAGAGGATTCAGTGGATGACCGGTCGTCGTCGGGACCAGGTCCCGATGGCGAATCTGACGAGTCTGGGTCGCTAGGGTCACCACCAACTATAGCTCGTTTGACCGAGCTTTTGTCTGGGAGGAGGGAAGACGCCCTCCAGAACCTGGTGTTCTCTTTGACAGGTCTATCAGTAGGCTCTCTTATGCTTGGTGGGTCATCGTTTATCACCGTTGCGTGACGTCGCTCATTCACGTTCGCAGCGTTCTCTAATGGGGGGGCTGGCGCTGGAGGTGCACTGTCTGGGGGTGGATCTGGAAGAGGCGCGCGTTGTGCCTCTCGGATCAGCTTCTGCGCCATCTCCTCCCTGGTCTGTGCCTCGATGACCAACCTCTCGAGCTCCTTGACACGGTCAAGTAAGTCGTCGACTTCTTCACACTTTTGCGCGTAATCTTCCTTGGCAGATTTTCGGAATCCTTTCAGGGCGAAGTTTTGGATCCTAATTGATCCTGCCCGGTTTTCGTCGTCCCACAGACGACGGAGAGATTCATCGGACTCGTTCTCCCCGGGCCGATTCAACTCTGCCATCTCCTCATCAAAATCTGTCCAGTCGCGCAGGTGGTCCGTGAGCGACCTGAGTTTAGGTTGGTTGTTTTCTTTTCTTTTCTCAAAGCTATCCTTACTGATTTCAGGTTTACTTTCACTAGCCGTTGGACTGGGCTTAAGTGCGGGGAACTCAGGTACATTTCCTAGCTCGTCGTCATCGGTTACCTCTGACCAATTGAAGACTGCTTGCAGACGCGGTACATTATCACTATCGGGCGACGTGAAGGTGCGTAATCGCCCAATTATAGGGCCACCAGTAGGTAACTCGCTGACTGGTGCTACAGGACCCTCATCATTATGTGTGATACGGGTGGTGGCGGCTCCTGCGTTGACCAGCAACGGGGCACTGCTCTGGGCGGGGCTGCTCGCAGCGTCCTTCGCCTGGGTGGACTCCGTGTCCACCTCGTTCAGATCGCGTGGACCGAACCTGGAGGGAAGCTCAGCCATTGGGCTGTCATTCCCATCGTCTCCAGAAACAGGGTTACTGTTTCGAGACCTCGCGCCGTCTTGCTTGTGGGCGCGGCCATCAACGCTCACGTTCCTCGAGGAACGTGGGGAGGCAATTTCTAGTGCACTAGTCGACATTACTTTTTCTTTTGACGATATCGTTGGGGTGGGGGAGAGTTTTTGTGTTAACAAGAGTCGAAGTTTTTGGAGGGTGATCAAGCCTCTTAGACAACGACTATAGCGGAATAGATTTTAGATTTAAAGGCAGTTAAAAATATGTGGCGTTCGTTGAACGTTCACACGAGAAAGAGTCGATTGGTTTGAATCGTCTTAAGGTTCGAACAGGATAACTGTCCTAACTAAATGTTATTCAAAAGGGGGGATGAAAATCAACTACCCTAACAGTAGATATACGTCGGTTTATATACTGTAGGGAAAGAACTCTATGGAATAAGACAGAATGAGTGAATATGAGTATCTAAAGAGACTGATGAAAGTAAATATCGGTTGCCAACATCAATGCGTAGATGTTGGCTTTTTTAACGAGCGTTACAGTGGCGCAGTGGCCGCCAGACGTGGCGCTGGAATTTTAAAAGGGAGGGGACTTCTTGACAATGAAGAAGTGCAACATATCAAGCTTATCCTACGCTGTCACACTAGTAGACCATTTGTTTTACATTTATACCAGGTAGGAAGGCTTTAATCTTCTGAACTCAAAGACGCGGGGATGAATTGTCATGTGATGTTTATCACTTTCCAAGCCCATTTCCCAGGGCCTTGTATTGAAGTTCATGCTACTTACGCTTCGTGTGTGAAGGATTATGGTGTCGTGGAGACACGCTTCTCAAATCTTTCGGGAAACTTTACCACTCTATGCCATACGACCGAGGAGACGCAAATAGTCTTCTTGACGTGTCCAATTGTTCGAATCTACAGGATTAGTACTCAACAAGTCCGCTTATCTGCATCTATGGGAATTACCTGCCAGTGCGTCCCTATCCTAGTAACGCCCCAAGCGCTTAAGCCTGTACATTCTGATGGGTTGGTCATCTATCATTGGTCACATACCGCTATCTACGGAGCGCTTGCAAAGCGCCTAGCCTCCAAACCTAGAATACCATCTTCTAGCATCAAGGGTAATCAATAATTATGCCTCATGGCTTGGGCGTATCTGAACAGGCTCACGTGGGAGATAACGACTATAAAAACGGCGATCATGACTGCTACCACCCCTCTACCCTCGTCTGTACTTTGTCATAGTGAGCTTATCCGTAACAGCAATAATGCCGCCGAATGAACCAGCAATCCCTGGGGCATTAGCAGTAGGTCAAGCTGATACTTCGTGAATTTCTGTCCTGACGTTCCTCGCAGGAGAATATCCCTGAGTGCCCGTCCCCTGAAAAAACGGAGAAGGCTGAACACCACTACTTGCGCCGTAACTTTATATGGGCTAAGGCAAACAATTCAACTCCCGCACAAGAATATGATAGTCCAGGGCAGCACTGGGGTGCTCCGCGTTCGCAATATGATTGGCAGCCATATGACCCATCATCCGTTCAGCCTGCGCCACCTCGCGAGGACATCGAGAATTACTTTTACCTCGATATCCGGTATGCTGACCGGGACAGTACGACATACGCTCTAAACTCCGGCTTTGTGCTGATCTTTTCACAGCGGAACCTGATGCAGTTTTCAGTCATTTCAGTAGTACCTTGATTGACTTCTCGCGGTTGGTGATTTCTGAGTATCTTGTTAAGCGAATCTTTATCCCATCTTCTTAGCATGGCTATTGGCGACGAATTTTTCGAACCAAACCCAGAATCGCCTCTCCCTCACTTTGTCTTCAAACTCGATAAGCTCAAGGCCCACCATTTGGATGCACGTTCAGCTTTATCTAATCTTTCAGGGGAGGAGTTGAAGAAAAAAGCACGCGATCTTGGCCGTTTGGACTCGTTGACCCGTATGCGTCATTTTACTGATGACTCTTGCATTGACCATTAGCTAACACTCCACGTCAGCCCAGAAAACTATACAAGATGCCCAGCAGTACCTCGAGGATCTCGTTGATCAGTTGGACATTCTCATACCTTTGGTTGAGAAAGAGTTCGAACCTATGTAAGAATTTCTGTGTCGCAAAATCAAATGGTGTTTACCCCCGCTTTGTCAGATCCAAGCGCCTGGAACTAGAGCTATCTTATGGCCACATTTCATTTGATCTTCTCAAGTACTACTTCAAGAAAGGAGAGAGATACTATTACGAGTCTTTCGGCGATAAGGTCAGTTAGGATATTTTGCTGGATGTCGTACTGAACGGCTTGTATGAGTTAGCTGGCCTTTGTACTAAATGACACGAGCAAGGACTCGACTTTTGGGCAAGCATGTTTCCGCCGATATTTTCTTCATTTTTGTCATGATTCCAATTCTCAGTATTCTTAGCGTTAATGGCCGTGGTATGATATGGGATGGCCATGCATATGTCTACGTGAGAAGAGATGTTGGCATTGGTCGTTACCCCGTAAGCTGGACCTTCTCACTACTGTTACTACTTTTCACCGATAGGATTGCAGGGGACAAAGGCATTATCTGATCTTGAGTGCAAGATCATGCAAGAAGATGTACACAATGAACTGACTGGTATGTCGTTTTTATCATGAATAACGATGTATGTTCCTACATTCATTCCTGTAGAGCGCGGAAGATTGTATGCTGCTGTGTCGGGGATTCATTTCAAGTCATGTGCGTATTTTTTTGGTATTCCATTATGTTTGGCTGATCTATCATTCCAAGATGATGGCGTAAGCTCTTCGTCACTTACATTCATGACGTTTAACCAATTTGCCGCAGCGCCGTGTGGTCATTGATAAAAATGGCTATCGTAACAGAAAGCCGGGCTCCCCACGGTATTTACCCTCTGTTGATGTCGTAACTGACATGTTAATTCGAGGTTTAGTGACTATGATGATGAATATATTCCCCATTATGCACCTTCAATTGTTGATGGTGACGTACTTCATTCTCGTCCTGGTTCCCCTTGCGCGTATGTGCCATCTTGTTGCCGAACGTCATCATTCATGAAAGTATCCATTAGCGGTGACAACTCACGGCCGGAATTTTTGTATGTTCTCACTAGTGCTCGTGAATGTTATGCTCATAATGACATCAGAGAGGAAGACCGACTGTACCTTTTACCAGTGAAAGTACAAGGTTTCGATATCCATCGCAAGGCATGTATCAACCCATTGACATGTTCATCAAACCCTCATGCCACTAACCTTGCATCAGTCTTGGGAGACGTTTGACGTTCGTAAACTTGAGGAGATCCATTTTGATGAACATGCTTGGGACCATCTCGTTCTTAATAAATCGACAAAGGTAGAAACATTGGCAATTGAACTTGAAGGATCAGCTTCTGATAGTTGATTAGGCTCTTGTCAAAGGGCTCGTCAATGTTACGAGGATGACCAATACATCCAAGGAGGTGTTCTCTGACGTCATTACTGGGAAAGGTGGAGGATTGGTGAGGACACTTACGTGTGGATGATTCTGGTGTCACCAATAAGTTTCCAGATTGCGCTCCTACATGGTCCACCTGGGACAGGCAAAACTCTGACCGCGGAAGCTGTGGCCGAACACTTGAAACGACCACTCTATGTTCTCAGTTCACTTGAGCTTTCGACTGTACCCGCTGAATTGGAGAAAAAGCTGGGTGATGTTCTGAAGGTTCGTGAGCTCAAATTTTCGTTCGCCGTTTCTTAATCATAGCCTTGTCACAGCTTGCAACGACATGGGATGCAGTCGTCCTCATTGACGAAGCCGATGTGAGTCAGTTTCGATGTCTACGCGTCACGTTCATTCCACATACTGCGCCCTTAGGTGTTTCTGGAGCAGAGGAGTCTTCATGAGGTCCGTTATTATACATCTCTTGCAAATCGGTATACCTGAACGTTCTTGAAGTTGGAGCGAAACGCTCTCGTTTCTGTTGCTCTTCGGGTCCTCGAGTACCATCGCGGTGTCCTTTTCTTGACTACCAATCGTATTCAAGCCTTTGACGAAGCCTTCCTATCCCGGTTTTCCATTGGTAACTACCTCGCCTATTAAGGATCGTTTCATCACCTGACGTCTGTTAAAGCCGTGAAGTACCCAGAGCTGGATGTTGACGCCCGTTTGACCATCTGGCGCAAATTCTTTGAGCTTGCTGGGTGCGAACTGTGGGGTGGCAGTGGACAGCCTGAAGACGGACGGCAGAGCCCGGATGAGTTTGTCAAACTTGAAGGACAAGAACCGCAATGCTATGTTTCGCTTGCCGACCTGAAGGAACTGGCTGCGAAGCCTTTCAACGGTATGCACTGCTTTTTATATCTGAAACCCTTCCATTGACTAGTCCCAAAAAAATTAGGTCGTACTATCAAGAATCTTGTGCGGACCGCACAAGCGTTGGCCATGTCATCGTATGGCATCTCCCTGTATGGTGTATGCTCCAGTACTTATACTTGTGGTTTCAGGGACGAACCGCTTTCCCTTGAACACGTCAAGGTTGTAGTTGAAGCGCAAGAGAAATTCTTGACCGAGTTTGCTAACATGAAAGTATGACCGACCGTCCCATTATGACCGCGGATCTTTGGCTATTGTGTAACAGGTTGTTACGTTGTTTTTGTACGTGGTGTCTTTGACAGAATCTTAAACAAGCATAGCATCGAGTCACAGGGTTGATGTCCAACAAGATTGTACAGACACAAGATAAGGTTGAATGAAACTTTTTTGAGGGGGCTTTGGTGTTGGACACCAGTTGTCCGTCGTACGTTGATATTGTAACATAAGGAGACACCGCTGTCCCTGTGGCAAGTAATAGTAGCGTCAGGTTCAGAGATTTGGCTCATCAGTGTCCAAATCAGTGCCTATAGAAACAAGGTAAGGAGGGATCTGTGACGTGAAGGAACAGTAGCATTAAGCGATAATGAACGAAGCCTGCGCAGAATCCAAATACCGCACGGTAAGGTATGTCAGTGATCACTAGTGGGAGTGGTCCTGAAAAAGGCAAAGTGTGAAGTTATATTCTACACTGCATTATTTTTACTTACGGGTTATTTCCGACAATTGGAAGTGAGAAACCTATGATATAAATGATATATGGATTAACATACACCTCAAGCTATAAGACAACCGACGGATGTAGCCGCGATATTAATGTCATGCGGGTAGGAGGGTTGTGTAAGCGTCTGTGCATCTCAGCCTCGTCCTATATCTGCATATTTCTCACACTCGAGATCAAAGGGAGATAGGCTATCGTCGAACGAGCTTGAGGGCGTTGAACTGACTCGAAACATGATATTCAGGGGAGTGAGCAGCAGACGCAGTGTTGAGAGCCTATGCGTCAACAAATGGTATCAGCAAAAGAGTAACTGCTGTATTACATCAGTAAACTGATGAACAAATTAAAATGACATATTAGGAACGAAGATGGGCTCGAGGCTCGCGAGTCGCCAAGGGATCATGAGTAATGTTCGTACCTTGGAGCAATTGGCAAAAATATTCGAAAGGTGACAAATAGCCTGCTGGAGGCTGGTCACTCCGGCGTTTGCGTTTGCCAAAACCCTTCTCGCGGAAATACATGGGACGACTCAGTGGATAGTACCCCGGATTCCCTGTGCCGTGGCCCATCAGTTGACCAATATTATAAATCCTGGCCACATCATCGAGTATCAAAAATACAACGACTTTCACAAGTACTGAAAGTCAGACAGTGATTGCATGGCAGTATGAGAACGAGGAGTAATGGCATGAGACTGAAGCTACGTAAAGTTGATAAACGGTTACGACGGGATCAAGACGGGATATCATAATATATATTTCAATAATTATGGTTCTACATAATCGAGGCGCTGCCAGCATGAAACGCCCATTGCACTTTAATGATCCGGACCATCCAGATATTATATCATTATATACCCGTCGCACTATATAATCCCAGGTTCCGAACCGTGGCATTATTACCCCAACCTTCTCTGAATCCACATCATGTCAGACGCACCAGAAGTCAAGGCCACCTCGAACGGCATTTCTCCTCCAAGCTTCCACTTGCCAGTCAGTCGTCGTCGTGGTGCTCACAGGTTCTTTCTGACAAAGCACTAGTTACCTGATAGACCAGACATCATCACCGCCAACATTCAGAAACTCACGGAGCTAACGCCTAATCCGTACGTGCCATGAGTACTCCAAACGCAAATGGGTACACATATAACATACTGTATGCATGCAGACGCCACAGGTTCATCTTCAAGGCACTGATCAAGCACCTGCACCAATTCGTCAATGAGACCAGGCATGTTTTCTTCCTGCTACATCTCTAGTTCTCGATTGACGCCAGGACTGTCCTCAGTCTAACCACAGATGAATGGATGGCAGCAATTGATTTCTTGACACGCACTGGACAAAAGTGCACACCATTGCGTCAAGAAAACATTCTACTATCAGATGTCCTGGGTGTTTCTGCTCTCGTCGACGCACTAAACAATCCCGTTGCAGGAGGGGCAACTGAGAACAGCGTCCTGGGTCCATTCTTCACCGAGGACGCTGCAGATGGTGAGTTGCAAGCAATTCCAGTGCACGTTTATTTGTAAATCGACTCGCAGTGGGCTTTGGTGAATCGATTGCGTCTGAAGGAAAAGGAGATTACATGTACGTCGAAGGTCGGATTTTGACGACCGACGGGCAGCCAATCCCCAACGCCGTCATTGAAACTTGGGAAACCGATGACCATGGTTAGCTCCTTCCAAATATTATCTTACGATTCATACTCATTATCTCCGTCAGGATTTTATGACACTCAGTACACAGATCGCTCACATCCCGACTGCAGAGGTCGCCTACGCTCCGACGACGATGGTAAATTTGGCTATCGCGCTGTTGTGCCAGTAGCGTACCCAATTCCTGGAGACGTAAGTCGATGTTTCATGGCTATGTGATCTTACACCGAAAATGTCGTCCCTAACAGGGTCCTGTTGGTGAACTTCTTCTCCTTCTTGGCCGGCACAACATGCGGCCAAATCATTTACACATGATGGTCGAAGCCCCTGGTTTCCACAAATTGGTCACGGCATTTTATCCAGATGGCTGCGACTATCTAAGAAGCGATTGCGTCTTCGGTGTCAAGAAATCCTTGGTGGTGGTATGTCTAGGTTCCTGAGTTTCTTTGAGGCCACTTGGTTTGACACTTGTCTTTACAGAACTTAAAGGACGTTGTAGACGATGAGGAAACTCGTAAACGCGGATTTCCCCAGGGTGGCTCATTCAAGTTATTACAATACGACATTGTATTACTCACGGAAGACCAGTCTGCCACGATACGTGCTGGCGTTGAGGAACGTTACACGATTACGCAGGATCATAAAAGTAATAAATCATAAGGGACTTGATACGGATGTATTGCAGATAATCCTGTTTTACTTAGTCATGTGACTCATGTCTTTATTATTAGTGTAATACCGTACCGAATAAAACTGCTAAGGCCATCTGACATTTTTCAGAACGCCCCGTGTGACGTGGAATGCAAAGCGGACGTTCACTAGCACTAGTGTGTACTAGTGACTGACTCCGAAATAGATGGGTTCTCTGTCTTTCAAAAACCTATCTATCTCCCACAAAGACCACGATTGGAGTCACCGCAGTCAATGACACTAGTACGGTCTTGGAGCAGCGCTTTTCCATACACCACTTTTTTGACTTCTTCATTCTCATGCACCATCTCTCGTGTCCAGCATCCTTTTCCATACAGAACTTGGGTGTGTAGTGTAGCATCTCTTTGACATATGATGAAATTTTCATCATGAACCAATTTTCTCGCATCTTTTTGATTTGCTAGTGAGATGAGGATGTCACATAAAATTATGACTACCAATGACAGGAACATGTATGTAGTGCGGAGCTGCATGCTAGGAGCAGAAGAGGATGCAGTGGAAATCACTAAAGAAAGAAAGTGAAGACCGCGCTAATAGCGATGACTGACAAAGAGGATTGATAGGGAGAGGAAGCAATGAGGAAAGGGATGATGACTGTGAGCGCGATGGGGATCTGACACTAGATCTCGTGCGGACGTGCGGTCCAGTCTTGAAGCTTTGAAGCTTGATACGCTGTTCCATAAAAGAAATCAACGGGTGGCGACGGCATAAGGCTGCAGGTAGTAAGAAACGGAAGCGAGATTGGTGTTGAGAGTTACGGACAGGATTTAAAGAGATGGCGGTATTCAGGAGCACTAGGGTTTAAAAAAATGGCATAGGATGCTGCGCAAGGACCGCAAGCTCGACGATTAGGCAACAAAGACGTATGTATAGTATAGGGAAAAGTTCTCAGACGGGGTTCTAGTCCGAATCATAAAATAGAGCCGCATTAGAGCCGATCTATGTATTTCGGAATCGTAAATCACTCCGTTCACTACTACTTAGGACCTATTCAGAACACTAAAAGCATGTAACTAGCCCAATATATAATAGCATACATGTATTATGTACAGATACTTGACACAAACCCAACAGGTCACGCCATCTCAACATCCTCTGCAGCAGTGGCCGCTTTCTTGCCTGTAACACCTTTGTCATCAGCCATAAAAGTGTCAAGTTCGTCATCAAGCTGCTCTGCCGTGGGGGTTTTAGATCGCACAGGCTTTGGAGCCTTTGTCCTTGATGACGAGGCAACTTTCGCGGATCGTGGTTGGCGTGTGCGAGTTAAACCGGCACTGAGAACACGAGGATACAGTTAGAAGCAGTGCTAAAGGTGTTTGACTCCTTACCCTCCTTGCTGTTTCACTCCAGCACCGCCACTCAAGCGCTCTGCCAATGAGGGTCGTTCAATCCTACTCAAGAGCGAAAATGTTCGTAATGGCGCGGTGTCGAATGTGATTTCCATAGATTGTCCTACATAGTGAAGAAAACGATTGAATGAGGACACATCCAGGTCACACCGCACACTCAAACCATCGAATATCAACACATACCTTTAGCAAGTTTACCATCGAACTGTCTTTTGGCACGTGTTGCTTGCAAGGGTGTCTCGAATGACACAACTGCTACACCAGATGAACGTCCACTGCGGTCGTACTTTAAAAATGAAAAGCGGATTTCAGGTTCAGTTTGGTTGTCATCTTCAGTTATATGAGCCAGAAGCGAAAGCGATCCGAATCATCCACAAGCATTGTCCGGTCCATGCGAGCGAAATAAAAATCCGGGTAGGAGGTGATGGGATGTTTTCGAATTCGGAATCATCGTACCCTGATCAAAGGCTCGCGAACGAGCGTGCCTATTTGTCCGAAAATGGACTAGAATGGGGAATAAGGCGCTTTCTAGTCATGGGCGGCATAAGATACTTACCACCAAGTCTTTAGGCGTGATCTCGTAGTGTAGGTTGGATACGATGAGCTTTGTAGTTGAACCAGTGTTGGCTGGTGTATTTGCCTTTGCTGATTGAAGCGGAGCTCGGTCATGGACCCAATGGCCATCAGACCCTTGAGAACGCTGAGGGCATCGATGAATCAGACAAGACACCTGCTACGAAATCAAAACTTACAGTATATGGCTTTTTCTGCCTTTCAGACCTAATGGGAGCCATATAAGATACTTGAACGTCAAGTAATTAGTTCAATGGATGGAAGCGGAGTAGCACGTTGTTCAAGTCGAAGAAATATCATATTCCACAAGGTAATAAGCGGCGTTTGAATTCGGCAGTTTCCGGACGCAGCCCCTGAGTTCAATCGTATAGGTACAAGGTAGTAGGCAGTGTTAGTGAGCGCCAATGAGCATGTAGATTGAAATGAAGATTTTCATTACGATTGATAATCTGATATTCTCACAGATTGTCGGCCAAGAAAATCATGAGCAGGGTTTCACCGAAGAGCGTGTCACAACGCGATTGAATTTGACAATGATCATACGAACCGATTCTGTTCAAAGTACATACATATGGACATAATTTGCTACCCACAAACAACTACTGACAAGATTAGCACCAAGAAATCACGTTATATCGAACGAATACGACAGCTCCAATTTACAACATAAATGGCCATTCGTCGTCTATAGCTACTAGGTGTAGTGAGTTGAAGGTATGCCAGGGCACAGAGTAAGAGTGATATCGGTGTTTGGGCAAGTATACACGACAAAGTCAGCAGGAACATAGCCATCTGAACGATAATTATCAGCCCACTGTACCGATGGCAGTAAGATGAAAACACATACTCGCGCCGTCATTGTCAGGGAATGCGTAGGCATTATAACAAGTGTCATAGTAGAAAGGACTGTTAGGGCCAGGGCCCTCGTTGTTAACGCAGCCTCCTCCACCAGAGGGAAGAGCACCACCGCTGCACGCGCTCGCAGAGGAGCAGCACGGGGAGTAGCACGTGTCGGATCCAGGTCCGGGAACGGGCTAAAACATTATGAATATGCATAATGTCAACACAGATGGATCACTCACGCAGCCAGATGAGATCGTGCAAGCGAAGGCATCGCAACTCGCATCAGCGGAGGAAATCTCCATCCCAACGTTATACCCATAGATGAGCGAGATATCGTATGTCACGCTTCCAGGGATTGCGTACTGCGTTTTAAGTCAGTAACTATTTCAATGCCAGCGACGGGAACCCACAAAGTTGAATTCGGCTCTACTGAAGGGAGTGTTACCATCCCAGGTAGGCCCACCAGTGGTACACGTAGTACCGCCGCTGTTGCATCCAGTACCTAGTGGCGCGGTCAGCGAAAAGCTGACGAGAAGAGTTACACACTTACCGACGTTGATAGCGCCATCCCAGTTGGAGGAAATGCCTAGGTTTGCACTCTGGCCTTCAGCAATGTTGACGTTGGTGTCGATAGAACCGTAGCTAGTGCTCGTGTACAAGAAAACAGATTCGGAGCATTTGTTTACAACGGTGAGAGACTGGGCTCGAGCCACGGTCACGATGGTGGCTAAAACTAAAGCGGAGAGAATGGCCATTGAGCAATGATTAGACGACTTAGAAATGGGAGACAATGATATCGTTGAGACACTTTATGGGCCCCTTTATATCAGAACTCTTTGGCCGTGAGCGCGTCAGTATTTTATTGGAAGTGGATACCAAAAATGAAGCCACAGGATTTCGTCGCAAATAATGCGAATTGGCAAGTAGTAGTATGCTGCGGGATGCACATGGTCATTGATATTTGACCGGAAACCCTGATCCGGAAGACGGTAAGAATTGACGGAGGATGCGATCATTGCGATGACAGTTCATCATTGCACGAAGGGTGCTAAAAGACAAAATAAGTACTGCGTTCAACTTGAAACACACTAACAACAAAATAATACTTCTGTAAACAATAGGTATTGTGCGAGGCACCAACAGACAATGAATAAAGTTTTTTTCTAAAAAGAAACTTCTGTCAGTGCATGACTGCCACTGCAATTTGTTATAAGGTCACGAAACTATTTCTGATCTGGTTGTTTGGAGACTCACTTGTGATTGACACACGGTTGAAAGGCTGTAGCGCGTTGTGGGCAAGCTTGAGTTGGCCACTAGCGTAATTTAATCCAACAAGCAAATAACTATAATCAATATAAGCTGATGAAGGGTAGGTTGACGGGCTTGCAATCTACTTACTTGACTTGTGCAGTGTGTAGCTTGTTCAAACTTTTACGTTGTATATTGGGGTTTACTCAAGTATACGAGCCTTGTTTTCAACTCCGCGGCATATATACATACTCCGAGTTGCAAAGGACCAGGCCTTGTTTACGCTCAGCCCAGAGTCTTGGGTACAGTTAAGGATGCTAGGCTGTTCAGCGCTACATCAGGCTTCACGATCCGAAGCGCAAGGTCAGGGATGCTAAGCTGTTCCGAAAAATGCTACATCAGGCCTCATGATGACCCAAAGCGCGAGGAAGACCCTTTCGTCCTAGTTTTCTGTTGTGGCCATCCAGTGTAAAAGCCGTGACTATTTTTATGAAGTGGCTTTCCGGATTTAAGTATAACTTATGGTATGGCATATAGTATTGGTACCGGCCCGGCATCTTCATTCTAGCGCTGGCCACTGCATCATCCCTGGTTCCACGCCACTTCACATCCATCATGTAGACTGGTTGCGACGTGATGAAAGATTGATATTTTTATTGCCGTGTTCCTATAGAATGCAAGTCCATTGCTGGACTAGGTTTATGGATTGATTCTGAATCTTCTCTTCAACGATTCTTTACTTGCATATCCTATGCATCGGCATTTTCGTACATCGTGCCCTATCATTGAACTTTAACACGAGCGTCTACAGGATTCATCATTCTGTAGCCCACACCCTATATTTCACTCACCCGGTCTCTCACACTTTCGGACCTAAAGAGGCTTGTCACTGGCGGTTGCACACATCACTGCAGCTAGCAGGATCTCTGCTATACCAGCCAAAGATACATCATTAATCAGATGTGATTTTGCTGCTACTCACGCGTTTAAGCACCTCCCGAGATATTTTTATTTGACCTTGCGTGTTTTGTAAAATCCATAACATAGAACAACACGACATGAACTTTGTAATCAATATACTACCGAGTATGAGAACATAAGTCTGTGCGTTATGATTATAATGAGCAGCAAAGAATACCACGAGCAAGTGAATCATGAGTAGGAGGGAAACAACACGGTTCAAACAGTAGAGCATTCCAAGAAACAGGAAACACAAACCAAGGTACTGCTCTAATTGCCTTCAAACTGAGGGGGAGACGATGAGTAGTGCATAAGACTAGTACAATTTGTTTATCAAGATTCAAATTTACAACCATAAACGGTAGGCTTTCCCTGCAGTTCTTTCAATACCATACCCGGAAACTCCACGACCAAGTGTTCGATCGTGAACATGTTCATGGATCTCCCTGTTCCAAAGTCATCAGCCCCATCTCTGGCCCCCTTAAAGGCGTCACTAGCTCTCTTGCCCAACCCCTTCTGCATCAGGTCAGATACCCTCTCCAACGCGTCCTCGTCATCCGGTAAAGTGAACGGAAACTGATTATGGTGTGCAAAGCAGTGTGCAATGACGCGAGCGAAGTTGAGCTCTTTGAGTTTGCTGACATAGTCAACAATCTCTTGGCATGTCCCATTATGAGGTTGACTGGGACGCAAGTTCCCTTGATTGCTATCGAGGAGAAGACAGCGGAAGTCGTCGATCGTGCCTTTCCCTGACATGCATATCATGATGACGTGCGGCAGCATTGCCCACGGTGATGAGATAATGTCTTCATCTAAAACAAGTGTAACATCGAACCAATTGGGTTCTCCCATCTCGCAGAAAGAGGGGGCTGGGGCTGGGAATGCGGGATTCCTGGTGATACGGCAATAGATATTGTGGAATTCTGGTATGAAGTAAGGTAATGAAATTATTAACAAAATTTCGTTTACATTACTCACCGCCATGCGAACAGAACCGCTGAATCGCGACCAATAAAGGCGTGTTCGATGTCAACCACAACGCACGTACAAGCAACGTGGATGGATACGTCGCAACGCACGAAATGCCGCGACCATTTGCGACTATCAATCCTTCAGACAAACTAAACACACAGTGTTTAAATGCCACTCCCTGAAACCGTGCCAATATCACATACCTCTGGTGAAAGTCGAGAAGCCCCAGTCTAAAAACCGTTTTCTTCACCCAATCCGTCGTGACAATGGATACGTAGACCTGCATAGCATCGCATTGCCTGTTGAATTTCATTTTGCCATCACAAGGCTTCGCGTTCCTCCGTGCCGGCAACAGGCCCAAAGCTTCAAGCTCCCGTTCAATGTTCGCATACATTAATTGAAGATCGACGCGAACAATCACGCGGGTAAGGAGACCGGATTTTAACTTAGCTATCTTGCATTCAGACAGAAGAAGACAGAGCGTCAAGAAACGCGCGACGAGGAAAAGGTTGTCGGTGTCCCATTCTGGTTCAACTGTAATTTGGTAGCGTTTGTGTGAAGAATCCGGTGGAGGCGTCGGGCCTGGGAACAAGGCATTGAGCTAATGGTACATTACTCTAACTGGAAAGATACACTTACTAACTAGCACATCTCCAGCAGCGGCAGTCTGCGGGGCGCCGCCTCTTTCAGGTGGAAAGTCAGAGGGCCCAGAGAAATGATCTAAAAAACGCGTGAAGCCGATGCGTTGCCATACGCTCAAATGAGTTCCCAGTGCGTCGAGGGTAGGAATGCGTGGTTTCCCGCAACTGAGCTCGATCTCCTGAAGCAGCAATGTGGCCTGAATCCTAAGTTCTTGCAGCATTGTGATTGCGCGATCGAGTGCGTCTTTCTTCTCTGGTATGTTATAGAATTGGACAAGCTCCCAGAGCATCTGTGCTCGCGTTTGGCACGAACAGTCACCAACGTGCGCATCAAAGGCAGATAGAAGCTGAGATGGTGGTGTGAACGACGTGGGTGTTTCTAGTTCCCTATATGATATTGCGGATCGGAGGATAGAAAGGGCTTTCCACATCGAGTGTGTCGCACAAAGACATTGAAAGGCTACTCGACTAAGGTCTGCATAGCGTACGGGCTTGTTGACATCAGAGAGGAGAAGTGCGATAACCATGGATCCCCGAAGTATATGTATGAGTTCGGCAGGGAATTGCGAACGAGATGACGAAGATATGGGACGTGTTAGTGAGTAACACGAAGAGAGATAGGACTAGGTCTTAGAGACGAGGACTTTCTGTGAGGCGTTCTGTTGTGCTTGGAGCGGGGAAATCAGAGTATCCGATTCTGCTGGAGTCATGAGTGTACAGGGGCAACATAAATACGTTTGAGAGAGTCCTACTAGGCCCGAACGAGTATGGTAGCATGTAGAACATTGAAAATATAAAGGGGATCGTGAAGACGGAGCACAAGAGAATGAAGTACGAAGGGGGGTGTATCCACGTAACTCGGATGCGAAGAGTAGCACTCTTCGCATCCGGTTTCTGGTACCCTGTTATCAGTGACAGTCGGATCTTACTCGATTCTTTCGAGTTTATCCGAGTGCGTAGTACAACAGTGTTTGAACTTTGAAGCGCCAATGGCTCGCCAGGCATGCAGCTGGCGGGTATAGTACAGTGTAATTCGCTTCGATCCGATCAGCCAATCACAGCGCGGCATCCATCTGTCACGTGGTGAGAAAAAGCCATAGCCATGTTCATGGCGCTGGCAACCGCCATGTCTTCTCCCCTGGCCAGCCAACGGCCTGCCACTGGAACTTCAAACATTGGTGTGTAGTGTCCTGTTAGCATTCCGAAGTAGATCGGCTCCCAACACATGAGTACTTGAGTCAATTGCATCAGCGGTGAAGACTTCAACGTTGCAACCACCGCTCGGTAAGCATATTTCCTCATCATTCTTGTCGAAGCTCAGCGGTGGAACTTTAACACGAGCGTCTGCAGGATTCATCATTCTGTAGCCCACATCCTATATTTTACTCACCCAGTCTCTCACACTTTCGGAGAATCAAGGGTTCACCGTGTTCAGTACCATCATCATTGGGCAATACATGGTCCCCGACTGTCGCGCCGACTCGTTGTGCCTTTAAAAGTATTTGGACTTATCAAACTTGGTCCGGTTTTCCGAGCCAAACCACCCGCTCTTCCAGGCACGGGGAAGTGAGTCTCTGTCGCAAAACATAGCCTGTACTGCCTACATATCGTAGCCGATGAAACGGAATATTAGGTCATACTGATACAGTGAGTATTGTTTGATCTCAGAGAAAAATTACCACCGCCCTCCCGTAGAATGATTCTGTGCAGAGATCGTAAAAATAGACCGTTCAGATCATCCCCAGAGATGGTTGCGTTTTCTGAGTGGAATCATTCTTCAGATTCTGATATGTCAACAGTGTAGTCAACAGAATCACGGCCCTGTTTTCTGTGCCGCAGGGAGCGCCACATCTACGAGCCCAGGATACTACTCAAATGACCTTGAGGCAGGTACTTATTGTGAATGAATATCTCAATCAAGTTAATACTAAGCACGATCAGATACTCATAACCATGTTACTGCGATGCCGGTGGTACCTTAAATACCATCAGACATACTGGCCTCGGCTTCCATCTTACAAGCCTCCGTTACAGGATTCCTCTGACGTATGTGTCAAACTGCATACGCAGTCTTCGCTATCAGCAACGAACAGATGGGTTTCTTTTAATGGATTAGAGCCTGAGACAGATTTGAATCAGGCATCTTAGGACCACTGAAAGAAGCGAGGTTCTCGCTGCTTCCGCAATTCTTCACGACAATTCCTAGTGTTTTGGGCGTTGTAGTAGAAATGCTGATGAATGCATGTAAGGAACTAGGTCTACCGCCATTTTTTATAATAATGGTGAATCAGATTTGCTAGAATGAACTGCTTGATTCAATGTCAACCCGAGCACCGCGAACACCGATTCAGAAAATATAAATCTACGTTCAACCGGCTCCCTTGTCTCTTAGATGTGGTGTGCTAACCTAAATTTATCAATTATCAAGTACTATCATGGTCAGTCATGTTCTCAGAAGCTATCATATGCGGAAAACGAGACTCGCAACTTCAAGTCTTGGCCGCAATGTCACTCTCGCCATTCTTTGATGGCTACATTGAGTTGCGAGCTAACCGTAATTACATTAACCATCAGCTAGGTGGTTGTCGATCATCAGCACAAATGTAATTTCCCACAGTCATGTTCAGCACCTTCACGGCAACCTAGACTCATCAGGAAAACACCAACTTACTTAATCACGACTTTTTTAGACTTTTTACTCCTTTTTCAAAAATGAGTGGGCTTTTTTTCCTTTTTTTTCTTGATTCACTGCCTGGTCCCAACTTGAGTATTGGGAATGGTTTATTGTTATTATTTAATACTGTTGCAATAGTTGGAATTCACAATTTGTAAAGATTACCACCTCAGGAGAGGATTTGAAAATAAACATAATTAAACATAATCAGCACTCTGTGCCACTTACTGGTAACAAATTTCTGTGTTTATGTTTTTAAACATGTCTCTTAAGTTGATAAAACATATTGGAACACATAAATTTGGATCTGGCAGTGAATTAAGAAAAAAAAGGAAAAAAAGCCCACTCATTTTTGAAAAAGGAGTAAAAAGTCCAAAAAGTTGTGATTAAGTAAGTTGGTGTTTTCCTGATGCTCCAGCTTCTCCCAAGTTTCTTCAGACATACACGGGAACAGCTTTCCGGCCCATGCCACCCATTCAGTCCTGTTCATATGGAATTTCGCTAGATTTAGTCCGCTCCGCATGGCACGAAGGCATATGAGAAAACCAGACAGGAACAGCATTTAATGCGGCTACAAGAGATGAATACATGTCCAAAAGGACTGCGCTAGGCTGATGGGCAAAGGACTGGAACATAGTACAGTGCATGTGTGACGCCACCTTAGAATGAGTGCATGAAAATAAGACGTTGTCCTGTCCCAGGCACTTGAAGGCCTGTGTCCTTTCACAACTTGACAAGTATCGCTTGGATTGTATTTGACATGAAGGCTATGTATGTCTGTAATGTTTTACCAAGACAGACACGACACTGCAAACGAGCATCGCTTTCACGTCAATGTTGAGTATCTCCTTATCAACCACATTGATCTGACAAATCGAATAGCATATATCTCATGGCCTCCGGGTAAAACATCACAAGCCTACGTGAGTCTGACTAGCTTACAGTACAAGCAATAACTGATGAGTCCAATATGTGTCACATGACATTTGTTATACTCCTTGGATCAACCAACCCTCCCATCCTTCCCTTTTCCCAATGCACGGTCCTTCCTGCAACTTGAATGCAATGTCATCCAATCTGGCCATGATTTTTGCGGTGATGACAGCTGCAGCTGGTGGTGCCCAGCTTGCTGCTATGCACTTCAGCTTTCCGTGTCCAAAGGCATACAGCTGGTCCCTTTTAGGAGCGGCATGGCTCACATGAAACCGCATAGGATTGAAGGATTCTGGATCATTTCCGAAGAGAGGCAATTTGTGTGCCTCTTCAATGTCTGCCACATCTATGGATGGGACGAACGGTCGCTTCCACCATGGGACGACCACAGCATGAGTGATGTGTCGAGTCAGGGGGTGGAGTTGGAGAACCTCACAGATGATCGCCTCTACACTAGGCTGCGCTCTTGTCCCTTCGTTTGCGAAGGTGTGGAACTGATCGTCAGTGGGGTTCTCATTGTATGAGATAAATGCATCGCGTAGCACGCTATCGCGGTTAGAATATACCACCGCAATTGCTGTCACGCGCCACATTGTTTCATATGCGGGGATGATGAGATTGAGAGGATTGGTTTGATCTGGAACCCATCTCATGATGTGATGGTTGATGCAATCGAGCACTTCTGTAGTGGGAGTAGTGCTCGATTTGGATTGTGCCCAACGGTCGTTGATGGCCTTTGTCACAAATGCCACATCCACGGGGTCAAGATCTTCAATATCTGTGTCCAGCAGACCTGCCAATACAACACTGAGTGTGACAGACTGCACGAAGGTGGCGTAGTCGAGGCTCTTTGCATTAAGGAACCTGTTCACACAGATTTCGGCGATGTCAACGAGCCTTGACCATCCCTCTTTCGCGCTGACGGCGCCTATTAGGACTTTCGCTTCGCGAGTGAAGTTGTCATGGATGCCAGTATCATCGCTGACAAAGGTGCTCGATATACCGAGCGCCTTCACCAAACACTGGTTTGGTATGGATCTTGCGTGTAATAATGCGGGAGTAGGGATATCAGGAGGACTCAGTAATGTCCTGACGGCGTGGATACTGCTGTGTATCCTTGTCTTTGGGGTTGTGAAAGCTTTGGCGACGATTGCCGCGACTGCAACTGCGGCGGAGAAAATCAACACGATACTAGTATGAGGCATTGCAGGTGTTAACTGAATGAACTTCCATTGACCTATTTATCCAGGCGATTTGTACCCTCCATTCTCCGATCGCTAGCTTTGGAACCGTGTAACCTTCTGACTAGAGTTCAACATGTTTTTGACTTGAACTCTAATATTGCGCGGTTTTTTCGCAATCTAGGAGATGTCTTAATAGCTGCAGCTCGAGAACATTTGAGCTCGTGCCTACAGACTGTCAGGGAACTTTTACTTTGTTTACCCTTCCCATCATCGAAGTGGTGTTTTTGTAGGCACACCACATGCAGCAATAGGCCTGGTCAATTCTAAAATGACATTGTCAATGTCGACTTGACCTTACGGCCGTCCTCGTAAATTACTTAATACGTGGATCCGAGTGATGTGGGACTTGTTAGCATTCCGGAATAGATCGGCTCTTGTAGAAACCTTGTTAGCATTCCGAAATAGATCGGCTCTATGTAGAAACCATGTTAGCATTCGACTGAGTAAAAGTTGGACCCCGCAAACTGTGTCGGAGAAAGGTATGGAGCTCGCGGTCTCTGCGAACATCATTCTCTGCTTTTTTTTTCAACCCTAGTGCTCATGAATGGCGCCACCTCTCTGCATCCTCATTATAACACCAATTCTGCGTCCGCCTCGCCATGAAATATCTGGTTAAAACTTTTCGGAACAGTGCATCATGACCAGGCAGCACGTCCGTGTCAGGATCTAGTGTCGGATACCCTTCGCGTTCGTCGTCGACATCTTTTCTCTTGTTGTCTTTCCCCACCAGCTGACTCTTACTGCTACCTCATGGCAGGTGCCTTCATATTTGATTTCCAGTGTTCCACTGCATCCTGTGTTTTTTCTTGTACTCCCACCTCGTGCACACTACCCTACTGTCTATATACATGTTTCTGCCGAATGTTGGTAATCATAATTGTATATTACCATCAGAACATCAGATGGACCACTCTTGACAGAGACAACACGGGGGGAAAGGTGAAGTTGACTCAAGCATGAATTGTAAGGGTCCGCTGTTACCGCATACAGAAAGTGGTTGCTGTAGCAAAAAGCCTTGCAGTGATACATTGGGTAATATGAGGGATCATAAATGAGGGTATTTCGTGTGTAACATCGTGGGGTGGACATCAAGATTAAGCATGGGTGCATAAGTGCAACTGTGCAAGGATTAAAATGACATGATTACGAGAGATCTGAAGGAACAATGAGCAAAAAAGCGACAACTACAGGAAACAACTTACAACAGGGAGGGGCATAGACAGCAAGGAACATGGAGGGGAGAGCGACGAGACATGGCTTACATAAATGCAACGAGAATCCTAATCCTGAAAAAACCAAAGGCATAATGATCGACCAATAATGGCAAGGGAGGGCTCTATGTGGCATTATGAATAACGTTCACACGTGAAGGAAGTTGACTTTGGGAAACTTAGGACTCGAACAGGGATAATCTGACCGAACTAAGTGTTTATTTGGGGGTAAAGGATAAACTGCCCTACCAGTAGATATACGAGTGTTTATATACTGTAGAGCCTGGAATCAAATGGAGTAACGACGACTAAAAAACTAGCTGAGTAAGAAACAAACATAACTACGAATAACGGTTGCCATCATTGATATGATGGCTCTTTTTAGCGAGCGTTACATACGCCCTCCAGGTCCACTCAAGGAGGGGACCTTCTCAAGTTGATAAAGCGAAGCATGGGGGAAGCAATGTCACATGGACGCGAAGGCAGCTACGAATCCGATCAACAAGAGTGAGTGGGTGATGACAAGGTAAATTAAAGCAAATCTACCGAGAACACCTTCTGTGGTGACGTCAGGAAGGCTATGGGCCTGCTCAAGATCAAGCTGCTCAGCAGCCACGATGATTTCCTCGACGTCTGGCCCAGGGTCTAGGGCGGGGGTGACGGCAGTAGGAGGAGGAGTGAGAATGGCAGCAGCGTTATTGGTTACTTCGGCTATGACCTGGGCCACAGTAGTGGGGGCACTTTGACGAGCAGTTGAAGGACGAGGCTGCTGGGGATGACGAGCTACATCATGAGGGGGTGAGGGAGGCCTGTGATTGAGGGTGAGATTGTGCCCACAAGGGGCACGGTAGGGAGCAGCGTTGCGAAGACGCTCGATGCGTATGAGTTGGTCGAATGCGTGCGCTTCCTTATGCATTGCTAGCTCCTCTAAGCAGATGCGACGAGTATTGTCAGCAAAGGAGGGACAAGCAGAGAGCCTAGTGGGCTTACTGGCTTGTGCCTCTGCACGGAAGAATCACGTGAACGTGCCCAGGGCATCGGAGTCTTGCTCACGCTGCCGAGGAGGGTTGTTACGCCCTCCCCTTCCTTGATGATAACGCCCACGTCCCCCTCAATGGGACCGTGGAGGCCTGTTGGGGCCAGCGTGTTCACCGGGCTCGAGTCCAATGGGTGGATCGTCAACGACCATAGCGTCGCAAGCAGATGCTTGGGCAGTGGGAGACGACATAGGAAAATGAGGGTTGGAGGATTGAGAGACTGGGGAGTTGCCCTCACTGCTTAAATAGCCTGGGCAGCGGGGTGGAGGCGTGGAAGCGAGTTCCGCGACCATTTGGTCGACTAGGCCGAATACTGAGTCTCGGGCTGTCACTTGGTGATAGGGAAACCAGACCCTATCACCGGTCGAATATTTGACTTCAAACATGGTGTCAGTTCCTGAGCCTTGGTGATCTATAATCCTCGCGACGGACCATTCTTCCAGGTGTCCAATATCGGCGACTTGTTCTAGTCGACGTCCTGGGAAATGCTGGTCATCATTAGGGACGTGTAGGCGAAGGAGGCTCGCGTGGAAGGCAGGGTGGAGGCCTCTTTGTTTGAGCTGAGAGGGGAGGTCAAGGATGAAAGAGTTGTTCCTGTAATCTTTCAGAATCCGGTATGGGCCAATGAATTTCGGAGCGAGTTTCCTAGCCCGTCCTTTAGGTAAGGACAGGTTCGCCGTAGACAAATATACCAGATCCCCTTCAACAAAGGGAGACTCAGTTCGCTTGCGGTTAGCTATGGCCGTGTTCTTGACCTGTGCGGCTATGATCGAGTCGTGCACATCCATTATTGCGTCCTTCATTCGTTGTGCGAAAACATGCACACTGGGGAACTCAGAATTAGTGTTCTAGATCAAAGGAGGTAGAAGGCAGCCGTAATTCAGCACGAAAGGGGGGTATTTCATGGTTTCTGAGCACGCTGAGTTGAGGGCGAACTCGATTGCCAGCAGTTTCATAGCCCAGTCCCATTGGGTTGGGGACACCATCTGTCGGAGCATCTGGTTGATCGTCCGATTAGCACACTCGGTAGCGCCATCGGATTGAGGATGAAAAGAGGTGGACATACGTAGCTCAGCACCGGTAAGTTGGTGGAACCTCTGCCAGAAGGTGCTGGTGAACAGCATATCGTGATCACTCATGATGTTTGATGGCATCCCATGATGCTTATATACCAAGCCGAACATTACTTCAGCGATATCCTTCGCTTTGTAAGTCTGTCTAGTGGGTGCAAGATGGACCATGGATGTAAGGTGATCTATAGCGACGAGGATCATATTGAACGTGCCTTGTAACATTTTGGACTCTGGTAATGGGCCTACAAAATCGATGCCTACGGTTTCCCAAGGTCTTGAAGGAACTTCTAACGTTTCTAGAAGTCCATAGGGTTGGTGATTCACTGACTTAGATACTTGGCATGTAGGACATGACTCACAAAATGCTTTGACGTCAGCGTCCATTCCTCTCCACCAAATGTTCTCCTTAAGGTACAGTAAGGTCTTGGAGGGGCCCAAATGCGCGAGTATAGAGTGAGCGTGTGATATTATGATTTCCCAGACGCGCTGTTGGCTAATCTTAATGTCAGGAATGCATAAGATGCGTTTTCCTCTGTCCTTGAATGCTTACTTTGAAGTTTTAAAAGGCAGCCGGATTGGCTAAGATCTTCGAGTAGAACGTATCATCACCGTACTTGTGTGCAATTCGCTCGTGAATGTCAAAGGAGGGATCGCCTAGTGTGATTACGTCGGTTAAGAGAGGAGGGCAAGCAGATAGTAGATCCTGCGCAACCATTTCAGCCACGTCGGTCTCATTCTGTTACAAGTAACATCAGTCATGTGGCCCCCCTCTTAGGGCTCCGCCTAACAGATCTATTTGAGTGCGTAACACATTCCATTGTAGATCCTTATTTGCCCTACTGACGTCATTGCTTCCTTCTGATGTTGGCGCGAGTTCCATTGGTGCCTGCTTCTGGGCCTTGCTGATGTCATTGGATATTTCCGGGTTCTGGACTTCTCTGATGTCATCACGTTGTGGGCTCTTGTTTGTCAGCGTGTTTCTTCTGCTTGGTTCTTTGCCAGCCACCTTCCCGCCCTCCAGTGATTTTGGAGGCGGTGCACCCAACTTCAAGATCACTCTTTTGACCTTGGTGACTGGTGAGTCTTCCTGTGGATTAGAGTTAGGTGGTACTGGAGGTGCTGCCGTGCTGATAGGTGGACCAGTAGCCAGGATACCGCATCCTACTGGGTTGGTAGGCGGGTTTGTCAAGACTTGTTGCGGAACGCCTTTGCCTGGGGCGGCCAAGGCTTGCTGGGGTACACCTCTGCCTGGTGTCAAGACTTGTTGCGGTACATCTCTGTTGCCATTGTCAGTCACTGTCTTGCTACTATCAACAACAGGTGAAGGTGTCCATTTGGGATTAGGTCCGCGCTGAGTGCCCCCCAGAATGTCTGTCTGGGACGTTGATGAGTCCATGGTGGACTGTTCTACTAGCTTTGCTGCGAGGCGTGCAGATTGGCGTGCTTCAGTCACGCCGAGGAATAGGGGTGGGCCGGTGTAAACCAGGGCTGTGACGAAGTTGAGGAGAAGGGCACGAGGTACATCGTCTTCTTCCACGCTCACATACTCACTCGGCGCTCTTACGGTTCCAGCAGGTTCATGGCTGTATATCCTGGACAGCGCGTCTGCCAGGGTGTTGTCCTCCCCTGGGACATATTGGATGCGGAAGTCGAATAGCAGCTAGGTTCTGCAAGACCCAACATTGTTCAGACTCACCATCTGAATTGTTGTACCTACAGTGTCTTCCAGTGCAGGATTTTGTCTACTTTGTGCGGGTCTAGACGGATTCCTCCGTCATCTATGACGTGGCCCAGAATGGTAAATTCATCCTTGAAAAATTGGAGTTTGTGTTCACTTAGATAAAAGTGATTCGCACTGTAGGGATTCATTTCTGGCTAGGCTTGTAGAGACTGTTTTTACCTTACCTTATGTTGGCACTTTGTAGCTTACATAAGAAAGTTATCTTTTCACCAGTTACCAGTATGAGTCTGTCTGAGTCTTGAGCAGTTTTTATGACATTTCCTCTCCTCTGAGCCTTGAGCCTGGTCCAGAAACCCTTTAGGGTCGAATACCAGCTAGGTTCTGCAAGACCTAACATTGTTCAGACTCACCATCTGAATTGTTGTACCTTCAGCGCGTAGGGTGTCTATTGCCGTCTTGACGTGAGTTACATGTTCTTCGGCAGTGTCAGAGTAAATGACTATGTCGTCTAGGTAAACATCCATGAAGATGCTGAGATAAGGGCTGAATATATGGTTCACGAGTGACTGGTAGGTGGCTCCTGCATTACGGTCTCCAATCTGCATGACGTGGCTAATCATAGTACCGTCAGGAGTTGCGAACAGTGACTTAGGGACATCGGCGGGGTTGATTTGGATTTGTTTGTAGGCATCTTTGCCATCCAGTAAGGACCGGAATGGATGAGAGGATACATTTCGCAGGATGGTCTCAATGTCTGGCAGTGGTGAAGCTAATTTGCGGGTATTCTTATTCTGCTGCCTGGTATCTAATATGGTGCGTAAATGAAGCTCTCTGTTCTTCGATGCTTTCTTCATCATGATCATAGGTACTGCGTTGGTTCCACTGAAAAATTCCCATCGGCCGGTATGTATGTTGTTATAACATCGGTCACGTGGCCCCCCTATCATTTTCCCTTTATCCTCGCCCTCACCATCTACTGGCTCGTCCTCCTTTACCGACTTTCCATTGACCGGATCCTCGGGACCGTTCCCATCCCTCACATCGCCCACCTCTATGCACGTGCACGCATGTTCCTCCTTTGATTCGACCACCAATGTGGTCCCTCACCTATGACTCGGTCTGACTTGTGCCACCAATGTGGCTTTCCCTTTCTGTTCCCTTCCGACTGCGGATTCCCGCATGTTGTATTCTTACCGTTGGTCCGTTCCAACGTTTCTCGGTCTCATTCTGCATTCGACCATCCACCACTAATCCGGCTCTGTTGCCAATGCACCTATACCATTCTCGTTTCCCCTTTACCCTTACCTACTGTGCGGTAGCCTTGCCCTTAACCCTCTCCACTTAGTATAAGTAGTCAGTCACCCTGTACTAGATTCTCTAACTTGAATCTACTCAATCTTCCCTGGAACATACTTCCCTCTGAAGCCCCCTCAGCTTCAGTCTCTAGTATCTTTTCTTAGTTGCTCGTTGCAACTAAGTCTATCTCGATCGACCTCATCATTCGGACAAGACTGTCCTTACCTTGAGTGACTTCATAGACATCCGTCTTAGAAGTCACATGACACGCACGTACTGTGATCGCTGCCGACTCGTCATTGCCAGTCTCACTTGCCATACCGGATCCTTCCAGTTACGTCACGAACGTTAGCGGACGACGCCCCTCTTAGGGCTCCGCATAACAGATCTATTTGAGTGCGTAACAAAAGATTCAAGTTTCCCCTCGAAGCCCCGCCATCCACGTGGCCCCCTTGATTAAACAGACACCACGACTACCTGGATCAGGAGTACCCTTGGGAACGCGACCCCAACACTCCTGACTCCAAAACCGAAGAATCAGAAGCAGACCACATGTCCTCTGACGAATTTCCCGACGAATAACTGTACGGCAACCTCAACTTGAACCCCAGAACAAGAATGTCTGGAGGCACCACCCAACCGACGACAGTGACCAAGCCTGAAATCAAGGCTGGATCACCACAGAACTTTGAAGAAAGCATTGACAATGCCACTAGATGGCTCTACTCCGTGGAGACATACTTCCTCATCAACCCAATGATCTACAACTCCGACCAAGTTAAAGTCGCTGTTGCCCTCCAATATATGACTGGAGGAGATGCTCGTATCTGGGCAGATACCTTCTACCAAGAAGCATTCGCCAAGTCCCCACCAGACTTCGGCACCTTCAAGGAATTCAAAACCCAGTTCAACACTTCCTTCCAGGCCGTCGACCGACAAACCGAAGCCATGACCAAACTCCAATGCCTTGTACAGACCGGAGATGTAACACCCTACATCGCGAGCTTCAAAACCCTCGCTACCACTGCAAGTGTGAAGCAGGACCTCACGCTCACCCACTTCTTCGAGCAAGGATTGAAGGCTGGCCTTCGCAGTGCTGTCTACACGAAGGAGACCGTCCCCACCACCATCGACAAATGGTACACTGTGGTCTCACAGCTTGAGTCCAACTACAAGCATGGCAAGGCAATCACCGCCAACAACCAAACATTACGCCCCATGGGTAACTGGCACGTCCCTAGGCCTCATGTCCAACACCGTGACCCTAACGCCATGGACGTGGATCGCACCCTTACGCCAAGGGAGAAGCAAGACTGCTTCGACAAAGGCCTCTGCTTCAAATGTCAGCAGAAAGGCCACCGAGCGAACGATTCCTGGTTCCACCCAAAGGTGCACCGAGGAGACAAAAATGATGAAGAAGACACTGGCAAGAAGCCAAGCAAGTCTGGCGTCCGCCAGCTTGACGAGTCTTCTGACGAGGAAGACCTAGAGGTCAACCGAGTTGGAGGAAAGGATTTTTGAAGTGAGGAATTGTCGAACAGTCAATTTCCTCTATCTGCGCATTGTATACTAAAGCTGTTGGGAAATCCAACGAGTTTTGTGTCCCGGTGACACTATTCTCTTCTTGCAGTGCCAAAACCGTTCCAACAACTGCGATCATTGACTCTGGGGCAGGTGGGACCTTCATTAGCTATGACTTTGTCAAGCAAAGTGGGATCCAAACCCACCTACTCAAGAAACCCTTCCGGATCACTACGGTAGATGGGAGCCAGTCCTCAGCAGGACAGGTCACCCACTACTGCATGCTTTTCATTCATCTCGACAAGAGACTTATGTACGGAAAGTTCAATGTAACGAAACTTTCCAAGTGTGACAATCTACTTTTTGGAAAACCATGGCTTAGTGCCATGACTCCTGAAATCGACTGGAAGGCGAACACGATCTCCCTGCCTGCGACCAAGCGGTCAAAGGAGGTGGAGAAGGCTCTCAATGCATCCCGCAAAGAGAGTGGAGCCCGGCCCTATCTCTTTCGAGGAGAAAAAGCCGTACTTGAAGAACTCGACGAGGAAGATTTCACTCCCCTCAAACGACTCCCTGAAGGCACTCAACACTGCCTCGAAAAAATCAAGAAGCGCAAGAAACGTGCCAAGAAGAAACCGGCACCACAAACTAAGCCTTTCGAAGATATCAACTTCGATACTATGGACGACGTCTGGGTTGGACAGGCCCAACCAGCGGACGAAGTTAAGGACGTTTCCACCTACCCTCTTGCTGATGACGAAATTCTAGTGGAATATGCTCCTGATGGAACCTCCTTCCGAATCATCGAGAACGTCATGTTTGACTTCCCTCTCACACTCGATGGGACCTCCAAAAAAGAGGTCCGGAAAGCCCTGTGAAAACAGGCGAAACCCCTCTGGAACCTCTGGATCCTTGCTAGCCAGCAGGAATACACAAAGACCTCCAACAAAGCTCAAGAATTTGCCATGGAGGACGCGCAAGAAAAGAAGAAAAAATCATTTGAGGAACTGGTACCTTCCTATCTTCATGATTTTGCTGACATCTTTGCAAAAGATGGTCTCAACAAACTCCCTCCTTCACAACTGGGGGTGGACCATAGAATTGAAACGAAGGAAGGCTTCATTCCGAAGTCTTCCAGAGCTTATCCGCTCTCCCCAAAGGAAACCGATGCAGTCAAGGCCTTTTTGGACAAACATCTCGCCAAAGATTTCATCCAGCCCTCGAAGTCTCCTCAAGCTGCTGGATTCTTCTTTGTTGGAAAGAAAGACGGATCCCTGCGACCGTGTCAAGACTACCGATATATCAACGAATGGACGATCAAGAACACGTACCCACTCCCTTTGATCCCACCCTTGCTTGCGAAACTCAACAAGGCTCAGTGGTTCACAAAGGTCAACGTACGCTCAGGATACAACAATATCCTAATACACCCTGACGACAGGTGGAAAGCCGCGTTCTCCACCTCATATGGGCTCTTCGAGCCCAAGGTAATGTTCTTTGGACTGTGCAACTCTCCCACGACTTTCCAAGCTTACATGAACCAGACTTTTACAGAAGAACTGAACAAAGGGTGGTTAATCGTCTATATGGACAACATCCTTATCTTTTCAGATAACCTGGACGAACACCGACAGTGGACCTGTCGCGTGTTGGAAAAACTCCGTAAGGAGTCCCTTTTCCTCAAACCCGAGAAATGCACCTTCAACTCCCAAGAAGTTGAATATCTTGGTATGATCATCCGACCAGGACAGGTCGCTATGGACCCCGCCAAGCTAAAAGGAATCAGCGAATGGCAGCAACCCTCCTCGGTCAAAGACGTACGGTCCTTCCTTGGGTTCTGCAACTTCTACCGGCACTTCATTCCTCATTACTCCGACATTGCACGACCTCTTCTGGACCTTACCAAGAAGGAAGTCCCCTTCACCTGGTCAGATCCCACCGAAGCATCATTCCAGTGTCTGAAGACGCTCTTCACCATGGAACCGGTTCTGCGGAACCCCGACTCTTCGCATCAGTTTGCACTTGCAACTGATGCGTCTCTCTTCGCGACTGGAGCAGTACTGCTCCAGACGGATAGCAATGGGGATTACCACCCCTGTGGCTACCTCTCCCAATCACTGAACGCAGCAGAACGCAACTACGAGATCTACGACCAGGAACTCCTTGCCATCATTCGTGCCCTCCAAGCCTGGAGGCACTTCCTGGAGGGCAATGCCCACCCGGTTGTTGTGTTCACGGATCACAAAAACCTGATCTACTTCTGCTCCGCTCAATGCCTTACTCGGCAGCAGGCCCGGTGGCATCTTACGCTTACCAATTTCGACCTGGAACTGCACCATGTTCCCGGTATGAAACTCACTGCACTGGACACACTATCCCGTCGACCGGACCATGATCAGTCTGGTCATGACAACGAGGACCGTATCCTTCTCCCGGACACCCTCTTTACCTGTCTCATTGACACTGAGCTCGCTGATGAATTCCAGTGGCTCTCGGACGACCCCTCTGACCAGACTGTGAAAACAGCTCTGGATGCTCTTTCCGGGGTGTGCGCACCCCCCATGAAATCTGCACTCTCTGATTAGAGGTTCACTGATGGTGTCCTCTTTTACAAAGATTGTGCTTATGTTCCTCCCGACCTCTGACATCGTGTGCTTGCGCTGCACCATGATCATCCCACCACGGGTCACCCCGGTCGTTCCGTCACTGAATGGAACATCAAGAAATCGTACTGGTGGCCCGGCATGGGCTCCTTTTTGTTTGAGGACACGGCGGACAAAAAGAACGAAGTCTATAAATGAATGTATGTAAATACTCAGTCTCGGAAGTCGAAGACTTGAGAGCAATAATCTGACCTATAAATGAATGTATGTAAATACTAGGTATCAATAGTCAGTATTGTACGAAGAACGAATATAATAAAAGAGTGTCTTACCTCAGTCTCGGAAGTCGAAGACTGAGGTGCGAAGTAATGAAAAAACTTCTAATGAGTGTAGTGTATTAGGTAAGCGAGCGTTGTTTGTTGTTTGTCCGAATCAAAGTTATCACCAACTTATCTATAATCTTTCAACACGCCCACTCAACGAGTCAACTCTCGCTGCTCACCACTCCCATTCCTTCAACAAATCGTCCATGCTTCTCGCGCACAAGTGCCTTCGTCAAAACATCAGCGATCTGTTTGTTCGTGGGAACATACTCAACGCATATTTCCCCTTCCTCCAACTTCTCTCGGATAAAGTGATACCAGATCGCTATATGTTTGGTGTGCTCGTGAAACATGGCATTTTCGGCTAACAGAATTGCAGATTGATTGTCAATTTGGAGAGTTATTGGGGGAGCCTCTGAGAAGTTTAGTTCTCCGAGTAGGGTCCTCAACCAAACGGCCTCCTTCGTAGCGGCGGCGGCGGCCATATATTCTGCTTCGGTACTGGAGAGTGCGACCGAACTTTGCTTCTTCGAACTCCAACTAACTGCTCCTCCAGATATCGAAAATATATATCCGGTTATCGAATGCCAGTCATTGACATCTGAGGCCCAGTCTGCATCGACGAATGCATGTAAGTCCGTTTCTGACTTTCCTTGATACGTCAAACATTTATTGACGGTGCCGCGTAGATACCGATAGACACGCTTTAGGGCGGTCCAGTGTGCTCGTCCGGGGGTGGCTGCAAATCTGCTTAGAGCACCTACTGCAAATGCGATGTCTGGACGCATTGCAAGCATTGCATACATCAGTGCACCTAGGGCACTTTGGTAAGTCTTTACATCGACTTCGGCTTCATTCACTTTGATGAGCTTGGTATTAGGGTCCATTGGCGTGTTAACAGGACAACTGGATCCCATGTCGAAACGCTCAAGTATTGATTCGGTGTAGCGGCTCTGCGACAGCTTGATTGTGTGCTTATCGCGGTCGTGAATGATTTCCATCCCCAAGATCCAGTGCACTTCTCCTAAATCGGTAAGCTCGTGCTCTGCTGCTAACCGTTTCTTCAGCTCATCTATCATCTTCTTGTCCTTCGACAGTATCATTTTATCATCGACATAGACAGCGACTATAATGATGGTGCCGTTCTCGAACTTGTAGAAGACCAAATGATCTGCGTTGCTGCGCGTGAAGCTGAGAGATTCGAAGATGGTACGTAGTCTTTTGTACCATGCTTTGTGTGCCTGCTTAAGACCATATAGGGCGCATTTAAGCTTCCAAACTTGACTTGATGAGTCGCGAAAACCAGGAGGGAGCTGCAGGTAAATCTCCTCATCCAATTCACCATTTAGAAAAGCTGACTTGACGTCCATCTGATGTATATCTAGATCATACTTGGCTGCAAGGGCAAGAAGGGCTCAAATCGTCGAGAACTTCATGACGGGGGCAAAAGTGTCCGTGTAATCGACTCCTTGGACCTGTGTGAAACCTTTTGCGACAAGTCTGGCCTTATAGCGTTCAATTTCGCTATGTGGGCCACACTTAATTTTATAGACCCATTTTCGAGTCTACAACCTTGCGGTCATGAGAGCATTCAACTACCTCATATAGGCCGATCTTCTCGAAGATCTTTAATTCTTCGGTCATCGTCATATACCATAGATCTGTGTCTGGACAGTTCATTGCTTCATTGAACGTCCCAGGCTCACCATCACAAGCTACTGTAGCCTTGTAAGCCTCCCCATGCGTCTCCGCAGTCTCAATCTCGCCCACTGCCTCAGGTATGTCCTGTATAACCGGTTCCTCTCTTTGAAGTGTTGACTTCTCATAGGCATTTACGAAGTAGCGAGGATCATCGTCTCGCATAGGTGCACGTCATGCGTGTGAACTACGTCGTACTTCAGGTGGAGGAGCTGGGCGAGGATATGGAGCAGGGGGTCCTATTTGTCGAGTAGCTGAAGGGTTCGGTGGTTGAACGCAGTTTGTCTCTAATGCACGTGTGTTGTTCGGTGCTGACACTTCCTTGTTCTGGTCTTCAGGCTTGAACTTGACCATGCTTAGAGGAGCTGGCTGTTCATCAACATCATCATCCTCATGGGGAGATTCGGTAGCTGGATTTCCCACTTCTGGTGCGTTGTCGTCTGGTAATTCTTCTATAATTGTTGACTTATGAGGAGCTTCCAGGCCTTGCAGGTCGGCTGTGTTGTGCTTTGCAGCAGTGACCTGTTTCTCTGGGAGAAATGTGTCTATCTTGACACAACTAGGCCCTTGTGGATCTCCTTCATCAAAGACGACGTCTTGCGACTCGAGGATGCGGCCGGTTGGACAATGCAGGCATACATAGGCCTTTTGATGTTCGGCATACCCAAGGCTGACACATTCGAGCGATTTCGCACCAAGCTTCTGGCATTTTTCATCAGGTATGTGTACATGGGCTTTGCACCCAAATACCCGAAGGTGGGATACTGATGGCTTGTTCCCAGTGAACGCTTCATGTGGTGTAACGTCTCCGTCTATCGCATGAGTTGGTACCCGGTTCAATATGTGCGCTGAATATAGGATTGCGTCACCCCAATATGTGTTTGGCAGTCCAGCGTCTCGTAGCATGCTGCGTGCCATTTCGACTAAGGTCCGATTCATCCGCTCTGCGACACCGTTCTCTTGTGGTGTGTATGCATTTGTTTTCTCGTGATGGATGCCTTTTGACTCGAGATAGGATGCAAACTGTTTTGATCCATATTCCCCCCCACCATCACTACAAAAATAGTTGGGGTGTTCTCCAGTCTCGGTCTCCGCACGTTCAAAGTATGCTTTGGTGAGTGCGAATGTTTCATCCTTGGTTTTCACGAGTTTAACCACGAGATTGTGTGAATAGGCATCTATAAATGTGACGAAGTATCGGAAGCCTGCGCACGACACTGTTTCCATGGGTCCGCACATGTCAGAGTATGTGCGATACAGGACTCCTGGGCTTTCGACATTGGATTTCGTTGGGATTGGGTTCCGGTGTTGCTTGCCTTTGAGGCAAGGCTGACACACTGCCTTATTGTGAGTACTTGAACCCTTTATATTCATCCCATTGACCATATCTTTCGAAATTAACTTAGATATGGAGTCGAAATTTACATGCCTGAGTCGTCGATGCCATGTGTCGAGAGTCGCACTCGAATGGAGCATGCGCAAGGTGAGAGCTGTTATAGAAACATCTGGATCGAGTGGAGCTGATGGTCCTTGCAGAATGTATGCAAGTGCTTTCTCGCAAGGCTTTACTCGAAGGACGTATAGCGAGTTTCGCTTATGTGCGAGAGCAATGGTCTTTCCCTTTGCAAGGATCTTGCACTGGGAACCATCAAAGGTGACTTCGAGACCTTGTTTCGTGAGGCGGGGAACTGACAGAAGGTTCGCATTTAGATCTGGTATGTGGTAGACTTCCTGCAGGATGGAGTGCATGTACTCATTTTCACCAATATAGATGTTTATTTCGACATGTCCGATGCCTATCGCATCTATCGAGCGTCCATCTCCGATGATGACTTGTTCGGGTGGGTTCAGCGTGCGATATTTGATGAAAATTTCCCGCTGACACATCATGTTTGCAGATGCACCAGAGTCTACTATCCAATCATCTTTGGATGCGGTTGTAGAGTGCCCATGTGCCATGAATAATTGAAGCGGTGTGTCATGGTCCGATGAGATGTGTGCGACCTTCGCAGATAGGTCCGTTTTCCCTTTGTCTTTATCCGCCTGCTTCCCACTCTTTGCAGCGTCTTCAGCAGCTTTCTTCTTTCGACAGTCCTTCTCCTCATGTCCAGGAATTTGGCAGTACGTGCACTTTTCCTTTGACTTCTTCTTGTCCTTGTCCTTGCGCTTAAACTTATTCTTTTGCGCAGGTCCCTTCATGACGAGCGCAGACTGGCTATTGCTAGCCTGTCATTGCCTTTCCTCCACCAGCACTTGGGCTATGACGGTTTTGGTGGTGAGTTTGTCACTACTGGACATTAGGATCGTTCGAAGAGTAGCATAGGATGAGGGTAGGGATATCACCATCGCAACTGCGACCAGTGAATCTTCGAGTGGCTGACCAAGTGAGGACAGTATGAATGCCTTCTGTCGCATGGTGTTGAGCTGCGTTTCCATGGGAGATTTGTCCATCAAGGTACTTCAAAACAATTCGCCGATGAGTTGAGCAATTGTTTGCTTTCCTCTACCCTCGTATCGCTCACAGAGCTTCTTCCAGGCATCTTTAGCTATTGGCACGTAGAGTATCCCATTCAAGGGGTCATCTTTCAGTGTGAGAGCTATCTGAGCTCGTGCTTCCTTGTTCTTTGCTAACCATTCCTGGTGTTGAACAGGGTGTGTTGTGCTATCTGGCATCTTTTCACTTCCTTCGACAATTGCCCATAGTCCTTGAAGGTCAAGGATTAACTCGACACGGTACTTCCATAGTTGGAAATTTGAACCGTCGTTTTCAAGTGACAGAATGTCATATAGGCGATTGGAGGCTTGTGCAGTTCTGCTTGTTGATGTAGAGCTGGATGATATGGAAGGGATGCTCGAGGACGAAGGAGTTGCAGCTGGTTGGGCTGCAGACACTGAGGGTGTGTTCAACATTTAATTATTGTTTCTGTTGACGTTCCTGTGTGGTACTGGATTGATTCTAAGCACCAGGGCTCATAACCTTTTGTTCGAGGACACGGCGGACAAAAAGAACGAAGTCTATAAATGAATGTATGTAAATACTCAGTCTCGGAAGTCGAAGACTTGAGAGCAATAATCTGACCTATAAATGAATGTATGTAAATACTAGGTATCAATAGTCAGTATTGTACGAAGAACGAATATAATAAAAGAGTGTCTTACCTCAGTCTCGGAAGTCGAAGACTGAGGTGCGAAGTAATGAAAAAACTTCTAATGAGTGTAGTGTATTAGGTAAGTGAGCATTGTTTGTTGTTTGTCTGAATCAAAGTTACCACCAACTTATCTATAATCTTTCAACACTCCTTTATCTGGAAATACGTCGACAGCTGCGCTATGTGCCAACAAATGAAGGTTAACACCCATCCGACGACCCCTCCCCTGACCCCGATACCCTCCTCCTCCCTCCGGCCCTTCTCTCAGGTCTCCGTGGATCTGATCACCGACCTCCCGGAGAGCGCCGGCTACGACTCCGTCATGGTCGTGGTAGACCATGGTCTTACGAAGGGGGTAATTCTCTGCCCTTGCAGAAAAACCATCACTGCGGAGGGCGTAGCTGAACTTTTCTTCAAGAAAGTGTTCATGCGCTTCGGACTCTATGACAAGATCATCTCGGACCGAGGTCCCCAATTCACCTCGAAGCTAGCAAGAGAGCTAGGACGACTCCTCGACTATCAAGTCGCACTTTCCACCGCCTATCATCCTCAGACGGATGGCCAGACCGAACGGCTCAACCAGGAGCTAGAAACCTACCTCCGGATCTACTGCCAGACGACCCCCTCCGAATGGGCGAGACACTTGCCTATGGCCGAGTTTGTCCACAATTCCCGAAGACACTCCACCAGGAACGCCTCCCCCTTCTTCCTGATGATGGGATATGAGCCACGAGGCATTCCCCATCTCTTCCCCGACTCTACCCTACCAACCACTGAAGAACGTGTCAAATCCCTTGCCAAGATCCGCGAGGAAGCCCTTGCATGCCACAGCCTTGTGCAGCAACGCATGGCTGATCATTCCTTTGGCCAGCGTTACAAGCCATGGAACGTTGGTGACAAAGTTTGGCTATCTGCCACGAATCTGATCACCAGATTCCCTTCTCGGAAACTCGCCCCAAAACGATATGGACCCTTCCCAATCTAGAAAGTCCTCTCCCCCATCACGTTCCAGCTCAAGTTGCCTGACAGCTGGCATATCCACCCCACGTTCCATGCCTCGAAACTTTCCTCCTATCAGGAGATGGACATGCATGGCCCGAATTTCACCGAACTTCCCCCTGACCTGATCGATGGGGAGGAACACTATGAAGTGGAAGCTATCCTCCAACACAAGGGTACTGGTGCGCGCCGCCGATACCTCGTGTCATGGGTAGGCTACCCACCCTCCGAACGAATGTGGCTCCCTGAAAAGGAGTTGAAGTCCGCAGTGGAGTTGCTGGAGGCATATAAGAAGCGACTCAAGATCGCTTCAATCGCCATCAACTGTTGATCTGCTACCACCATTTCCCCGCTACAAGAACGACACTGCAACTGCAGGACCAAGCGGTTCCACACCAAGGCCCACTATTCCACTTCCCCTCGCGACAAACCCTTGCCTCAGACCCCCGAATATTTCCATCGACAACAGATCCATAACCAACACCATTCCACTAAACCCCTCGACAAGCACCGACCTGTCACCCAAGATTTTACCTACGCCAATACCCAAGGAAAGCCCCTCAAATATGTTGGCTTCAGCATCGTCGCTTTCCTCTCCCCTCTCCGCTTCCTCTCCTGCATCTGTATACACCCCGATCCAGACGCCCCAACAACTGCCTGGCCTTGAAAGACCAGCCTACACCCCGTACCGACGACCATCCCTATGCTCTGTCCGTGAAGACAGGATGCGTGCCTATTGGGAAGCAGTAATCTGCGACCCCCAGTATGCAATGCGACTCGATCGCTACCTAGAACGCACTGGTGATGACATCACCCACCACATCATTACTGCCTTCAGATGGGCAGACGCCCTCACTGGCGACATTGCCAGAATAGACCTCCAGAGGGATACGACTATCTCCACCATCTCCACCCGATACAACCAGGGTAAAATCAAGCAGGCATTACTAAACCTGCTCGAACTTAGGAACTTCCAAGCCGTTGTCTTGGCCATCGAGGAGGAGCGGGCATTTAATCCCCCTCCTGACCCTGTCGCCGTCGTCGAGCGTGCTGTCCACAACAGAGCTCCGACCCCCTTCCTTCCGCAAACACCCGTCAAACCCAACAATGAACACGTCCCCAACGTCACACAACTGACTAATCCAGAGATCGACCGTCTCTACAACAAATACAAACGTGAGCGCTATGCGCCACGAAACCCCACCCCCGTAGCAGACACTATCGTCTTCTTCGAACTACACGAGTCCCCTGTCACTATCCCTGAAGCAGATGAATTCAACCCCCGATCCCCTTCCATCACCCCGAACGACTTCGTACCCACTCAAGAGGTACCTCCTCTATCCATCGGTTCTCCTGTTGAGAATCCAAACCCTCTCCCTACACCCCGACGCCGAGGACGCCATGCCCGCGCACAATCTGTGCTATCCCTTGGACTCCCCCTCTCTCATGCACACCATCCTGCCACTCAAAACTTTATGAGGCACTATACCCGTGAAGAAGCTCAAGGCGACGCCCTCAACCGTGCGTGCATCAATGCCACGGAAACCACCCAGATCTATCGCGCCAACGTGATCTGTTGTCAGTGCCGTGTGTACGGTCACAAACAGAAGCACTGTGCTCAGTACTTCTGCCGCATCTGTGGGCAATTCGCCCCAAAACACCTTACCCCTTTCTGTCCACGACTCGATGGACGAAAGATATTCTGCCGAGGACCTTCCTCGGACAGGTTCTATTCCGATATGCGCCAGCTTGAAGCAGTGTATGATCAGGAAGCTGCCTGCATCGAACAAGAATGCGAGGAGAACGCACTCGAGGCCGCCGAATGGCTCACTGACCTCAACTTTGACCCTAGCTGGTACGACAACCAGGATGATTGAGCTTGTTGAGCTCAGCCTTGAAACAGGGGTAATGTTACAAGTAACATCGGTCACGTGGCCCCCCTATCATTTTCCCTTTATCCTCGCCCTCACCATCTACCAGCTCGTCCTCCTTTACCAACTTTCCGTTGACCAGATCCCCAGGACCATTCCCGTCCCTCACATCACCCGCCTCTATGCATGTGCACACACATTCCTCCTTTGATTCGACCACCAATGTGGTCCCTCACCTATGACTCGGTCTGACTTGTGCCACCAATGTGGCTTTCCCTTTCTGTTCCCTTCCGACTGCGGATTCCCGCATGTTGTATTCTTACCGTTGGTCCGTTCCAACGTTTCTCGGTCTCATTCTGCATTCGACCATCCACCACTAATCCGGCTCTGTTGCCAATGCACCTATACCATTCTCGTTTCCCCTTTACCCTTACCTACTGTGCGGTAGCCTTGCCCTTAACCCTCTCCACTTAGTATAAGTAGTCAGTCACCCTGTACTAGATTCTCTAACTTGAATCTACTCAATCTTCCCTGGAACATACTTCCCTCTGAAGCCCCCTCAGCTTCAGTCTCTAGTATCTTTTCTTAGTTGCTCATCGCAACTAAGTCTATCTCGATCAACCTCATCATTCGGACAAGACTGTCCTTACCTTGAGTGACTTCATAGACATCCGTCTTAGAAGTCACGTGACACGCACGTACTGTGATCGCTGCCGACTTGTCGTCGCCAGTCTCACTTGCCATACCGAATCCTTCCGGTTACATCACAAACATTAGCGGACGACGCCCCTCTTAGGGCTCCACATAACAGATCTATTTGAGTGCATAACATATGTAGTCATCTCGTTTGGACCACCACAGAGGTTTCATGGTCTCTGGGCACTTAGACTGTCGCCAGGAGTACACCTGGCCATCGTCAATAAGCGGGATCACATGGTTGATAGCCCAGAGTGGAGGTAAGGGCGTCTCATTTGCTTCTTTGCATATGTCTTTCGCATACTGACGTAATTCTTGGCGGTAGCGATCAATCTCAGCAAGTGATAGGCTTGCTTCACACAGCTTGAGTACTTGAGTTTGGGAACCTCATATGGGCAATGGCTCGAGACTCCAGATTTTCACCTTCGGGGGATTGAATCCGAGGAGGACTTGATGCTGGTACAGGAATGGCATGCCGAGTATGACGTTGTAGGTGTTGAGGTTGGCAATATCGAAGGTGCGAGGACATCTGATCTCTTGGTACGAAAATTCAGTCGTAGTAGTGGCTTTTACAGCACTCCTCGAGCCTGAAATGGCCAGTTGCAAAGGTATGGGTTTCTCGAGGATTTCGTACTTAAGTTTTAGCTGATCAACAATAGTGCTGGACACGAAGTCCGTCAAGGAGCCAGAGTCCAACAGGGCTCGACATGGCTTGTCATTGAGTAGGACTACGACTACTAACGACCTAGGGAGTATCCTTGTATACAACTTAGGTCTTGCTGCCTGTCGTTGAAGAGACCAGAGGTCAGGTAATGCAGCTTTGGTGTTAGCCATTCCGCAAAAGAGCTCACCTTCTGAAGCAGGGTCCTCTTTGTTGCTCAATTCACAAGTGAGAAGCCCAGGTACGTCATCTTCCTCGCTCTCAGATTCCTCCTTGTCACATGTGATCCAGGCCTCGCTTTCACTAGGGCTAGTCTCGCACTCAGTGCGCTGGGATACATCGATTACCTCTCCAAACCAGGTGGGTTTGAAGGATGTTTTCGTAAGCACTAAGTCTTTATAGTTCCGTAGCTTTAGGTCCGTCAACCAGGAGACGATGTCGAACTCAGGGTTGCACAACTGTGAGTAATATACGATGTAGTCATCATAGTTGTGTTTGTCTGACAATAGATAGGTGTCCGGTCCTCTCCAATTCGTCAAGCTAAACCTGTCCTGTCCAAATGCGTCAAAAATTGGGTCATGCAGCTCATCAGTGGGAAGAGGGACGGCGGCTCTAAGCAGGGCAATTGCCTGGTGGGTCACTCTTAGGTGCTTGGAGGCTTCGGAGTCAGACTGACTTAGTTCTTTGCTCGGTAGGCTAACGGCGAATCCATATAAGCCCTGAGCGGTCCCTTCATTGATAGCTGCCTGGTGGATATCAGCGGTGGAGACACTTACAGTGTTGGATTTCAGGAATGACACCTTGGATGAGTTCTGCGGGGGAAGCCTGTGTCTCTGCAGGCAGTCTTTAGCTAAGTGCCCCATTCTTTCACACTCAAAACACTGGTTCAGCTTGCGCAATTCATTCAGGACTTCAGTGCTTTTGTGGGTATGACCAGGAGTTCAGCGTGTGTCTCTCGCCTTTCCTTCTGCGTCAGAACGTCTGCTCCCTCCTGAGGGTTTCGTACTGGCCCCATTAACGGAGTTAGCTGCGAGGGATCGGGTGTGAGGTCGTCAGTCTCGTCTCCGTGTACTGTGCTCACGCTGGCCGCTGGACTGATTGGCGGCTCCAACGGCTAGAGTAGGGTTGAGTGCCAACAGCACATTAGGATCTTTGGTGTTCTCGGTGAACGCCCTTTCAGTGCGAAGGGCTTTTCTCTCAATGGTGTCCATACTGACGGTATTTGGGTCGTAACCCTTATCCACTAGTGATGCTTTGATATAGGGTTTGCAATTCATCCAGAATTGCCTTACTAACTCTCTTTCATCAACGTCTCCTGTGGTATCAGCAAGGTCGTGAAGGCGCCGGATGTAGTCTTGGACGGTATGTCATCCCTCTTGTTTACATTCGAGGAACTTCTGACGTTGGATCATTCAGAAATCAGTGGGGAAGATATAATCGAATAATTGCTCAAAGAATTCGGTAAGCGTGTATTTCTTCTTGAGGTCTAGGATGTCATGCTCATAAAATCAATAGGTGTTCCCTCCCAGGTACTTTCCTACCATTCGGAGGCTCTGTTGCGTCGACAGTCTTGCATGATCTCGCCACTCACGGACCTCTCATACCCATTTCTTGTAAGTGGAAGAGTTTATCTCGCCATTGTAAGTAAATGGGGGTTCATGCTTTAAGAACCCCTGTTGATATTTTAGTAGGTTCATCAGGCCACGGTGTTTGCGTCGAGCGGTACACTTCGAACATTTGGTGCCCTCGGAGTCACTGTCATGGTCCGACTCCAGTTCCATAGACAATAACTGGGCGCTAAGGTCATCCGAGAGTTCTTCATTGCCTTCCCGCACATTCTGGGAGGATTTGGGTAACCTGTGCGTCTTGCTAGGTGTGATGGATTTCAGGTTCCTTTTGCTAGTAAGTCCTCGCTGTGGTCCTTCATCCGAGGATTCAGTAGACGACTGCTCACTATCATTATTGGATTCAAATTCTGATGAGTCGGGATCACTCGGCTCATTTCCAACTATTGCTCTTTTGACAGAGCTCTTAGGAGGCAATAGTGAGGATGCCCTCCAGTACCTTGTGTCACTCTTCGTGACCTTAGGTGGCGCTGGTTCTATTATGCTTGGTGGGTCACCATCTATATCCGGAGTCAGGTTTCTGATTCTGGTGTCATCCGAAGTAGTAACAAGAGGTTCCTCTTCTTGAGGTTCACTGGACGTAGTCTGTATGTTACGGTCCCTATCGACGAGACGTTGGGCCATTTCTTCACCAGCTTGCACCTGGATGACCTTCGTTTCAAGTTCTTTTATGCGTTCTTGGAGCTCGTCAATTTGGTTGTCTTTTTCAGTGAGTTCTCCTTTGGCTGTCTTTCTAAAGTGTCTCAGGGCCATATTCTGGACTCTGAGAGAACTGAGGCGATTCTCATCGTCCCACAGGCGACAGAGGGATTCTTCTGACGCGTCTGAGCTAGGTCAGTGGTCCATAGCAAGTATTTCATCCATTTCAGTCCAGTCTCCGAACCATGCATCAGACTCTGATTTAGCGGGGGCTTTTCCCTTTTCTGTCACATCAACACTTTTGCCTTTGTCTTGTGCGGCATTGCTGGTTTCTGGTTTGCGTTCAAAGGGGCTTGGATGGGGTTTCAATACCGGGAATTCAGGTAGGTCACCCAGGTCCTCATCGTCGAATGATTCTGACCAGTCAAATACATTTCTTAGCCTGGGGGTTCGTTCAATAAAGGGCTGATTATTGGGACACAGGTAGGTATTCTCATCGTTGCTAATCAATGGTACTCTACTGAGGGTGGGGCTGCTCGTGGCTCTCGTCACCCTGGCAGGTTCTAACACTGCCTCATTCTGGTCCTGTGGACTGAATGTAGAGGGAGGCGCTACCAGGTGGTGGCCATCTACCTCGTCTCCAGAGACGGATGTTTTGTCTCGAGACCCAGCACCCTCGGGGGTAAGTCCAAGGGTGCGTTGTTCTGTGATTCTCGTCCTTGAGCCGGTCAAGGGACGTGGACTTTCACGGCCTGTAGTACTTGGTAGTGCTGCCGTGGTCCGGTTCGGTCCGGTTCAGAGGGTCCTGGACGAGAACCGAGAACCGGACCACAGAGAACGGTTCTCTGTGGTCTGGTTCGGTTTTTTTCTGGTCCAAACTCGAACCGAACCCGAAAATTTTCAGCGGCGAGCATGAAAAAAAAAACATTGAAATACTAGTTTACACATTGAGTAGCTACTCCAATGACATGGCTACATACCCCTCTCTGCCTCTGTAGCCGCTGATCCAAGAGCTAACTGATTTGATCTATACAAATGGTGAGAATGAAATAAAACACAATAACAACCAATGCTTACCATGGGGAATGTGAACCTGCGGTGTCTGATCCAGACAAGCAATTTGAAGTAAGCTGCCGGTTAACCGCCATTAGGATGTGATTTCACTGGCGGAAAAAGGTGGTAAAATGTTAGTTCCCCTGCTGTGTGAATGACACGACTTTTACTCGAGCATATTAGCGAAAGCTCATTCAAGTCCCAATGTACGACCTCGGCTTTGTATACGGTGTGCTTGCGGTCAGATCCTAGATGGTATTTTAGTATACGCCTTTGCGGGTTAGTACGGCTGCGGCTCCTACCCCTCCACCGTGACTTGAGCAATCCGTAGACTATTGGTTGCTTTTTGACCGAGTTTTGCAGCGGATCTATCATTTCGACATCGTCGGGGTATATTTGGAAGGTTGTCGAGTGATGAATGGTGCTGGGATATGTTTTGGTGCTTGATGACGTGTTTGAGATGTGGGTGGAGAGGGTGGCGTTGGGGTAGAGTGGCGAGGCGTATCACAGCTCGATGGCATGTCTTCTGGAGGAGAAGGGGGGTGGGCAGTAGATTAGCATGTGTGTCTTTGCCGTTCCTATGGATCCCCTCTGTTCTCTTGTCGAGTCGTCGCGGAATATTGGTTTGAAAGTGGGGTGAGAGACAGCGGGCGAGAGACAGAGGGTGAGAGACAGAGGGCGAGAGCAGCCAGCGGGCATGTGAGACAGTGAGCGAGAGACAGTGGGTGAGTGAGACACGGCGAGCCAGCCAGCAAAAGCCAGCCGGCAAGAACAGCAAGCGAGTGAGAGGGGATGCGGTGAGGTGGCAGGCATCAACATAGGTGCAGGTAGCGTGGTGTGTGATGGGTTGTGCGCTGGTAGCGATGAGTGCTGGCCCTCGAGGGAGCCATCAGCATTCAGAGTACAAATCATAATACGCACCTCTGCAGCATAGTGCAAGACACAATCCCTCCAAAATCCACCTTGATCGCGCCTAATATTACCACCTCCAGTAAAAGGTAGTCTTGCGCAGTGTTGTAGCCGGTCCTCAATGAACAGAACCTCCTGTTATAGAGGTGAGTTGGTGAGAGACTTGAGAGTTTAATTAGTTAGTGCTTACCTTCGAAAAGGCTAAATGTAGCTTGATTAATCAACAACGTGAATCCCAAAGACGACAGTCTGATGTTGAGGCAGATGTTGTCGAAGTCGAAGTCGATAAGGGTTCGGAATGGTTCAGGAAGGCCGAACCAGAACTGGACCGTTTGGGAAGAGCTAGAACCGAGAACCGTTTTCCGGTCCGGTTCTAGCTGGCGCAAGAACCATGGACTGAACTGCGGAGAACCGGACCAAAAGTCCGGTTCGAACCATGGTTCTGGACCGGACCGCGGCAGCACTAGTACTTGGAGGTATTTATTCTTTTCTTGAGGATATCAGTAGTGTTTTGATGTTTTATGTGGGTAGAAGGATCGTAGCTTCAGAGGGTGATCAAGCCTCCTACGACAACAACCATAGTAGAGAATAGAGTTAGAGCTTAGAAATCAAGATCAAAAATATGTGGTGTTATGAATAACGTTCACACATGAAGGAAGTTGACTTTGGGAAACTTAGGACTCGAACAGGGATAATCTGACCGAACTAAGCATTTATTTGGGGGTAAAGGATCAACTGCCCTACCAGTAGATATACGAGTGTTTATATACTGTAGAGCCTGGAATCAAATGGAGTAACGACGACTAAAAAACTAGCTGAGTAAGAAACAAACATAACTACGAATAACGGTTGCCATCATTGATATGATGGCTCTTTTTAGTGAGTGTTACACTCTAGGCCTGAACTAGAAAAGGGAATTTATTTCAGGTGCACATCAAGTGCCTGGACGTTGGGAGTTGACACAGTACTAGTGGCACTTTACGGTACCTCATCATTCATGGATCCGGAGTCAGGGACCTCTACAAGTCACGACACATGTGACACCCAGTACTTGGGTATCACCTCGTAATGTTGTGCGGCAGCCCTAGCTCAGCAATACCCCGATGTTGGGTCAGGCACTGAAGCTCAAGTCAAACTAGACCTCCGGAGACTTTGGTCTCTAAAACCTTCGCAATAGAATATCGCTCGAAGAGTCGAAGATAATGAGTGGAGTTGCCTGACTGCCGATTTATAGTCAGTTCCATGTTTTCTGCGACAAGCTACCAGTGATGACTGTGTACTGCCACAACAACGGGATAACGGCGCGGATAGAACCGAACCGAACAAGATCGGCATTGAGGGAACTTCTAAGAATGAGACTAGTCTCAGCGTGATGTAAGCGGTGGAAACGAGGTATAACTTATTAACAAATGAATCTGTGGCTGAGCGCTGAATCGGGTATTGAAGGTGGTACTGTAGGACAAGTGAGAGTAGCATATGTGCCGAGCAATATGTATATGGATGTACAATTGTCCCAACTCTAAATGGTCATATGGGCCCCAAAAGCTGGTGACAGGCCTGGCTATCACGCGTAAGAGTTACCGTCGAGATCTAGAAGAACGAGGCACATGTTTACAGCACTGCAGACCTTGACCGGATGCTCTATTCTAAAATGTTGTCGTTTGGGACCTGGCCCGAGCGCTGCTAAACTTCCTAAACCGTACGCAAGCGCCTAAATGAACTTGGCATTATGATGGTCCTTAGGTTTCTTTTCCGACATATGTTTCCATTAGCTACTCACAAGCCGCAGGAAGAAGAGGTCGACAACACCTTCCCGAGAACGAAAATCGAGGTATGAGTTGCAATTCGTTAATGCTCGTTGTCGTAACTGATTTCAAGTATTTAAACCTGTTCGAGCCTCGATCGAGGCAACCAGGTATGAAGTTCTTACGTTACGCTGTTCGTACCTACAATCTTTCTCTCATAAAGTGTGGAGTCGGGGGCCAATATTCCGGAACGGTTATCGTTCCCGGGGCGAGCTGTGTACACAAAGCGATAAGATGCCAGCGCTCAGGAATACTCACATTACGTATAAAGTTTCTGATAGAACTCAAGGTTGCCTCGTACAAGCTTTTCCATCTTCTGACCCAATCCACATTGCGGGAGCACCATGGATCCCGAACAAAACTTGCCTAAGTTGCCTTTCATGCCCATTGAGCACTCTACTCAGCCCCAAGTCCAACAACAGCAGCCTTCGCCATCATCACTGATACTTGAAGACAACGGAGATCGTCCACAGACCCGGTCATCGGCGGCTGAGAAGCACTTACTTGGCAACGACAGTTTAGAGGGACATTCACCAGCTCGTGGTCGCAACGATCCATATGCAGATTTTGAGCCTGTCCCTCAGGCTCCTCCACCTACGAGAAGCCGGGACGGTCATATAATGCGCGGATTGTCGCGGCGCACCGTTTCAGGCCAGGCTCCCGTCAGCGCTTCTGGCCTTGGCTGGATAGTGCCCGTCGAAGAGAAACCTCACGTTTGTGTTGCTCCCCCTTTTTAGTTTACTTCGATTCTCAGCTTGAACCTACAGCGACGGACCATAGGAGAGCGACTTCGTCCAACTATTCTCCACGCGGAGAGTGAGAGGGAACGATACGCTGCAAAAGGTTGGTTAAATTGTCAACTATCACTCCTCTTCTGCTCAGTATGAGAGCACGATCCCTTATGGCTGGCATGTTCTGATGGCATTTTTTTAAGCAAAAATGACAGGCTGGGCGTTGAACGTTGCGATAGGTTTACAAGTTTTGCTTGGGGCGCTTACTACGGGTCTTGCAGCGGCATTGTCCGGTAAGCAGGTCAGTTTGAAAGTGCATACATATTATTTTACGATAAACTAACTCTCATACAATCCCAGGTTTCGATCGGTACCTCTATTCTTGGTGGGTATTCATGTCCCCTACATTCAAAACTATCCTGAAGTCCATGGCCTAGGTGGCATGTCGACCTTGGTTGCTTCCTACCTTGCTCGCGCAAGGGGATCAAATGAACCAGAACTATCTATCACTCGTGTGAAGGACCTGGATCACTTTTTAAGAGACTGCCTTGCCTTGGAAATGGACCATGGACATCAATATGGAACACCTGAAAATGGGCTGAATCTTCAACTCGAGTATCTCAGAAAAAGGTTTGAGGAACTTCTTGGAAATGCTGATGGGTAGGTCATCTCGCGCTCGCTTTGCTATGATATGTTGAAATTTGACGAACCTACTTTAGGCAGCGGAAGCTTTCCCCACCTGTTTGAGTGTACTTCTGGACTTCAATTAAGGTTCAACCCCGCAAACAAGACGGGTGACAAGACTAGTTTATGACATGCGCAACCCTCCTAGTAATTTATCTGCAAGCCGATATGTAGACCTCTCTAAAATAGTATCCAACGTCACCTTACCGTCCCGAAACACTCACCGCAGATGGTGACTCTTGCTAATATCCAAAATCTTCACTCGTTCCGTAAGCGCAGAATACAATACGATGACCGCGGTACATGATTTGTAGATAGGCACGCAGCCCACCGAGCATGATCTTCAAATCATCGAAGTTCATGTGTCTACGCATCGTGTTGACGACAGATTCGGGCTGTTCGTAAATCTCCTTCTGCATGAAGTAATCAAACTTGCCCTTCATGATCTCGGCGATTTCAATCTCGAGCGTCTCGATGTTGCGAATGGCAGGTATCTCGGCCTTATCAGACTCATCCCGGCGCAGACGGCGAATGTGCAATTGACCTTCAGCAATGTGAGCGATGTCATCATCTTCCAAGTAGAGTATGCGCTTGGTGTGCTCCACAATGGCGGAAGCGTCAGAGGCAATGAAGAATTCGATGGGTTGGGGCATGCCGTCCTCGGACATGAAGTTGCAGGACCAACGGCGAAAAACCTTGGGTAACGATGGAGGCGCCAATCGAGAAGTGGGGGAAGTGGGAACATCAACTAGAAGAGCACTTAGCGAAGGACGAGATAACTAACTCATGGCTTTCGGCTTTGGTGTCAGCTTCCGCTCCAGCAAACTCGACATTCAAGAAGTCGACTTTGAGTTTCTTGTCAGTCTTAACACCAATCAGGAGGGGCGTTAGGTCAGAAGCTCAAGTCGAACTGGACCTCGGTCTCTAGAACCTTCGCAATAGAATATCGCTCGAAGACAACGAGTGGAGTTGCCTGACAGTCAGTTCCAGGTTTTCTGCGACAAACCACCAGAAATTTCAGTGACGGCAGTGTACTGCCCCAATGAATGTAAGGGCTGACAGCGCGGATAGAACCGAACGGAACAAGATCGGCATTGAGGGGAACTTCTTCTGAGAACGAGACGAGTCTCAACGTGATTAGTAAGGACAACACTGACTCAAGGTGGAAACGATATGATGAAGGTGTGGCTGACTCGGGTGTTGAATAGCCTGAGTACATAACGCATGGGTACTGAGTAGCATAACTGAGTCTGTGCTGAGTAATATGTATATGGACGTACAATCATTGTTCCATCATACTCCAAATAATCACATCAGTGCCAAGGGAAAGCTGGTGACAGGGCTGTCGGGAGTAACGAGTCACCGTTGAGAACTAGAAGGACGAGGTACATGTTTTACCTCACTTACAGCACTGCAGGAGAATGTCCATGTCACTTGGTGGATGTTTGATTCCAAAATGTCGTGGACCTTAGTAAGCCCGAGCACCGCTATCGTGCCTAAACTTTACGCAAACGCCTAACTAACCTTGGCATTATAATGCTCAAGTTTTTTTCCAACACATATTTCCATTAGTTACTCATAAGTCGTAAGAGAAAGAGGTCGACAACACCCTCCCGAGAACGAAAATAGAGGCATGAGTACCGAGTTTCAATTTCAACTCGTTAATGCTCATTGCTGTAATTGATTTCGGGTATCTGAAATCTGTTTGAGCCTGGATCAAGGTATGTCCTTACGTTATGCTGTTCGTACCTCTTCTCTCATAAAGTGTGTCGGCAGCCGAAGTAATGTTCCGGAACGGTTGACATTCCCGGGGCGACAAAGCGATAAGACGCGCCAGTGCTCAGGAATACTCACCTTCCGTATAAAGTTTCCGATGGGACTTAAGGTTGCCTCGCACAAGCTTCTCCATTTTCTGACCCAATCCACATTGCGAGAGCACCATGGATCCCGAACAAAACTTGCCTAACTCGCCTTACACCCCCATTGAGCACTCTACCCAGCCCCAAGTCCAGCAACATCAGCCTTCGCAATCATCACTGGGATTTGAAGATAACGGAGATCGTCCACAGACCCAGTCATCGGCGGATGAGAAACACTTACTTGGCAATGTCAGTTCAGAGAGACATTCACCAGCTCGTGGTCGCAACGATTCATATGCGGCCTCTGAGCCTGTCCCTCAGGCTCCTCCACCTACAAGAAGCCGGGACGGCTCATATGATGCGCGGATTGTCGCGGCGCACCATTTCAGGCCAGGCTCCCGTCAGCGCTTCTGGCCTTGGCTGGATAGTGCCCGTCGAAGAGAAACCTCACGTTTGTATTGCTCTCCCTTTTTAGTTTACATCGATTCTCAGCTTGAACCTACAGCGACGGACCATAGAAGAACGACTTCGTCCAACTATTCGCAATGCGGAGAGGGAGAGGGAACAATACGCTGTAAAAGGTTGGTTAAATTGTCAACTATCACTCCTCTTCTGCTCAGTATGAGAGCACGATCCCTTATGGCTGGCATGTTCTGATGGCGTTTTTTTAAGCAAAAATGACAGGCTGGGCGTTGAACGTCGCGATAGGTTTACAAGTTTTACTCGGGGCGCTTACTACGGGTCTTTCGGCGGCATTGTCCGGTAAGCAGGTCAGGTTGAAAGTGCACACATATCATTTTACGATAAGCTAACTCTCATACAATTCCAGATTTCGATCGTTGTCTCTGTTCTAGGTGGGTATTTCATGTCCCCTACACTCAAAACCTTCCTGAAGTCCACGCCCCAGGTGGCATGTCGACCATAGTTGCCTCCTATCTTGCTCGCGCAAGGGGATCAAATGAACCAGAACTATCTATCGCTCGCGTGAAGGACCTGGATCAATTTTTAAGAGACTGCCTTGCCTTTGAAATGGACCATGGGCATCAATATGGAACACCCGAAAATGAGCTGAATCATCAGCTCGAGTATCTCAGAAGAAGGTTTGAGGAACTTCTTGGAAATGCTGATGGGTAGGTCATCTCGTGCTCGCGTTGCTATGGTATGTTGAAATTTGACGAATCTACTTTAGGCAGCGGAAGCTTTCCCCACCAGGGCCTATGACCCCAAATGTCTCCACTCTGAAACAGCAGCTTTCCCCACCTGTTTGAGTATACTTCCGGACTTCATTCCCGCAAACAAGACGGCTGGTGACAAGATTAGTTTATGATATGCGCAACCCTCCTAGTAATTCATCTACAAGCCGATGTGTAGACCTCTCTGAAATAGTATCCAACGTCATTTTGCCGTCCCGAAACACTCACTACAGATGGCGACTCTTGCTGGTGTCCAAAGCCTTCCTTCGCACTTGTCCACCATATCGGAGAGGGTGATCAACCCCTCGAAAATGTAAGTGATGATCCACAACAACCTCTCCAGCGCGTTACAGTGCCGCCCTGCAGAATGCGTCATTGAAGATGCCAATAGCAGTCTGAGAGACAGCAGGTGTTTAAACCGACAGAAAAGTCAAATTTTCTTTCAAGGTGAGTCGAGTGTCCACCTTACGATGATTGTACCTAAGATGTAGAACAGAAACACCCCTGCTAATCAGTAGATGCGATCTGGACAGTGACACGTTCACAAGAGCATGACTACTATGGGACCATCAGTGGTCGGGTGTGATCAAGCAGCCAAACATAAAGGTGGCAAGAGACTGACTCTAGATCGAACACAAAGTCAAGGCGGCCCTACAAGGAACCAAGGACTCCCATACTAATTCTGTAGTTAATTGTCAGATACTTGAGCTACGACTCGCAGTCATTTCAAGCTTTACGCGTACGCATTGATCGGTATTGTCAGCTTGTGTGCTTTGCGAGACAGTGTCATGAGCTTGTCTCTCTGCGCAGCGTTCAGTTGCCCTTGATACCACTTCAGTGACAGTTGGAGTTGGCAATGACAGGCAGAATGGTTACGAGTCTACGTCAGGAGCTTGTCTCTCTGCGCTCCGTTGACCTTCAGTGACATGACAATGACATACGATAGGTTTCCCATGTCTTGGAATCGACGACTGAACATAATCCACAAGGCAATAATTTCATTGTCTTACTGTACAAGTTACAACAAAACCGCGGACGTTCACTTGATCCATCATATCCTTCAAGTCGTGCCTCGTCATCTCCAAATAACTGAATCCAGCGCTCTGGTCATAAAGACAGTTGCTGAGGTATATGGTATACAGAAGGCGACAAACAAAGGGAGATATACGGTATCGGATGAGAGAGTCGTGAAGTAAAAGAAAGAAAGGTTGAAACCGTCCATGAATGCAGATCGTCCGTTGTCCAGTGCAAAACCAAATCAAGTCCGTGAAAGCGGTGTATGTGTACAGTAATTTTGAGGTGCATGATGATAACCTGAGCTAACAATACGCATGTCACGGCTGGTCATTTACTCGGTCGTGACTGACTTGGCCCTGCAGGACGAAGTGAGCGTCAAACATCAAGATACTACAACTCAAAAACTCACAAATTACGCGGGAAGTCGACGTCAAACCCGTTCTTGATGGCCAAGTGGTAGCTCAACAGCTGCAGGGGAATAATGTTCAAAAGACCTTGCAAGCAGTCCATAGTGCGAGGAACGCGAATGGTCTTCACCCCAGCCTTGATTCCGGTGTCGCCCTCGTTGCAGACCACGATAGGATGAGCTTTGCGAGCGGTTATCTGTTCGAACGCGGACTGGACCTTCGGGTATAGCGAATCCTGGGTCATGATGATGATGACCGGCATGTTCTCATCGATCAACGCCAAGGGACCGTGCTTGAGCTCTCCTGCAAGGATACCCTCCGAATGCATATAGCTAATCTCTTTGATCTTGAGGGCGCCCTCGAGGCAAGTAGCATGCCTAAAAGAGATAATCGATCAATCTTACGGTTTGGGTCATGAATGAGAGCTACTGACTGATATCCACGACCCATCAGCAACAAGCTGCGCGAGTTTGCAAGGAGGCTATTGGCAAGCTCCCGCAGGCTCTTGTCATTTTCGAGAACACTCTTGATTTGCGCGGGGAGAGCACGAAGGCCATCGATGATCTGGTTGCGGCGTTCAGTGAAGGAGATCCGATCCTCTGATAGCTGCAGCGCCATCAACATCAGTGCGATGTACTGGGAGGTATATGCCTACAAAACGTTCATGTCAGATGGTTAACAAAATGGAAAGATTTCCATACTTTGGTAGACGCAACGCCGACCTCAGGGCCAGCATTGATGTGAATACCACAGTGTGTTTCACGTGAGATCGTCGAACCGACAGTATTGACGACCCCCACACAAAGGGCGCCACGCTCCAAGCAGTACCGCAATGCCAGGATCGTATCAGCAGTCTCTCCACTCTGGCTGACAAAGACACAGATGTCATCGCGGAAGATGGGAGTCTTCCTGTCCAGGAAGTCGGATGCGAGTTCTACACTGACAGGGATTTCCGTCAACTCCTCGAAGATCGCACGAGTTGCCAACGCAGAGTGATAACTCGTTCCGCAAGCGCAGAATACGATACGACGACCGCGGCGCATGATGTGCAGATAGGCACGCAGCCCACCGAGCGTGATCTTATAATCATCGAAGTTCACGCGTCCACGCATCGTGTTGACGACGGATTCGGGCTGTTCGTAAATCTCTTTCTGCATGAAGTGATCAAACTTGCCCTTCATGATCTCGGCGATTTCAATCTCGAGCGTCTCGATGTTGCGAATGGCAGGTGTCTCGGCCTTACCAGACTCATCCCGGCGCAGACGGTGAATGTGCAGTTGACCCTCAGCGATGTGAGCAATATCATCATCTTCCAAGTAGAGCACACGCTTGGTGTGCTCCACAATGGCGGAAGCGTCGGAGGCGATGAAGAATTCGATGGGTTGGGGCATGCCGTCCTCGGACATGAAGTTGCGGGACCGACGACGAGAAACCTTGGGTAACGATGGAGGCGCCAATCGAGAAGTGGGGGAAGTGGGAACAGCAACTAGAAGAGCATTTAGCCAAGGTTAGATCGAGGGACGAGATAACTCACGGCTTTCGGCTTTGGTGTCAGCTTCCGCTCCAGCAAACTCGACATCCAAGAAGTCGACTTTGAGTTTCTTATCAGTCTTAACACCAATCAGGAGGGGTGAACCGCGACGGGCAGTCACGATCTCATTCGGGAAGTGGATAGACTTGAAGACCAAGGCGAAAGAACCCTCGAGTTCTTTCAGGACGGTCTTCACAAGAGCTGTGAAGGTCATGCGTTTGTCAGGCCGAGAGTCGTAGACGTATTTTGTCAGAATGGCGACCGCCTCCGTGTCAGTGTCAGACTCGAACTTGAAGCCACGCTTCTGCAGGACTTGCCGAAGAGCTATGGCGTTGGTCACGATACCATTGTGCACAACGATGAACTCGTTGTTCACATCAGAGCGAAGGGGATGGCAATTGGCAACGGAAGGAGGACCATGGGTTGCCCAACGGGTGTGGGCAATAGAGACCTGGGATATCACCGTCTTGGTGGTGTCGATGTTGGACTCTGCAATACGCTGCCGTAAGCCGGCAACCTTGCCAACCTCCTTGAAAAAGACAATTTCGTTTGTCTTGTCGCCATCGATACCGAGTCCAGCAGAATCATAACCACGGTACTCTTGACGAGCTAGACCCGTGCAAAGAATCTCCAGGATCTCCTTACGATCCTGTAGGTGAAGTTAGCTTAACGTAATATCAGGGAACACGTAATGAAACCGCGAAGCAAAGGCTGTAGGTAAGGCTACTAAATATGGCAACCCAATCATGGTGACATCTCAGTCGAAATTGCTCCAAGGCTCTCAACATCGCGCGCGGAGTTGTAGAGACGAAGAGAATAAATGCGCCACCACGATGCAGAAGCCAGAAATAGCTTGCATCGGAAAGAAACTTGCCTTTTCTTTCAAGAAGTTGCAGTAGCCAAAGATGCCGCACATTGTGATTCTAGGGTAAACAGAGGTGTCTATATGCGCATAATAATGGTATGATCAGTTTATCAACACCATAGATAGTGAGCTCAAACAAACCTAATATAAAGGAGGGCTGGCGTCAAAGGGCGTTGTCGAGGTCGGTGAACAAGAACAAAGCTTGAGTGACGCGGTTTAAGTACTCTAATTGTGGGTCAAGGGTGCGACAAATAATGCCAAATAAATCGGACGTGGCGGACAGACACACAGCATCGGTTAAGTTTCAGAGCCTTCAGCGTGATGGAGGCTGCGCAACTTGAAAAATGTACGTCCAAGCCTTTCGGTTCAAATACTCAGGCGATTTGATTGAGGCACGCACTGTGATCTTCCCAACTTTGCCGACCACTATCAACGCTTATTCGTCGCTTCCGTGCATATAACGTCTTACTCAAGCCTCATCACCATCCTTTTCATCGCTTCTGAACTTCTGGTGCGTTTTCAACCAGACGCGTAGCACGATAGTTTAGGTATTCCTTGCAATTGACGTGTTGTAATTAGGATCGCCTCATTCATTTCTGAACAGCGCCCCCTGCCAGAAATAGAAGATTACAATCAAATTACCCTCGTAACGTTGTTATTTCAAGACGATCATTTCACAGGTTGCATCATTTTTGCTGCGCAGCAGATAAGAATATGTGACAGGCTAAACATATATCGAGTTCTACATTGCCATGCCAGTGCAACAACCCAAGTTCGTTCGGGTGAGTCGAGTTATATATGGCGTGTCCTGGATATTGATGGCCATATTTCCCAGGCATACTTACTAAGGCCCTAGGGTACATTGCATGCATGTCGGATTGAACAATCGCATAGGGCATGTGCATGAACATATGACTGACAGCAATCAGGCTGTAGCTTGTATTTGTCGTGTTTGCGCCCGGGCTCATTAATCGTTAGTTGATCCAACGTGACAAGTTCACTTGAGGCCAATTACGTATTGAAGAGGACTGACGCCGCTTGTCTAATCTTATCAACGGGCATCCGATTGAAGTTCTTGGATCCTGTACATTCAACGAATCACCAAGATTGCAATGTAATGACCTCCTTCCTATTCACTGAACCCTGTGACTGACTGGTGAAAGATTTATTGGACAGAAATACTCATTCACACGTCATGAACACAAAATTAGCGCCAGTCGGGTTACCTGACCTCCCTCCTCAAATTACATCTCGGTACATCACTTTGAGCGACCGCGATGGTCTGAATGTCCATATCCTGGAAGCGTTTCCAGATACAAGCAATCATTCGAGCACACCCTACCAGTTGATCCTTCTTCTTCACGGCTTTCCGGAACTTGCTTACTCGTGGCGCAAAGTCTTGGTACCCATTGCTAAGGCTCACCAAGGTTATCATGTTGTCGCCCCTGACTTGCGTGGTTTCGGGCGAACAACGCTGTCAAGATCCGGAAGCGCCAGCCAAGTGCAATACGAAGATACGCTTTCCTCGTATCATATACTCAACATCGCAGATGATGTATGCTCCCTTGTGCGAGCGCTCGGATATTCATCTGTTGCAATGCTCGTGGGGCATGACTTTGGGTCTGCTCTTGCGGGACACTGCGTTGTGGCGCATCCGGAACTATTTGCATCGGTCGTGTTCATGAGCGTACCCTTTGGAGGTGCCAGTGGCCAACTTTGGTCTCAAACGAGTAACGAGGGTGGAGATGATAAAGCGGAGGGACGCTCCGTCGTTTCTGACATTGCCACTACGCTCGCTGCACTCCAACCTCCGCGCAAGCACTATACGGCATACTTTTCTACTCCTTCAGCCAATGCGGACATGCTTGGTAAAGGAGGAAAGGATCTGTACGATTTTCTTGGCAGCTATGTCTACATGAAGAGCAGCAATTGGGATGGAAATAATGCACACCCCCTACCTTCTGCATCTTCACCTTCACCGAGCATTAGTGAGCTGGCAAGGGATCTTGCTACTCTGCCAGAGTACTACGTCATGCCACTGCACGAAAGCATGCCAGACGTCATCGCTCGTCATGTTCGCATGGATGCCCAAATCACATGGCCCAGGGGTGACGAAGTCGCTGGGGGAGTATACGCTGCTGAATTCGGCCGCACTGGTTTTCAGGGCGGGCTTAATTATTATCGGAGCGCACTGTCACCTCCACCCCCTGAGCGTATAGCCCAACTACGCGCTCTAGCTGGGCAACAAGTGGAGATGCCTGCGGCGTTTATATCAGGGGCTAGGGATTGGGGAGTGTATCAAATTCCAGGGGCTGTGAGGAAGATGCGAGAGGTGGTGTCTAGCAGCGCAGGAGGCATGCAAGACGAGGATTTCGTTTTGATCGAGGGCGCAGGCCATTGGGTGCAACAAGAAGCGCCAGAGATTCTGGTACGGGAGCTTGTGAGGTTTTTAGGAAAGGTGAAGGCTTTGTAGGTGTTGTCGATGCAAGTTTGGGGCAACGAATGGGTGATGATCGCGATCATTGTCTGCTTTCTTTTTTGACGTGTTAAAAGGCTCGTCGGCAGGGGTAGAATCGGCTGTCGATGGATGTACTACGAGGAATGTAAGTTCAAGCTTTTGCTCAAGTCTGGGATGGTGTTCTGGATGTCACGGCCGTAGCCACGGCCCCAGCGGCCCGCATGCTCCCCAAGCCCGGAAACAAGTAGAAGATCGGAAAAAAAACACCCATCCGGGCCATGGCAACTTGTTCACCGCTGTCCCAAGCGGACATCTTCGGTCAGGATCATCTCCCAGATGTGACTAGACCCTTTGCGTGCTGCACGCAACTTCAAAATGAAACGACCTCGTGGTCACCACAGCCTAGGCTAAGTCTCCTTTCTTCATTCAAACAGGAACCACATGCTGGTGCTCGAGTCACGCTAGACAATGGAATGTTGAAAAATTCAGATATAGACGCGTTGCCAACTTGCGTTAAGACATTTTTCAATGCCGTAACAGAACAGTACTATGTCCCGGTGAGATCGCAAGGTTACAGCGAGTTTTTCTTGGAATAAAGCGTCATCCCACATGCGCCCAGCAGCTAAAACAGCTCAGCTGTACAAACGTATTCGCGTGGTGACCTAGGACGAAATCACTGGCATTATCACCGCATCATGTGCTTCCAGATTCCAACAGCTAGATCAGCATAGCTGTACAAACGCACCTGCACGGCACCCGTGATGTGAGTACGATCCTCTAGCAGCGGAGTCTAGCCTAAGCTGACCAGATACAGGATTGAAGGCTAAGCAGCGATATCGGAAAAGAGTGTATATCCGGACGACAACTGTACTTATGCGCTGCAACGTTCAATCCGTTTGTTCTTCGTGATCCGCGGATGCCGATGAATGATCTTTGATCTTTGATATCCACGACCAGTACTCGAGCTCGACTTTTGTTGAACTTTGAATCTTATCGTGAAATTAGAGTTTGACCGTTTTCATCACGTGACCGCGACGGATGGATTGACATGGTCACAACCTCGTCTCGGTCAGTCATCACCTTGGTTGCTAAGCTCTATTCGAGGCCAAAAAAGCAAACTTTCAAGAGTAACGGCGTGTCAACGCGTTAAAAATGAACTCGCCAATTGCACAACGAGTGGGCCGAGGCTCAATATATTTTGCGCGGCGACAACCTCGGAGCGAACGCCAGGATCAGATATCTGCAACGCCTCGAACTCCAACTTAAACTAACGCCTATCGAGGCGGTCGTAAGGCTCGGGAACGGATCCTTGCTCAGACTGATACGTGATGCCCGTCGGCTTACGGTCATTGTGCGCGTCAACGCGAACCCGCCAATTGCACAACGAGTGGCCCGAGGCTCAATATATTTTGCACCGCGACGACCTCGGAGCGAACACCAGCGTCAGATATGTATCTGCAACGCCTCGAATTTTACCTTAAACTGACGCTCATAGAGGCGGTCTTAAGGCTCTGGAACGGGTCCTTGCTCAGACGCTGATACGTAACCACAGGATGACCGTCAGCTCATGGACATTGTACGCGTTAAAGATGAACCGTCCACTTGCATAGCGAGCAGCCCGAGGCCCAACCTTGCGCTGCGACGACCTCGGAGCGAACACCAGCGTCAGATATATATCTGCAACCTCCAACTTAAACTGACGCCTATAGAGGCGGTCTTAAGGCTCGGGAACGGGTCCTTGCTCAGACGCTGATACGTAACCACAAGATGACCGTCAGCTCACGGGCATTGTACGCGTTAAAGATGAATTGCATAGCGAGCGCCCCGAGGCCCGACCTTGCGCCGCGACGACCTCGGAGTGAATGCCAGCGTCAGATATACAACATTAATATTTGCATGCCTACTGGGGCGGTATCCAGACTCAAGAACGAGACCTTGCCAAGTCAGCTTGTACACAGCATCTTACAGACTCGAACCAAAGGCGCCACGACAAATTCACTCCTCCCATTCACAGGAGGCTTCCTTACTCACAAACGTTGAATACAAGTCACACAACGTTCCCTGCACCTTCGGATAGTATTTAAAAGACAAATCGCTGAAAGCGGACTGCCATCTGCCAAGCAATAACACAGCACAACAGAAGCTTCGATCCGGTTGAAATTCCAAGCTGTGTTCATGACGCACTGAACGGCGCTTCCTAAGACGAAGTTAATCAATAATCGGTGTCTCGTGTCGCAGCCATGCGTGCTAGAACTTGATCCGTATGCGGAACAAATGGTGGGAGACCAGGTAACGTCTTAGAGCACAATGTATCGGACGTGTATTCGCCGCTGGGGCTGACGAGAGGCAGACACGTTTGTGTAATAGCTTCCCATCGAATGATTTTTTTTATTGTTTTTCGTAACACAAAGTATGAGTGAGTCAGCAGAGTTATTTTCCGCGGATCTGAATGGCATCAGGTACCCACAGGTCTTGTGATGGCTCCTGAAACTCCCCCGGAGGTTACGAAACAAGGAGAGAGATATCAATCTGTGGTGCAAGGGGGGGAGGAACGGCATCGGGAAGTGAGTCATGCTTAGAGAGTTGTATGGTCCGCGGGGGCCTCGAGGATGCTTAATGTGGAGAATGCTGATCATTTTGAAGGACTGGCGAGCATCGCCGCCGACTTTCAGGCACCTTCGCGCCGAATAAGGCGGGTGGGGATAGAGTACAGATTTACTTAGATAGGGACGATGGTGGAGGTAATGAAAGGACCAAATTGAGATTGTGAAAGAGGATCGTGATCGGCGTAGGAACCAAAGATTACGGCAGGGAACCACGGGATATGTTGTTTACAATTTTGGTGGATTATGTCCGGGAGATAGAGTATGGAGATAAAGTATCGAGAATAATAGCGTATGTGAACCACCACATGGGAGAGGATGATATCCGCGGGTGGGGGCAACACGTGAATACACGGCGCGAAGGACACGGATCGGTTTACGGTCGACTGTTGATGTCAGAGTAGAGGTCAAGGGTGATCGATGCGCAGCCCGCTGGAACCCTGGGGCTCTGCGGCGGCATGGTTGACCGCCGATCCGAGCACGAGGGGTGCACATGGATAGTTGTCGGTATAGTACCGGTAGTTGGAAGGCCGAGGGCGGCGGATCACGGGAGGGTATCTAAGACTCGGTCAAGGCGGGAGTACTCTGACGAACGTGAAGTGGCACGACTGGGCATGTGGCTAATGCATGGCAGATCTTTACATGATTGGTTGAGGGGTTTGGGTTAATGACCGGGTTGATTCGAGAAAAAGTTTATGAGAAGTTATCAGATGACAGCTAAAGAGCCAAGATCGAAGATCTCGTGACAACTAATTGATAACGATGTGACAAGTCACAGGGTTTGGTTCAAAAGATGATCTGCGCTGAAGAGTGTCGCTGAACCGTATCGGTATCACGAAACATTGACACTCCGTTGATTGTCAGATAGCAACCTGTGCCTCTCGGAACGCGATCCGAAATTTTAACGTAGATCGCGCATACGTAAAGGGCAGAACTTGTTGATGATTTTATGTGTTTCGACAAGATTGGGCGTCTATAGGAGTATCGGTAAACATCGGACACCGGAGAAGTATTACCAATTAGGCAATTTTACTTTAGACGCTCGTACTATGCGGATCCCAAGACGAACACTTCCTATTATGGATACCGACTTGACGGTGAGGAGGGAGTACATTCTGCAACCAAGAGGCGTATTAGACCGCTAGTCCCGGGGATATGATTCAATTGGTAAGTTTCCGGTCTATAAAAATGTTATTTTTTTCAATTTTATATATACATGAAATTCCGTCACGGCGAGGGCTTGTTGCCCAGAATGTATTGACAGTTTTCACACAAGATACTTCCATTCGGTCGTGCCTCTGCAACGAGTTCGATCCAGATTTTAGATCTGGGCGCCCTGCATACGCTCCTCCGTTCTTGATGTATACAGATCTCATTCCTCCCTCTTCTTCTTTCAAACTTCATTTTCCGTTCGTTCTTATACTCCACCCAACTTCACAACTCTCTCTCTTCAAAACTCCCAACTCCCCTCATGTCGTTGGATCATTATCCAATCCTCACTGACAGACGTTTTCAACACTCGGACAGGCAGTCTTACCAGTTACATGATTTAGCTCCTCCTCAGTGGAACTATCAGTCCAGATCACAAAATGAAATCCCTCCTGATTATTCCTCAAATTCTTCTACTTGGAACGTGAACTTGCTCAATAATTGGTCTAATGATGTCCTACCTTCTCCCTCTCCCTCATCATCATACGGCCTCAATCTCCGTCATCCCGGTTCCGGTCACACTCCCTATCCACAATCCGTCTACACCGAACAATCCCAACGTCATTTACAATCTTCATCTTCATCCGGATCATCCTTTGAACGCCAAGCAATCCAACACCGCTCTCCATCAGCAGCTTCTTCTTTCAAATTCGACGATTCTTCATGGGGTCCAACTCTATACACCATGGATGACAGAAGTACTCCATCCCATTCCATACCACCCACCGTCATCAGCACATCTCCTTCAGCACGTGCTTCTTCAAGAGCTTCATCATCTAGGTCTCCTCCCGTGAAGCTCGAACAAGATGAAGTTTCAAGCGCCGATTGCTTTGTCATGGAATTCGCTACCTCTGTCCCAGCTGCACAGGACAGTGCCTCATTGGCTCCCCCAACAGAAGTACCCTTGCGCGCAACTCAAGCAAGCAAGGCAATGCGCAAAATGATGGGCGTGTTTCGCCTCAATCCATTCTCAATGCACGAGGGTGGTGGTCAGGCAATGAGCACCTGGATGGGCGAGGATGCAGGTCCACTGGACGAAGAACCTCAGGTTTTCGAGTTTCAACTCGACGTTGGCTACCGTGACTCTGATGAAGAGCTCGACGAACAACATCCTTCCCATCTTCAGACTCTCGTCGAGGTCCCAGAACCCGTCCCAGATGAAAACACGAGGTGGGCGGAGGGTGACGACTCTGACCTCTCATACCCCTCACATAACAGCTGGGCTACCAACGACCATTCCTACACTTTGCCATCGCTTAGGTCATATCCTCACTCCCCTTCACTCTCTTCTGCTTCATCACGTAAAACGCCCCTGGATATGTCAGCTTCAGAGGTACGCTTCCAGCTGATACCGACCATCATTTACTAATCGCTTGCAGTATTCTGGCACATATACACTCCATGGCTCTGGCAGCTGCGGTTCTTCCACGGATAACCTTCCGTCACTCTCGTCCATGGCGCGACGCTGGTCCATTCCTGCCAATCTACAGGCACCATTCATGATATAAAGTACACTCACGTTGCATTACCATCACGATTAATCAAAGCGCCGAAGCGCTCAAGTTTTGGGTAACATTTTCACTGTCGCAGCCTTTACGCACTTTGTCGATGGCCGATCTATCCCATCTAAAGGTTGCCAGAGTGGTTGATCCTTGCTTTGCTCCTCACGTCTTTACTTTACACTGTCGCATTTTCTTGTTCTTGATCATCCTTATTGTCTTGGGTCGTTCTTCGCTCACGGACAGAACTTCAAATCAAATTTCTGGCAGGTTGGAACGCATGTAATATACTCTGCAAAATCATACGATACCTATGATATGATACACAAATATCGCAATTATTGTTCATCTTGTCCTGATCGCACACCGTAATTCAATTGGTACTTGTCGTCACCGGAGCACGCACCCGTGTTTGACATGCTTCACGTCACTTCATACTAGCAGTATCTCCGCCACCGTACCATTAGTAGCATGGCTAGTTCGCTTCACGACTCAAAACCGATCCTCTCGCCGTGTGGCGAACCCTGATCTAAGGGTCCTGTGCCCAACCAGACCAAGATATGCACCATAGAGTCCAGACTAGCTCAGAACCGACAATGAGGTGGTGTAAGATTAATTTTCATTCATAAAATTGAAATTATAAATATCTGCGTTGCGTATCGTAATGTATGCATGTCGTGTTGTTCATGCCGCCGTCTGTCGTCAAGTCCGTTTCTCCGTGTGTGTACGGCACCACGCGCTCGTGAGAACGACCATTTTGGTAAAGGTTTCAAGTTCATACTACTAAGAATTTCTCTCCTATATTCACTCTCCAACAGAGTATTGCATTTCAGAAAAGGAACGGTCCCAGCGCCAATCATAACAGCGGAGAAGCACACGGACTTACTATGTAACTATGTATCCCTGACTACTTATTCACACAAACATTGACTCGGAAGCATCAACGCGTTCCAAGGCGGTGCACTCCGACTCATCTAGAACCTGGGGTAGATCGGTCGATGCGGCCGCAATGATTTAGAGAGCGACTAATGTTGAACCCTCGTTTTTTTTAACTTCTGACCGGTCGACCTAAGGCCCAACGGACTCCCACGAGCATTGGTTATTTGTCAAGCCATGTAGCACATGAAACAATACAACATGGACTGACCGCTGACATAGGGCTACGCCCCACGGGGACAACAAATAAGATTGACACCCGTCAAGGGTCCCAAGTTGCGAAGCCGGCGTGTTCTGCAACGTGGGGCGTAAGCTTGGACTAATTCGTTGTTGAAAGGGATTGCGGTGAGTCTTCAGAGTTGTGTACCGAGCGTCTGGTGCCGAATTATTCAGCGATCTTCTATCAAGCTTCGATGGAGCGGTATCGCCGCTTGCCGCTGCGTTGAATTCTAGACACCTGCGATAGTTTGATGGTGTGCGTTCGAAGACTGTTTGACCGGTCATACATCCTCATTGAAGCCCATGAAGATCTGGGGTGGCACTGAAATTGAACACAACACGCGCTCCGTGATTTCGAGAATGACATAGAAGGCACAGAAAGCTAGAAGTTCAGGGAGAAAAGATGGGACATTGCAACGCTTCTTAAAGGTACGGAGCCACACCTAAAATAGAGTGGAGTCAGTTACAGACAAGCTAAACTGCAATCTGGGAGGGTATCTACCCACCCCACAGATTCGAGGACTTGCGACGAAGCCAGAGAGGACGAGGAAAGCCGGAGGGCGTTGCACTCACTCCCCAATAAGCTTCGGTAACTCAACAAGTTACCTTGCATGCCTAACTATCAGCACGACTTTACGCGAAGTCAGCCAGTTCGTCATGTCGTGTGAACAGTGGCGTAGAACTAGCGGCCCATAGATGTCAATGACATACGCCAGATCGCTGGTGATTCAGTGCCTCGAAACACTCACGATAATAAAGATGCGATCTGCTATTACAGGCAGGTAGCCGTTAATGCAACGGACGATGATAGAGTCTAGGCCAGCCAAGAAGATCGTAATCATTACCAACGGAGTTGCTTACAGCTGATATATGTCATTCAAAAAAGGGGGGCACAAGGAGCCACAAGGTCGCCTGAGGTCGTTCAACAAAAAAGCTATTGGTGAAATAAACGAAGAGACATACCTCGGTGGCAATTTGTGAGCAATAAAGAGGGTGGTGATATGCTGCCGAAATCTGGACAAAGGTGAGCCAAAACATGAGTTACAGTTGATCGAAAAGTGACGAGACCAAGGTTGAAAGAGGATATTTATTTCTAGCACCAACGGTAAGTGAAGCGGTCACATCGGGCAATCTGGACGATCAGTTGTATATTCAAGTCTTGGATTTTTCGGGTCGGACGGTCGGATATCCTAGGATCGAAATATTCTGCCCCATCGTCGGTTATCTCGCGTTTTTAACGAATGCCGTAAATGTCTCACTGACTAACTTTTCGCAAGTAATGTCGCCTGACATGCCGACAAAAAGGACTGAAAGTCGCAGGCGTCGACTGTTAATAAAGCAACTGTTTAGTCGTAGACGCGCACATAATTTTTTCCCCACACCTCAATACCCTCTGGCCCAGTATCGAGCGCGGGCGCAGTTCTTCTTCATGCTGGCTGCTTCTTGAGAAGCAAGCATTCCTTTGAGATCGATGTCAGGGAGTACCCTAAAGTCAGAGTACTAGGCGTGTTCCCTCTCTTGTATCACGAACTCCGAGGAGTCTTTGTCAACGTGTCTCTACCAGGTGTTGTTCCCGTTATGGAAACAAGTCCTTGCAGATGGAAAAAATGTGCTATAAGGTCAGATCCAAGAGAATGCGGTAAAGCGGTTGGTGGTGGCAGGAACGAAAGAGGGGCTTATAGTTTTTCCTTGAACAAGGACTCGAGGGGCAGAAAAGGGCATGTTCGGGCAATCGGACCGAGAATTTGGCGGAGAATTAAAAAATCCGCCACGCGAGAGCCACGAGAGCCGATGGCCACGAGATCTGTCAAAACAACCACGACCACGCGAGCGAAGCAATCCGAGCTATTGGTAGGTAGTCTTGTCAGCAACATATATCACTTGCCACCTCTTTAAGTACTTCATATCTGCTCCTTATTTTCCGCCATCGCCATCAAGTTCAGCTCGTTCATGCTTGATAACGAAGAATACTCTCATGGACGTCGAAGGAGCGTCGACGTCGGCGGTTTGGCGCTTGCACTCGAAAACCAAGGCTTGGGTCATGGGTGGGGTGGATGGGAAGAGGATGAGCAAGGAGAGACTCGGTAAGCCATAATCTCGTATCTTTTTGATCGGCGAGGGTTCTTACTAGTGTTTGATAATAGCTATGCCGAACTACTTAGCGATATGTACAACCACACCCAGACTACCGTCAGCCATCATGTACATGACATGTAATGTCCTTCTCTGTCACACTTAAATCTCTTAACCGATCCCTTCATCAGCTCTCCAATCGTGATACCTGCCCATACGCGAGCCCACCTCATCAAATCTCTCGATAGTTGGCATTTCGAGCCGCAGAACCTACCCGAGGAGGAAGTCCTATTCTGCGCGCAAATTTTGTTTGAAAGTCTGTTCCGAATTGAGCATATGCGAGAGGATATAGGCGTCTCCCTCGGTCAGCATCATTTTTGTCTCCATGTGACGACGTCTCTTATCACTCCGACAGATGATATCTCCGTGTTCTTGAAACATCTGCAGCCCCTATACTGTGGACATAACAGTTATCATAATTTTCAGCATGCTGTAGATGTGATGCAGGCCTCCCAGGCCTTCCTGTGTGCAGCAGGTGTCGTACCTCCAGTGTCTATATTGTTGGATAATGACAACTGCACATGGAGACCAAACAAACTGGGGAAGGAACGACGCCTCGCATTCGATCTCAGCAACACATGTCTTTTTGCTCTCTACATTGTTGCCATTGGCCATGATGTAGGTCATCCCGGATTGACAAATATGTTCATGGTATGATTGATCTGCACAGCATCTTGCAAAAAAATACCAACTGACATCCATCCACAGAAAAATGCCAAGGCGCCGTTATCCGACGTGTATGACAACAAGTCAGCTCTTGAACAGATGCACTGTGCCCTCCTCATACAAGCAATGCGGCACCATGGCCTGGGGAAACTCTTGGATCGACCAGACTGCGGTTTTAGGAAAATGCTTGCTGGTATCGTATTGGCTACGGACATGAGTGTCCACTATCAATTCATCAGAGATTTTCAATCACTTGTGGACGGTAGAGAATATTCTTTGGATCGGCGCCGATTACTGCTTTGCCAGGCAATAATAAAGTGTGCGGACATCAGCAATCCTGTTCGTTTTTTTTCCATATATATTCTATATAATTCTAACTTGTATGTGGTGTAGAGTCGACCGCCCGGCGTCTCGCATTACTGGGCAAATGCCTTGATGGCTGAATGGACCTATCAAGCATCACTAGAGAAGCGCTGGAGTTTACCTCCATCCGTCACGCCTTCCGAATGCCAACTAGACCAAGTCCGAGGACAAATATTTTTCATCGGTTCATACGCCAAGCCACTCATGGACCTTGTTGCACAAGCTGTTCCTGGTATTTTGCGTTTTGCTGCTGCCCTTTTACGCGCCTAATATGTCTACTGTTCCAGAAATGGAGATATTCGCTTGTCAGTGCACTACAAATTTAGCCATGTGGGTGGCCCGCAAAGAAGTTCTGTCCTCCTCATCTGCAGAAGATTCTCCTGTAGTCATGCCATCCCTTCGCCCTCCTGAAGATTTCATCACTTGCTTTCCCCTCACTCTCCCCGCATTCGTTCTTACAGCTGACGAGCCTCCTACCTCCGGCGAGTGGCATTCTACATATCCGCCCTCAGATTCCTCATCATCATCGGATTTTGGCTCTGATGTTCACGTCGATCCCCTAGTGGTATTCCCATCCCTTTCACCCCCTGCATCCCCCGTGCCATCCGTATGCTCGTCTTACGCCCCTGCTCCGCGTAGTTCGTCATCAAGTCTCGCAAGCAATACTAGCGATGCTACACAAGCGATGCGAGCCGCTTATTCAGCGAGTGTGCGGAAGAAGAAAAGTTTCCATCACCGGTACTCTTGGAATGTATCCATCAACTCTGGATCGTCCACAGGTATCTCAAGTCCCCCACCATTACTTGCCACCATTCCAAAAGCTGCATTATTGCTAACTGAGTCCACTGCGTCAAACGGAGCTACCGTCACGTCAGTGACTGCCATGGTGTCATCCCCCGTAGGTGGTGAGAATAACGGAGGACTGAAGGTGCCATGATCTCCCAACAAGGGTGCCACATGGTCCACGCGGCCACCTCGACTGTCGGCACCACATTTTGCGCAATGCATTTGACATGCGACAATGACATGACTCATGTCCGGTGGAGGCTACCCGGGCTCGCCTTGATTCGCGTCATAATTCTTGGGCTATCGAGCAATCGCCGATAAGGGGGAGATAAACAGGTGTTAACTGTGTTAATTCACTCAATTCACCTACGCTTTGTCAAGTTTGGGTCTGTTCGTTTACTCTTCGTGCATTCGATCTTCTATTCCCTTTTTGTTGTTTGGCTTACCAGCCCCAGCTTCCTTGATTAATATACTGGCGGCTTATACTACATACCATCATACCAATGAGGCTACAGCGGATGTCCACTGTACGATATTATTCATCATAAACTATTGATTGAAGAACGGGAATGATTTCGGGCTCGCAATATCTCGGTCTCGGAGGGGTCACTGAGTTCAAATAAGTTTTTAATTTTAACGAAGTAACGCAATGTTAGGATTGTGGGCGCGATGGCTCCCCGCAAACACATGGCCAGGAGCAGAAGAAGATTAAGTATATTGAAGCTAAAACGCAAATAAAGCACAAGGAGGTCATTACGCAACATGTGGTAGCGGAATTCAGTAATTTCTTGATCAGAGTACATCTTCATTCACGTAAATTACTTGTACGTAGATTCACACTAAAATAAAATATTATATTCAAATTACGGAAATGATCACATGCAAAAGCGCTCCAAGTCATTGTCCCGTCTTTAGATAAATTCAATCAGCTGCAGGGACACGCCCCGTCAATGTCGAGAGAACGTACTAGCTAATAGAAGAGGAGACAAATGACTAGCCCACTCCCTTTCAGCGTGCCTTTCTAAACGCGCTTCTGTGGGTCATCTGAGGCCTCCGTGCACTCCACCCAGTCAATCCCCGCTTCCAATGTCAGGAAGTGCACTTCCACGCAGGGATGTGCACCCGGGCATCGGCGGACTTGACGCTAGTGTCGTGACTAGGACGGGGTGAGAACCGTCGGAGTGCAACAGGTCTGATAGGACGACAACGTCATGACTGCGGCCTGCCACTGGCAGATGGACAGCCGAGAGAGACAACTGACAAACAGCGGGATTAGTGATAGATCAGGGCTGCGTTATCAATTTACTGACAGGAGTTGTGCTGTGTCTCGTTTCCATTTGTAGCTTACACAGTGGACGTGACATCTCGGAATAAGATAAAATCGGTTACCTCCGCTGAACATTATCCATGAGGATAACCTCGTTAGGAGATCTGTCATCGGGCAACTTGAAGCGGCTAACGAGAGCACAACCAGCCTAGTTCAACCACTACAAGATCTTATTACAATCTCATCATATCACAGGTTGCATTTTACATACCTTTCTTGTCGCTCAGATCAATCTCGCATCTTTCGATTTGGCTAGGAACAGCGCTGGTAGAAACAGGTGATCCCAAGGAGGTTACTATTAACCTGTGAGTGGTAAGCAAGCAGCGTTAATGCCGCGATGTGGTGAGCAGGCAAACCTTCCTTTCCTACAATTTTAACTGAGAGCATCTGTCATTACTCAACAATCAATATTCATTGCCAACGGGAATCAGATTTGTTACCTGTGGCAGTGATATTAAGCTTCAGTGTGCCGTATTCCACTCTGCTTTGTTCCGTAATCTGGCCCCCATCCATTATTTGCAGAGCACACCTTTAATTTCCGATGCCAGTGCCATCCGCCACTGTGGTTTGTTCTAGATGAGTTGACCTTCTGGTGTTGCTGCGTGGCGGAAAGTTTGAAATTCAAACTCAGCGACATTGAGTTTAATACTTATCAGCGTAAGTTAGTCATAACTTCAAGAACCTTGTCCGATATCAGACTTGAATCCGGAGGTTTACCTCAGGGTCATCCATGAACATCCTAGTCCGCCACGTTCTTGCCACAGCTCTGTTACGCAAGGACAAACGTACAGAATAATGAATGCGACGCACGCATCTCGTTTTGGTTAAAGACAGGTGTTGTATACCTCATTCGCGGGCGAGTCCTTTTTTACATACGCGGCAAGACTGAGCTCGCCAGGAGGCAAGAACCTAACCTACAGGCTTCTGTCGGGGAACTCAAATTATTGAAACGCGCTTGATGTCGTCACATCGTTTTAAACCACGTGCAGATCTATATTTTGCTGCCGCAGAGATGCAATGAGACGCCTATGTGAATGCAATCGTGGGATGGGCCAGGCTAGCGGGGCTCACCAGCGGTATCCTGTACGCCAGAGATATCTGGCAGCACAGCTGCAGGGGCGATTAAAAGATGACTGCGAGGGTTGTGCCTCGCAGCAACTCGCACAACAATTGATGAAGATAAAATTGTAAGCAGAAGCACCATATCTGATAGACATTCAAGTTGATCGATGTCAATGCACAATGTCATCGCGCGCAGATAATAGCATGTCGGATACAAGCACAACAACTATCACAACAACAGCACCCTTGTGCTACGGGTGGACCGGACCGAAGAGATCCGTAACCGACAAGTATCCTGAATCAGTCTAACTAGGACGCTTGATTTTTCCCTTGATTCATGTCATCAGATGCAGGTCGTTGTATTGTCATTGTGCCCATTTCAGTACAATCGAGAATGATGACCATCGGTGCAGAACAAGAACACCAAATATACAACGCTTTGTGATTAACACAGATAAAGCATATATCTAGGAAACGTGTTATCATCACTAGACTCGGTCACCCGTCTCACATTGGGCTCACCACATCATCGCGCAATCTAACAGATGACTGCGCAACCACATAATCCATCTAAGTCCCATATAGTTCAAATTCCCATGGCACTTGGGAGTCTGAGAGAAGATCACTTAACCATATTCTTCGTAAACGACATGTCGCATAAATCTTGATGTACGACAAGTGCGAATATGTCCCACTAGGGACAGGGGTATTTATCGCTGAAAGTGTTACTGGACGATTGATGTCATGGCGGCCGCCTTCGCCGTCATCGAGCTGATGCATGCCAGCGAGTGTGCTAAAGTGGGGTATCAAGGACGGAAGGTTAAGCGTAATTGTGGACCATGCTGTCAAGGGACGAGACGAGGGCTGTGGAAATGAAAGAGGTAGATGAAGGACAGGTTGCGCATTCGGAACAGGAGATATTGCAAGTTTGGGTTCCTTCTGATAAGAAGATGTCAGTAGATGGGCATATATTACACTATGGTCTGCATCGAAGATCGATTCTGAAGAACGGGGGAAATCATAAACGTCATGCACCTGAAATGTTGAACAGCGAACTACACCGCGCCTCCCTGACTTGTCGACGATACCTATGTCGAAAGACCACTCCCTGCCCACGTTTCGGACTTGCAAATGAAGCCATTTATGCTTTAAGCCCAAATCCCTGTCACCGGGATCTGTAATAGGTGGAGACCGGATGAAAGTCATCCGGAGAGTTGGGGACTGGATATGAAGGACAGTCTGATACAGGCCATAGCCAATATTTAGTTCATCACGATCATCGAGTGCCGGCATCGAGCAGAGAACAGCAGGCGGAGACGGAGGTGGTAGCGATGACGCATCATTGAGAAAATGGATGAACGAATCGGCAGCAAGAGACTCATCTGTCTGCTGTGAAAACAGGGAAAGAGGTTCGCTACTCGTAGAAGAGAATAGAGAGATGATGTTCGGCTGTACTGTGTTGGTAAACATCTAAGTCAAAGTGTCCGGCACTGCCACTCTTCCCTATATGCATGTAAGTTGTCAAGACTGTTGTCCGCTTAACCGTCACGCCAAAAGGCAGTGATACTGAAAGCTTGTGTTTCAGTATCTTAGACAGCAATTATGTAGACTATGGGAACTTTAGTACTTAAGCCAGCGGGCTTACGATGCACCGAAAAATTGATTTATGTTGTGCATGTAACAATGTCCGTTAAAGTGAATGCATAACGAGAAATGACAGTGTTGGTAGTGCTGGGTGTCAAGTAATATACGAGCAATGTATGCTATTGAGTAGTGGGGGTATAAAGAAAGCAAATATCGAAAACAATGAACAACGCAAACTACGCACTGACATACGAACGCACGGCCTGCTTCAGTCCATTGAGCAGTTCTCGTTGCTTGAACGGATCGTCTGGCAGCTTCAAATTACCCATGGCAAGAGATAAAAGATAAGTAAAGTCTGCTTGAGCGACCAAAGGTAGCTTGGATGCCAGAGATTTTTTCTTTCGGTCGTCAATCTTGGCTTTGAATTGTTTCGCGAAATCCTGAGAGACGACTTCGGCGCGTTTGATCACCTCCTCGGGTACGCCTGCGAGCTTGGCTACATGTGTGCCAAAGGACGAAGATGCAACACCATCAACCAACTTGTACAGAAAGACAAGCTGCAGAAGTGTTAATCAACCAGCAACCCACGGTATACAGCTTACTTGCCTCATGTTTTTCGTCGTCAAGCATGGTAGACATGTGCATGTTCCTGATGTTTGGATGATAGGCAAAATCATCGGTGAGAGAACCATAATGTGTTGCAAAGAATGCTAGCGGAAGGGTGCGGGTGGCGATTTCATGGAGGACAGCCTGGTGTCGTACAAGGTCATAATCAGAAAATCCCATGATATCCAAGTGAGACATACTCCAGCGATTGCCATACCGTCCTGAAAAAAGAACCATCAATAGTGAGTCGCGAAGAAAGGGGCGTCGTCTCTTACATAAGTAGAAGTACCTCTTCCCAATTCTCGAATGTGGGTCAGCCGGAAATCCGTTTAAAAGGGAAGATAGCATACCATCGAGGATTACCAACGATTTAGGTGTAGCATCCCGCAAGATCTTGCAACTACTCCTCGTTTGTAACTGAGATGCCAAGTTAGGGACATCACTCACCACTCATCTAGTTCAACTTTGAACGTGCTTGAATGGGAAAACATGTTGTCATAAGCGCCCATCCGCGTGAGAATAGCATCGATAGGACAGAGTCTGCATTGGCGTCAGTGAATGCATCTTGTCAAAAAGGTAACAACAAATGCTCACCGAGCTGACTTGGCGGGAACAAGCATGCCCAACTGCGCCATGATGACACCTGTGGCTGTCATGCGCATGACCTAAGAAAAACAATGAAAACAAATCACTGGGGCTGTGTAACCACCCACTGTGGATTTTCCACTACGCATCATACGATGTAAGTAATCGCATACCAAAAAGACGATTCTGACTAACCCCATGTTCGGACCTGTCAACAGCGCAATCCTACCGAGATCGCCGCCCAATTTGACGTCATTCGCAACGAAGCCCTCCCGCAAGCTCGCTAGTGTTGGATGTCTCAGCTCTTCAAACTCGATAAAGGCAGCATCGCCTTCCACGAACTCAGGCCGACAGCTTGGTTCGCCCATCGCGACAGATGCCTTCGCGAGGCTGAAGAGGCAGTCAAGTTCGGCAAGGACACGTACGGCGCGGAGCCACGTGCCCCGGTCGGTATCGAATTCGGCATACAGACGTCCTCTGAAGGACTTCACCGCCGCTGAGCGGTTCTCGCGTGCTTCCTTGAGACTTCGGATTGTCGGTTGAAGGGAAGGCACGATCCAACGGGTAGCTGCCTGACGTATAACAGTAAGCCATGTTCTCATGGCGCATCCTGATTAACCCACCTTGGTACCGCTGCTTTTGACCCAGTCATTAGGGACTTCTTTCTCGTTCGCCTTCGTCTGGACGAGATAGATCTCCTACCAGAAGATATAACAATGAATATCAGTTATTACGACAAAAGCGAATCCTGACTTTGTTCCCCTGAGCGCTGTGCCACCACGTAAGATTGCGCCTATATCAAACTTATCAGCGCAAACCGCCTTCTCGAGAAGTAAGAACCTACCCAAGCTTTTTCTCAAACTTCTTGAGTTGCGTGTCTAGCGTCTTCTCAAGTTCCTCAATTTCACACATAATTTCATCATACACCTCATCCTTGCCTGCAACAGGGAGCAGCTCATCCGTTTCTAAAATATTATTATTAGTAGCAAGGAACGAACAATAAGAGAGTGATCTATGAAAGACATGGCATTACATACCTTTATCCATAGTAAACCGCGATTCTACGTTCTTCAGATTGGGAGTCAGATCCGGTGCTGATCTCAAAAGTCCGAGGATCGTCTTCGAATCGAATGACTCAGAGCTGTCGGCGAGCTTCGCAAGGCCGCGGCTAAGCTTCTTGAAGGCCTAGGAAGCGAAAGGGAGTTAACATCAGAGATTGCACAGATCTTGAGAATGGTATATCAAGCAGGGTGGTTCAGAAGGCCAGATGCCCACGCATCAAACGCGGTCCACATCTTGATCCATGGATCTGATGCGCCCACGATACAAAATTATTTTGCACGGGAAGATACGTACTGCCAACACTTTGACAAAATCTTTAACCTTGCAGTTATTTGCGTGAATCCTGGAAATGATCCGCTCCAGATCGGGGAGTCCTTTTGCGAGTTCGGTAAATTCTTGCTCAAAAGTTGCGTGTGAGATGAGGTCCTCCACAGCATCCAAGCTGCGGGAGATTGTATTAGTACTATCACGATCTCTTTAACCTTAAGGAATGCCGTACCGTGCATTGATATCTTTAACTTCCCGCAAAGGAACGCACAGCCAGATCCTAAACAGTCGTTTACCTGCATGGCGATTCAATACCTTCTGGAAGAAATGGAAACGCAAAGCCCACCAAACGGCGTGATGCATCTCCCCAGGAGTTTATGCAACGATCCATCTTCTGTACCTTCATTGTTGAGTAGAACCTGCGCCACCACATCAATCACTGCCTGGCGGGAAGAACAATGAATGACGGAATGACACCCACCTCAACGTGGGCAAGCGTCTGCCCATCTAGCACAACATTGGTTCCTCTCTTCATTGGATCATAGACGTCAAAGTTCCGCATCGTAAGAAGGTCCTTGTCGATGTTCAGCTGACGGAGATACCTATTTTTAGACCTAGCATTCATGTTCTGCATTATCCTTGGGACGTCAGATACTCACCACATCAGCGCGCCTAGAGCCTCCATCGCGGCACGGTAACTCGCCATGTCCCGAATACTCTGTGGGACAGCACTCGATAACTCGGCGTCCTCATCCATCGTATCTTCCCCTCCAGTATCAGCCTCAGAAAACATACTATTCAGTTCGTTAATCGTCTGCGGGTAAGTAAATCCTTCGACGTCCCGGAGACTGGTCCACAAACAAGACCCGGGGAGGACGGACTTCAGTAGACGCGTCGTTTGCACAGAAAGATTCCCCTATTACAACAGATATAATCATTCTGGAAAGTTGAATAACGTAAAGACGATCAGACCGACCTTGGTGAAGATCACTTCCTTTGGCCGCAGCTGCCTCATCATCGTCTCCAACTTCGTTGTGCATACATCATCCTCGAATGCACTTAGGCTAAACTGGCTCGTGGCGCTATCCAGGACGCAGACTCCGAAACTGCTCATGCCATCCTTCCCGTCTGCAGACTCGCGCAGGGAAATACAATGCCCCGCTTGCTCATCTGTGAGGAGGTCCTCGTCTACAAGCGTGCCGTTTGTGTATACTTTGTTGAGCTCCCTACGGACAATCTTCTCTTTATCTTTTCCGCCAGCACCCTTCTTACCCTTGTCCTTTGCAAGGCGCATCTCAGCGCCAAGCGCCGTCTCTGCTTGATCCACACGGCCGACTTTATATCCTGTATCCAAATTTTGCGCTCAACCTACTAGTGCGGAGAACATCAACATATACATACCCTTTCCGAGGAATTTACTAGCATGCGGGACTTAATGAGCAATCGATCACAACTGTGAGGAATGGACTCACGCAGCCCAAAAGTTGAAGCTCATTTCAGGTACACCGACCTAACAAGTCGTGCATCAGTGGTCCAAAGGGAAACGAGGCAGCGGAACCCACCATGGACATCTTCACGCGCCGAGTGAGTTTCAAGTCAAACTCCTGGTGCCCGATCCGTGCATCATCTTCATAGAGCTAGGTGTGGGTGAGCACACAGGTTTGAAAATTACAATGCCTCTAGCTCACCTCTAGGAATTTTCTACAAGCGGAATGGCCATGAACATCAGTATGAAGGGAACGAACGGGGAACACACCCTTTCTGGAAAAACAAAATCTAGCGGAAAATACACGCGTTAGCACGATTCAAATGTAACTGGACTAACACATACAGTGTCGAAGTGATCCTGCTTGATCTGTAGAAATAACGAGGGTCAAGGACACCTCCATAAACCATTACATCCCCACGTACCTCCCAAAACTGTGTAGAAACATCGAAAAAGCGTCAAAATAAACGCAAAAGAACAGCCGCACCTGTGTTTCAAAAGGCGTAAAGTCTGTCCATGATTTCTTCGGGATGTACAGCGTGCGCGGGTCATATCCAGGCTCGCCAGGGCGAACACCATCTTTCTGTGGACTGTATCAGCAATATGAAACTACTGGACGGCACTGGAGAAGAGAATAGGAAGATGAAGTCACATGTATCCATGCAATCGAAGGAAAAATGTAAGAGTTTTCCGTGTATTTATGCTTCCCCCCCCCCAAAAAAAAAAAAAAAAAAAATTGTGGGGCATTGAGAAACATGGTGATGTATCTCCTTGGAACGAAACTATTAGGACGACTCACATCCCGCACATCAACTAAAAAGGAAAACGGATCCTCGGTGGCTTTTTTCTCGGTCTTCTTCTCTTGTGTGCGCCGCTCTGCCTTCGTCAAAAACGCAGTGTTTCCTGCCAGTCCACTCCCGCTTCCTTTATCACCGCCAGCTTTCCCAGAATTTTTCGGGGACGGACGCTTTGACTTCGCGGATTTTTTTATGGGGACATCTGACTCCTCACCAGACTGGTCGTCTGAGGCGGCAGACTTGGACGACTTTGAACGCGAAGAGGCGCGTGATGATGAACGCTCATGTTCTGAGTCAGAGTCAGGGGCAATAAAGTCGTCGTCATCGGAAGCTCTTGATTTTTTCCTAGATGCTGTTCATGTTCAGATAAATCTGGGGTTGAACATGCAGCTACTCACATTTGGCAGGTGACTTGCGGAACTTGGTCAAGCGCGATGAGAATTGCGAGCGCACGTCTGCGTTTTCGTCGTCTTCCTCATCGGAAGTGGGAACCGAGGGTGTAGGCGCGATACGCGGTTTCTTCGCGTGTCCGCGTGAAGGAGAGGACTTGTCATGATATTCGAGGGATGAGGTGCGGTATGTAGCTTGTGTCGTGCTCTTCCCTAAAAGAGCCTCGTCCTCCTCATCGGAGTCGGCTAGAATAAGCTTGCGCTTCGTTAGGCGCGTCTGTACGGCAAGGGAAGTTGAACTGTCAGAAAAAGTCGCACAACACTTTGAAAGTGATTTTAGAACACTCACATTAGCACTCTTTTTGACCGACGCGTCCTCATCATCTGATAACATGTCGACATCTATAGGAATGGGGTCCGAGGTCGGTGGAGTCTCCATGCCGCTCTCTGCATCGATATCGATGTCGGAAGATGGTCTTGAGTCTGGTGTCTTGGGAGTAAATTTTGGTTTTGTTTTAGCAGCCAAGGAAGTCTTTGTCGACCCAGAGGAAGTTTGAGTCCCTGGTAAAGTGGAGCTTTCTCGCGCTGGCGTCGCGCTGGTCGCGTTCTGAATCTTTGCTGTTGCAACTGAACTTGACAGGCCAGGTTTCGCAAAAAAGTTCATAAGGCTTTTCTGCATCATGCTATCGTTAGACTTTTTCTTTGCAGGTGTAGGTGCCATCTTGACTGTTCAGGTTCCTTTGAAATATGATACCAACCTTGCTTATTAGGTCGCGTCGGAACGCGTTTGTACTTGTTTGGTGCTTACGCCAACGGAAATCACCTTGCTGCTGTTTGTCTCATAGTACAATGATTGCTAGTCTGACATAAATGACTCAGTGTTAACGTTTCTTAATTATTCACTAACGGTTTGGAGTCAATTCCATTCGAAATTTGACTCGCATCCAAAATCACACTCGAAATTCATGTATGATCCGGCACTCCATGTCATACCCTAGAATTCACTGATATTGACACGTACAAGAACGTCGTCATTCATTGTTCTACTCATTGAACTTGTTGTTCGTGCACCATCCTCAAAGTTTACCGAAATTTCCAACTCTTGTGCTCACGAACACCGTCACATTTTTTCTTCGTGCCCACTGCCAGCACTTCGTGCAAGGTCCAGCACCAGATCCCCAAGGCGCTTATTGTCGGCCTCTCCGTCCTCGTCCTCCTCACCATTACCTATTTCTCTAGTTTCACCGACACAAATTATCTACCGCTCGGCGGTGGCCGCAACACCAAGCTGAAGCAATCATGTTGTAGAGTCTGGGTCTTTTGAATGCCGTCATGGAGGGTGTGCGGAGTTGGTTCTCAGGAACGTTTGAACTTTGTTATTTCGAGGAACCGAGTGAGATCTGAATGATAGCAAGATTCTCCTATCGCTCCATCATGGATCATAATCATAATTCATTCTCAGATCAGTGCTATATATTCTCGTACAATTCGACCAGCGTCCTTTGAAAACCATCCATCTTACCATGCTCGACGATGGATCCAGACTTTACTTGGCCACATCAGCTTTGGTGCTGGCTATCTTCAGCTGTTACCGAAAATATCGGGACAAGCAATTAGGTCCTCCACTTCCACCTGGTCCTACGCCCCTCCCAATACTGGGGAATGTTCTGAGTCTTGATGTCGCTCGGCCTTGGCAGACCTTCAATGCCTGGAGGTCCACATATGGTTAGTCATCGTGACGAGGATCTGTTTATGATAGACTCATATTTCTACAGGCGACATCATTTATGCTCGTCTCCTCAACAAGCCTGTGGTTGTGATTAACTCTGAGGAGATTGCGAAAGACCTCTTTGAAGGGCGTCCCACCATTTATTCGGATAAACCCCAGTCCATTGTTTACGAACAGTAAGTCAGCATGTTGAAGTACTACTGCGCATTGATGACGGAGATGCTGTCATAGCTTCGGTGCGGACTCCAACATGGGGCTTATGCCATATGGAGACAGGTAATGGACTGTTCTCTGTTGTGTTGACCAGTGTCTGAAATCCAGTAGGTGGCGCCTTCACCGACGAATCTGTCATCAGGCATTTCATCAAGCTAAAGCACCCGCTTATCACACTATACAAATGCGTTGTGCCCACAAAATGTTGTTTAGTATTCTACAGGACCCTAGCGAATATTCAAGACATTTTGAGATGTTGGTGCAACAGTTTGTTCTGGTTCCCGTTGAAGCTGATTTTTATCAGGTTTACCGTTTCCTTTGTACTGTCTTCAGTATATGGTTATGAAACAAAAGCCCAGGATGATACCATGGTCCTCATCTTGGAAAAATTCGCAGACCGGCTACTCGCAGCCTTGACGCCAGGTGTTACTGTGATACTCGAAACATTCCCTTTCCGTATGTTCGCACATGTAATGATAATCTGCCTTTAAATCTTAACGGTCATTTTAGTTTTGAAGCTACCCAGCTGGTTCCCTGGTGCCACGTTCAAGCGAGCATCACTGGAGTGTCTCAAGGCAGCCCATGATATGACGGAGATACCCTTTCGAATTGTCAAAGAGAGAATGGTGAATCATGACACTCATAGAGGTGCAATGAACTGACGAACCGTACATAGTCTGCCGGCGTCATGGCGCCTTGCTTCGTGGCTGATACTTTGAACAGGATGAGGTGTTTAGATGATCCCGTCATTACAACTGCAGTCAAGGAGGCTGCTTCTGTAATATTTGCAGGTACCCAAGCTACAGAACTTTGTCCCCTTGATGCTTATTGTTGTTTGTGTCTTTAGGGGCATCTGAAACGGTGTGTAACGCCCTGGTCTGTGTTTACCGTGGTAATAATCTTGTCCTCGGCCTAGACTACTGCCACGTTACGCGTGTTCATTCTTGCTATGGTGCTCAATCCAGAGATACAAGCCAAAGCGCAAGCAGAGATTGATGAAATCGTTGGCAATGATAGACTCCCCAATTTCAGTGACAGACCAGTGTTGCCTTACATTGACGCTGTTTTGCGTGAAACACTCAGGTGGCAGCCCGTCTTTCCATTTGGTCCGTTTCACTGTCGCCCTTTTTTTGTCCTTCCTCTGATAATCTGTCCAGGCATCCCAGGCGCAACAACGACCAGTGATATTTACAAAGGCTACTTCATCCCCAAAGGCTTGTGGATGCACCATGCTGAATGACCGATGGTTGCTGACGACCCAGTTTGTCAGGGGTTGTTTTATTTACAAATGCATGGAAAGTTCTTGCTTCCTTGATGCTGAACGTCTCGAAATGATCAAACATTTAGGGCACTTACACACGATGAAAAGAAGTACCCCAGTCCTGATGAATTCAAACCGGAAAGATTTCTTCATGAAGATGGGTCGCTCACTAGTGACAGGATGCAATTAGGCTTTGGCTTTGGTCGCCGGATCTGGTGAGCATACATTTATGCAACTTCTTGGCTGTGTTGAAAACCGCTGGTCAGTATGGGACGATATGTCGCGGATGCGTCACTCTGGATCGCGATGACGAGCTTTCTCGCCATATTCTCAGCTCACAAGGCTCTTGATGAACACGGCATGGACATCCCAGTCATTCCAAAGTTCTCTACAGGTCTCGCCATGTTTGCAGAATCTCATTTATCCACGAGAGTAACTAGTCTGCTGATCTGTTGTTTTTTCAGTCATCCGGAGAAATTTCCTTGCCGCATTGTCCCGCGGTTCCCCGATACATCTTTGAAGACACTGATGCACTTGACTGGGTTAGATCCGTGCGTCGACATCTCCTAAACATTTCACATACAGCAGCAGGGCAACTCCATTATTGGTGTAAATGTGTCGTATACGGCTCACGGATATAGCTTTCTACTTTGTAAATTGTATCTTACCATTCGAACATAGGGCAGAAATAGCAGATAAATTATGTATGACAATCAAAGGTGTGTTCAACCACAGGACATGCGTGTCTAGTCAGGTGATCACCATAGTTTCTCAACCAGTGTGTGTGCACTGTCAAACATTACTAGTTACTGATAACACGGCAAGTTATACTAGTGGGGTTGGGTCACATGAATTTGCAAGTAAGCAAGTAACGTGATCTTTAGCCAATAGGAAAACTGAGACAAGCGCATGAATACTAAAGTACTTCAAATTATTTTGGGCGTACATTCGTTGATCATCGTTTCATCTTTTGTTTTGGGTGGATTCCTGCACTTCCTTTCCATTCATTCCCCACCACGCTCTCTCGTGAAATGAAACAAATATATTTATCTAGTTCTGCACTTGCTTTCCTTACTTCTGCTGTCTTGGTACAGGCGGCACAACAGGGTGCCACTTGGTCAGTTCACACGTTACAAAATTTATTGCTCTGAGGTTGACTTGACTCCGTAGCAATTCAACGAACCCATGTTCATCCCAGTATCCTTGTTGCAGTGCGTCGCATAATCGACATATTCTGTCACATGAAATTCATACCAATTTGTTAAACTTCCTTTAGGTGAATACGGGTTCTGCGGTGATGGATATGTGCGTCCTATTTTAGTCGTCTCAACATGCTACTCAATTCTGTTAATATGTAGTACTGTCTCGGAGGATGCAACCCCCTTGCATCTAACACTCTCAACTCATGCAATCCCAGCCCACTCTGTGAGAATGCTAACGTGTGTTCTTTCGCTCTCCTTTTGCGCGAGTGGATCTAACGACAATTCATTATTCAGTACACGCTTTCGGATACCTCTCGCATCCTCAGTAACTATACCTACTTCAATGGGAATGCCTCTGAGTATGGTCAGTTCTTAGAATGAATTACTTTTCAATAGTTTCGCTCATGTGCGTTTTTTGTTTGTTACTTTCACAGACTGGGTTGTGGAACAAGGATCAATTATTAATACTACATCCAACGGCGAGGCTGCGATTGCCGTCCTCCTCACTGAAACAGGTGGCGGTACTCTTCTGTCTTCAACCAGATACGTGCATTACGGTCAAATCACAGCTAGATGTGAGTGTTCGTTTTTTCAAGAGGTTTTGTAGTTATTCCCTTCTCGTTCACTATCCTTGTGACTTTGTATTCCCTTCTCGTTCACTATCCTTGTGACTTTGGTTTTTTTCTCTTCCTCTTCTGTCTCGGATACCTTAAATCTGTTAACATTGTTTTTTAACCTAGTACAAACTGGCCGCTGGGCAGGCGTCGTTACTGCATTCATCACCATGTCTAGCATTAAAGATGAGATCGACTGGGAATTCCCTGGTAATCAGACAACCACCGGACAGACCAATTATTTCTGGCAGGGAGTCATTCGTAAGTTTCTTATGACTGTCAATCCTGCGGAATGTGTTGATGTGTTGTACCTCTCCTCCATACGCAATCTATTCTCCACCCATACCCGGTTTCATTGCGATCAAAAGCTACACAAACTGCTGGTGTAACTGAGACTGGTCTCACCGATACCTATGCCAACTGGCATGATTTCACTGTAAGTCTTCAGTTTTATCCACTAATCACTTTATGCGTGATTTCCTATCTCGGTGCGTACGCTTTTATAGCTCGGTTCATGAGCAACGAAAGCGCACGCGATTTCAGTCGAACAGTTTAGTTGTATATAATCTTTTTGCCCTATTCGTGATGTATATTCTCTCCTCGAAATGCCGCCTGATAGTCGGTGTCGAAGACTATCTGCCTCTTTAATTCAATTCCATCACTGCCCTTTCGGTCTCTTATCTCGAAGAATATGCTAACTTCGTCTCTCCGTTAGATCGACTGGCAACCTGACTCGCTGACCTTCTTGGTGGACGGAAATGTGACGCGCATTATTACGCCTGTTGAGGCTACGAACAACGCGACGGGCGCGGTCCAGTTCCCTACCACACCCAGTCGCATCCAGTTGAGGTTGGTGTTCATTCATTCCACGCTTCCTTTTGGGGTATTGGGTATAGGTATCGAGTTGATATGGTTCAACACTTACAACTTTCTCCTCTATTACGCGGTTCTTCATGGTTCAAAATTATGGGGAGACATTTCTGATACATCCGTTGTAGTATTTGGCCGGCCGGTATCTCCACCGAGCCTCAAGGCACGGTTCAATGGGCCGGAGGCATGATCAACTGGAACGACCCTGACTATGTCGCTGCTGGTACGTCTTTTTGAGCCTCGCCCTCCACCCCCCTACAGGTTTAATTTTTTTCCGCAGGCCACTTCTACGCGCTCTTCCAGTCCGTCTCAGTACAGTGCAACGATCCCACCACTCCCAGTGCCTCCGACACATCTTACGTGTACGGTGCCAACTCCTCGCTGGACACGCCCAGCATCGCGTTCTCGAATGCCAGCACGATGATTAACGGCGCGCCTGCCTTGATTGGCATGAGTACTAGTGCGATGAGCATGTGGCTCGGCATTTCGGTGGCGCTCGCCCTCGGTGGCTTGGTATTGTAAGCTGACACCAGGTGATGTCGAAGCTTGTTCAAATTGTCTCTGTTTTTATAAGTGCTTTCTTGTATGGCTACTATGTAATATATCAAGATACCCGCACACATGTAGTTCAGAAAAGTTTGCAGTCTTGTAAAGCGCGTTGTCAAAAACATGGATATCATTATTACAGTCAGTTTGCTATCGGTGGTGCGTCTTGAAATACGCTACTATCGTTCACATCGGGCTGCAAACCCACTAGGCTATCGTCCAATACCTCCCTCCATGCTTCCCGTTCACGAAACTCAAGCTCCAGATCATGCATCTCATCCAAGAGGGCGTCAACCGCCTGCTTGGTCGACCACTTCCTTTCTCCTCCCTCTTCTAAATGTCCTCCAAGCCCGATCGTATCATCCATCGTGCCAGCACTCTCAAGTGCAGCTGACATGTGCCTTTCGAACGCTGCGGGCAGTGGCAACAGCAAACTATACCCCATGCATGCCTGCACAAGCCTTATTCGGCGGTATGTGGCACGCACGAGAGACGAAGATTTCACCACCGTTGACATCGTCAACGTACGCACATCCTGGCTGGACGATGCCGAGCGACACAAGTCTGGTGCTATAGGACCAAGGTGAACGATGCGCGGTTGTGCACTGACTGGTGATGCACTTGGACTGCGCTCAAACCCTGCCTTGCGTGGCGTGGATTCTAGTATAGGGGGATGTAGCGACATATGGCCTGTATTAAATGAAGCTGATGGAGAACTGATGATGAAGGGCGATAACGCGGAATGCATGCTTGATAATCTCTTCCTCGGCTTAGAGAAGACAGACGGGGACCTATTTCCAGAAGAGTGATGCGAACCGTTTTGGGAGCAGCGGAGCTGCTCGTCAAGAACAGCGACTTTTTCTTGTACGAGCAACTTCAATTGGAGTATGAGAGGTGTGCGGTAGCGAGAAAGGAGCTCCAGGAGAGACCAAAGCACGTAGTCGATGACTCGTGGTTTACCCGGGGGAGGAGACGGGCGGCGGGCGTTAAAGGATACCGACGGTGTGAGGAAAGACTCCTGTACATTGAAAGGATCAACTGAAGTCATACTAGAACTCGAGCGAGGTGAATGGATGGGGGAAGGTGGCGCAGATTGCTCAGAGGATTCGAAGGCAAACCGTGCATCTCCATCACAAACCAGAGATCTAAAGACAGCAGCAAGACGAATCCATATTGAGGGCAAGGACGCAGAAAGGTCATCTCCAGCTCTCACGATGATCATTTTGATGATTTGAATTGCAGCCACCAGCGTCAAGACCTGTTCTTTATTTGATGATCCAGAACGATGCCTATCGTCAGATTTCCTTCGCTCTAGCGAGGTCAATTGTTGGGATTGGCCTGGTTTTTCACAAGCCGCCATCGCGTAGGAAAGAAGCCGCAACCATGCACTAGTGCGAGTAGCACGCAGCCACGCGTCATGGTCTCCCACCGGTGACGCTGAAGCAGACGTTTCAAGCGAAAGAACGAGCTTGAAAACGACGCCAGACAAGAATTTATGTGATGGGAGCTGTTTCTCGATCTCAGCAATCACGTCTGCCTTTCGAAAGGAGATGGCTGTGGCAAGGAGCGAAACCATAGAACGCTCAGAGCTCCAAGCCGCTTGAGACTCTAACCCGCACCTGCAGATCTGCGTCACCACCAAATTGGAGAACATGATGTCGTTGGTGAATTGGTTGTTGGAAGTCAAATGAGATATGGCTTCGTAAACACCAGCAAAATTAATAGCCGACGCATAGGCGTTCATGATAGGAGCGAGGTTCTCGAGAAGTGCAATTGCTTCCTTGGAACTAGGTGTACGTTCGACGAGACTGGCCTTGGAATATTGGCATAGGAAATCAACGACCTCATCTTCTGTGTGCGATGCTTCTCGCAGGAGAATTTTCGCGATATCGAAAATTTTCTCCGTGGCAGTGTTGGGCAGCTGGCCTCCAGCTTTAATGAAAGCGAGCGCCAATCCGAGATATTCTATCCGCATAGTAGTGAGATCACTTGGGGCCTTTGCTTTCTCGTGGAGCTTGTCCGCTAGAACACCTTCCTCCTGCGATATCTCCGTAGTCAAACCGCCCATCGAGTGCATTGTCAATGGTTCAGGAAGCTTGGCCTTCGCGGCTGTGCGTAGGATGATCATCCCAACTGCATCAATACCATCGCAAAGCACGCTCCTTGCCGATCTGGAAGCATTGTACAGTGCAGGTGTTAACAATTTCAGGAGCGATAGGAAATTCTGGGCTCTGACGATGGAAGGATCATGACCAATAACAGTCAACAACAACCGTACGAGATCGTCCATATCAAGTGATCTCGTCTCGTACTCCTCGGGAAGACTGATGATCAACTGTTGCGATTCCTGGCTACCAACCCTTCGGATAGCAGCCATAAATGCTTGAGGTTTCTCATCAGCAGTGGTGACCATCAATGCTTCCTTCTCCTGCAGTCTGTTCATGTTTCGAATGCCAGAAGCATCTGGACTTGCCGTTGGATTGTTACGATTCAGTGAAGAAAGCATCCGAAAGACACTCTTCGCCAGCCAAGAGCTATTGCAGGTTGGTTCCAAGAGGGTGTGTACCACTATGTCTAGTGTTTGGAAGACGAATGCCTGCGGGTGAATGGCGTGGAAGCGATTTATTGCATACTCGATGGCCTGCTGGATTCCCTGATGGTGCTCTTGCTCCGTATACACTTTTATGACAGATAACATAAAGAGGGAATAGCCTCCACCAGATGTAAAGAGACGCCTGAAGCGGGCACTTGCCACCATTAACGCTGCAGACCTATGGTCAGATATGACCATGAAAAAAGAGTCTTGGCATACCAATCAGCGACTGGCTTACAATCCCAATGTCATCTCCATGTCTGAGCAAGATTCGATTCAGACCGTCCATGAAGATAGTCAACTCGCTGCGATCGCTAAGATGCCTTGACATGGATCTGAAAATCTGGGCTATGAGCAGAAGATGACTCCGCGAAAGCATCAAGGAAAGTGTGGTCAAGATCGACTCTGGTCCATCCCGTTGTGCAAACTGCTGCGGTACAAAATCTGGCAACTCCAGAGAGCGTGCTGCTGACAAGGCGTCTGTCGAAGGCAGAACGATGTGTTCCATAGTCTTCCGAATGACTCGTACATCCTGAGGATTTCGCTTTAACATGGATAGAAACAACTGACTCTGAGCCACACGGATCATTGTGATTGATATCAAGGATGGTGGAATCTCGGATGGACTCTCATTGAGAGACAGAGCTTTCGGAAACATGGGGCCGGATGGAGACGATGCCGTGAACCACAAAGACCCGGATGGAATGAGGAACAAATCCATCTTCGCTCGCCGAATCTCCCTTATGGACATTTCGCTGACTTGCGTGACTAGGTTCGACAACAGAGCAGCAGTGAGAGCGAAGTTGCGAAGTGCATCGAGTGAAGTGACTTCTCGAGCAAGGAATTTAAGGTATCCAGCAAGATGGTTGAATGTATAATGAGCCATGGCGGGAGGGAGGTGCTGATTTAGATGCAATAACCCTCGGACGGCTGTCGTGGCAGCTTCTTCATTATTGCTGGCAAGCAAATCGAGGATGGGTCGAATAAGAAGAGCAGGCTCATGGCGTAGTAAATCCATGACACTGGCACGAGCCGCGCATGAGACGTCAGTACAAGAATCGAGAGTCAGAGAGACCAGTTGAGGGAAAAGAGTCCCGAGTACAGGAACAAAGACCGCGCGGCGTTTGACGCCACGGCTTGTAGGATTTGACGATCGTCTACTGAGGTGGCCATCAGAAACATCACTGTTGGAACGAGGTTTGGTTGGCGTGGATGCCGGGGACGGCAGGGGTGAAGATTGAAGGCGCTCCGTGGAGCCAGCGTTTCGATCCTGAAGAGTACTAGGCAATAGTGACAATGGTGTCCTCACCCATTCGCGTTTCTGGTCCGTTGGTCGGTTTTCATCCAACCATCCCACTTCGGCTAAGTGTTTACGCAGTTCTTTTGGCATCTCTTCGCTGCCATCATCCTCTTGCTCTGGGACAAATAGGCTTGAACCAATGTCGGTTGGAACAAATGGCAATGGGTCACGAGCTAACTTAAATGGTCTCCGATGGTCCTTGTCGGATAAAAAAGGCTGAGACAGAATCTGGAAGCGCATATTCACCAGCATATCCAAGCGTTGGATTGCAGTGATCTTCACAGCACTGTCTTCACTGTGAAGTCAGTGTTAGGACCATGCGCTACCAATTAAAGTTCTAACTGACTCCTGCAAGTCGTTCCTGATGAGTTCAAGTATGCTATGTGGGGCCTTCTCTGCACACTGCATGACCAGAAAAGAAGCCTAGAATACTTCTGTGAGAACCATGGCTCGTAATTCTAGGTAGGACACGCACCGAAAGCACTGCCTGCGGTTCCGCCCAATCAAAGCACCGTGCCCACAAGAAAGGTCCGATGAGCAAGTAATCTTCTGATGTAAGGCAGGCGGAAATCACCACCAATAAATTGAGGGCTTGGCGGGTGAGTGATTGCGGCAGGGACGACAGAAACAGTATTCTCTCATGTAACACGTCCATAAGCATAGTCCTGTGTTCAGGACAGTCCCCAGAAACATCTTTGACGCTGGACAACAGGAGCATTGTGCTTTGGCGCTGTATTTTTCAGCATCAAGGCAAACAAAGCGAAATGATAGCTCTACCTTGTGAGATACTCGAAGGCTGTCCTGTGTTGAAGCGTAAATATCTTTGATTTTGCCCAGCGCTTGCGAGATGTCACTGAAGACGTCATCATCGACAATCAAAGATTCATCTTCATCCACTACAGCTCCGATATACGACTGCAACAGCCAACCAATCGCCGATCGCAGCCAAGTCGGACTTCCTAAGTTTCAATCCTCGATTAAAACAGGGGGAAAAAGATGGTACGTACCGCTTAGCGGATCGTGTAAGTAGTCTGATTTCTGTAAACAAGATCAAATAGAGCAAGCGCATGGAGGGTGGTAGCAGAGCAGTTCGTTCCTGTATGATGTAAATTAGACCGCGAGCCATCCATCGAAACAAGAGTGTTCTTGCTTACTTTCACTTCTAATAACACACCTAAACGCGCTTCTAGCATACTGAAAAAGTGGGTTGGAGTAAAGGCCGAGGTCTCAGGGTGCTGTAAATTAAGTTCGACACTGTCTAAAATATGTCAGCTCAGGATCGACTCACCAAAAAGTCTTTGCTGATTCGTGGTACCGCCTTGACACGCGCAATTAACTCAACTAGTATGATCATCTGTCCAAGCCTTGCTTGTGCCCACTTCCTCTTGGACCCAGATTGTGAGATAACAGTGGGTTCGTTCATCAATGATACCAATATCATCTCTGTATCTCTCGTCCAGAAGTCGGGAAGGAATACCGAGATAGCAGTAATAACTCCAAGTTGATGGCTGATCGTGAGCACCTTGGAAGATGCTGCACAGGTGAAAAGCGGTTTGAAGAACACTTGAGGATATGTGCGTGATGCCTTGTCTAGGACGCCCGTGAGTTCCGGATAGTGCAGAGGTGGTGGATCTGCGACTATTCTCTGATATTTTATCAAATGTACACATTGTTATCGTTAGCGAGTCGGAACACCCACCTCTTGCAAACATGGTATGGACCACGTGAACAGCTGACCGCGAAGCTCATCTGGTAAGTGAAAGAGTGCGGTCAAAAGTCTGATCATTGTGGGCCATTCACCCTCAGCAATCTGTTCAAGGAGGAACTGTGAGCCATCTTCCATTGAAGTGATACTAAGAAGCACATACAAAGTGTTGCATCATCTTTTCCAACGACGTCTTCCACTCTGACGTTTCCAGCAACTGCACGGTGAGACCGCAAATTACGCTAATCATCTCGTGAGTGACCCTCTCGAGGCAGAGCAACTCGATCAAAAGCCTAGACACGCTGGCACGGACATCCGATGCTCGTTTCCCGGACAGATACGTCATCTCAGGAATGACACGCGATTTCAAGACATGCAAGACGCTCTGCGTGTCCAAATGCTCCGATTTTACAGACGCACAAAGGAAAGCTGCAGCATGAGCGAATGTTATGACAACTCGAGAACGGATAGCTGAGATCATAGGGGGAAATGATCCTGAAACAGAAAAAGGTGTCCAAAATTCCTACGCATAATTGGTTGTTCAGCTATTACCCAGCACGCTGAAGAGGGAAGTTATACCTGGAGGAGTTCATGCAAGACCTTCCGCTTCGTGGTTAGGGGACCATGATCAAGACAGCGGACCAGGGCTTCAATAACCAAGGCTTCCCTGACTTCCGACTGGCGCACACCGACCAACATCACCGGAGAGCCATCGATCTCTGCTGCAGCGAGAAAGCCTGCCATACTCCCACACGTCCCGTCGCGAAGTTTCGAGATGATGTCCTTTAGAATAGCCGCTTCTCGGTCTTCCTGTATCTGGAGCAACGTTATGGCCAACGCTTGAACTAGAGAAAGGAACGCATGGGCACTCGGGAGTTCGATTGGACCAGTGCGGGGAAACAGGAGCGATGTGAGAACGCTGAGAACGCGAGCCCGAAGGGAAGAGGGTATGGATGCAGCGTCGCAACACCAAATGCATCTCTCGATAGTAAGCTACAAAATCGTAAGCAGCCTGAACAGGCAAGACGCACAGTCGTACCACGTACATCATCCGATGTCGCTTGCCAGGTCTGGATAGCAGCCTCGAAAGCCTCGATTGCAGTCCACCGCTCGTCTTCCACATTCTGATTGCTCTCGCTCGATAAAAACGGCGTCAACAGAGCGGAAAGAACAAGAGTTTCGTGAGGAAGATGATTCGAGTTCTTCGACGCATAACGAAGGATAGTCTCATGCAGTGTCATGACAAGAGAGGAGTTCTGCCCTCCTGAAATTGTGGAGGAAGGTCTCTTAATATAAAGTCCTTTCTGAGTTGTCTGAGCCTGCACCATGGCACTCCCAGTCGCGAAAGAATTCAGAGTCGTACTCGACATGAAGGGGAGGTGCAACGAAGAGCCAACTGTACCAAATGGTCCATCTCGCTCATTTTTGCTCTGTCGTAACACCTCCGGAACACGGAAGGACCAACAAATTTGGAGTAGCTCCTCTGCAAATCGACGGGACTCGTTTACTGCAGCCTCGCGTGCATGCTCCACAGCATGTCGGAAGCCAAGCCGCGGAAAACGAGGTAGCTTGGGCGTCTGTGGTCGGGAAGGGCTTTGAGATATCTGCGCAGACAGAGGAGGTGAAGCTGGACGGGATGGTGCCAAAACATGTTGCCGTAGCTTTTCCCAGCGGACCTTTGAGGGTGTTCGAGTCGGTGCGTTCCCTGAGTCAGATCGCTCAGTGATAGGCGGTTGAGTATTGGAAGAGGAGCTTGATGCCTTGAAAGCATGGGAAAACGCAGGGGAGAATTTCTTTTTCAAAGGAAGGTTGGAAATGCCGCCTGCCACTGACTGTGTCGGCCTTTGGTCCTCGACTGTGTATGACCTTGGAGACTCAACTGGGGGTTCTCCCATCCAAGTTTCTGATTCTAAGCCATATTGGTCTAAAAATGGGTCACTGACGTTGCCCTTCTCGGTACTGGCGAGTTGCAAGGTCGAAGTTCCGGATGGAACACGAGCATGAACTTCCGGCAAGCTGTCAACGTCTTCTGTGACAGTGTTGGGTAATAAAACGGGCTGCTGACTCTTGCTTGATGATGATCGAGAAGTTACCAAAAATCCCTTCTGTAAATCGGAAGAATGTAGGCGTCTCTGTAAAAGTCTCGAGCCAGGACTCGGACGTGAATGCAAGCCCTGGTTTCCTGACATTCGGAAGAATGTTTTTCACCTTTGAAGTTCTATAATTATAGTGGTAAGCTGCCTGGGAACTTGTGTGGGCAGGACGCTCCAGCGTGGAACTCTCGTAATGTGGCTGTTAGTCTTTAGAGACTAACCTGAACTTCGAAGTAGGCGGCATTCTAATTGAATTCGAAGATAGGCCTCCACACTAGTACACAAAACCCATGATTACAGCCCCTACAGGGCGAACAAAACAGCGACTACAGGGAGGCGGAAAACAGATGTTACTACTAATTATTATCGACACAAAGATGGAATGTTCGAACGGGATTCTAAGACTAAAGAATGTTTAGCAAACAGATAGCCAAAACACATGAATGACATACTTAAAACAAGAATCTATAGCATAAAGACTAATGCACGGATGCCATGTATTTGCCTAGAGGTCCAACGAGTCCATTTTTGAAGGTAGCGAAGCATTAGAATTACGAAGAGCACGAATAAGCGATATAGAGTCCATTCCACAGGGGAAGTGGATCGATCAAGCATAGAAGAATGGTGTGAACTGTGCGGGTGTGTTCGCGCGTGTGAAAGAAGAGAACGGTGCACGAGAAGGCCTGTATGGGCGAATATCGTTACTCCAGCTGCGTCGAAGGGATTAGCTTTATCTATTTAAAGACGACAGTTCTACCTCGAACTCGTTGCTGAGCTGGATCTGGAAATCGTTTCGGCAGCACGGGTCCTGAGATGATATGTTATAGGGTGGGGCGCAAACGAGGCAACTTGAAAGGTATCGCTGGAAAGACCGAGTGGGGAGCAGAAGTCATTGACAAACGAATCGTGCGCAATGCAGCTAAGACCGGAGGCCAAGGGTGATGAGTGGCGAGATCCAAAGACAAAAGGAGCAGCACAGGGATTAAGTCCGGCATCAGATGTTTTCGGCAGCATGGGAGACTGGGCATACGCAGCAGAAGCAGAGTCAACCGGATGGATATTGTCTTGGATGAATCGGACATCCAGGCGTGAAGTCCCATAGAATTGTCGTTGAAGTGCGTCCTTGGCTTCCTGAGCATTGAAGATATTCACGTATTCGACTAGAGCGCTCGTAGTTCCATTGCCGAGCGTAGCAGAATCCATGAGCTTCACCTCCTTAATGGGACCGAAAGGATAAAACAGAGGATGCAAGTCACTGGCCTGAGCAAAGAGAAGGGTCGGCAAGTTCGATACCAGCAGCTTCGAGGAAGGTGCCAATGAGATATTCCATTGTTTGCTGGCGTATTGAGGTGAACTGATGGTCGAAGGTGCGGATTGGTGATCGAATTCCATTTCCGGGAGTGACGAAGGGTTCGAGGATGCCAGCATCATCGTTCTGTCTGCGCCATCTAAGAAGCCTGTCACGAAGGATAAGTAAGATGTATTTGCGGCTGGATTGAGCCCGCACCTTGAGAACGTTGTACGACGGCCCAAGATACATCAAGGGTGTGTCCTCTGCGGTGTGTCAGTGGGTTGAGCTTTGAATCTCGAAGTGAATGCTCGAATACTTCATTTGTGTTCGTGAGAGCGCATTCATCGCACGTTTGGCTTCCTCATGGGATGCCATTACCACGAACCCGCGACGGCGAGATGCGTTATCGACAGTAGCAAGAATCACGGCGTGCATGACAGTGCCGAAACGCGAAAACAAAGCGCAAAATTCAGGCCTAGTGAATCGTGAGCATGAAAGGTGTTGGAACCAAGAATATGCACACTTGGTGAGATCAAAGGGTAGACCGAGGACGTAGAGATTTCGACGCGCATCTGAATTCTTGCCAGTGCTTGGAGACGACGTTTTGTTATCGGTGGCGGGTGTCACGATGCTTTGAATGGCGCATATATGCACTGTTCAGTTTCCCTATATTGAAAAGCACTTACATGGAGGATCCACCGATGTTGTAACCAGACAGACGCAGAGCTTTCCTGTCATGTGGTCAGTCGGTACAGTAAGGTGAAAGCGTACAAGTCTTGCTTAAAGGCATCATGTGTGAGAAAATTTAGCACGCAGTACGGCGTGGTCGTTCCATCACCATAAATCTCCGCACGCTGAACAGGACCTATGTGGGATAAATAATATAATCTGAGTGCAAACAGAAAGGTGACAGGACACGAACCAACGGCGCTACTAAAAAGGGATTCAACGTCCTTCAACTTGACTGCGCATACAGTTAGACCAGCTTTATTCCACATGATTAGACCAACCATTTTCGGGAATATTCTCAACCTTAATGGCAAATGTATCGCGAGTCATGGAGAATGAAACTAAGACTGTGATAAAAACAAACGATTGTGCTCGACAAGAAATGAAAAGGAAGAATGCAATGTCTAGCTGTTTAAAGCTGTCGTACGAAACCTGCAGCGATGATGGAAAAAGAACAAGAAAGAACGGCAAAATCCGAGTGATTTGGTTGTATTTATGTACGCGACCACTCACGTGAATTTGACTTTTGTAGAGCCATTGGGCCATGGCGTGTCCTTGCTGCAATAGTACCAGCCGAGCGCTGAGGGGTCATCGATTCATCGGTCATCTGAATAACAAACGACAAGACAAACTGTATATCTGCCGCGGACGGCCATCAAACCTATACCATTAGGTTGAATCCAGGTTCCAAGCATGTCCAGGAATATCCTCCTCCACCCAACCCTGCCGTCCTCGACCCAACTAGTGCTAAGACGCGCAGGTTACGAAACACTCGACGATCTATCCAACGCTTCCGCGGAAGCTCTTTCTAAGGGTACGTAGCATGTTAATTTCCGCCGACCTTGTTGGAAGAAGATATGACCCCGCAGAACTGGGGATTGATATTTCCGACTCGCAATCCATAATCACCGCATCACAGCGGCCTCCAGGACCGGCTTTGAGTCAATCTTTGGCTTCTTTGATATCTAGATCACAGAGTCTTGCGTGCAGCTACGCTGCTGTAAACACGGCACTCGGTGGCGGTCTTCCGAGGGGACACATACTAGAAATATCTGGACCCCCAGGCAGTTTCAAAGAAACCCTTGCACTAGATTATACTCGAATTTTCGTCGAGGCAAACGAGGAGGTTATATTTATTGGTAATGTATCTTGCATCTGACGTGTCAGTCCACCTTTCTGATAAATGAGGTGTAGATACCCAGAATATGACAAGCCTTGCCACGATCAAGAAAACCTTCCACAGTACGCAACACGTCACACATTTCCGCCGAGGTGAACAGCAGGAATATTAATGAAATAATAATAGACTCCTCTGCGGCTGCTGACTACCAGGATCTCGTTCGCTATACACACCTTCATACCCTCCCGGATCTAATGCTATTCATACACAACCTACTATCTGAAATTCACGCAAAGGTGTGCAGCCAATCGATAACGTCGAAACTAGACATGAATAGTCAGATAGACGGGGCTTCTCGTCCTCAATTCAATTTCATTTCCGTTCCTATCTCATCCAGATATTCAGTCCTCTAAACGGACAGCGCTGTTGGAGAAGATCCATCAGGTATTTTTGCAAGCAAGTGCACTGAATAATCTGACAGTGAGAGCAAAGAGCATCTCGCCGCGATCCAGTCAGTCACCTTATTTCAATCACAGATTATCACAACCTCCCAAATGTCAACGAAATTGCTCAATGCTGACGGCTCTCCTGGAAACTTTGAGACAGGAGCAAAAGCTGTGATGGTACCACAGCTAGGTAAGGTCGCTAAAACAACGTGTCACACATTGCTCACTCATATGCATAGGTTCAACCTACCTACCGGCTGGCCGATCCTATCGATTGGCAATTGTGCCAGAATCTCGAACAACTGGGCAAGACAAGGTTCACTGAGATGATATCTAGTGCTAACTTTCTGTGACAGAGCAGTACAGCTTCTTTCATCTCCTACGCACCCTTCAGGACAGGTCCGGCACCAATATGATCTATGTAAGCGCAGCCCGTGCATGCCACATCGATAATTTGATGACATGTGTATCGCCAGCACATCATGGAGCATGAAGCATTCTCCACCGTTCCTAACGGATCTTGGTATCCATCTTAAGCTCGAGGTGCAGTGATAACTTTGTCGGGTGTGATAATCATGTCCATCTTCCAATCATGGTCGAACATCGGTACTTGTCCATGTTCCAAAAGTTGCTGCTCCAAAGCTAAAGCGACTTGAGATAACTAGTTAGAATGTAGTTCCGCGGCGCCCATGATGTAGTACCAACCTAATAATGGTTTCGATCGCCCAGTAGAGGAAGAATATGATGTTATGAATCGATCGTAGTAGCCCTTTCCATGCCCAAGCCGCGAGAGTGATTGGTCGAAGGCAACACCTGTAGCAAAGAAAATGATCTCCACGAATCGTGTTGATGCATGCATACTACCCACCAGGCACGAGGATTAGATCCAAATTGTTGCAGTCTGCATCGAAAACTTGAGCAACAATCAGCTTGCATGACAATTTTTCACACAAATTTGACGCACTACTTTGACGTTTTTTACTCGACCATTCAGGCGTCGGTTCTGGAATGCCCCATAAACCGGCAGGAAAGCTGCGATAGTCCTCTTCGGTATATACTCGTACAAAGTCCATGTAACCATCGCTGGATGTGATGCTAGGAACAAATAACGTCTTCCCTAACAATGTGCATAAACACATGCAATCAGGGGTAAGGACCGTCACGCACCTAGATCTCCCAGAATGTTCAGGATCAAAGAAGAAGTCTGAACCTCGGCTGCTGGCATACTAAGATAACAGCTGACAGTCTTGCATTGCTGGAATGCGGGCAGCGAAAGGACTTTTTCGGTAATGGCCTGTGCTTCGCGCAGCATGTTAGTCATATCAGTAACCCAGCATAGTATTTGAGAGTCACTTTGCGACTGGATATCAGACTGAGATAATTCCCGGAGGGTCGTGGTGATCGCTTTACGGAGTGCTCTTTTATTAGTGCTTTGAAGGATCGACATGGGTTCTGCCTGCCCAAAGCGTCAGCGAAGATCAATATTGTTTAGTGGAGTAAGCAGGTCCAAGAGGGTCCAAGGGCCAACAAGTCGGCTTGGTTAGTAAGAAGCGCAATTGCAGATCCGCGAGTAATGCTCGGTCGTCGATGATGATCGTGGACAAAGACGCGACGGGCTTAGAGCGTCTATGCTCCGACTCTTATTAATATTATTCCCAGCCTCTGTTGATGCACTTCGCTGGACTTGCGCTTAGCGCCCATGGATACCACATCTCCATTCCCTCTAGAACCACCTGATGAACGCCACAGTCGCGCACCAGAATTTTACGGTTTTGTAGCTTGGACTTCTACATCTATCTTGTTTGTTCTGTATGTGCTGTGGGCCCTGCTCCCAGATGAATATATCGTCTGGCTGGGCGTGGAATGGTACCCGAGTAGGTGAGTCATGCGACTTCTCATGAGAAAACCGCCCTTATTGCGCATCATATCGAGGGAATGGACTCTGCTTCTCCCGGCATACTCCATTGTCCTCGTACTTTTGACGTACTTTGTATATTTTGCTATCGCGATTGCACGTACACCATCCTTCTCTGACCCCAACACGTTCATTGGTGAGCAATCTCCGAAATAATACCCACGGGAGTCTAAAACAGCAGGTAGATACCAAAGCACACCTTCCTGCGCTAGACGCAAATCAGCATCTTAAACACGCGGATCCGGGTGCTATTCCTGAGCTCTACGATATTCCTATCGGAATGGTCAATCGTGTGGTGTATGGACCACACCGCTCGCGAAATGAAATGAGACCGTCAGGAGAAAGTTCGAGCAAGGCTGACAAAGTCCAAGAATCCCCTGAAACCCCATAATTTAACATTGCGGCGAATCCTAGAATACAAATGCTAGCTAATGATCATCGGATTGTAAACTGTGCATCGAGTGTCTAATATTTGATCAAAACTAATCAATGTGTGGTCAGTCTTCACATTAGTATTAGGCAGGCATCGAGCCTCTTGTAGATAAGTACATGCCATGTGCGATTCAAAGGGAACGGCTATCTTGTGGAACGATTGGGTGGGTCGCACCGGAAGTCATTCTACCCCACTAGAAATCAGCGCGATTTAACCCCCGAGCGGGGCGAAGACGGACCTGACTGGGGTGGAAGTGACGAGAACCCGCATCAGTATAATTATTGCTATTGTCGTAACGATAAGCTGATGCCTGGTTCAATGACGATGAGGGCGCCCCCGGCAACGCCATTGAGACCACAGGGCATGTGCTTTTCGAATCGTCTCCACCCGACGATTGGGAGCCGATCCACTCCGTAACGGGTTGCGTCCTCGTGACGAGGCTGTGCGGGATCCACCTCAGTCTTGTTGGTGGCCGGCCGGCATCGTGAACATGGTGATTTACGAGAGGCTCCTCAAACCCAACCATAAAGTTTGTGCCCTGAGATGGCCCCTCCATCAAAGAAGGGTTAATGCCGTGTGTCTTGAGATGGCGCTTGGCATTAGATCGCACTGCAAAGTGTCTATCGCACGATGGTACCGGACACTTGTAAGCTGTTGGACACTGCAAAGTCAAAAATAAAGGACGATTTATTGGACTACAACGCACGTTTAGCTCCCGAATGAGAATTCATGTGTGTGTTCAAACCGCTGGGGCGCGGGAATATTTTCAAGCAAATAGAACACTGATGCATTTTGGATCTTTTAGACGACCCTCTCCTTCTTGGGGCTGTGTTTAGTGGAACGAAGGAGTCAATGTTTCCGTTGGGACCCCCGAAATGAGGGATCTCATCGGGAAGGTATGACGAACACCCTTCCCTGGAAGAAGCCACCCCAATTACTGAGGTCCTCTCTATGACGTTTCCGCAGCCTCCTGCTGCTGGTCCATCATAAAAAGACCTAGGAGACAGATAAGGAGGTGAAGGCGGCGACGAAGATTCGCACGACTCCCCCGATGCGTCTTCATCAGGGTCGTCAAAGCTTTCCAAAATCCTTGCGTTGTCCGGGTCTGCGACTGGTCTAAGAGACTGACGACCCAACCGAAAGGTCATGACAGATGGTATTGGAGGGTCCAGGTCGGTGACGGACATCGTCATGCCTGCATTCGGGGGAGGCGTATGAATCTGGAAATGGGCCATCATCTGGGACATGACTAGACCCGTCTCCATGTCGGAGTCGTCAGGATATGTATATTCCGCGGATACGCTGTCTGGTGACACTTGCTCCTGTCCAGTGGGACTTTGACTACCTGGGTAGTCGAGCGACTGAATGTCGAGACGAGATGTCGGGTTTATTTGCTCATCATCCTGGTCAACGACCCATTCCCTGCAACTGGGGAGAATGTGGGAGGCACGAAGGCTAGTACGAGAGACCTGGGATGATAGGAAGGTGGAAGAGGCGAAATAGTCGAAGTTTTGGAGGTCGTACTGGGCGGAGGTTTGGAATGCGGAGGTTGTCCTCTGAGAGGACTCTGGATATCCAACGGACTGTGATGACGAGGGTGACAATTGCTGTTGGTGGTCGTTCACTTCAGGCTCGTTGGTAGTACAAGAAGCCATGAAGTGTACGCTGAGGCCTTTGGGAGAAATGTCGCCGTCACCAAGGCAGGAATATTGCTTGGATGTGCGAGGAATGGATGACTGGGTATCCGGTAACAAATGCTCTTCGGTGCCATCAAAAGGCATGACTATGCCTGATATTTGACCAAGGAGCTGGGGCACATGCCCTTGGCCTCCCATAGAGCTAAGTAGTTGATGACATGAGCGTTGTTCGAAGTGGAACAAGGATAAAAGAATGTACGAACAGTAAGGGCAGTTGACTACCTTTTTGTACCGTGGGAGGGAAGCGCGAAGGATAAATTCAGAGAAACGAGGTGTTCTAACTCGGGGCGTCCAGGGCAGTGATAGGAATCTATGTGAGGAAGAGCGCTGCTTTTTGTTTCGCCTGTAGTCAGATAAAAGCCGAGAGGCGTGTGCTCTGCGTGCGTGTCCATCAGTGAACATGAGGGCTCTCGCCTGGATCTTGCGGGGTGATATGAACGAATTGAGAGACGTGGCTTGCACCGTATGGATACTCGGAATTAGAAAAAGACCAACCACCCCCCCTTCGTTTTGAGAACTAACCCTATTTGACGCTCCATGTCCTTTATTAGTTATGAATTGAACCTGAACCAACCCAAACAGCAAATCTCGTCAAGAATCTTGTAAAGATTTATCATATCCATCGTTCCGGAAACTGCCCTGGATACCAAGCAGAAGTGACTTGACAATTAATGACACCGTTTGGCAATATTTCAACGAGGCAATAGCCTAACATTGCATAACATCTTCCAACGGCTGAAAAAAAATATCAGAATCGTATACCTCCAGAACCAGTTTCATTGGTGGGTAATTATTACCCCCATTGTTCTGGATCCGGGGGGATGGCTATGCGGGCTTTCCCCCGATGCAGCCATCAGCGGCTCATTGTCGTTTGACGTAGTGTTTTTCTGACTAGGAATTTACACTCCGCGACCCCCGCGTGGCAGAGGTACTACGATGTTCGCTGTAGGCCTCAAACCATTGTCATTTCGACCTGTGAGGATGCTAATTAGCACTCCGAGATTCTGAAACACAAATTCACCAAACGGTGTTCACGAACGGAATTGCGTAATACTGACTTGGTACCCGCGGACGGATTGTCGACGGTTACTGATATGAAAAAAAAAAGTCCTTACAAATCAATCAAGCTACGCTATAGCGCCTCGATTAGATTCCGCTTTAATTAACGGATTAATCTGAAAGTACTAAGCAACAAACTGAACTAGCTAGATGCCCGCATACACAGCATGCTAAACATGAACCGACGATATCATGTTACAAAAAATTAAATTAGTACTTAACTGCATGTCCGCCGACCTCATGTATTCTTACTCTGGTATCTCGAACATTCCTCATTCCGCCAAATAAAATTATATACAGTGATGGACGTGAGGTAGATATCGGAAATAACGAGCTTGAATGCAGAATGCAGTGGGTTCAACCTTAAAACGCTTTGCGCCTCTCGCGCGAATGGCTGATTTCGTAAGTAAATTAATGAACCTTACGATAGTAGCACCGAACAAACCTAAATCGTTCAAGACCATTTCCTACTATCGTCTATTCTTGGCCGAGACCAGGCGACTTACCGATCACAAATTGTGGACTATTACGAATCCCCGTACCTCCCACAGCCTTCAGGGTTCTTCCATCCCTAGATGCTACTGCGCTAGACAATGGAAACCTGACCTTGGGCGGTGCAGATCCTACCCGAGTACGGCAGCCAGGCTGCCGGCCATCTGGAGTGATCGTGGTCTCGCGCCTTCTAAGCACGCTTAGACTAGTCTTCTATGGGCGATTAGATATGTCAGATACGATGACAATCGTCACCGAAATGTTAATACGTACCGAAGTGCGTAAGTCCTTGTTCAGGGCCCACTTATTCCACCACCCGTTGGCGACTATCTCGGTGCGTTTTGCGCGTGCATTCGCCTCGGTCACTGTATCTTTTTCAGCCGATCCATCTATGTCAAATTCGTCATTCGTACCGTTGTCTTCCGGAGTAATAGGACCAGTAGTGGATGATGATGATGCCGAAGTGATTATATCATCATCGATTGCATCGATATCCCAAGGCGGTTCAATGTCGAGAACATCACGCAAGTCAGGTCCTTCGATTTCATCGGCAGAACCAATGCCATTCATCGGCGGCGGCGTTTCCCGAACGAGGATACTAACTTTCTCTTTCTTAGGCAGTAAACATTGATGCAAGGCATGTCGCGTGATTGTTCTCACTGCCGTTGGGCTGGGGACGATATCAGCGCCGAAGTCGTCTCCGTCACGATGATCATGCCGTGCGGGCTTATACGGCCGTACAGGTGAAGAGAGATCAGGTGTGGCTGATCGGAAGTAGGATGGGGAAGGTGACAGGTACCCATCTTCTTGTGTGACAGGATCCCGGGGCTCTTCAAGAATTTCGTCCAATTCCTCGACTACTATAACGTTGTCGGCATGATCGGGGAGATTTTCTTTATCAGATAGGGGGTATGGGATACGTGAACTGGGCATCAGATCGTCCTCGGGTAGTTCCACCTGCTGTTGTGACATCGATGGAAAGGGGAAGAACCTTGAATGCGTGAGGACAGAATGGTCTGTGGAAGACGAAGCCTGATTTATTTTTATGCGTTTTGCAGCGAGGTCTTGGTCAAGTATATCGACAAGTGTCCTCTTTCCGCTACCTTTACCGGGCACTGCCGTTCGCCTTGTTGGCGCAGAATTACTACGAGTAAGGGTAGCTTTTGGCTGTGGAGCTGTAGGAATACGGTCAAATATATGGGTGTCATTGCCACTGAGGACGGAAATACCGAAGAAGGTAAGCAATCCGCCACTCTCAGGCTCGGCTTTTGCTTTGCCCTTTCCTTTGACTGAGCTAGGCCGATTAACATTGTTGGCCTGAAATGGGAGGGGCTTTACTGTGCGAGGTACGAAACTCGGATTGATATCAATCATCGGTAGAAGTGTCACTGGATCAACATCCCCTTGGGCCAGTTTTCTTGCCAAAGCAGGTTCTAGGTCACTTTGAGAGAAATCAATCAGTGCTCAAGTCTCCATCAAGCGATTGTTCAGAGACTGACCCTCCGATATACGATTCCTCTTTATCGCCCCACTTAACTCCCATGGGGATCTCTGTCAAGTTGACCAGTCTCTCATCCAGGGGACAATAAACACGCTGGTACAAAAACACCTTCTCCGCCAGATTATATGCTTCTAGATACCCTTTGGGCACAGACTTCTTCCCTTCGAGCCTTACAGCTTGCACAACCTGCTCTACGCTCCTATACTTCCGTAGCAAGGACCACGCAGTCTTCAGCCCGATTCCTGGAATGCTCGGCAGATAATCACATCCGCTAAGGATAGCCATAGCCCTAAACTGAGCATCCGACCATCCAAGAAGTGATATACCCCCTTCAGTAGCAGTCACTGATCCAAAGTCCTCCCTCGAGATTGAGATAATAGTGCTTGAAGTAGAATCCAGCTTGAAGAGCACATTTCGACACCCGAAGACAAGCAAATCCGAGTCTTCGGTGATGATGCCATCCACAAGACCAACACGCTCCAAATACGCCATTTGAGCGTCGGCCTCGTACGGTGCGACTACGTATGGCACATTCTCTGCGCGTAGGGCCTAAAGTGAAGAATGTATCAGACGAATGTCTAATCCAAGAATCGACAGCAGACTTTTATGAGTTGGTACGCCATCTGAGGAGTCACGTCGATACATTTAACAAAGTATTCCCGGGCTTCTTTGTGTCTTCCCTGGGACGCCAGCGCCTTTGCCTTCGCAAGGTTTTCATCCCTCCGCTGCTTGCGCTCAGTCTCGGTGCCCAGCTTTGCCGGGAGTGGCCCACCGTCGAACACGATATACGGACGAATTTTGTGATGGCGCAATAAGCGAACACGCTGCATAGCATAATCAACATACCTAGTTGAGAAGGTGAGCATACTGACAACCGCGAACCACCCCAGGACAAGCATGAAAACACTGACTTCGTAGAGGGTTTTCCTGTGGCTATCTCAGTGGCACAGGCGTATACACCTCGGTGAAGCCAGACATAAGCATCCACCGCAAGTGTTTGACCAGCGAAGTCTGAGAGGTGTCGGTGAAGCTGGATTGATTTCAGTAAGGGTAAAAGCCCAGATATTCCCATGATCGAATGTATGTAGTTGAGCGCGCTGAGTGGCTCAGAAAGTCCTAACAGATGTTCAGAGTATTGGGAACAGACAACTCTTTGGACTAGTAGTACTGTAACCAGTGGACCATTATGAACAAACAAGAACAAAGAGTCGCGTCGCGTCAAACGAAACTTGACAACGCACGTCGCATTTCATGACCGCGACACTCAACATATCTGAGCCATCCATGGCATAGACGGCCAAACACATGTCGTCGTCGTCATGCTCATCGATCATTATCAAGTGATTCAAGTCTTCTTCAGGTAATTAGATTGTTTGGAGTTGTATCCTTTGACCGTGATCAGGGACACAGCCTATTTTGTTCAAGTTGCAAGTGGTATCAATCGGTTCGCATCCTCAACTCGATCTGCCGCCGTTGGGCCATTTTTATGTGCGCAATAAGTACCACTCTGGGACAGTGTCGAGATCGTTGCCAGGTGTTTGTAGAAATGACAGAAAGGGAGCTTATCGATGGCTCTATCGCAAACCCCTTCAGGTTTACTGCAGGTGATGCGGCATTACATGTAATTGTTCGCGTGCTGATCGGACCGAGCTAACACTCATTGGACAAACCTACCACACACACTTCTTCGAGGGTTGTAATACAGGCACAGGATTAGACCCGATACAATCCTAATTTGCTCCTGAACCACATGCATCCACACGAGGCACTTCAGTGACAATCATTATCCATAGACCCGCGATTGTGGCGGACCTTTCCCGGACTGCGCAGTATGCTTCTCCGAATATGAATCGAGCCTGGCCCCCGTAGCAAGCGCTCGAGAAGTATTTCTTTGAGAGTAAGTGATATACCGACATGAAAGAACCCTCTAGAGAAGTTTCAGCATACCCCCGTGCAGCACGCCTAGCCCCTTAACCCCATTCCACCATTCTTTCGCAGTCAGAAGGGCACGATCTTGTGACTTTAACTTTAAAACACTCAGCCACTTCCCGTCAGCACAATTTATAAGTATTGTGCGTGTGTGCGGCGAATACACTGCCCAGCCTGGCTCGACAGGACCCAAGTCATCATGGCTCTTGGAGACACTGAGATGGTGCAACTGAAGAGTGCGTCCATCGGGCATCGTAGTCGTGATATGACGTTGATGTGAAATGGCGCGGGAAAGTCGGACTATGCCCAACGCAGTTTGGGACGTAAAATCAACTCGTGCATCCGAAGCGGATATTGCAGAAGCATGTGGGGTGATGGATGAGACTGGAGGTTGCGGAATGCTGCTAGCCTGATGGAAGCATAAACATTTAGAATCAACCAGGTTTCCGTGTACTAACCTTTCCTAGTAACATATCCCGAAGTACTGTGACAAGCAAATCTCCTCCTATTCGGGCCAGCTCTACCGACATCAAAGGGAATGTCGCGTTTTCTGGAACAGCCTGCAGTGAGATAATTATGCATGATTATTTGCTCGCCGTATTACTTGCCATGCTCTTGCAGGCCCACACGCTTCCCGCATCAATCCCTTCCTTCTTCTCCATCATATCAATAACGCACACACCTGTCACATTTTCTCCTCGCATTAAAGCTCTCTGGATGGGCGCCGGACCTCGATATGCAGGCAGTAAGCTTGGATGAACATTAAGTCGCTGACCTGGTAGGAAGATACGCAGGAGCGAAGGGCGGAGAATACGTCCGAAGGAAGCAGTGACAAGAAGACGAGTTTCACTGGCAGGGTCAGAGAAGTGAGGTTCGTTGGTATTCGTAAATGGTGGAGGAGGCTGCATAGAACATAAGACCGGTTCAGCAAGAAAAAAAGTAACACGCACCACCCAATCCCTGAAGTCAACCTTTCGTCGTGGTATAGTGTGAACTGGAACCTCGAGAGATTCCCCAAGTTGTTTAAGTGGAGCTGTTGAGGCGGCCGTAGGTATGTTGCTACTACGAAAAAAATGCATACGCACAAATTGACAAATGAGAACCCCGTCGACCAGTTTTCACGTCTGGGTTAGTAGCGATTGAGATGGACTTCCAAACATCTATATCACCGGTCAATATAACCTTGGATTTCCCATGTCATGAGCTACACATACCTCGGGCGTCATGCAATTGCTTGAAGACGTTACAAGAGAATTCGTCGCGACCGAAGAACAGGATGTCGAATGGCTTCTTTGCGGCAGTACTACTATAGAAATGGGCGTTCAAGTATTTTATTAACAGGTGTCTCCGCGTGGAATTGACCCGCACAGAGTTATAAAACGATTGACTGTGCATATCCGATCTTCGATGGACACCTACACACCGAAGCTGATCTGCAAGGGTAAGGTATTAATTGGAGGAAAGTGGATCATGCAACAGTGGCAAGGCATCCGCCGAGCCTTCGGGTCAGCGAAGCTTTCCTTGATTTCGCCTCCCTTCTTTGGTACAATATGTCCGGAAGGTTGGCTAAGAATTACATGCGACAGGTGATAGGTCTATTTCCCTTCGCTGTTTCACCAGTACTTCCAGCACTTCTTCGCGCTCGTCATATGATCCCGCCTTACTTGTTGCAGCAACCTTGCTCACTTGTAGTCATGCTTGCTTCTTATGCCACCCGCCAGCAGATCTTTACATTTAGAACTTTGGGGCTTTGAGGATCAGGCTAGTGTCTTAAGCAAAACTCTTTCATTCTGCCACGTGGCATGGCAGAATTGATGCTAATGTGGCAGGCCGAGGTTCCATCAAGGTTTTGTACAAAGACATTGGCAATGGTGCCAGCAGCGCACAAAAACGAGTCCTTGGTAGGTAGTAATTACCTATGCATCATTGACAATAAACATTGCAACGTAGGGCAACAAAGAAAAACACTTTTTATCACCAAGTTTTAAAGAAGGATGGACAAATGGCAGATTGGCTCTTATATCCATTCTTGGATGCGGGCACCGGAGCCGTTCAGAGGAGAAGCATAGAGGCTCTTATTGCGGTACTCTGAGTCACCAGGTGCGTGCGCATCAGATCACTGCTCTGACGGTCAACACGATTTAGGTACGTACGCTTGAAGATTCGTGACTCAGGGACATGACCACGCTGTATTGCTGAGAGGCCTGGACGACGTAAAACTGGTGTGGTGGCAATCATAACGTGCACTGGTGATGACGGGGAAGGCATCGGCATCCAGTTGACATCTACGGTTCATTGAAACAAGGCACTGTTGTTTAACCTGAAGGTCCAACAGGAGGGAAACGCACCCTTGGGTTGGAAGGCAGTGATTGTGGGTCCTTTCTGTTTCCTCCTTAGGATGCCAGCCTCAGCGTCAACTTGACAGAAAGTAACAGTAGTGGAGGGAGAATGGATACCATCCACATTTTCTATGATGTTGCGTCAACTTCGTCAATGAGAAGTCGATCGACTCCTACCCTTGCAATTTATGTATTCCCGAGATAGGGGTGATGAATGCGGTACCTTGGTGTCGGAAGGAGTAGTAGTCCCAACCCATTGGACACAGGGTGACGAAGTCTTAAATACGTCAGAGTCCTATTGGTCAAGAGACGAACACATGTCAACAATCATGAAAGAACGGTGACGTCGAGACATTGAATACCTGGAACCGCCCAACCGAAATTGGTGAAGAACACGGGGACGAAACTACCGCATCATTTTCGTTATTCTGCGGGATGGTGTCTTCATTAGTCAAGAACATGCCGTAGGTTTCCAAATGTTATAAGAGCATGTGAGCGTCAGAATGTAAAGTCATTAGTGGGACTCACATACCTTGAAGCTGCATGATACGACGGCCCACCGCCGCCATCGCTTTTACCCGACGAGCTTCTTTGGCAGCCTGGTCCGATAATCGAACGCCATGATGTACCTTCACGGCGTCTAATGTAAGAGAAGATACTCTGGACTGAAACGCTCCAAATTTCCTTGTCATCTGTTCGCGCAAGAGTGCAACTTCTTTCTCGGTACGATTTTGGTCTTTGACCTGGTCAACGATCTGACTACGAAGGTGATCCAACGATACATTGGTCTTAGTATCATTTATCGAAGCCAAGTCCGAAAGTTTTTGAAGGTCCTGACGCAAAGCAGCGTAGTCTTTCTTGCACTCGACGTGTTCCTGAATCTGAGTAGTGAATTGAACACGAAGACATTTCTGGGGAGCGTCAAACTCTGTGTAACTCCGCACGCGTTCAGCAAGTGCTTGGCGGTCTGGACTGACGTGGATTGTGCACGCTTGCAGTGTACCGACCGTGTCACGCAACGCGCTCACTTGACCCTCCTGGACGGTCATGATGCTGGACAGGTGGTGTAATTTTCGACCCAATTCCTCGCTATCAAATGATGCCTTGGTATGTGTCTGCAATGCTTCGTCTTTGAACTATGCCAAAATCGATTCATGAGCGTTGATAAGTAAAGCAATTTTTAACTCAACTGCAGACAATGATGACTCGAGCGAGGCAACAGAACGACGCAGCGACAAGATGTCTCGTGAGATAGAAGCCAATTGACCTGAGAAGAGGAGGAGAAACTGGTAGAGCAGAGCAGAGGATGCAGTGGAAGATGTCGTGTCCGAAAAACCCAAAGGATAGCCAGAGTCACGGGTGGAAGGATCTTGTATGAAGCCTTCACTAGTATGATCAAAGAAGCCCATATTTGAAGCGAACGCGCGGGTGTTCGACGGTCCGCACGAAGAGCCGTTTAATAGTCTGTTGAACGGAAAATAGATGATCGTATTGGTCAGACCAGTGGCTAGAGACACTCCACGAGCCTCAAGGGCAGAGAGGAAGGCAATAAGGGAAAGAAACTGAAGAGGATCAACAGCCATGCTGAAGCTGATCGAAGGGATAGAACTTCCTACAGCCGAATTTGTGGGGAAACGGACTCGAGTAATGTGGAGACTCGACAGATATATTGAATCAAATCGAGACTGGTCTGCTTCATGATCGATGATCGGTCAGTTCTAAAATCTGTGCTGTTACATAGGTCCCTCGACCTGGCGGGACTCATCATGCATCATGATCATGACTGTTATCAAGTGTTTTGAATTGGTTTTGAACGTCCCTATTACATAAATAGATTGTTACCAATACAAAGCTACTTAACTTAAACTATGTCATTACGGTGTACTCAGGCCAGAGGCCATGTACATGCTGTGGTTCCCTCTATAACTTGGCTTCAAAACGTTACAAGTACCGCAGTATTTCGTGACCTCCAACATTGTCACCTTCAAGTTTTTAGGTTCATCAGAATCTGATTCTGATTCAGACTTTTCTTCAGCGTCATCGCGTAAAACGTCCACAACTCCTCCAGTGGAGAAATCCGCTCCCGGTACTGAGTCCTTGAAAGGGATGCCAGGAATAAGCAAGTCGATCGGGCGTACTGTATAGTTCAACCGTTTACTCATGAATACGCTCACCAAGCCACACAAACCAACAACCCACATATCTCCGTTAATGTGATTGCTGTGGATGGTCATATGCATACAAACAATATAATGTGTACTCTATCTTGCGGGCATTTCAAGACAGCAAGATCGGCGGCGGCTAATCAACGAATGAAAAAGCTGTGTGCAACGGCGAGCGCACATACGACCGAACATACAACGAATCCGAGAGGATAGCCTGACGGATCGTCTTTGATGCCAGCCGACCAAAGCTATATCGTGTGTAAGGATGACATTGTACCACTGGAGCGCAGAGCTGGTACTCACGTATCCACCAAGAACAGGTCCAAAACAACGTGCGAGACTGACTATACTTTGTGCGACACCGTTGGCAAAACCAACGGCATGTGGGGGTGTCACTATAGACACCGTCAATGCGAACCTCATCCTCGCACAAGCTCAATAAACGCACTATAATTAAGGAGGATGGATATGGCGGTGTAACCAAACGTGTTTCCGCAATAACGTATAGCTCTGCATGTGTGTCAGCAATGCTCAGGTGAACTGTCCAGATGTCACTCACGTGCTCAGAGCCAGCGCTGACATAAATGAATTAGCTATGGAACAGCAGGGATAAAGAAATCACATCATACCTGCCATAAGAACGAAACTTCCTTGGTCATTAGAACTTGCGAAACCCCGATACATAGTGACAGTAAGGTATGCAGGTATAAATAGCAGGGACCCGAGACGAAACATTGCAAGGTGGGAGAAGCGCCCTCGAGGGGGTCTACGAGCAAGTGCTATCAGGGGTCGTTGTACAAAGAGCCAGAAAGGACTTGCCCAATGTTTCTGAGAGTAACAAGTCAGCAGAGCGATAATCAAAAGATAAAGTAGCCATACGGATAGAGATAAAACTGATATACAATCTGTGCGAGGCACATGAGAGCAACTGCAGGACACTATCAGTAAATCCCTTATACCCAGTAACTCAACCCATACTAAGCTGGGAGAAATGCCCAGGATTGAGGTTCAGACCTCCCGACTCGTAGTCGCTGATTAGAGGTCAGTAAGATGCGCGCAGCATTACTCAGACTACGTACGTAACAAGATATGATAAGAACACCTGATCGTGTGTCGTGCTGTGAAGTGCTAGCAAACCGTACTGGAATATGACAACCAGAGGCAGCTGCGAGGTCAAGGATGGAGGCTTCTCTTGAGGAATCTCTGACTCTGTGACAGATTGCATGTGTTCCAGGATTGGTAGTAGTGGATTGTCACCAGCGGACTCCTGGGCACGGGCCTGGGCATCGAGGACGATGGATGGCGTACGCACTCCAGGGTGCGAGAATATTGACGGGGAACGCAATGCGAACGGTACCCCATCCGGTGCGGGAGATCCCATCATTGCTGAGTGCATGCGTGAAGATTGCCCAAATGTCATCACAGATGAGCGTTGGCCGGGACTGCCAATCGCGCTTGCGGGGTTGCGGCCAATAGAACGCCCTCGATGTATAGGAGATGATGTAATAGAACCTGGAATGTCTTCATGTCCAAAATACTCCGAGTCGACGTTCATATCTAAATCTTGTTCAGGTTCAAACGTTTCGTCATTATCCACATTCATTGCCGCTGCCACCCAAAGATCAGCAATATTTGTGACCGCGTTCTCGTTTGCCATCAATAGTCTCTGAGCAAAGTTGAGGTCGCCGGGATCCGTGAATGACGTCGGTCCCTCGAATGCACTTCCGTGCCTCCTTCTTATAGTGCTGGCAGTGCTCACACGCCTCACACCAAGCGTGGTCGTACTGACCGTGCTTGTGGCCCTATTACCTCCCCCATAACCATACGCGGATCCATTGGCACGGATGATCCTCGAGAAGTTGCGCGGGCTGTCCATTGGCAGCGATATAGATGTCGTCAATGGCACTGGCAGCGACGGCGTTTCTTGTGCGGTGACTGAATCTCGAGATCCGAAATAACCAGACAGTTGACCGGACACTTTCCGTGTAAGAGAGCGCATCAACCCAGACTGTGGGGTATCGTCAAGGGTGCTGGGTGTGGCGATATCTTCCTCCTCTTGAATGGTCGGGTGTCGATCTTCAGGTTTTTCTAGTGGTAGCCGAATTGCGCCATCCCGCGGTCCACCGTCACGGCCCAAAAACAGGGACAGTAACGACCCTGTTGAATAAGTGAGTGATTGCGTGATATTATCTTTCTGAAAACGCACCTGTCAATGTGATGCTGGCAGCCACTGCGCACGGGAGTAGGTACGGGTACTCCACCAGTAGCGGTACTTGGCCAAACACACTTGGCCACTTGTCTGCAGGCTTCTCAACTAATCGATCGTCAGTGAGACTAGTATGCCTTTGCAGAAGACACTCACATGATCCTCCAATGATGGCGCCCGCCACACCACCAAGTCCCCAACAAAAGCTGGTCATGATATCAGCACCAGGATCTCAACCAGATGATTGGTACTCGCCCCATGATAGCATATGCCCTCCCCTCGTTCGTCGTGTCCGTCACCGTAGCAACGCATCCGCGTGCCACTCCGACAGCGCCAGCAAAGATTCCCTGTAACAGTCTCACCGCGATCGCTTGCCGCAGCGATGTGCAAGTCCCAAAAAGCAACACCGTCACTGCACTTCCAAGCAAGGACAATGTCAGCACCAATCTACGACCATGTCTATCTGCTGCGGTTGCCTATTACTCCGAATTAGAATCAAACGTTAGTGCGGAAGAAGGAAATGGACATACCCATAATAGTGAGGTCAGGAATTGCGTTAAGAAGAACGCGGACACTAGGGTAGCGTTAAAGACAGTCCAATACTACAGATGGTTAGCAAGAATACCAAGTATGCCAGTCCAAAAGGCGATCTGTGCTTCGTCGTTGAACTCTCCAAATCCTGAATTCGAGTTCGTTAGTGGGACGGCAACGATGTCATAAATTATGACGCACCTTTAACCATGAAAAGGAGAAACGGCATGGCGACGTTGGCAGAGAGAAACTCTCCAAGCATTGTCTTGGCGCTTGATCAGTTATATCACGAAGGTGCATGCAGATACTTACGATGGACAGCACAATCATAGATAATGCAGGTAACGGAGTCGAGTCGGATTCGCTACCGCGAAGAGCGTTGGGTATTGGAGGTCTTTCAAGCATTGGAGACTTGATAGCACTCTCCACGTCTGTGTTTGTCCTCCAACGCGAGACGAAACTCTGCTTTCGATGGATCTGACCGCCTGACGCTGGTCTTGTGCTGCGCTCTGGCCCAGAAGGGTCGTCATCCTGTTCAGTGTCATTCCGCATGCCAAAAAACCTTCTTGGGGGCGCGTTTAAAGATCGTGAGCTGCCCACGTTTGGCGGTTGGAAGGAAATCCGGGTGGTCATGATGAATATATATGTCTTTGAGTGTCTCTGTCCAAGACTCGTCCAAGTCGCAATAGAACGTAATGAATCTCCAAAAAAGGAAGGTACTTTGCTGTGTGCGCCACCCAGTGTCCGCTCGCAAATTCTGCTCTTCGAAGTTCCAGGAACTGCAGTTTACTTCGAGTCATCTGCAAAAGTTGATTAACGTAACCAGCTGACGGCGAGTGCTATCGACTGGCGAAAACCACTCTTCCCAGCGTTTGAAATTATGCTTCCAGCTATTGTTACTAGTATGTACTTTTGTCACGGCCCGGTTTCTTCATTCATCGGGAGCAGCGATGCTGGTATGTACTTTGTAAGACTTGTTGGTCTGCGGTTGACTTGTGTGTATCCATAATCGGGTGACATTCGTCTGCACGGACCGTACGTGTGCATTGCCTTTACTCTCTCAATATAGATCATCTTCGAAGAAGTAGTCGCGGTGCAACTCATACCCGGTACCATCTGACAGCTATCCCAGTACATCCGAGTTGTTTCCTGCTCCACCGCGTGCGGATTGAGTATATGCCACGTCCTATGTCGGGCGCGGGTTTCGTAGTCTTCGAGCGACTTCAAGTTCAAGTTGGTGAGTCACCACGTTTTCTCTCCGCATTCATTGAAACGAGAAATGCAAATGATAAACTAGATAAGTTGTGTTCCATAATGGACTATATGACATTCGTCTACCTTATTTCCTTCTACTGAACCGGGCATAGCCTCTTGCTCATTATAAACTTGGGGTTTCCAACAGTGCGTCATCTGACTGGGAGCGGAGGCTGCCAACTTGGGCACTTTAAGCCCTCTAGGGCACCGATATCAGTGTTGCAATGCACCTGACGTGAAGTTCTGTCAACGTTCTCGATTCACAGTCGCACGGCACGCTCAGCGTCATTTCTCTCCCCCCTATGTAACTGTGACCGCCGCGATTATGTACGGGACACAACACTACGATGCTCGTTCTGTGCTTGGACAAGTCTGGTATTTTAAAACTCATATTCAAAAGCTTATTTCATTCAATCCGCGCGTCTGGTTTCAAATCCAACTGGGTCGCTGCTCAGCATCAAAACGCACAGCCTACCACGGACCTCAACTCACTCCCGTTCCTCTTGGTCTTGCCCTTATAGAACGTTCTCGTCGGTCTTTTAGCTTTTGTTTGTCCTAGAACCCTCTCCTTCATTTCCCCAAAATGTCGATTACCACAGCTCTCCCCACCAAGTTCATCCTCCCTGACCTCGTCTCCCACTGCGATTTCAAGCTACGCATGAATCGTCATCACAAACAGGCTACTGCTGAATCAAAGCGGTGGCTTTTCCGTGGAGACAACCTCACCCAGAAGTCACGCAAGGCGATTCACGGGCTCAAGGCCGGTCAGCTCACATCTATGTGCTACCCAGACGCAGGATTCCCTCAGCTTCGCGTCTGCTGCGATTTCATGAACTATCTCTTCCACCTCGACAACCTCTCAGATGACATGGACAAAGCTGGAACCAAAAACATTGCAAATGTCGTGCTGAACTCGCTTCACCACCCGTACGACTACTACTCGCCTGCCCGATTGAATAGAACGACCAAGGAGTATGTATTTGTTTCGTAATCACGAACAGGCTAATTGTGTGTATTGCAGCTTCTACAAGCGTATGCTTCCCACCGCATCCCGTGGAACGAGCAGACGTTTTATAGAGACAATGGATTTCTTCTTCCAAGCTGTGCACGTGCAAGCCATCGACCGTGCTAAGGGCGTCGTTCCTGATCTCGAGTCCTATATCTCCTTGCGTCGTGATACCAGTGGATGCAAGCCCTGTTGGGCACTTATCGAATACGCTAACAATCTTGATATACCCGACGAAGTCATGGAGCATCCGATCATCCAGAGTCTCGGCGAGGCCGCCAACGACTTAGTCACTTGGTCAAATGCACGCACTTCAGTCTATTGCTTTTCTCGGGCTAACTCCCAGTTTAGGACATCTTCTCCTATAACGTAGAACAATCGAAAGGAGATACCCACAACATGATATCTGTTGTCATGCACCAGGAGTGCCTCGACATCCAGTGTGCCGTCGACTTCGTCGGCGAGCTCTGCAAGCAGTCTATCGACCGCTTCAACGAAAATCGCGGGCTTATTCCTTCCTGGGGTTCCAAGATCGACAAGGACGTTGCAATCTACGTCGGCGGTCTTGCAAACTGGATTGTCGGAAGTTTGCATTGGTCGTTTGACACTACCCGGTACTTTCAGAACTCTGGTCGTGAAGTTAAACGGACCAGAATCGTCAATCTCTTTCCTCGAGGCAAATGATCCTCGAAGCAATGTTTCAGCGCTGCTGGTAAGCGTCGCATATAGCTAATTACTAACTTATCACTGAGTATCCACTGTCGCAGCCGGTCAGCTCCCCACACTCTCTTGAAGGAAGACCGAAAACATTCATAGATTGGACACTCGGGAGCTGTCTCTTCACATTCCTTTAGATTCTTTCTTTGGACATTCAAAGTATCCACTGTCGCAGCTGGTCAGCCCCCCACATTCTTTTCATGACGGGAAACACTCGTAGTAGTCTGGCACTCGAGTTTCTGGACTCACCTATCGTCTCACATTCCTTTATATTCTTGGACATTGATGGACGCTTTTCGCAACTACTGCCAACTAGCCACACGCTCATTCCTCTGTATCCTGGTGTCGAACAAGAGTAAACCAACATATTATTTATACCCTAAAATTGTATGTTCTATATGAAGATCATCAAGTTATAAGCATACCAAACCAAGATATCAAGATTGTGGTATCATGTGAATGAAAGATATATACCAAGCAATGCGGGAGAGTAGGTTCAAAAGTACTTCGAGGCTCCAGATCAGGATACACATCATGGCCGACGCACGTTATCGTGTACACCATCGCTCTCTGTAGGTATTTTGAGCGTGACGCGATGACTGGATGTGTAATTCTTTACCTGAAGACACCAGATTGAACGGTCGTCCATCCTTATCGTCGAAACGTACACCCCTTGAATCCCAACGCTTCCACCACCTCTGAAGAAACAAGGGGTGTTCCGTAATATTCGCTAATGTTCCAATATTGCGAATCCGGACCTGGGTCAGTTTCGGAAGTTGGGACTCGTCAATCTGGCACAAGAGATCCTCGAGCGGCTTCATGATATACGCGCTAAAAATAGCTTGAGGGACGCCAACAGGATCCTCACTGATGGGGAAAATGCCAATCCGCTTCAGCGAAGGATGCGATAGTAGATCCAAAATGTGATGAGGAAAGATAGTGACAAAAGTGTCCAAGTTCGGACAAGTTGCGATAATTTCATTTAACAACGGCGTGAATGCGACGGTGCGGACAATGCGCACTTTTGGCCCGTGGGTTCGCAGGAAGTCTGGACTGAAGGGGGAAAACCCCTCCAGCCTTTGCAGGGATGGAAGTTGCTCCGGGGACTTGGCGAGCATCGTAAGGAAGGCATTCAGGGGAACGTTGCCCAGCGACGCGTGCGAGAACGAAGGACTATCTCCGAGAACAAGCGTTTTCAAGTTGGGTAGAGTAAGGTAATGCGATGGTCTTTCCGTGAGGTTGCCATATATATTCGCGAGCGTCAGGCTTGTTATGCCAGTGGCCGTTTGAAGCACGTGCATCAGGTCACTCCAAGAGGGATATTCGTTGGACGTCCACTCTATTCGTCGTAGTGAGCTTGAGCATGTTTCAATGAGGGCATTTATAATTTCTGTTCGCGTCTGAGCCTGAGGCGGTGTGATATGGAAAGTTGGATTCAACGCCATGTAGTAGTTGCTATTGACTAGAATTTCGATGTTTGGCGTACACCGCAGGATTCGCACAAGTGCGTTCAAGCACTGATCAGACGGGTTCGACAGTTGAAAGTCGACCCGTCGAGTGCATGTCCCCAGAGGGTGCTTTATTGAATTCCTGCGACTTTCTTCGAAGCGATTGGCAATGATAGCTACTTGCTCTGCCGACGTCAAGTGGAGGTGCTCATGGGTAAGCTCGGTGACAACGTTATGCCACACTTTGCAGACCAAAAGGAGTGCCGAGTGAGTCTTCACGTCTCGGTTCAAGAATATGACGATGTCGCGAACTTCCGAGAATGGATCTTGTCGGTCGGACGAGAGAACCCCAGGTGATCGGACAAGCGACGCTAGTATCGGACGCCACAGTTCTACAGGCAAATCACGCAGCGTGACCATCCCACCAATAGATGTGCTATATCAGAGGTAAACGGTTGGCTTCGGCAACGAAAACGAAAACGAAAACGCTGCACATACGCCACACACCCAATACGAGGAAGCGAGTAACAATAATCAGCTCTGACTGTCCTGTCGACTCGTTTGTAGATTAGACTAACTGCAGATGCGTTTGAGATATGTGCAAAATATAATAGTCGTCATACATACCGTGCACCTCAGAAGTGTGTTTCGAAAGCTTTTAGTAGTAAAGAGGTAATGGACCCACAATAATAAACTGATTAGGTTACTGGCTGACTGAAAGCGGTTGTTTGTTTCGAAAGCTTTTGCCAAACAACCATCCCACCAGTACGATAGTTTGCCAATATCCGATGTTTTCAAGCAATTTTTGAGCAGAACATACGCCGCGTACGCGTAATACGTGCAAGCAGTCAGATGTCTGGAGACCACAAATCAAAGCCTTCCTTTGTAAAACGGAAGGCCAATGCAGGCCCTTCAGTATCCAGAAAACGACTCAAAATGCAGCCCACGTCTTTGGATGGACTACCTTGGAAAGCCGTACGTCGACCTAGTGAGACGGGCCTTGATGGTGACGATGGAATATTGGAACTAGAAGAAGTGGAAAATGTTGAAGTGGTGTACGAGGATACAGAAGGAGGGAGAGTTATGAAGTTCAATGTGAGCGGCAGGACGCATGGCATCAGATGGACATTAATCAGCGCTATTCTAGGTCCTTGAACCATCGAAAAATACAACAAAGGCTCCTGTATCCTCTGGGCCTGAGGAGGACGTGCCATCTTCTGCCAGCTCAGAATTACTAAATCCTTCAGTGTCGTTTGACTGTGCGTTATCTATCATACCAGTGACCTTCCTGATTTTCTGACCCTTTAGTTCCCTTCAGCCAAATCTTTGCTGCCCAATTGGCATGCTTTTTGTATGCATTCCCATCTTTTGCAGGTGCTTCATTCACGAGGGTTTGCTACACCCACTCCAATACAAGCTAAGTCACTGCCGATAGCCTTGGACGGGCGGGACGTCGTTGGAGTAGCAGAAACCGTTCGTTTAATTTTTATTATTTTCCTCGCTTCCCTCATGGTACACTTTCCAGGGATCCGGAAAGACACTTGCATATGGGCTTCCCATTCTTCACCGTATCTTATCACATCCCCGGCTGCAAAGAACTAAGCGGAGACTCCAGGCGCTTATCTTAGCTCCCACCCGTGAACTTGCCCTACAAGTCTCTGATCACCTCAATGTGTTCGCACGAGTCATTGACACGAAGGCCGAACAAGACGTCGATCTCAGAAACACTGAGGCTAAGGAAAAGCAGCACAAAAATATTGCTCCGCCACTCATCAGCATCGCTGCCATAGTAGGTGGAATGTCTGCGCAAAAACAGCATCGTATACTCGACCGGGGTGTTGACGTGTTGGTAGCAACGCCAGGTCGACTTTGGGACATTCTAGAGGAGGTTTGTAAATTCCGTTCCAATTTTACCTTGTCCGGTTAAACATGTTCTCACCCAGGATGAGGAACTAGCAAGACAAATCAGCCAGCTGAGATTCTTAGTGCTGGATGAAGCCGATCGCATGGTCGAAGCAGGACATTTTGCTGAAATGGACAACATCTTGCGGCTCACAATTCGAAAATCACAGTATGCGTTGATATTCTTGTAGTTATTGAGACGTTGACATATTCCACACCCAGAGAAGATGAAATTGAACCCCCTGAAGCGCCGGGCGATTCTCTGGATCATAAAGGTGCAGAGAACACTGAGGCTGTGGATACACTGCAAACCTTTGTCTTCTCCGCTACTCTCAGTAAGGATCTCCAGAAAAACTTGAAACGAAGTTATCGCCAGAAGGGCTATAAAAAGTTGTCAAAACTGGCTAGCACACTCGGTATATTCATTTCCGAACGCTCTTCAATGTTGCTAAACAAAGCGACCAACAGATGACCTTCTTCTGCGCCTTGACTTTCGCGACCCGGATCCGGCTGTAATCGACATTAGCCCCGAGGGAGGCGTTGTCTCCACACTTAAGGAGAGCAAAATTGAGTGCCTTTCCACAGATAAGGTGCGTACGCAACCATACGTGCACGGATGGCGTCTCATACCCCACAGGATGCATACCTGTACTACTTCCTGTTACGGTACCCTGGCCGTTCCCTCGTGTTCTTATCATCTATTGATGGCATAAGGCGTCTCACTCCACTGATGGAACTCCTGAACCTCAAGGCCTTTCCTCTCCATTCTCAAATGGAACAATGCCAGCGCCTCAAAAATCTTGATCGGTACTTTTCATGTCCACTGTAGATATTGAGTACACCCATGCTGACACAAACGCCACAGGTTCAAGGCGACCGCAAATGCTGTCCTTCTGGCAACGGATATTGCTGCCAGGGGTCTTGACATACCTGCCGTTGACCATGTTGTTCACTATCAGATACCACGTTCTGCTGATGTGTTCGTTCACCGCAATGGGCGTACCGCTCGTGCGATGCAAAAAGGTTTTAGTTTGTTGATGTGTGCCCCCGACGAGCGTCGAGTGTTAAGGGCACTGTTAGCAAGCCTGGGTCGTAGTAAGTGACAGCAGTTTTTGCTCACTCGTTGTACATTCAACGCACGCACGGTTAGAAGATACAGATATCCCTGAGATATCAGTGGAACTCACCCTTGTTGATAAGCTCAAGAACCGTCTCTTGCTCGCTCGACAAATCGATTCTCAGCAACACAAAATAAAGAAGCAGCATCATGAACGGAACTGGCTGAAGGAAACGGCGGAAGCGATGGAGATAGAGCTTGATTCTGATATTTTGAGGTGAACGATAACCCTGCCGCAATAAAAATGATGATACTGACAGGTTGACCTAGCGAATCCGCAGATGAAAGTAACCCGTCAAAGGCCAGAAAAAAGAACAATGACGCAAAGATGGCAGTTTTGAAAGCCAAATTAAAAGAACTCATGGCCCAGCCACTGCTTAGCCGAGGTGTCTCGACGAGGTACATCACCTCTGGAAGCCGACCGATCGCTGACGACATTATATCGGGAGATGGTAAGTCCTAGATATGAAAGTCTTTCCCCTTATTCTTATCGCGTTGTATAGTTCATGAAACCATGTTGGGCCTCAGGAAATCGGAGGCCGGTGACGACTTAGTTGCCGCCACTAGGCGAAAGCAAATGCACAAAAAAGTACATGAAGAACCAGAGGAATGGAACGGCTTCGGTTCGTAAGACATGCTTTGATGCACGAGGATGCACTATACACAGTGCGTATTTTCCTCATCTTGAGTGGTACTTGGTAGCTTCCTAGTAGTTTCTAGCCTAGCAGTGCAGCTGCGACATCGCTTATGCATGAGAAACTACGTCCCATCATTTCCATAAATCGAAAGTCGAAAGACATGTTAGATTTCATTTTTGGCTGAGCTCGATCATGGTGGCTGTTCAGAGATGAACGTTAACCTACAAGGTTTAAATGATGTGATTTTGAGACTATGGGTCTTAGGCTGTCATATTTTTGTTTGATGCCACGATGCAAATGCCACGCTTGTCGCAGTCTAGACACGAGGAGTGATTGCCGCCCGAGGAAGATGCCGATTGAAAAAAAAACTCCCCAGTCATGACTATTCCTTGACACTGTACTTAGTTGTTGCAAGAGTCTCGAAGCACCCGATGGTTAGGAAGAGTTTCACGTCTTTGTTCGGTTCCGGGTGAAACACAATAAATCTGCACGGTAGGGACTAGTTTAGAACTAAAAGTGAAGCGAAAATAGCCTGGAAATAGAGTCACATGTAAACTCCGACGCTGGGCAGAGCCGGTAGTATACTTATATGCACATAAACTTTGTGATATTATTGTTGATTTATCGACTGGCTGATAATACCAAATATTATACCCGACATGCTATCGTCTCCACCATCCCCCATCAGAGCTCCATTGACCATTTCTACCGTCGCAAATGCACTCGTAAAACTACGACGGAACACGTCAAAGACTGAATTCATCGACTCTACTTCGGGCGAGCCACAGACTCACCCCTTACTGCGAGGAGAGGGTGTTACGTCAAAACGCAAGGTCCCACTGGTGCAGAGCGACCTGTTCTTTTGTAGGGATGCAGTGGATGTTCCAAAGTTGTTGAGGGGGTCGAGAGCAAGCTTGTTGGAGAGAGCAGAGAACATAGGTGCGAATGTATTGGTAAACGAAAGGTGTGTGGAGCTCGTGGAGCTCGTGGAGTTCTGCTGCGCTTCTGTTGCTTACTATGCTTTGAATCAGCTGGGAGTGTTCAATACGTGTACCAAGGGACAGACGACACGGATCTTACAAAGTTCAGGTTCGTCCTTTGTCTGCTTTGAGTCTCTGAGATCCCAAATCTTATTTGTCTAGGTCCGCTACAACGCCTCGGCTTCGCGATCGTCCCTCCCAGATCCTCAAAAACCAGTTGCCTTAGACCGAGTCCAGAATGTATCAGGACTCATGACAATCGTGGACCGCGAAGAAGTGTCACTATGAAAGTGCAACGCCGGAACTCGTATGGTAATCGTCTTTGCAATCCTTTCTCCTGCAGTCATTCTCGTTATTATAGCCGCATCACCATAATCGCATGCATTGTACTCTAGCAATCACCGTAACAGTCTAGTATTGTATTCATCTCATTTATCTCTACTCCACCCTCTTTCATCATGTTTTCTCAGAAGCCACTGCGACATTTACATATCGTTAACTTATTCAATGTACTCAAAATGTTCGCTGCTTCAGACATGATACCAAATTCCTGTGCTACATGACACAAAAAACATACATCATTAAACATGTATTCATTTGCTCGCCTCTTCGAGTGTTTCACCATCTCCTATTATCATACGGATCATTTCGCGGGGAGTAGCCTCCTGGCGACGGGAAGGAAGCCTGTTGTTGGTCCCGATCATCGTTATCGAACGCATGTTGCTCATAACGGCTACCATACACCGGCGCTTCGGGGAACTCGTGACCGTGGGTGCCACGATGTTCGTCAAGGAATTCACCTGGAGGTGGGCCGCTTACTTGCGGACGGTGTGATGTAGAGTAATCACCTGCAGGTGGAAAAGTTGGTGATGGAATGTTTGGCGGCGGATAGCCGCTTGTAGGTCTAGCGCTCGGGTACCCGCCTATAAATGGAGCATTCGACGACGGAGGTGGATATCCGCCGAAAGGTCTGGCGCTCGGATACCCACCAGGCACACCCTGCACGTTCTGTGTGTACGTGCTGCTCGCGCTGGTGAATGATGATGACATGGAAGGGGACGGCTGCACGTAGGACGGTGCGTACTGGCTCTGGGCAGGAGGCGAATGGAACAATGGCCCACTCTGCGAGTGCTGCGCATGCGAACCAGGGGCATATGCCGCTGACGGTGGCAGTGGGGCTGAAGGAGGCGCGTAGCTCGAGCTGGTAGTTTGTACAGTCCCATACGAGACGGTTGTCTCTGGCCTCGAGTAGTAGGAACCGGGCTGCCCACTGGACTGACCGCCCTCTCGTCCCGTCCCCGCAGACCCACCCACCATGTTCATCAGACCCTGCATCTGTGTAGCACCGGGAATCCCCTGCGCAAACCCCTGGATGCCCTGCTGCATCTGCGCATTCTGTGCATGAGAAACGGGAGCACTCCCATCGGCGGCTAACCGAGTGCTGTTCTGCGCTCGCACCGATTCCTTCGTGAGACGTGCAAGTATGGCGTGCTGATTACGCCCGAGACTCTGCACCCACGATCTCATGTATTCCAGCATTTCATGCTGGACTACGAAAGAAGACTGGTGAAAGTCGGGATGGAAGCTGCGGATAATGATCAATCTGTGCCGAGAATATGAAAGGAAAAAGACATACAGGCACTGCAAAGCCTGATCTGTGACCTGGTTCACATCGAGTGAACTGTCGTCCCAGGCCTTCGTAACCAAATTCACAGTATGTTTCTATGACAGTGCTGAGCGCAGCGGTTTCATGTGTCAGAGAGTAACTCACAAGAATGATTTTTGCGATATTACCGGCAGGTTCATTTAGGATCAAGTTCTGGAAGCATTACATTTGATGAGTCAAATGATATTGCGCAGCTCCTCGAGGAGAAATGGAGTTTACGTACGAAGTGATCTTTGCTAAGGAAAGAATGCGTGGGGTCGCTCTGTGGGGTAAAGGGGCGATAAGGAATTATTGCCGCACGTGTCAAAGTCATTCACACTCACAGCGTACGGGTTGTTGAACACCTGTCGGAGGAAGAGACGTCAGTTGATGTTTACATCAAAATCAGGAAGTAGGGAGAGATCGATAAGCGAGCATGATGGCCAAGAGTGATGCGACAAAAACCGAACATCGGGTTCTGGAGAGATTGAAAGCGAGGCAACTCAAGATCAAAACGCGGAGGGACACGGAAGCACTCGCGAACCAAACACTCCAAATACTTCCTTAGTGGGAAGTACTCACCTCATATTGATCATGCTTGTTGATAACCTCCGACGAGGCCGATGATAGTCCAGCCGTCGCAGTCTCCAGGATTGGTTTCAAAAAAGGCTATGTCCCGAGTAATCAGCAACCACAGCGGGGAGGACATATTTTCAGCAAATTCCCTACCTCCAAAGTAGTGAAAACGAACACTATTGGGAAGTCATCAGTATGACCTAGCCATCAACGAGTCGATTATGAACCGACCAGAAATTGAATCTTGAATCTTCTCTACAATCGAGTTCAGTCCAGGGATCTTCTCTGTAGCATCCATCAGTACCAGGGGTGCTTATCGTAAACAATCAAATTCACCCAACGTCCCCGATATGCCTTTCATGACTTCGAAAAAGTGAGACATCAGTGAGGAGCATCGAATCAAGGGCATACCAGAATCTCTGAAGCTCAAGATCTTCCACAGCACGCTATGCAACTCTTGCGGGCTCATGTCCTCAGGCCGCCTATCCCCACGTTCCATCCCAGTGCGCATGCGCTCGATGCCTTCCATATCGCCGCGCATCTTATCACCACTTCCACCAGGAAGTTTAAGGAAAGCATCGCGGAGTATGGCACTCGACGAATTAGATTTAGATCGTGCACGATCAAACTCTTTATTGAGATCCGTGACAGAAGCTTCACTCTAGAGAATGAATGAAGATGAGAATTTTTGATGTATACCCAGATCAATAATCTTACGATGTGATCGGTAGCCTCTGGACGAAAGTAAGTTTCAATAATCGCCACTAGGACGAGAGGTTATAGGTGCATACCTCCAAGCAGGCTGTGAATAAAATCACTCGATCCAAACGTTCCTGAACAGAAATCATAGTGAGCGTGGTTATTCCTGACGATACCATAGCATGAAAAGACCCACCAGTAACGATTGGCGCGACCATCTTTCCGTTATGTGCTCGCACTCGTACGGCATCACCAGTATGCACAAATACATCACCGTGTCCCATGGAAACAAGAGCAAGCTCGCAGAAATTAGAGTGCGCAGGGAAGTCTTCAAGGGTGTGGAGCTATTCAAATAGATCAATTGGTGTTGCGATAAAACCAGTGCGAGTTGTTCATAGCAAAACAGTAGACACCGACGACGGGCAGGACTATATGCTACAACGTATGTCGCACGGTCATCGCACATATTTGGTGCATCTATGCGCCACAGGTAGAGATTTTTAACTGAATGTTCAACTTACAGCTTGTCCGAGGAGCCTAAACGCCTCGTATTGATCCGCGTTATCTCCAGAACTCTTATATTTCCTGCCGAGGTAAATGCACTGCTGGAGTACTCTACGCACGAGGGACTTAGATGTATCCCAATGGCCATTTTCTGTCACACCCATGAGTCACTTGAGGTCAAAATAAAATCGAGGTGAGGAGACGAACCATTTGCGATATAGTTTTTCATTCCTGTCTGCGGATCGATGGCGAGTTCATCAGGCTGGAAAGAATAAAGCAGGTGAGTAGGGTAAGTGATAGGTAACCAAAAACAATAAGTACGTGGACAGGGCCGCGCAGTCTGGGGTCATACTGCCGTGCATCTTCTCCCTCTCCATAACCTTTCGGGTTATCAATATGTTCTGTCTGTGTAGTGCGCATTGATACGCCATGTGGTTTATATGTCGCGGGGCACTTACTGGTAAATATGCACCCAGTCTCTCTGGTGTAACTTCAAATTCCCCAGTGGCATATCCATTGGCCTGAAACAGAATAAGAGCAAGTTTTAAGGGCGACGACCGCACATGCCATAAACCCGAGCACCATAACTAAATTGAGGATCGTCTGGAAATTCGTAGATTGATATTTTGAAAATTGAGAGGATAATTATCATGACGTACTTGCAGATTCGTTTTCTTCAGTGTACTGATGTCAACAGCCTGTCAAATGTCATTGAGTTGCCAAACTTTCAAGCATTAGAAGAGTTGTTAGTTTACCTGGCTGTAATCTCTCAACCAATTGCTACATGCCGGTTGATGGATTAGATTACGAAGAAATACGTGTTGGCATCTGCAAATACACACCCAAAATATACGCGCTTAATGTCGAGGCCACCAAACTTGGGACCCTTTCCAATGAGACTGGAAAGTGCGAATCCACCAACCCCCTTCTTCACGAGGTCTGCAAGCGCATCCTCCTAAAAAGGGTGGCGATCAGTACGGCAGCCTAACGATTAGGTTGAAGACCGCCTACGATATCACCATGCCTAAATGCCTTGCCTTCGACAAATGCATATCTGCCAAATCATGAGTGAAAGAAGAACATAAGGAATGGACTGTGCTGCTTTACGAAGGAATGTTGCCTGCCCCAAAGGCGTGCACACCATTATTTGACAAACAGAACACAAGGATAAAGAGCAGTAGAAGAATACTGGCTGGCATCGGCGTTTAAGCGAAGATGAGGAATTACTTCAACCAACCTGAATGGCTGCTGCGCTATCTACTTATATGTCGAAGTGGAGAAAACTGGAGCCGTTGCCCCTTATGAATAGTCTTGGCCACGAGCCAGCCAAGTGAAAGTTCGTCACCGGCAATAAGGCTATGTCGTTATGGCTTTCTGATAACACGTCGAGCTAATAAACAACGTCCGAATCGACATTAATTATGAAGCCTCAGGTGCGTCTGTAGCAAGATCCCTTGACTACTACATCAGGTTTGCATAAGTTAGTTTGCTTGGTGAAACTAGACAAGCCATCAGATGACTGGTGAACGTTAACCGTAGATATGAATGAGAAGTCAATAACCTGCCTAGATCAGAGGGCTTAAAGCGGGGCTTATAAAGTCCCATGCATCATGGTCTTTAACCTAAGGTCCTATGCCGCGATGAAGCAGTTGTGTGATCTGAAACTTGACAATGCGCGGGAACGGGACGCCACGTGATTTGTCAGCATTCGGCAAAGACCGGTGTAAAATTGAGTCTGTTGTGATTTTTCTGTCTACGCCGTCTCTCGCATCCTCCGTCAGTATAAACGCGGCTTCTTGCGTCTGTTCGTTGTAATCTTTAGACTCCATTATCACGCACTTTTGATTCCCTTCAGGTCAGTAAAGTCGTTCAATTTCAGTCCTTGGGTTAAAAAAAAAACAAGTCTCAGCATCATTCCCTCATAATGACCAGCTCTTCCGCTACTTCATCTCCTTCTCAGATTCATCAGAACGTCGTTCCTTCTGAAGTCGGATGGCAATTTGTTCCTCAGTATTACACTTTTGTTAACAAGCAGCCCAATCGTTTGCATTGCTTCTACACAAAAACCTCAACCTTCATTCATGGTACGGAGGGCGAGGATGTCAAGGCATGTTTTGGCCAGCAGGTATGCACTATTTTTATCTATCCATCGTTTATAAGGTCTTACAACTAGCGTAGGAAATCCATAACAAGATTACCTCTCTTGGTTTCGACGATTGCAAGGTCTACATCCACTCAGTCGACGCCCAGTCTAGTGCCAATGGTGGTATCATCATTCAGGTCATCGGTGAAATGTCAAATCATGGCGACCCTTGGCGCAAGTTCGTGCAGACCTTCTTCCTTGCAGAGCAACCAAACGGTTATTTTGTCCTCAACGACATCTTCCGCTTCCTCAAGGAGGAGACCGTCGAAGATGATGCCAGCGAACCTGAAGCTTCATCTACTGCACCTTCTGAACCTGAACCAGAATCAATTCGCGAGCCAATTATCCCGTCTCCTGCTACTGCTACTGTTCCTGCCCTCGAACCCGAAGTTGAAGAGCCAACTACTATGGTTCCTGAGCCCATCTCCCCACCACCTGAGCCTGAACTTGCTCCGGTTGAGGTCAACGGTTTCCATCACGAGCCTGAGATCAAACGGGAGCCTACTCCTGAGCCATCCATTCCTGAAGCTGAGCCAGAGCCTGAACCTCCTGCTCTGATTGCGCCGCCACAAGCGCCTGCACCTCCCCCGCTTGTTGCGCCGCCACCAGTGCCCACACCTCCTGCTCTGGTTGCTCCACCACCAGCTCCTGAACAGGCACCCGCTCCTCAGCAACCAGCTCCTGCACCAAAACCTGCAGCACCAAAAACGTGGGCCAGCCTCGCTGCCGCCGACTCTAAGCGCTGGGGCGCACAGGTAGCCACTGAGTCGAAAGGGATGTCTGAGGTCCCGGCTTCTGCAGCATCCCCAGCACCGCCGGCTAGTAGTGCTCCTTCTCCTGCTCCACGGAGAGAGCACTCGCACTCGCACCCTCACTCGCCTATCGCTTCTGCCAACGCACTCACCACTCCGCAGTGCTTTGTCAAGGTATGCCTTACTTATATAACTATCCATACACACACTCACTACTTTTTTTATTAGGGTGTCACTGATGTCGTGTCGCAACAGCAACTGATAACCCTTCTGGCCCGCTTTGGCGCTGTCAAGGACGTCGAGATCGTGCGCAGCAAAGCTTGTGCATTCCTCGAGTTCACCAGCCTTGAGGCTGCTAAAAAAGCGATCATCGCCTCGCTTCCCACCAACGCTGGTGGCGAGGGCGGATTGCGCTTCGATAGCCCTGAGGGCAACGTCCGGATCATCGTTGAGACCAGAAAGGAGCGTGGCGACCGGCCTATCAGTCGGCCAAGGGGTGGTGCGCCTAATGGCGAGTCCAGGGGTTCATTCCGGGGCCGTGGCGGACCTCGGGGTCGTGGCGGCCCTCCGCCACCCAAACAGTAAGAATGCATGTGCATGGTGGTTCGGAGGGGTGAGGGGTGCTTATCTGCGTGGTATACTTGTTGTCCTAAGCTTATTTCATTTGCTTTTGTCCATGTGGTGGACGTGATATAATGCGACAATCACCCTCGTACTCGTATGTTTTGCTTGCTGTCGTGTTTTGGTAGTGATTCGGTTAATGAATTCGGGGGTCTCATTGTGTTGATCGCCGATGTGACGTCTTAGCTACTTCGTGCTTCTACATACGTATATGAAAGCATGTTTTTAACTATGTAGTACTTGATTGTGGCATGCATCATGCATTCGTCCCTATGCAACACTAGTACTGTCATTTCAAAATTCTTGTTTGGTCAAGTTTGACGATCTCCACGTCTTGAGCACGTCGTCAATGGCATCGACGGAGCCAACGCACGAAACAGTCATCAACCCTGAGCTCTTCAACCAAGAACACCAGAAAGACCAAGATACCTCAGATGCCCAAGCTCAAATAATCGCATCCCTCCGTTCCCAAGTCACCGATCTCTTCTCGCAAGTCACCCAGCTCAACGGCAAGCTCGTCAAGTCCTACGACCGCGTCTCCGACCTCGAAGATCAGCTACACGATTGTGAGAGCTCTCTGCGAAATGCGAGTATCACTGTCTCATCGCTCGAGCTTGAGCGTACCCACCATCTCGCTGCGCTCGATACAGGGCTGCTCGTCGAGAAGGAGCATGTCACTGCTGAGCTGAACAGGCTTATGGAACGTGCAACGGAAGAAGCTGCGCAGCGTGGGCAAGCAGAGACAGCCAGGAGTGATATTGAGAAAGAACTCGATGATCTTAGTGCATCGCTGTTTCATCAGGCGAACACGATGGTCGCAGAAGCACGATTGGCGCGGGCTAAGAGCGAGCGCAAGGTGCGCGAGGCGGAGGAGGCGCTAAAGGGAGCAGAGGAAGCTGTCAAAGTGATGCAGACTCAAATGCAGACTCTGGAGGCTGACAAAGAGGGTGCTGAGCGTCAGGCGGAGGAGGCGCGACTTAGTATGGGAAAGGGCAAGTGGGTCGAGCGGGATGCGCATCTGGCTCAGCAATATCCAGGAGATGTACGGAAAATGCGTTTGGTGACCGTGCATGTCCCCTATGCAGAGTTCATTGCGTTTGTCACGCACCTTCGGGGACTAAGGGTTTCACAGGTCACTTCACCTGTTATCTCCACACTTCTGGGTCTACCCTTCCTCGCACGGTTGCTCACGGAGGATTCGTAAGTGGCTCACGCGTCTTGTTCTCCGATCCATCTGTTTATCGTGATCTAGAGAACCGACCGTTCGGCTTGACCTGGCCCCTTCATTAAACTGGCTCTCCCGACGGAACGTTCTAACAGCGATCCACACAGGGATGCTCATTGTCGAGCCGGTGCCATTCTCATCACTTGTGCAGGAGCTGTATCCCCACTCCCAAACGAACACACCCGTTTCCATTTCATGCGCTCTTTGCGGGACGGCAATAGTGCGCGCCCAATCGCACGAAACACCCCCAAGCCACCCACTCGCGTCCCTCACGCGCAGCCGCAACAATATCCGCCTCACGAACGGCAACCTTTGGTTCAAGAATTCACTTTTCAACTCCTCATTAAGTCATGTGGGACATGACGCAGATATCGAGCAGCCTGAGCAAGTGTACGTATTCCGTCAGGCACCTGCCACCCCTGCCCCAGCTATCGCGCCTGCCTCTCTACCACTGCACACTTCTTCGTCTTCCACCTCAACGCTTTCCGTATCCAAGCCACCAGCACACCCCACGGGGGCAACCCGCACAAGCTCTACTCAAACGCAACAGCCCTATCCGTTATGCACATCTAATTACTGTCTCCTGCGCCTGCGGAGTACGTGTTCCCTATGGGCTTTTGTCCGCACATGCATCGTGGAGCGTATATGGGAGGAGGAGCCTGTTATACTCAATCAGAAGCCCGTGATTTCGAATGGCAATGGAATAGAGAATGCCCAAGAGTCGAATAAAAGGAACTCTTCGCCGGCTGCGAGTGCATTTACGCTCCCTGCGGGTGAGAAGCCGCCTGTGCCTCCTCGGCGCAGGCGGCTTTGGGAAATGGCGAGTGTATTTGGGGAGAGGGCTACTGGCTGGACTGAAAACAAGGACAAGGAGAAAGATAAGGAGAAGGAGAAGGAAAAAGACAAGGAAAAGGAGAAGGAAAAGGAGAAGGTCGAGGAAACAATTAAGAAAATTGCGAGGAAACTTCCGCCACCGCCACCTACCCACCCTTCCGTTCCCCATCTACCGGTCCAAGCACCCCCTCCCCTCACCAAAAGGAGCGAAGGGCGTGGCCATTCGATCGACACTCGCCCTGCCGTTTCAAACGACACTGACAAAAAAGCCGGTTCCGAAGCTGGGACATCTCAAGAATCGTTCACCACCCCCGTTGATGAGATGTCCTCCTCTCGCCCGTTTTCCGTAGATCTGTCTTGTCCACAAAAGATAACACAGCCGGAAGCGCCGGCTTCACAGCCAGAACGCCCTCCCTCCCCACACACCATTCCCCTGCCAGAGACACCCACGTCACCTGCGTTCCGTGCTACATCGCCACCTCCGCGCCCACGTTCTCGTGTGGCCTCTCCAGCTCCCTTACCTTCACGTATCTCTTCGCCGATACCTCATCGCGTCAGTACACCTATTGCTCCGAGTCGATCGAGAGCCGGCTCACCAGCTCCCCCACGCACGGGCTCTCCATTTACGTCTTCCAGGGCTGCTTCACCTGTACCAAATGGTGCTCCACCCGTCCCCAAGCGCGCTCCTGCACGAAGGGCAGTTCCCGTGCCCCCCACTGCTTCACAGACCGAAGTAAAGGAAGGGATTCCGATGCCTTCGACTGAAGTTAGTAAAGATGAGGCCCCATCGAAAGTTGATACGCCTGTTACTGAGAAGGAAGAACACAAACCATCTCCTCACCCTGAACGGAAAGTTGTGGTGGGTGAGGACGCTGTAGAGCCCTCGACGACCAAGCATAACATCGCCGAAACCCCCAACCCCTTACCTGATGCGAATATAAACACAGATCCGTTCCCCGAAAAGCGAGCATCCGTGGATGTTTCTCCCCACACCGTACAAGCGACTGTTGTCGACCCATCCTCCGAAGCTAGCCAAACCAGGCGCGCCTCCCAAGATTCCAGCACACACGGTAAATCTATTGACACAAGTAGTACAAAACGCTCTTCTACTACCGACGAGGAAGGTTACGCCGGTGACGCGACATGGGAGGATCGTACGTGGAAAGAAATTGTACGTTTGAAAGAAGACATGTTTTGGGCGCGCGTTGGGGGCGTGCGGTAGAGCTTAGTAAGTAGGATGGTGTGCTCGCTGCCACTGCTCATTCATTTCATGGTAGGATATATTTGTATATATACCACATGTGCAGATATATGCGTTGTTGTCTGGTCTTGTTGTCGAATTTATACATCTCATCATGACGCTATTGTAGGAGATGTAGGACATATTCCCAAGTACCTTCACACCTGATATCCTGTCCTTTACCAGAATATTCATATTCATGGTCCACCAGTCTATTGTCATGATGCCAATCATTCCAAAACCTAAGTGACCTTAAACCATCAAAACATAGCGTGTCCTGCCATCCACAGCATGCACACTATGCAGACTCAGATAATTGAACGTCAGCGGGAGCATCGATGGAGGATTCAGCTGCGGATTTCACTCTAAATCAGTGATAATATACAACTTGATTGCACACATCTGTGGTCGGAGTACTTCGGCCATGTTCTGCAATTCCACAGCCGTCCTGCTTCTCAGTCTTTCAGCGGATGTTTTTGAGACTTTGAGAAAATTGTGCTGAACGGGATGAGAATCATCTAAAAAGAGATGAAAGTGAGAGTGAATGCTGGGAGCCGGCCTATTGGTTAAGATTGGCAAGTGTGAAGGAGTCTTCTACTACTGACGCGACTTGGAAGATCGTATACGTTCGAAGGAAGACATATTGTGCGCGTGCGGTATTAGAACCTCCCCATGGAATCTTGTTCTTAAGCGATTTGGCAGTCAATTAAAAGGATAATCTCGGCAGGGAGCACTATAAGAAGGGCGAAGAACTAGACAGAATGACAATAGGCTCGAGACCAATCAAGCCAGTGGCAGCCTTGACATCTCAGACAGAGCATGTAGTAGAATCTCAGAATAGTCACGAACCTGGTCCATTCGATTTTATCGCCTCGAAACCTAGGTGACCTTGAAACCATCAGGGTATGGCGCGTCCGCAGCGGCACCCATGGTTATCAAGACATTGCGTGTGCTCGCATCCGCAGCACACATCACGAAGAGGTCTGAGAAGCTCTAATTCATTTTGGCGAAAAAGCCAGGAAGAGCCCAAAGTGATTTGTAGTCGATGGCGTCGTAGCCACTGGTATCAGAACCAGACTGCTAGGAATAAGTCGCCTCAGGCTGCATTGCTGCTATCGCTATAGCAAAGGGTGTCGTAAGTAGTTGACAACGAAGTCGGAACTTGGTTGCCTTGGCGGCAATCATGGGATGCAGTGGAACATACTTTTCCAGGGACTTATTGTTATTTCATTCTGCAACGAATCAATTGTTATTATTTCCTATTATATATACTCACTGCTAAACTTGGACGCCGCTTCTACGTACACAACGCACGCAAGATTATACTACTTTGTGCCTTGCTTATAGTTTTCTTGTCTTTCTTGTCCTCCACGTTCCCTCCTTCTCCCATTTATCTCTAGATGCCTGAAAACCCCCAGCAGGCTCCAGCTGTCAGCTGCAGCACCCTCAAAATCAAAACACGGTGCTACAGTCCCAAGCTCCACCCGCACCGAGGAAAGTTAGATTCAACGTCGGTATGTCTTCATCCTTGCTACTCATTCATTCAATTTAACAATGTCTTTCTCTCAATAGGTACTCAGTATCAGGTTCTCGATGTCGTAGGCGAGGGCGCATATGGTATCGTCTGTTCAGCTGTTCACCGGCCCAGTGGCCGCAAGGTTGCCATCAAGAAGATCGCACCCTTTGATCATTCCATGTTCTGCTTGCGGACACTCCGAGAACTAAAACTTCCTCAAATTCCTCAGTGAAGCTGGCGTAAGCGAGAATGTGAGCGTGTCTGCTAGCCATTCGTTATATTTACGTGCTCAGTCATAACTTTAAAGATCATTTCAATTTTGGACATTATCAAGCCTCCTTCTCTAGACGCTTTCAAAGAAGTTTATCGTGCGTAAAAATACGTTATTCAACCCACATGTCATTCAAACTTTCACACAGTGATCCAGGAGCTGATGGAAACAGACATGCACCGTGTTATCCGAACCCAAGACCTCTCAGATGACCACGCTCAATATTTCATTTATCAGACCCTGCGCGCACTCAAGGCCCTACATTCTGCTGATGTCATCCACCGTGATCTCAAACCTTCAAATCTCCTCCTTAATGCAAACTGTGATCTCAAGGTCTGCGACTTTGGGCTGGCACGATCAGTAAAGACCGCCGAACCATCAGGCACCGAAACCGGGTTTATGACCGAATATGTCGCTACACGGTGGTACCGAGCCCCTGAGATCATGCTGACGTTCAAGCAATATACTAAAGCTATCGACGTCTGGTCTGTTGGATGCATCTTGGCTGAGATGCTCTCCGGAAAGCCTTTGTTCCCCGGCAGAGACTACCACCATCAGCTCACCTTAATCTTGGATGTTCTCGGCACACCAACGCTGGACGAGTTTTACGCCATTACCACACGCAGATCGCGCGATTATATTCGAGCTCTTCCTTTCCGCAAACGCCGGCCATTTGCGCAAATCTTCCCCAACGCCAATCCTTCGGCTGTAGACTTCTTGACGAAGACTCTCGTAAGTCACGATCTTCTCATCTATTTGAGTGGTAGCTCAAACCTTTCTCTCAGACATTCGATCCTAAGAAACGCATAACAGTCGAAGAGGCTTTGGCTCACCCATACCTCGAAGCATATGTATGTGTACTTCTTACTCCTCGAACGCACAAGCTTACTAGTGATTCAGCACGATCCCGATGACGAACCAGTTGCACCACCGCTCGACCCGGAGTTCTTTGAATTCGATCGTAAGTACTCATGTTTGATAAGCGCGCATGCATATTTACCGTATTCGGCAGTGCACAAGGACGATATCAGCCGCGAACAGCTCAAAGAACTTCTCTACGAAGAGATCATATCCTTCTGTCCCGCCCCAATCACCTAAACACACCATCGCTGTCCATAAACCAGAGGATCCATATGTAATACTGTGCCGAGCGTCAAATTGAATTAGGGATAGAAATATGTACAAAATATGTTCTTTGGTGCCTTTTAACTGGTAGTCGTACTGCTTTGCTATGGACAGTACTCATTCGATTTTTTTGTGTATCTCTCCACAACCAGTAGCTCATCGCACGGATCTTGTAATTATCACACTTTTTGTCGCCGCGTCACCCAATGTTCAATATATGCAATTTGTTTGGATGACCAGTGCCTACACACATAGTCACTGATAGTAACCACTCGACGGAACTTGGGGGCCTGTGTGAGTATGTAGAATAGTTGAAACAGATCCGCAGTGTACTGCATTCATGTCAGCGGCATCACGGGGTGCTTAGTTGGGAGGTAACCAGGTTCCAGAAAGCTTCTGGACCTGAATGATGAAGGTCAACCTGTCCTCGAGCAGAGTCAACAGAAAACGATGTCACGGACATTCCAATACACACGTTATCGTCGGGCAACGGATGACTTTGCTGAAGAATGTAAACAATCAAACATGACTGCGAAAGCGAAAATAAGATCGCTGGAGTACGGGAGCGTGACACAGGGTAATTCCTACAACTTTAGCAAGTGCAGCGTAGACGAAAGAGAATGCATATAAACAACTGGTAAAACCGTACCAGATCAAAGCAATGCGACATGGAACTACACGCCAATATGTATGAAAACCATCCTCTGCTCGAGTGGCACTTTCGTCTTCACCGAGCACGTAGCACGGTTCAGTGCCCAGGCCGCCTTCGTGCAGTCTATCACACCATCCTTGAACATATTCTCATAGAAAGCTTCGACAACGTGTTTTGCGACAGCGTCGTCCACCACCCACAGCGTGCCAATGACGCTCTTGAATCCAGAAAACTGTAGTCCAGCTGCGAGGTGAATCACTTCGTCAGGTGTCTCCTCGTCGCCAACCGCGGTATGACACGCCGACAAGAATGCGAACTCAGCTTGCGGAGTGTCGTTCTCCATGATATCGAGCAGCGTCAGAGGTTCGTCTCTCATGGCGAAACGTGAATGGTAAGGCTGCTCGCGGTCCTGTTTCCCATGACAAGCGAGGTGCACCCAGGTGTTGCGTCGCAAAGCGTCGAGTGCACCTGCTCGCGTGGCGTCATCGCCAGAGAGAGTGGTAGTTTTGGCCGTCGTAGGGACGAGCTTGCGGACGAGCTCGAGCTCGCTGTCGATAGCCAAGAGCGCCCCGTCTTGCCCCGCATCCGGTACACTTTGTCCGATTGCAACAAAGGACGGAGTAGTTACATGTGTCTTCATCATCTGTCTAGATCTGATCTGAGCTGAAAGTGTCGGCGTATATGAACAGATATAAACGTCCTCCAGGCATAGTTCCCTCCCACGTCCGTCCGCCTTCGTTCGAAAGGGGTGAGCTGCGTGGAGAGGAATAGAAGTGAAGGTTGCAGTTGGACACAGCCAGATTCGAGACCGGCTCGTCACTCTGAGATCCCGCTGGAGGACGATGACGATGGGAAGCATGATCTCGTCCCATACTGTCCTCAGGAGGACTTGCAATTCCTTCCTCGTCTCCTCTGGTCGCATAAAAGATGCAAGTCGTATCTCCCTGGCAAAGTCGCTCTTGAGCTCTCCAGATGTGCGAGAGTGATGCGCGGGAAGAGAACATGGTGTGGTTCTCCCGAGGTCGGGACAATGATGGCGCTGTACGAATATCGACTCGCAACGAGAATGATGACTGGTCCATGACGTGCTGCCGCTTGCAATTCTGTATACGATGGGGGGAGCAGGAATCGCGAGAAACCTGGGATATTGCGAATTTCAGCTACTGCAGCTCCCCACTGCTCCTGAAGTCTCCTGTACTGAATTGCTGCTAGATCAGCAGCAACTCGGTCAGCGCTGCCGGCAGAACCCTGAGCATCAGAAAGAAGCTTGCTGAGTTCCGAGAACTTGTGAGCAAGGTTGGAATTTGTGACCTCGAGGTCTTCCAGCGGAGTCCGGAGTCGAGAGGCCAGCGACCACTGCTGGCCACGACCCTGCTCCAGGAGTTCGACTGCTTGTTGCAGATCCTCGCGACGTATGGAACACGAGGCTGCATCTACTGGCAGTGACCGTGCATCGCGAACAGCGGTTGCAGCCTCACGCCGTGAGATGATCGTTGATCGTGTCATCACGTGGTTGTCGAAAAGCTCCAAGCAGATTCGGTATGCTTCGAGAGCAGAGTCGTGTCGATAAACCTCAGCTTGGTGAGCCCAGTCTATAGCCTCTTTGATGCGGTGCGGAAATCCTTGAGTGGGGTGACGTGATGCAAGTCTGAAGTTCTCCACGGCGAGCGACAAATCGGCAAGGTCGTGTTGCACTCGGTAACGAGACAGATAGGCTTCCTGCAACACCATGTAGCTGAAATATCTATCCGGGTGCAGTGAAGACAAGGTCTCCAACGACTCCTGGCACAGTCGGATGGCCTCCTCGACATCTCCATTCCTCTGAGTTTGCGTGAAACGATAGCGGAGCGCCGAGCTCAAATTGTCAAGAGTTGTATGGCGACTGGGATGGCCATGCTGCTGTAACTGAAGTGATTCCCGGTACAGGTCGATGGCCTCGTCGAAATCCTCGCTGTCATCTAATTTGGCATATCTGTCGTGGAGAGCGAGAGCAAGGTTGTGGAGCATGGTCTCACGATATGGATTCCCAGGCGGGCACAACGTCAGTGCCTCGCGATGTAGGCTGATGGCTCTCATGATGTCGTTAGCATCACTGTGTTGAGTGAAACGGGTGCGGAGGGCAAGTCCTAGGTTGTCCAATGAGAAATCACGATATGGCGGGGCACAGGCGCAGCCCTTCTTCGTACAAAGAGATGGCTTCATTGAGGTCATGAGAGTTGCCTTGGTGATTGAAGCGGTAACCGAGTGATAAAGCCAAGTTATTCAGGTAGGTATAGTGTCCAGGATGTCCCTGGGGACACAGAGAAACAGCTCCACGACGAAGCTGTATACACTCGTCTAGGTCATCAATGCTACCGCGTTCTTGGAAGCGTCCTTCCACTGCCTGTGAAAGCTCTTAGAGGGCTTTTGGACGGTGTTCGCTGCTCAGAGTACAGAGGTCGCACAACTTGTCGAAAGTGAATGCCTTCATCAGATGCGTCGGTTGGAAGATTGTTGCATGCACGAATCACATAATCGATGCCATTTGCCCCTGCCGCAATCCTATGGAAGAAAGTGCCCTCTGGACAGAGGGGCAATAACTTGCAGGACAGTTGCGCAGATTCCTGGATATAAACGGTGGTGCCCTCCTCGCTGTAGCACCAAATCAAAGCTTGAAGGATGTGATAGATGGATAATGGATGATCGGGGTGGCCCTGCGGACGCAATGCAAGGGCTTCGCGAAATAAAGAAGTGATAGAGTCAATATTGTCTTGAGAGTCGTTTTGAATGTAGCCTTGAAGGCGGGCCCACGCGAGGTTAGTGAAAGCTGCTGCACGGTCAAGATGGCCGACCGGACACTGGTCCAGGACCGACTGAAAATGTTGTACGGCATCGTCCAGGTGAGAGACCGTGTTGCTTGTCACGTATGTGGCAAATCGTTCATGGCCCGCATCTGTGTTCCGAGCAATCTCACATTCACCGACGGACTGCAAGAGGTGTCCTGTCAGCAAAAAGCCAAAACCGTCGAGGTTGATAGCACTCACGTCAAGCAGTGCGCTGTCCTGAATGTCACTATCAAGTAGAACAGCGGCCTTCAGCGTGAGGGAAGGGTGAACACTAAGAACGGTCGGGAAGGAAATATCTACGAGATATGAGTATGTGTGCATGAGTGAGAAGGTCACTTACTGAAAGGCTCAATTCTATGATCGAGCAGCGCATCCCATGATGTTTCAAGTTTTCCAACGACTTCTCCATTGCCCAGCATCCGATCGAGCTCGAAGGAGGCCCTGATCTCCACCGATAATGCAAGTGACGTATCTAATGATCTAGAGACCAAAGATCAGTCCTCGACTTGTGTCTGAAAGTCTCGATGAACTTGTACAAGGTCACAGTATCGGCCCACACTGTAGATTCGTCGGATAATAAGACTCCTATGGCTGAATTCCAGCGCCTGCTCGAGTCGAGATTGATGGACATGTAGATGCCTGCGGGAATGCGCTGGGAGGGAACTTTAAGATTTCTCCCGCTGATGACTGTAGACAGAGTGAGGATCACGAAACAGAAACGGAGGTGGTATGAAGCGAGTCACGTTCGAGTTTGATATACCGGCCTTCTAAGGTACCGGGCATGATAGTGCGATGAAGCAAAACGACAAGGATCGAGAATGGCCCGGGGCGGCGTGGCGGCGTGATGGACAATGACACGTGAGGGGACTGTGGATGAGATTCGGGTAAGACTCAGAATCTCAGATGGGAGTTCAAACGTTTAGGTCATGCTGCATGTTGTCGATGGCAAAGCGGCATAATAGAAGTACGACGCTATATGTAGTATTAACCTTGCATATGACCGTGACGTACTTGAAGCATATGCATCTTCTCATCCCGAAGATTGTCTATCGCAGAGGGTGATAATATAAAGACTTTAATGAAAAATGTCGTGGGAGTCGTTGGGTCGCTATCGTGCGTGGAAGGCCCTCCTCAAACTGATCATCGGTAGAGACATGCATGTTCAATGAATGAGGTGAATGAAAAAGGTAAAAAGTGAAGGCGATACCAGGGCTCGAACCTGGGTTTCGGGAAATCAGCGCTTGTCAGAATCCCGAGTGATAACCACTACACTATATCGCCTTGGATGAGTGTCGTAACTCCACGCGATACGTACTCATTGGCATAAGTAAGGCTTCTACTTCTTCGGATCGTCACCTACTCGAGTTTGCAATTTCACCTGGACAGTTCGATGTACGTCACCTTCAAACACGCATGACAGTATATCCGCAGGAGCACCCCGAAGCTGTGGGGCAGGTGGCTATCATGCCCGTGCGGCGTGCGCCCATGCCTCACCAACAAAGATTACCCTGTGGGGATAGTACCCAGGAATAGTTCTTTGATGCGGGGGCCAAAGCCCAGCGGACCAAGTTATGTAAACTTATTCCGATTTCGCGTGAGATTTCTTCTCATCAGCTGGCCCGGGCATCATTGTAGCGCCTCCATTTTGTTTGAATTGCCGTGGTACAGAAACAGCTAGCAGCCGATGACATGGCAGTCCACCTGACTCGTGCATTATAAACGTTCAAAGTCTTCGGATCTAATGTACCTCTTGTTCTCTCGCTTCTGCGAGCGCTCGGCCAGCATCTTTAATATCGCGAAGCTGCTCGCTACGTACTTCGCTCACGTGCACGAGTCACCTTGGTCTACCTCGGTCCACTATGATTGACGAAGAAAAACACCCATCTTCCGATGAGAGGGAAACCAGATCCACAAGTGACGCTGGCGGCAATAATCCCATCGCCACGTCTGATGAAGAGAAGAGGCTCGTGCGCAAGCTTGACCGTAGGATTCTGCCCATAACATGCCTGCTCTATCTCTTTGCTTGTGGGTGAAATTTCATCATGAGAGCCGTCTGACATGTTGTACTGACGGTGAATCAGATCTTGATCGCACGAATCTTGGAAATGCACGCCTACAGGGACTGACTGAGGAGAACCTTGGTGGCGACCCTACTGGTACACTGTATGATTGGGTCAACTCGGCGTTTTTCTTTTCGTATGTGAGTAATACAGTTATATTTTATCGCCCTAGTTTTGATTTATTACTTCCCAGATTATTTTTCAAGTGCCTGCAACGATAACCTCAAAGTTGTTTCCACCATCCTATTGGATAGCGTGCGCGGCTATTGGATGGGGTATATGTTCCACGTTAATGGCAAGTCATCCTGCTGCTCATCTTTATGTATACATTCTGTCTCTTCTTAAGATCATTCCTTAGCTACTAGGAACGTCTTGTTCATGAACAATTCCTCCTGTGACGTATCTATCAACACTAGTAATTTACCAGCGCGTCAGAGCGGCCAATTTCTGCCGTAAATTCAGTGACGTGTGCTGATGACTTGATGTTTGATTTATTTTATCTGCAGATCAAATAGACCTTTCCGACTACCCTGTTTGAATACCCACCTGACTTCTTTCACATTCAACCATTTTGCAGCCTCTGTCTTCTTTATTGCCAACTTTGAGCCCGAACTATTGCTCATGATGCATGCTATTTCTTCTGCAGGCAACGACATTCAACTTTGGAAGTCTCATAGCCGCCCGCGTTTGTCTTGGCATATTTGAAGCTGGCTTTGGCCCTGCAATTCCACTTTATTTTTGTAAGTCATGCATCACTCAATAAACCCGTGGAGAAACAGGACTCTTAACACAACCATACAAGCGTTCTTCTACACTCGCACCGAAATGGGCCTGCGCATGGCATACTGGTTCGGTTTTGCGGCGGTTGCAGGTGCTTTCGGTGGGCTTATCGCGTTCGGTGTGCAGCAAGTGGGGTACGGACCGTATATCGCTGGCGTAGGAGGAGAGTGGGACTGGAAAGTCCTGTTTCTTATTGAGGTTAGTACCAGTGTTCCATGTTTGGTGAAGGGACGAGTGGTATTTTAAGATGTTGATCCGCTCGCATTTATCTGGCCGGGTGTCATGGTGTTTTACATTCTGGGATCTTGTCATTTTCGGCTGATGTTTCAAATCTCCCTGGTCTTTGACGGTATACTAATACCGTTTGCCTGGACCATACCGCGCAATGTCTGCTGTGCTAGCCTCTCTTGCATTGCACTTTCTCCCTGAGAGGCAGGCATGCGAGTGGTACTATCTAGCGCTTTTTTAGAATGCTGTAAAACACCTGTCAGGGTTATTCCGTTTTTTGATGTGCTTTGTCCTTTGTAGACTTATTGGCTAACGATTCGGTTGTTCCCAGGGAATCCCGGCTCTTCTTCTTGGTGTTCTGACTTTCTTCGCGCTCCCTGACCGACCGGAGAATACTAGATACTTGAATACGAGAGAAAGAGAAATTGCAATGGAGCGCATGAACAGGGGCACGAGCGCGGATATTGGTGCTGTAATCAACAAAGGCAAGCCAATTCCCCATCCTCACACTATGTAGCGAGGGCTCATAGAATTGTCCTACCCCAGAACACATCATGATAGCTCTCCTAGATTGGCGTATATACACCGGTGGAATGATTTACTTTGGCGTGAACTGCGCTCTGGCAAGTATTTCGGCATTTTTGCCAACGATCATCACGACTTTTGGGTACAGTGTGTATTACCTTGTGGTTTGATGGAAGGTATTCTTTGTTGATATTTTCTTTCCAGCCAACGCGCTCGCTCAGTTACTCACAGTACCGCCATATGCAGTGGCTGCCATCGTCCTCTGTATGACATCCTACACATCCGATCGCATGCAAAACCGTGGCTTAGCGGTTGCAGGTGCATGTGCTGTCGGTGCTATTGGTACGTGGCACATAGTTTGATTTATGTTCAAAGTATCCCTCATGTGTCATTTCAGGCTACCTTCTTTTGCTTACAGTCCCCAACAATGTCCACGTGCGATACTTCGCCGTGTTCTGCATCACGAGCGGGACATATACTGCCATTGGCTTAATCATTGCATGGTGTACGCTCTTTATCACTTAACCACGCTTCTCCTCACAACAGCTCACGTTTTCAACAGTTGCACACAATCTCGGCTCTGAGACCAAGAAAGCGACGGGCATCCCGATGTTCATGGCGATTGGACAATGCGGGAGTATCCTCGGCTCGCACATATACCCTTCGACAGACGGCCCGAGGTACATGTACGTCCCACCCTTCTCCCCTCGCCCTGTGTATGCATGTGTTAATTGATTGTCGCTGGTGCAGCTCCGGCTTCGCTATATCTTGCGGCCTCGAGGCGTTTGCCACTGTTTGCGCGCTAGTGCTGTGGGTGTCATACATCTACGATAATGCGAAACGCGATCGCGAGTATGGGCGTCCGGAACCAGGTGCTAATGTGGATACAAGCAAATTGGCGGATAAGGTGAACACTATCTGCCTCTGAATAAATATACGCTGACACCTTCTGTAGGCGCCTATGTTCAGGTACATAGCTTAGTGAGGAGGGACGTACGAATTAGTGACAATTGCAAATATGTATCTATATATACATCACTCTTCCCTATGACAACCTAGTTGAATTATGCACTTGGAAGGGCATCAGTAAAATATTATATTGCTGAATGTAACGGCGCCTTGGCCGCGCCAGTCCCTGATATTTGACTGAAATACTTCAAGATGATGAGGCCATGACGTTGAAGGTAGAAAGGGGCAAAAGGAGTATGTTAGATGAATCGACTCAATGGAAACATGACCTAGGCCAGTCCGAAATTTCATTACTATGCATTCAAAAGCACCCGGACGGGCAGTCCAAGCTCCCGACAAATACGCTCCATGTGTTCTCGCTCCCTATCATTAGCATTATCACCAAACTCGGCATCCGTTTCTTCCAAGGTCTGTACAACATTGTTAGTTATGTTCGACAAGGCGTGCGCGCGTAAAAAAACATACCCGACCCTTGGTCTCTGGGAAGAAGAATACTGTAAAGCGAGTTGAGCGTATTATTTAACACGATTGTGGGGTTTGACGTACAAACTGTGAGTAACGCGGCAAGAGAAAATCCAGCAAAGATAAAGTACGCCATCCCCCCCACATCCAACATTATTGGCGTAACGAGCCCAATGACACTAAAGCATATCAATACAAAAAAGACAGGGTGATCAAACCGCGCACAAGTTCGCTAACCACGTGGTGGATGTAGTAATGGAGATGCCAGTGGACCGGAGGTGCAACGGGAAAATCTCGCTGGGAATTACTGGCGAATACATTAAATTCTTGAAGAAGGTGAAACGAGCAACTCACCCCATCCAATCGGGGCCCACGAGTAAGAGAAGTTGACATCGTAGATAAACACGAAGACTGTAAGATAGTTTAAGATGTTCTGTAGGTCATTATATCATAGTGCACTTACCAATGGCTGTGCGAGCCGCTGCTGCATGTGCTGGCCAATCCTTGCCGTAAACAGTAACAAGAGAACCCACAATTGCCAGGCAAGTAAAACATCCAGCGGCACCAGACATCAACAAAGGCCGCCTGCCCACACTATCAAGCAAAACAATAGCAGGTAAAGTAGCGAGCATCTTTGAATAATAATAATTTAGGAGTATATGTGACGTTGTCCATACTGTGGACTCACGTTTACAATTCCATAAACACCAGTGGCAAACAGGGAAGTAGTGTTTGGGTCGAGGCCCAGCTGGCCGAAAACTGCGGATAAGAGTCAACTCCAAGGTCAATCATTCTAATCTTTCGCGAAGCTTACTCGTAGGCGCGTAATAAATGATAGCCTTTAGCAAAGTAAGCGACGTTGGTTCCAGAAGGATGTGCCACGACTTACGTTTATACCCTGGCAAACCACAAATCACCAAATGATAAGAAAGACTGATTTGAAAACCCACCATAAATTGTTGGAACATCATAGTAAGGCAACCAACAATGAGACGCTTGGACTTTGGCCAGCTAGAAATCAATACCAAGTATTTATTGATTACCTGCCTGACTGGCCCCGCATTAGGATATGCCGCCTTCATGACCTCTCTTGCAAAACGAACTTCAGCCATGATCTCCAGGAATTCAATGCGGACCGAATGATTGTCAGCGGGCTTCCGGCGAAGACGCGACAGCTCCTCCAGAGCCTCCTTCTCGCGACCTTGCTCAACGAGCCAACGGGGCGAGTATGGCATGAAGAGCATGCCAATGCCAAGACACTGCGCTCCCGTAGGTATGAGTGGGAGGCAGAAGATATAGCCAACGCACCAAAGCAGGGAATATTTGGAACGCAAGTGGAATTCTCCACGACGCTTGAGTTTGACCAGTGCAGCCGCCAGGGGGGACATCAGTGTAAGGATCGAATGTAGGTCTGCCATTCAAAAGCGCCCCGGTGTATGATATTTGAGGGGCACATCGAGTTCCCCCGATATGTGATGTACCATATGCAAGCCAATCTTCCAGAAGTGAGCGCATACAGATATATGAAAGTTGACTGCTACACACAACTAACAAGAATCTACGTTTTGTGGTATCAAATTCATACACTCAGTGCTGGATGTTTCACTCACCCCAAATGTGATAGAGAGTTGTTGCAGAGAAACTAAAGATCCACGAATTTTGGCACTAGATATCTCAGCAAGATACATCGGGACGACGTGCGTCAGAGAACCGATTGCCAAGCCGGCCACAGCGCGACCGGCGAACAGATAAGCTATAGAAAGAATCTTCAGCAAGGCTGATAAATGTGAACGGGATAGAACTCACCGGAAGATGTAGCACCTGCCTGGAGTGAACTACCAAGAAGAAAGATCACAACATTGCATATTATATCTACCTTTCTCCCGATCTGAGCCATAGTCGATCACAATTTGTTCTATCTCGCCAAATGATATGTCTCACTTTGTCACAGACGGGGCCGTTCACAATAGATCCGAACCAGGCAGCTGAAATGCGAATCAGCTAACGGACGTTTGCAGCATGCCACATTGACTCACCGAGCAAAAGCGTGGAGACAAACCATCCCTAAAAGTTGTGTAACTCAGACAGGCACATTGAATATCTATTGGAATATTGCCCTTACCTTCAGCGTTGCATTCGTGTAAATCGCTGGGAACTTCGCTCCAAAAGACTCAATGGCGAGCACGTTGCTCACGACTCCCTGATGCGCAGTTAGACATCTACCTACCACTATAAGAAGACGTTTACTAACTCACCTGATCGTAGCCAAAGAGCTGTTAAATATACGTGACGAGGTTGAAGGCACGGCGTTACTAACGGTCGTTTATCTTGTAACGAATAACTCACGAATCCTCCAAGAGTCGAGAACAACGATATACCAAGTCTGCGCCACAAATGTATCCTATTATTCATATCCAATGCATCATATCTCTAAACCGCTCACATGAATTTATTTTCAAAAAGGCCTCTGAATCCAACACGACCTTCCGATCCAGCGTTCTCGCCCTCTTGCTTTGACTCAATCGGATTTAAACGTGGCGATTGAGGCATGTTCTTCCACGTGGAGCCTAGGAGGGAACTGGTATTCAGGATCAAAACATGCTGCGCCTTATAGCGGGATGATTAACTCTCGGTTTCAACCATCAGAAGATGTTATGACCAACAAGAAAACTCCACCTACTGCACTACGTCCTCCACACTCGCACGTTCATCTTACTTCGGTCCGTGATGAGTGGGGGAGAAAGAAGCTGCTCTGCGCATTAAAGCCCGCGGGATCTCGGAATCCATCGTAGAATCACTGGATGTTCTATCCCTCCCTGACGTGAATAAGTCATACAATGGTCTTGGGCAGTCGTGCCATGCTTAAGCTTCATGGAGAAACTGTGGACGTATGAGGCCTACTAGTAGGAGTGACTCGGATGAACATATGATATTGGTATCGGCGATAGTAGGCTATACTAGTAGCCTTATCATACACGACGATGCTAACTTGAAGCAGTCGTGTCGCAGACTCGCCACGTAGTGACAAGCTACTGGACTCGGCTCATCAAGCATGCAGAACTGGGGAAATTCTTCTGGCTATGACCGTAACACCGAGTCATAGCCCAGGGAATGCAAAAATCGCCCGTAGTGGCGCGAGAATGTTACCAGCGTACGTGAATCTGAATGTTATCATGAAGTTCGCGGGAAAAGCGTGCCAACCTGGAAGCTTGACACAACTTTTGAAAAGCCGACGCGTCTCGTAATGCACGGTCACAGTTTCCGGCAGAAATGTATTATATTGGACTGCGATATCATAGACAGCGAGAAAAATGACGTAAAAAGCAGAAAGGAAATCGTATGTGTAGAGATAGAGGATACTATAAAGAGAAAGAAATATAGGGAAGAAACAGCCACAACATCATGTACAGGGAAAATGAGAGAGATAGATGGAAAGACGGAGCCTGAGAGCAAGCAAATGGAACGATACGAGAAGAAACGGTATATAGGATAGAAAAAATAGGATGCAACTCAGGAATGGAGGTAAATGAGAGGGGTATACAACTAACGGTGAAGCCATGGATGGGATATATCGGCGTGGGGAATACAGCGCTCAAGTATGCAGAATACGAAGAGACGCCAAACAAGCACGTAGGCTTCAAGGCTTGCTCCAGAGAAGAGCTATGGAACGTTCGAATCAAAGATACATCCAAAGGAAAAGTACAAAAACACGTACACTTGAAGGGAGGGACCGTCAGAGCATCGTCGTCAAGGAAGGACATCGAGTCCAACGAAGGCATTGTCTCGCACAAGTTATCCAGCGATGAAAGCTGCACAGCAGTATTCAAAGCTTTCATGGAAGATGACGGGTGGAGAGGTTCTCGGTGACAATTGATGCTTCGCGCCTTATTCCGGTCAAGATCTGCGGGGAAACATTTAAATCAGAATACCTCCAGAAAATGCTAAGAATATATACTCTTGAAGGGAGGGACAAGAAGAACTTCATTGTCGAGGAAGGACATCGAGTCCAACGAGGGCATCATCCCGCACAATTCGTCCAGCGATAAAAGCGGCACAGCCGCATCCCAAGCTTCCGTGGAAGACGACGGGCGAAGAGGTTGACCTGAAACTTCGTGGCATTCATCAAGCCATGACATCGAGTCCAAGGAAGGCATCGGGTCATTTAGATCGCCCAGCGAGTGACACTGCACAGCAGCATCCAGAGCTTCCAAAGATGATGACGATGACAGGGGTTGACTGGCAACACTATCCAATGCGGCGTCGAGCCAGGACATCGAATCTAGAGAAGGCAACGGATCACGTAGATCGCCCAACGAGTGGAGTTGCACAGCAACATCCAGAACTTCCAAGGATGGCGATGACGACAGGGTCCGGGGTTGACCAGCAATACCATGTGAGACGTCATCGGGCCGGGACGTCGAGTCCGGGGCATATAATTTGGTAGGGGGAGTGACTGGAGACGAGGTTGGGGGCAACACCTGGTTGTTACCTAAAGAGTGGGTGGGTGAGGACGAAAGAAGTGGAGTAAGGAGAAGAGCACTGACTAAGTTCCCGCGCCTTGCCCTTGGCAGTATTGCTGTTCTTCTTCAGAGGTTTAGGCACCTTTGCGTTGTGCTTGACAGCACTGCCGCTCTTCTTGAGAGAAGGAACTCTAGGCTCCTGCACCTTGCCCAAGGTGGCACTGCCACTCTTCTTGAGAGTCGCAGACTCCCGGGGGGGACGGTTATCACAAGATGTGTCTATGTATGCCTTGTCTTTAGAATCGTCAACTGTAACAGCAAGAACTCCTTACCTTTGGATGGGGGATTCTTCAAGAGGACTCCTTTAGGCGCAGATGACACCCTCGTGCCAGGAGTGGGGATCTTTGAGCTCGGCAGGACCCTAGAAACCGAAGGCTTAACAGTAACCGGACGCCTGACGGAATCAACCGTCATAAGTGCCTTCGGGGTGGTGAACTTGATGGGGGCTCCAGCTGCCTTTGAGCCGACTGGTGCGGATGGCTCTGCAGGAGCATCTGTCAGTTAAATAAGACTTCGCAACTGATGAGCGAGAGGACATACGAATGTAAATTGATTCACGATCAATGAACCGAAGAGATCTAGCAGAGATTGAGATACCTGACCTTTGTTTCGGCGCAGCACTCGTTGGTGTAGGAAGATGTTGGGAGCCAGGAAGAATTCGTTGTGGAATGGCGCTAGCATCCACAAACGTAGCGCTTTGTGCAGGTTTGGAGTCGCAAACGTCTTGAAGTGAAGGAGGCAGCTTAGCTTGAGATAATGCAGATTCCAGAGCTGAGATCCTCGTGTGGTATAGAGAAAGTGTCTTCGGGATATCCTTGCGAAGGTCGGCAACATTGTTCTCCGTTCGGATTTGGTCCCTGACTTGAGAGATGAGTTGGCCATGCAGGCGTTCGTGGAAGACATCGAGTTCCTTGCGAAGGTCAATGACATCTCGCGCCGTTTTAATTTGGTCCTTAATTTGACAGGCGAGTTCATCGTGCAGACGCCCGTGGAAAGCGTCAAGTTCCTCGTTGTCCCGCGAGACACGAGAAGTAAGCTTATTGAGAATTTTCTTAATATCTCTCGAGAATTCGCGTTCTTCGTGGAGTTGTTTGCCGAGGTCGTCAATTTGGCGTTGCTGATTAGCGATGAGGGTGGCGAATTCTCTAGCCTCGAGGGCTATTACTTGTTCATGGCAACGAGTCTGATCTTTGACGGAATCGACATCTTGCTTAACAAGCTCCATCGTGGCACAGGGGTTCGTGATTTCGAGGTCGGTAGTCTGCTCGAGAGTCGCGAACGAGGAGGAGAGAACATCGACAACATCTGAGATTCGTAGGAATTGATGTACGAGGAAACCGATTTGACCGATAAGTATGATGAAAAGCTCGACAACACGACACGAGAATGAAGATGAGAAGGTGTGTGACATGGTATCATCTTGATTTATAGTTGATGTTGTATCGTCCAAGCTGGATGAATCGTCGAGGGCGTGGGGAGTATCGGAACCAGGAGAGGATTGTGCGAGAGCCGAAAAGGTACATGCTGCTGGACTGGCCAAACCAGTAGCGTATCTTGCGTCTTGGATAGGTGCGAGAACGAAGACGAAAGGAATTGCCTTCGTATAGTCGATCATAATGACGGCGTGAAGTGGCTTGAGGTAAGACTGCGAGGTAATTGCACGGCGTCGAAAAAATGAGAGCGAGGATGGAGTGCAACACAGAAGAGGAGTTAAAGATGGAAGTGCTCGCCTGAGCCTCCTTTATACCCAAGCCTGCCGATGAGTGACTTGTTTCATATCGCAAAGACATACCAGTCCAACCACAGCGTGTCAGAGGCCTTCGAAAGCGAACCGAACGTCCACAAGCCTGAGACAGCTTACTATTGGATTTTTGGCAGTTCGAACACTTGTCTCATACTGCAGTCCGAGAGCAGATTATCATGGTGAGTGTGCGATATTGCAAAATAGCACAGAGTGGGAATCACAGAATTTTAGACTGTTGGTCTGCTTTGAAATTGCATTGCTGATATGTCTGATTTCTAGTGTCACTAGAATTCGGCTGCAGAGGAAAATAAACTGGTCAGGACTCTACCAAATCGAACGCTCAGTCCCTGGGCTGTGAGCCCATCGACCTAGTCCAACGTACTACTAGATACTCTGAATGCAAAACGCAAATCAGCCTGGTAATGCAAATTCCCAAACAACAGATCTAACCTCTGATTTGGCTACTACCTAGAACAGTGGCGGATGGTTAGTTGGTTAAAATCGTATACATCAGTAGCTGTCACAACAGCGGCGATCATATGAAATTTCAAGCAGCTTGACCGTTGCCAGCAGCTGCAGTAAGACTTAATAAAAGACTAAAGTACCGTCTTCTTACTAGCTGACTAAGCGCGCGCTCCGGAGTCCGGGTACGTGGGAGGTCTTTTCCAAACTCGTATGTAAACATTCAAATATTCGCTCCTCGCTCTTGAGTTAATTATCAACCAAGCCCTGGTCAAGTCATGGCCGACGCAGGTAAGTTTCCTTTCACCAAGTGCTTTTACCGAGATCCTGCTTACCGCCTTGAATAACAGGATTTTTCAAAGGCACTTCTGCAGACCAGGACCGTCGCTTCTCTGACAAAGAGTTGAAGTTGTTAAAGTCTATGAAATTTCCATCAGAGTTTGATAAAAAGGTGCGCTACCCAAGTCTGGTGCTTTAAATCTAATTCCTATCTCGTTTCTCAGGTGGACCTCAAAAAAGTAAATCTCAACGTCATACGCCCATGGATCGCCAAAAAAGTCACAGAACTCGTTGGCTTCGAAGATGAAGTGGTCGTCGAGTATGCCATGGGTCTCCTCGATGACCCCAATCATACCGTAAGCCCTTTTACATGTCCAAGACTTTTCCGTCTCCATTGCATTTTCCCTTAGACTCCAGACCCAAAGAAAATGCAGATAAACCTGACAGGTTTCCTCACGGCATCGACACCCTCATTCATGACTGCTCTCTGGTCTCTACTGCTGGAGGCTCAGGAGCATCCCGCAGGCGTGCCACAGACGTTTGTGGAGGAGAAAAAAGAGGAAATGCGCAAAGCCCGCGAGGGTGACGTGCGTGCCATAGGTGAGAGAGACAGGAGGGTCCGTCTCGACGAGATAAGAGACCAGGAAAGAGGTGAACGTACAGGCCGCGGGCGCGGAAGGGGTAGGGGCAGAGGCAGAGGCGGATTTGAAGGTGGTGGCCGAGGCAGAGACAACGGTTGGGGTGGACGTGGTGGCGGCGTAAGTCCATTCAGTGTTTGTTTGAGCCTTCAAGACTTATATCATATAGCGTCCTGGTCGCAGGATATCTCGTAGTCCACCGCCCCATCGCAGGCGCTCCCCATCTCCGAACTCTCCATTTGACGCAAGGAGTTCCCGATCTCCGCCTCCTTCCCTCAGACGTTCGCGCTCTCCGAGGCGTTCCAGATCTCGCAGTCCTGTGTACCGCCGAAGCTCCCCTCCGCCCCGTAGATCCCGGACGCGCTCACCTCCCCTTCGTCGCCGACGCTCCTTGACTCCTTCTCCTCGCCGCCGCAGACGTTCGCCATCGGTTGAATCTCGATCTTTGTCGCCTCCGCCACCAAGGAGACGGAGACGGTCTCCCAGTTACTCGCGTTCGCCTCCACGAAGATTCGGACGAGAAAGAAATAGCAGAAGTCCCCCGCTTCAGCGTCGTAAGCTATCGCGTTCACCCTCTCTCGCTTCGAGCCAGTCACGGTCTGCGACGAGATACGCTCGTCGCAGGAGTCCGAGTCCTCGTAGGCGGGTCAGCATCTCTCGTTCGCCTGTAAGACGACGGGTTACTCGCGATGAAGCCGGTGATGGCGGGAAAGGGAAGCGTCCGGCGAGGCGTAGTCCTTCGTCCTCGCGTATGGATGTTGATAGACTGAGAATCACTGACGAGCCCCTTCCGCAAAATGCCAGAGGTGAGCTGAAAATCAAGGGTCAGGCTAGGCGAAATAAGTGGGATAATGCAGACAGGGATGACGTATGCTTACCTTCTTGATGACTTGTGCTCAGCCAAAGTTGATGATGACTTTTAGGGAGGTCTTGAGCAGCATGATCTAGAAAAGCGAGAGAAAGAACTGAAGGAGAGAGCGTTGAGAAATAAGGTTGTCAGGACTCGTAAAGGGAGCAGCGGTGCTGGCGGTTCGGGATAGAAGAACCTATCCGTCCTCTCGATCCAGCGCCACATTGCGGGCAAGCACCACATCGTATCGTTTTTCTTTCTGTTGTGTTCGACTTCCAGTGTACTCAATTCCTTATGCATCTAGTGTTCCATGTTCATTGTGCAGCCCAGCTTGTCCGTATTTTCTGTTAAAATATACTTTGTTCCCAGTGTGAAGTCCGCCCTCTTTCTCTCAACTTTGCTGTGTATCAGTTCTAACTTTTTCTTTTTGAGCGTAGAGCGAGTTGGATTGCTCCTGCAGTTTGACTGAATCGGTTGCATGCATTTGGGTATTTGGGTGGCTGTCCCGGACTTGTCTCTGCGTACCCTCGGCCCATGATCTGAGCGCTAGTACGGGAGGAAACCTAACACCTCGTATCGGGTAATTGTTGTTTTTCTAGACAGTATTGTCCGTCTAGCATATCATCAAAGGAAACTTCAGTACAGTGTATCGAAGACAATCTTCTTTCAATGTCCGTCCCGATTGACCTACTCACGAAGGGCATGCGTGCAGAATCATGTCCTCCATGGTCATGGACCGTCATGAGCTACGATATCTAAGTCCTCAACCGATGTCTCTTTGCATCTACACCACCAGTTGCCGGTTTATCCGTGACCGATATTGTGAGAAAACTATTTAGAGGACCTGACTTGTTCCTAGAACCCTGGCTGTAATAAGAGTTTTGTAGACAAATAATAAATTCACGCCGTAAGGGTCGTAAATCTGGTATTCAGTAGGGAAATATTTCTGATATCTGGTAAAAGTCAGTCATATATTGCACGTACATGACACAGAGTTCATCCAAATATCACACGCGTTACATATAGAATAGCTTTGCGTGAGTTATGTGTGATAGGTTTAGAGATGAGATATCTTGCACATATCGCATCAACATGCTCGCGATCTTTGGCTCTGACCGCAGCATCTAGATATCGTGCACCATAGCTTCAAATAATATATCTTTCCAGCGGTTTTCGATGCAGGGATCGTTCAAACTGTTCCAGTTAAAGCTTATGACATTGCATACAAGTATTACAACAAAGAGTATGTACTGATGGCATCATAGGCCTAAACATACTAATATGTATCGACATTAGGCATCATGGCTAGCTCAAAACAAAACGGACAACAAAAATTTCGCTACAATATCAAGCCGAGGAAATGAGGGGAAGGGGATAGAAGAGCGCCGCGTGTTTACAAAATTCGTTCCAAATATGACTCACTATGTCATCCTGGACCAGAACCTCCTCAGTATTGCTATCATTCGAACGTTCTAACCAGTGTTCAATGAATGATCCCTTCAGCGGAATATGAGGATCCCACATTGACCACTTGCCCATTGGAAAGGACGGATAGGCGGCGACGAATGCCAGCCAGAAAGCGTCACATCCCCACGTCCACAGTGACGATTCCGTGTCAACTTCTGTGGTGAGCCATTCCTGAATTTGCCGGTAAACTGTTTGCCAATCAGCTGGATTGATGTAGTCAAACGAAAGTGGGAGTGGGAGAAATGATATAGTGGGTTTGTCGTCATCATAGGACATAGCTGAGGTCGACTTTGGCGTGATGTAAGTAATAGGTTGATGTTTAAATAGATGACATATGCGCTTACATTGTCCAAGTCTCCTGAACAGTGTAGTATGCTGTTGCAGCGACTCAAGTCTGACGATACAACCTCTATGACCGGTGTAGTGAATGTTCCATATTCCTGATCAATAGATACTGATATGCGAACAGGCTGGCGTTTACATGTGAGCAAGCCTCGAGAAAAGTGGAAAACGACGGATTCATACAATATCACTCCTTTCCAAGAGCTGTCTCGGAAATGTCCCGGGAAAGCAGACTATGAAGGACATTGGTTCGAGTGAGGCATGGTTGTCTTTATAATGAACGCCAGGATAGAGAGTTGAAACTTTGGTGAGTGATAGCGTCGAATTCATTTTGAAGTTAACAAAGTGACAATCACCTTGAACAGCGAGACGTGAGAGATTGGACTTGTCAACATTGTGAATGTGTTCAGTCACGTGATTGGCACATCTAGTGCTGCCGCGGTCCGGTCCAGAACCATGGTTCGAACCGGACTTTTGGTCCGGTTCTCCGCGGTTCGGTCCATGGTTCTCGCGCCAGCCAGAACCGGACCGGAAAATGGTTCTCGGTTCTAGATCTTCCCAAACGGTCCAGTTCTGGTTCGGCCTTCCCGAACCATTCTGAACCCTTATCCACTTCCACTTCGACAACTGTCGTCTTCGGGATTCACGTTGTTGATTAATCAAGCTACATTTAGCCTTTTCGAAGGTAAGCACTAACTAATTAAACTCTCAAGTCTCTCACCCGCTCACCTCTATAACAGGAGGTTCTATTCATTGAGGACTGGCTACAACACTGCGCAAGACTACCTTTTACTGGAGGTGGATGTGTTAGGCGCGGTCAAGGTGGATTTTGGAGGGATTGTGTCTTGCGCTATGCTGCAGAGGTGTGTATTTGTGCTCTGAATGCTGATGGCTCCCTCGAGGGCCAGCACCCATCGCTACCAGCGCACGACCCATCACACGCCACACCACCTGCGCCTATGTTGATGCCCGCCACCTCACCGCATCCCCTCTCACTCGCTTGCTGTTCTTTCTGGCTGGCTTTTGCTGGCTCGCTCGCCGTGTCTCACTCACCCACTGTCTCTTGCTCACTGTCTCACACACCCGCTGGCTGCTCTCGCCCACTGTCTCTCACCCTGCTGTCTCTCACCCTCCGTCTCTCACAGCCTGCCTCGATGACCTACTTTCGGATCCAAAGGTGAATCGATATGCATGTCTCATTGCATATTCTCACAACTGAATGCGCTCTGCTAGGCCAACAAGTTGGCACTCCATGTATGGGACACGCCACCCATGTACGGGACACGCCACATGTTGACAACACCACCGGGAAAGTTGGTCCTGTTTTCTGGAATGTAGCTCTTGGTGGCGCAATGGTCTCATTCGAGTTTTGGGCTACTCAGTGAGTTCTCTCTGGCATGCTTTGTGGAGCTCAAGTATGTGTAACGTTCCCACTGGTCGCATCATATTTTGGATCGAACCTCTCGTGCCAACCCAACTCCCAGTACCCTCTCACTTCCTTTGGCACCCTCTCGCTACCTTTGGAGCCCTCCCGCCATCAAGTTGACAAGTTCAGCGCCCTCTCACTACCTTCAGCATCCTCCCGCTTAGCACATCCAATGCCACCAGCACCATGCGCAAACGCACAGCGCATGTAGACTCGACTCTAGATGGGGAGTTCTCTCAGCTGCAAAGGTGCATCATGGTGTTTTATTGTTTCAGTGTCTAATAAATTTATTATTTGTATATGGTACCCGCGCTCGCCACCATCTCATGCTGCTGCTCACTGCCATCTCCTGCTGCTGCTCGCCGCCATCCTCGACCCATGCTCATGATCGCCATCCTTCGCTGCCGCTTTCCTATTTCTGGTTGTGTCAACCCCTCGTTATCACAATCACTCTCCTGATACCTCTCGCGCATGGTAATTGGGGGGGAGCAGCCATGTTATTAGATTAGTTACTCAACATGTATACTACTTAGTACTTCGTCAATGTTTTTTTGCGTGCTCTTACAGTTTTTTTTTGGTTCGGTTCGGGTTCGGACCCCCAAAAAACCGAACCGGACCATAGAGAACGGTTCTCTATGGTCCGGTTCTTGGTTCTCGTCTAGGACCCTCCGAACCAGACCGAACCGGACCACGGCAGCACTAGGCACATCCAGTGCCTGCGCAGTGCCCACTGTTCTCGACGAATTGACCAGCATGAAGGACGACATCATTGATGGCCATAGTACGTGTATTTTTTTCCCATCAATTCATTGCTTATTTATTTATGCTACGGTATCTACAGTCTTTTGATTCTGCGATGACACTTCAGATCGTGTCTTTTGCACTGTGTGCCCTAAAAAATGTGGTGTCTATCGTGTGATGGCACGCCGCAATGCTGCAAAGCACGTGAAGCAAGATATTCACATTTGTGGTGCCGAAAATCTTAAGAAAAAGCTTTCTGAGACCAGGAAGCCAAGTGTTTCTGCTGCAATGCCTGCTGGCCATCCTGATCCTTCACTTCCCCCCACCGGTCAAGACGACTTCAGCATCGATTTCGATTACGTGGATGACACACCTATCGACATACAAGCTGATGGACTGCCCATGGTGCCCGAAACAGCGCCAGATGATATGGATTCCGAATATCCATTAGCCGATCTCTGGAACAAGATCATCAGCAGTCGAACACTCCAGCTCGATAATGAATTTCCGGACCTGTTTGCTGAACTGCAGGCATCTGTTGCCTCGGGACAAATTGCCATCTCAACACCCATCGTTCCCACCAACAAGGAGTGTGAGCTTATTGACGACAGCGCGCCTGACTTCGGTATTGAAATTCCTGGTAAGTGAAATGTCTTTCCTGCGCTCTGAAATTCAATACTTAGCGGTATTTGCAGATGATCCGCTTCTTGAACCTGCAAACACTAACTACAACGTCTCTCCGGATCATCCCTTGTATCCCTGGCCATCGAAAGCAGTAGGTCTTATGCTGCACACATATATATGATATATCTAACAATATCAAGCATTTCATCACATCCCTCTTGTTTAGCTCCCCACGGCTTCCGTTCTCTGAAGTCCAAAAGAAGGCGGTCTTGAATTGGGCCAAAGAACTTGGTGTGCGAAGCCTTCCCTCACTCGGCGCGATGAAGAAGTGTCAGAGTCATCTGCAGGATCTCATAGGAGATCCGACCAAGAAGGTCACATCTCACTCCGGAAACACATTCTACATCAACAGTGTTGCGAGAGCAATTGCAAAAGTTTGTGGGATGGATCTCTGCACTGATGTGATGTTAACATAATTCATAGGACTACGCTAATCCCCTCACTTGTCTTGCGATGCAAGACTATCCAGAGGATGGCGGAAAGGGGATGTCACAAGTATTCAATGGGAGTAAAATGTTGTTCGATCTCCCGTCGCCGCCAGCGGTTCAGGTGGACAGGACCGTGTATTTTACGGACGAACTGTTGCAGGAGTCTTCAGGAGGCTATTTCATCCCAAAACGATTCTTTCTGGCTGCTGCTGACATCCCCACCGACACTACTGAATACTGCAAGCAATCAGATAAAGTGCTATATGCATTGGGTCGAGCTGCTGAACGGACAGAGGTACGGGGTCACCTATGTAATGTGTACTAGTGCTCAAATGTGTATCAGGCCGGGTTCATTGTAAGTGACAATGAGGAGATTATCCCAACGTCTATGTTTGTATGATCATTTGGAGATATTGCCGCAACCTGCGGAGAGCTTGATTGCAGGCTCACACATATGTTCGGTTCTACTTTCATTAGTAACTATGAGACTAAAGCATGACATAGCATCTTCCGTTAAATATGCGTCACTTTCACCCAATCCGCTGCGAGAAAAGTCGAAAGGTCGAATGGTGTATAACATTCCCTTAATCATCTTCATGGACGACGTTTCAGGCAACATATCGAAGCAGTGGAACAAACACCACACTATATACATGTCTAACACAAATTTGCCTCGAGAGATGCTCGAAAAAGAATTCTTCGTGTGATTTGTTTCGTCCTCCCCTCACGCACCACCCATGGAATTGATGCGAGCAATGAAGGAATCCATATCGTATGTTATTCTACTTGTCATTTGTATGCTAGTATCGTTGAATGCATGTAGTGACGCAGCACGATCTGGTGTCATGGTGTGGGATTGCAAGTTCAACGAGGAAGTTATGCTCATTCCGTATGCATTATTTCTCGCTGGAGACAATCCCATGCAAGCTGAAGAGTGTAGCCACGCGGGGCTCAACTGCAACTATTTCTGCAGGACGTGCGATGTTGGCGGAATGAAAGAGTACAAGGAATCCGAGGCTGGCTACAACAGCATTTTTATGGTATGAAAGTCCTTTCCGTATCTTCCATATGACTTATAGTGCTTGCAGTCAGGTAATATACAGACCCCCGAGAAGACGAGTCAAGAGATTCGACAACAGTTTGAAACTGCCTTCAGATCAGGCGCCACGACAAAAATCCAGAATTCTGTTTCGTCGACTGGTGTGCGAGATTCAGCTTCGGGTTCAATTCTCAGTGCGTTGGTCGAACTTGGCAAGAAGCTTCGAAAACGCATACCAGGATCTCCAGCTCTGCCTGAAAGTGAAGTTGAAGCTGCGCTTCGGAAAGAATTCGAGGAACTCTTGAAAGGTGGACACCTCAATGATACTACCAATCCCCTACTGGGAATGGATGGTGAGTTTTTTTTGGTTGCTGTAGATCTCTCGCTCTCAGCTTCATATAGGGTTAGATATTCATATGGATACCCCAACGGAAATCCTTCATACAATACTCCTGGGCATTGTCAAGTACTTCTAGGGGCAGACAGTGTTTCTCCTCGAAAAAGCAAAGTTCCTCCACATTTTTCAGTACTGGCTCGAATCCATTGACAAGGACGGCCTGAATGTGCCCTGTCTAAATGCAGACTATATTTGCCACTATAAAGGCAGTTTAATCGGCAAGCATTTTAAAAGTTTGGCGCAAGTTATGCCATTCATTATCCACGACCTCGTTCCTCTGACGGTCCTTAATGCATGGACAGTGATTGGCGAACTCATTGTACTGGTCTGGCACACAAGATTCACGGACACAGAAACATATCTCGTGAGTTCAATTCATGTTCTATCCAAAAGGCGTGTCTGATACCTTTGTGACAAAGGCAACGCTATCTCGAACCATTGAAGATTTTTTGAATGTTACGACACAATGCGCACCGAGTATTTTGATTAGCAAGCCAAAGTTCCATTTTCTCGTCCATCTTCCAGCGTACATTCGTCGTTTCGGCCCTGCGATTGTTTTTTCAACTGAGCGATACGAATCATTCAATCATGTCTTCCGGTTATCGTGCATCTACAGCAACTGACAGGCGCCAAGTAGGGATACTTGCAAGATTTTTTCTCACCAGGACACGGTCAAACATATCGCTACCGGTGGATACTGGTATGATTCCAGAGTCAAGAAATGGGTTTGTGCGGGGGAAAAGGTCCTATGCTATCTTGATGAACATCCTGAACAAGCGAGGCTTCTAGGCATACCAAACTCGAGTCATAGTCCTCCGATACCCGGTAAGTCCCATGGTATGTGCTATCGCTATATCGCCACTAATGATGTACAGGTTCGGGCAAAATTGAAACCACTTCTCCCACTGCAATAGCAAAGTCAGTGCGAAAAAACACAGTCCCATGGAAAACCACTCGCTGCGCGAAGATTCTTGGGACCGTTCAACCTGGAATCGTGTATTATCAGGGTAAATCAGTTGTGACGAGTGAAGGAGAATGTGCACGCTTGAATAGTCATGTTATTTTCTGACAACCAGTGGACAGGCAGGTGAGCTAGTATCTTCTTTTCCTTTTGTCGTGATGGCTACTCATGGACACAGCTGTGATGCTGCTTCCAGTTGTATATTGGATGTATTCGCGAGATTCTTGTATCATCCCAGGACAGTCAAACGACAGATCATGTCGCACTCCAGCTCTTCACATTCAGAGCTGCTCTCCACCCGTCTCTCCACCTCCCATGCATTGATCTTACTGATAATGAGATGGTTTCAACCAGTATAGTACGTCATGTGTTTTATATACAAGCTAATTGTTCAAGACTTGGATCACCTCACAGGACATTATTTGCACCATCAATATTCAACATAATTGCCTCGATTCGCAGTGCACGGACATCCGTCGACAGTCTGTACATCAAGAACGGATAGACACCTCTCAAACAAAGGCCACAGTCAAGCATGAGTCAATGCCAAACTTTTTTCTCAATGTCTATTCCATTCATAACTACGATCACATCCAACGTGTTGTTCCAGATACACTTCGTGAGACACCGCTTCGGGTTACCAATGTAGCTGAAGTTCGTGCCATGGCCATACACCAACTACGAGACAAGAGAACAGCGAAGAAAGGTGGAGATACGTCCCAACTAGCAGATAGTGGTGAGGGTGTGGCTGCTCAACCATCTTTAGCGCCACCTTCTGCCTTTGATCGTGCTCCAACCAAACTGCGGAAGCCTGCATGCAAAGCCAAGGCAAAAACAGCAAAAGCGAGCGCACATGGTCCGAGTACGCAAGGAAAGAAGGGGACAGCACCCACTCAGCAAGATTCAGGAGCATTGCAGCAACATCAAACTGTCTCTGCGCCATCAATGGGAGGTCCTTCGCAACATTTTTACTCACCTGCACCCCAACCACACCATCCTCCACATCAGTCTTTCCCTCCGCCCCTGCCAATTCATGCTCTTCCCCCCTTACGCTCCTCACCTCCATTTCACCAATCACCATCTCAGTTGTATCGCCCTCCCCCACAGTCATATCTTCCGTCTCAATCATATGCCCCTGCGCCTCTACCTGCCAAATATGTTCACCCAACTCGTCAGCAAACACAAAACGTGCAAGAGGCCCCAATGGATCCACTGCCTGCAGTGCAGGCCCCAAATCACTACATGACATTGACGCCTCACTTCCCTCCTGCACATCCACAGCTCTGGCAATCTCATGATACCAGCTCTATCTCTGGACTCCCCAGCTCTTCTCGTGCCCCACCATCGCACCAGTTTCAACCTCTGATGTCTCCCACACACTATTCACCACATAATGTTGCAGGCCGCTTCCCATCGCCTCATTATCCTCCCCAAGAATCTCAGGTTCGATATCTGCAGAGTCAGCATCACCACCCTCAGTTTGGTATGATGTATCCCGGTGGGATATGAACTCCAAAGGTATCCCACAGAATTTGTTGCCGATCAGTGAGTCGCTAATCCCACAGTGCGCGACTTCTACTTACAATCCTGCAGCGCACGACTTCTACTTACAATCCTGCAGCGCGCGACTTCTACTTACAATCCTGCAGTGCGCGACTTCTACTTACAGTCGCACAAAGACCTTCAAGCCATTCAAGTTGGGTATCTGGCGGTTCCCCATTTCAGATTTGGTGTCTGGCTGCACTCAATTTTGTGTGATTAGATGAAGGCCTGCCACAAATATTCTCACTTTTGCTGCACCAAGAAGTACCACTCAGATAATATACTTAGTGATTATCTCTTCATCCCTCTCCAAGCCCCTTTTTCCACCCAGCCCTTATTCCAAGAATATATCCTCTTTATTGTTTGATACTCTTTTCTGCTGCTTTCATAGGCCTGAGCGCACCAAAGATCTTGTGAAGAATATTTGGGTATGACGCAATTGCCAACTCGGACGCAAGCGAAGAAGCGAGGCTTTATTCGATCAGCCACTGAGCCCAAACCTCCGTTGGTCAGCGTTGAGCAGAACAGTGAGTTGCTCCTGCGCAGTGCATCCATGTCCAGGCAACATCATGATGCTCCAGCACTATCCTGTGCGGACCAGTTCAGGTTCGAGAAGCACAGGAACCCCACGCTCAACAAATGGTCTGTTAGCACCACCCACCGCTGTGCCTCGAGGCAGGAGTCGTTCGACTTCTATCCAGAATGCCTCTCGACCTCCTTCAGTGTCTGGATCCATAGGAGACATCGGTCGTGCTCGTTCACCACTTTCCCAGACCGTCACTATTAATCAAGCTTCTCAAGGTCAAACTGTTGTTGCCTCTCGGTTCGCTTCACCAGATGAATCCCTGGATGAGCCTATTAGTGCTAGCTTGCGTCGCCGGAGATCTTCTAGCACCGACTGTAATGACCCATCGATATTTACGCCTGGACTCACAAAGCGACTCAAGTTGTACGCAAGGAAAGTTGCTGAAGAGAAAGGTGTTGATGAGGAGCACCTCGTTGAATTCATTGATGCAAGTTTTCTCTCAATGCTATTATGAATCATTTCTGATGAATCGTTAGACTGGAGGAATTGCCTATATGCTCATTGATATTAAGGCCACCTTGATGATGTTGAGTGCAGCGAACAGAAAATCTCTCCTCGCGGAAATCAAAGAACTAATAGAATCAAAAGATTTCAAGGTACTTGCGTCTAACTGTACTATTCTGTCGTCAACTTCATACTGATCAAGCATGACACAGTCAGGTCTTCACAACCGCCTCACAGCATGTGTATTATCGCCTAATCTCACCGCATACATCAATGACACGCTTGAACACGTCATGGTACCTTCAATATCCTTACGTAGGAATGTAGCAGCTGAACAGGATGACAGGAATTTATCGAGAAAAATAGCGAGATATTCAAGGTCCCAAAGTTCCTGTTTGAAGACATCGAGCTCACCGCACAATTATCAAAACTTGTCAGCGAAGCACTTTCTTGCATCCGCAGCAATATAAAGACTAAGGTAAGTGTCAAAATACCTCACAGAAAAAGCCAAGCTTAGACTGATTCAGCTGATGTCGTCGATCCTAAAACGCTCGAGTATCATAGACACTGCGAGATCACTCGCCCATGGTTGCCTAGAAGTTGATGCGTCACATTGGAATAGATATGTGTTTTTGGTATGGTCTTACTCTCCTGACTGCTCATTCTGACGATGAGATTCCACTGGCAGCGCCGTTGCTTGCGTATCTTTCTTATCGGCACCGGTAACTACAAGACCATACCTCTAAAGGATATCTATTCCCCATCGCTCCTTCCGTCCCTCCACCGAGACCTTCATGTCAAGGTTGGTGATGCACTTGGCATTGATGTTGGATTGGACGACTTCGACCAAGACCCCATAGCCGAAGGTGATGCTAATCAAGTCCAGGAGAACGGTGCAGACAGTATCGGAAGCATTGAAGGCAGCATAAATAGAGCAGAGGCTGGAGATGATGGACCCGATGTCGATGTTAACCATGATGGAGATGAGGAGGAGGACGGCCTGGAAGGAAATGTGTCTGGCACGGCGGAAACGTATGAACTCGACCCCAATGATTCGGGATTTGGTGGCCATGGAAAGTGCACTATCTTCATGTCAACCAAATTTTGGAGGTTTGTGGATGCCTCGCTCGAGGGCGTTCGCAAAATGGGAAAGGCAGAGGCAGAGGAACTCAATGACGGAACACCGGTTGAGAATATCATCAGAAAGTAAGTTCATTGCTAATACTTCACTCTGCACGTGGTTACTCATTGTTGGGAAGCATCTTGGTCGAATATTTCCAGCAGGACCTCGCTGAATTCCCGGGGAAGAGGACCGTTCTGAAGCTGCTTTCCAGCACCAATCCCCAGTGGCAGACGAAAATTCAGACCGATCTACTTTGGTAGTGAATATGCCAGCTCCTCACTCCCGCTTGACACACGTATCACTCGTTCTGAATCATTATTGTAACTAGCACGCCGATAATATAATTGTTTTGACTGCTTGACATACATTTACCGCCTTGCAAAATGTGTATTTGATGTGACTGGTATGGTGCTGGTAAGCTGGCAACTAGCTACCCTGAATATATGAGTCTATGTCTGACCGGTCCTGGCCAGAGGTAGATATGACTTACTGAACTCGATATCTATACAAGATGGGACAACATATCCGTGTGAGGTGTGGCATGCAATATATTCAAGATAAATCAATGTGATACTCGTAATAGCTCCGGTTTCCAATGTACCTACACTATCTTTATAATACCCTGAAGCTTTTAAATACAGGCATGTCACACACCTCGTGTGATAGATCGAATAGTTAAATATTAAATTGGTCAACAATATATGGCGAGAAAACCATGTTAACGACATTTCGAACAGGTTTGTCACACGTTACTACTTTTGGATGTGTGGGATAGCTTTTCGGCGAGTGACTGTGTAATTCACCTTGAGAAGCAAACGGCATCCACGACGCTCCCACCTGCTGGTGCGCTGTAAATGTCGATGACGTGTACACGTGTACAAGATATCTCTAAACACCAAAGCCAATTCGAAATATTGTGTGCCAACTCCAATGTACACAATTTCATTAGAACCAAATATTGGAGATGTGCTCTGGAAGGAAAATACTTGCAATGACAACGAATCCGCTGAAGCCAATTTTAACTAATCCTCCTTTGAATTCTCGTTGCGAAGCGCGCCCAATCGTGCCCTTAGACTACGTGGCAAGTCTTTGACTGGCTAGTAACTCAATCAAGGAGACCAGTAGTTATGTAATGATTCAATTACATTCAGCATTCATCGAAATGTTAAGCTTCAAGATCTACGTAAACAACTTGTGTACACTAATCAAAACGCTAACGATATAGTGTGGGACAGGTAGACAAAAGGGCTATGCTACAGACGAGACGTAAAATGTCAGATGAACGTGGGGAACAAGCAGAGCAAATCAGAATATACTAAAATCTACCAGTGACCGAGTTCAACTTCGGCTTCATCAAAACCAATTTCAAGCCAACGCTCAGGTCCAGAAGTCCCTTGGAAGCCCACTCGATTGTACAACTTCTGAGCGTCATTGTTAGCGCCAACGTATAACACAACTTGCTCATGCTTCTTCAACAACCTGGTCGAGCAGAAGTTAGCATCACAGTACAATTTCATAGATGATAGTTCGTACTCTCTACAGACACGGCGAACCAACCTTTCAGCACGTCCTTGACGCTGCCACTTCTCTGGCGTGTAGACCTTTGTGATGGCAGCAACAGTGTGTGACTGCCGCGTGGCAGCGACAATACTCGCGATATCAGTTTCTCCATCTCCCTCTTTGACCTCGTATACCCAGACTTGCTCGTTTTCAATCATGAGCCTAGCCTCTTTAGAAGCTTGTTCGTCAGAGAGAACGAATGGACGCTACAGATTCTCATCAATGAATGTCCGCTTAAAAGGGAGTGGTGCAGCGGACATACCGAGGTCTCGGAAAATTCCTTACACAAATCAGAAATCTTGCCGGCATCCTGTGGCACAGCAAGACGTAGTTCAATGTCATCATCCACTGGTTGAGGGCCATCGCGGACCAACTTGAACGTCCCAGGAGTACACGCCGAAAAAAATGCATCGTAGTATGGTTTATTAATGCACTTGATCTCTGCGATTTTCTCCCATGCGCTAGCAAAAGCTATGGAGACTGGTTCAACAGAAAAGACAGAAAAGACCCTCTGCCTTCTAAAGTCAACCTCGTTCAGAAGCGCTTCGCAGAACGCCTCCATGGGGCCTTGGAGGAGTTCGGGGGCCAATTGAATGGGGGCTACGGGAATAATAAAAATAGGGTATTTGCCCAATGGTCCCTCCGTGCAGGATAGTATAAATCTGATGTCAGAGGTTGCAGGCTCCGAGTAGACCAGCCAAAGCTGCTCGGAACCGGGTAGGAACTCTTGGTGACCGGAAACCTTTTCGGCATGTGGAAGGATCAGATTTGCGCGAGCAGCGTTGTCCCTGTCCCGTAGAACACCCCAGACATCTCCTGGGATGTTGGTGCGATCAAAGCGTCGAACAGATGAATTCAAGCCAGGCATATCTTGTGTAAGGATTCTGAGGTTGGAAGAATGATTGGGTATGAAGGAGTGTTCTCGAGCTTTATATCCATAACTGCGCCTGCCAGACTACGTTGTGAGGTTATCCTAACGTTGCGAATGCAGAAAGAGCTCAGGGTGGCAGTGAGGGCTAGCAAACGTTAAAACGTATCGCCGTGTAGGAGAAGTAAATGCCGACATGAAACATAATGGATTCTCACCTATGATCATCCTTTGGTAAAAGAAAGTCCAAAGGCACTTGCCTAGTGGTAGACAATAGCTCGACATGCTAGCATTCGGTGAACGGTGATTGCCGTGGCTCTGGTTGTAAAACATATGAGACAAAGTATATTTGATGAATGGTATCGAGAAATTCTGCCAGGGGCAGTTGTGAAACACTCGGGCACGTGCCAATAACGCCCTCCACGTATTCCAACGTACTGACATTGATGCAAGGGGGATGCGGCTGCTATGTCGATTCAAGGGACGAACGCTAGATCGTGAAGAAACTGTTATCTATGCCATAATAAGTACGATAAACCTACGGCCCGTGCTATATTCAAGTACCCGTAGTCGTACCCAAAGAAATGTCGCAAGATCCGGGGAACGTCGATTGCTATGAGCACACTTTAGATCTCGCTACAGGTAAATGCGTTTTCATCTCTTACAAGACGTTTCCATGGAACGGTATCGACACTTTTTCTTTTGAATCCTTGTTTATTGACCTGTAGGTTTCGACATTTAGCATAGCCTGCAACGGTGCAGCCTCCCCTCATTGGACTCCGCGAGTGCGACCCAGTAGCACTGATGTGTTGTGTGGTTGGGTTCCATTAATCATGCATAGAGTGTCCAATATCATTCTTTGACAATGGAGGAGGTAGTGAGATGACAGACGCTAACTTTGAAGTTGGGCAAGATACCATGCGAAAAGTTCAAAATGTTCCAACGAGAATTATGTTGCGAAGCGGTGATAACGTGGCCGAAACAGGACAGAGGATAGCGTTCACAGGAAACCACTGATAGTACATTTTAAACCAGTGCACCAATGCTTTTCAGCGGAACGTCTCCCGTTCTAGCTTGTCCGAATAACATGGAAGTTCACGAGTACTTGCATGTGTAGGGCATCTCAGACTCGATTTGATGATTTTGTGATACGTCACTGCTCGATTTCACCTACGTGAAAATTAAACCATGAAATTTCAAGGTATATGAGAATCGTGAAGTACTTACAACAGATCCCATTCATTCTGATACGTCTGATACTTCCCACTCGATCACATCGTTTCCAGCACGTAGTAAGGGTCATCTCTGTTCGAGTCGAAGCCTGGGTCTAGTTCTGTCGCGAGAGCGGATGATCAGATTTTGTATATCATGTTGTGTTGGCTCGGCAGAAGCCAATGCGGCCCTATTGATACAAAGCCAAACAAACCATTGTCACGTAAGTATTGTAAACTGCCTTTAGGACCAATATATGTCGGATAAAGCAGCTCGGAGCTACACTCATGCATCAAATCGTGCAAAGGCACGGGCAACCGCAGAGCGAAAAGACGTTTATAAAAGTGTCCTTGAAAATCCATTCCGAATACAATGGTTTGTTTTGGTCCCTTCCAAACTTCCAACGCGTCTAACATCCTACACTAGGCCCTCAATCCCATCAAACGCGCAAAACTTGTTCCTCGCGACACTCGTAACCACTTTGGAAAGTGCGGCAAGGAGCGGAAATCGAAAATCTTTCAAGGCATACACTAGGAAAGCTCTACCCCGCTCGGAAATTGCAGATTCAGTGGAAGGAACAAACCCGAGCCTAGACTCGATAGTATGTTCAAAACCCTCTGCATGTGCCGTGGGTTCCACTCCTTCACCATCTCCGGCCGTTAGTAAACTTGCTCCGTCGGGCCACATGACCATCGGCATTAACGAAGTGACAAGGAGACTGGAATCGCAGTTGAAGTCTGTCCGACACTCGGTTACACTCACTACCACCTCTCATGCCAATCCAGTAGTCCCCGACATTTCTCCCGTTTCTGCGGTCTTTGTGTGCCGTGCCGACGTTAATCCTCCGATCTTATTGGATCACATCCCTCACCTTGTGGCAGGATGCAACTCTACACGCCCCGGATCTAACCCTCTAGAAGCTCGACAGCCCCTGAAATTGATCGTCCTACCAAAGGGCTCAGAGTCCGCACTTGCGCAGGCGCTTGGTCTGAAAAGAGCGGCCGTAATAGCCGTTCATGTAAGTGTTTCAGATGTCAGGATCCTTACTTCTGATGCCTTCAATAGGATGATGCCCCGTATTTACCGATTTTTCGCGATATGCTTAAATCTGTACCTGTAATCAGCGCACCTTGGCTTGTGCCTCCAGTCCAGCCTAATTCTCCGAAATGCTTGATTCCCACTCATATCAAACAACTCCGCACCACTGCGCCCAAAGATATGAAAGCTGCAAAAGAACAAAGGGCAAAAGCAAGAGTTGCAGCTAAGAAGAATGGTGTAAAACCCAGGCCCAAGAAATGTCTCCTTACGACAGCAAAACCAGATGCATAAACCCGCGATACACAACATCATGCCCCATGTATTGGTGAGCATTCGTCTGCAAGTACCGATTAATCGCTCTTCTTATCGTGACATAGCTGTTGGTTATGTCCACCGTTCTCTTACTGGAGCCTTGCATTAATTTCAAGTAGCAGTTCTGTTGCCATCACTGCCCAGACAATACGAAGGATTGAGTGTGTCATTTGACAGAAGTCAAGCACTGGCAGTACATGGGTCTATGCGTTCTATTCAGTCCTCGTAGTGCATTAATCTATCCAAATACACGAAAAGGATATTGTTCTAAGCCCTTCGCTAATGGCGGGAAAAGTCAATAATATGTACCATGTCCAGCCGCTGATCCGGTACAGATCACTTGGGGATTAAGAGTCACTTAGGTGTCTTGATATGACTCACGATGTATACAAGGAACTCGAGATAGGGGAGATGGAAAGCCTGGACGACAGTACTTGCTGTCATGGAGCTTGAAGCTTGAAGTAGTACGCAGGAAATGTCACTTAGTAGTACATGTTGATGGCAGTGCCAACATTCCTATTACTAAGCGACATATACAGTGGTGGTTGACGAACTTCGGGGGACAGATGCATGTGTCATGATCGCTAGTGCATGCAAAGGTCTCGCCCTATCTTAGTAAATCGTGAGTACAGAGAAGAATTCGTGCTTGGTCTGGGTCCCCTATCTTATGTCTTCTTCCACGTCTGTCACTTCCACACCCACAGACATCCGCTCCAGCTCATCGCCTGGCGTTGCGATTTCAGCCTATTCCTTTGGCTTTCTCCTCATATCAGTTGTTTCCCTGTTCATCATCATTTCGTGCTGTTTTGTTCGTTGCCGGTCTGGCGCGTTTCTCGGTACATCCTGGGATACGACAGAGCAGCTGGACGGAAGGGGCGGTCGACGAAAGAAGTTGGTACCTCCGGTTTTGTGGGATGCTTGGCTGAGCCGCCCTCCTGCATCGACCAAGGAAGCCTTGGGTGCGGGTCAGTTTGAATGGTCGAGTATTCAGGTATGCACCAGTGTTCTGTTGCCTTTTGTGTCCGATAATCGCTTTCAACAGCCTGTATACGTATCTCTCATCCACGCATGCCGCTCTCGGTCTGCACGTCAATTTGCAGTAGCTGAGTCAGAAGTACTTGCAGATCATTCTACTGCGGCACGGCTTCTTCCCGATGATTCCCAGTCTTCTTCGTCCTTACCTTTACCTCCGCGAAGACGACCTGCATTTCTTCTCGCACATCCTTTAAACTTCCATATGTGGCCACGACGACGCTCACGCACTCATCATAGATCAGCGGCATCCGAAAAGCCCACAGAAGATGAGACTGAGAATCACCCAGAAGCTGTAAAAGTCGCTGTGATGATCTCTATGCCTTCTCCCGCCTTCAAATGTTGGAACCATGGAGGGGGTCCTTCGTGTCAGTCTACTAGCCCAGACGGTATGCTGCGAGAATATCAGATTGGGGTTGCGCAAGTTCCATGGATACATGGCGAGTGTACTCGATGTTGACATGATCTATGTTCTTTTCTGCTACCAGCCCCCCAGTTTGTGGACGTAGTCGCTCACGTCCGCTTGAAACATGTGCATCTACATATTATAAGAACGGAGCGATTTCCAATATGGTGTCGACGCCATGTGCGCGCTCCACTTGAGCCTGAGTGCACACGTATTGTTCATTACGGAATCTCTGTATCTCTTCCATCCCGGCTTGATCGATCGCTCGACCCCTTTCTCGCTCCATACTTTATGGCGTGCGGAGGTCCAACGTTCCTAATCTTCAACCCTACCATGACGTCAAGCTGCACCAGCACCTTCCACGGCATCATGGGCATTCAGACAGGCGAGATTCACTGTCTTCCGCGCATACGCGACGACGTTCAATGGCTCGCAGGGTCTAACTCTGCGACGGGCGGTGCTCGACCTTTCCATGGATGTATTTGCGCATGGTCAGCTATACACTGCAGCATCGAGAGTGCGGAATGGTCGGGATATTAGAACACTATGGTCAGCGTCGAACCACGAAAGAGTTTACAATTGTTTGTAATTGTAACAAATCAAAATGGATTGTCCGCAGGCGAGCGGACTGCTTGTATGACATATACCTAGCAATCTAACTGCGAGATTAATCTAGCGATAAATGCACGTATGAACTCTAGGCGTCTAGGACGATATGCGACTGAATATGCTGAAGGCCACGACGATTCATGCCAAAGTAAGACCTAGGGTTATGAATTCAGGAATGACGAGAGACTGTCGATTCCTTGGGCTTTAGTCCTAGGAAGGAAGCCAAACGCTGTAAGCGCGATGGCCTGCGTGAAACAGATGCTCCTGTCTGCACATGCTCAGGGGTAGGAATGCAGATAGGCTCAGTTATGGGGTCAACTTCCTCCCCGTCCGACTGCTCCGGTACCTCTGGGACCCATGGCTCAGGTGGCAGATCAACGCTATCAAATGGCACTGACACGTGAGGAGGGACACCATATGGTTGCTGAGACTGTTGGAATGGATATGGGTAGTCGGGGGTGTATGGTTGCTCAGAGGCGAGATGCTCAGAAGCATATGGGGGCTCGGGGGTGTATGGGGCCTCAGAGGCGTATGAGTACTCAGAGGCATACGGCTGTCCATACGGTACTTCGGCGCTAGGCATTTGCACATAAATCTCAGGCATGGGCATAGAAAATGACGGGAAAGGCGCAGATGAAGGGTCCGGAATGGGCGGAGACGAGTCAACTATGACATAAAACGCGGTCAGCCCAACACTAACGGGAAAAGAAAGCAGCAGGTTCTACGCACACGGACGATATTCCATGGTATGTGTATATCAAGGCGTTCTGATGAAAAATAGATTGAGCACAACCCTGGCTGAGAAGGTGCAGCGCAAGGTGGATAAAAAAGTGATGGGTGTCGTAATTGTCCAGATATCCAGTATCAAGCTATATAAGGGGTCGTTATGAGGGGAACACACTTGAGAAGAGTCCGTTCGAATCGAACTTCTAGCCCTGGGGGCTGCGCAATCTTGGCTGAAGATCCTCTTCCGAACGCATCATAGCCTTCAAGTTAGCCGCCCAATCATCATGCGTGAGTTTACGAAAAGAAAACAAGAGTACAGCCATCTGCAGGAATAGGTCCATAGAGGTGCTTTTTTGCGCTATGGATGTATGGGATGTCGCCCCTGCCTTATCCGATATAATGAGTGTCAAAAATATCGAGCCTTGTAGTTGCACGGTCAGCCCTTTCCGAGAGAATCGCTGTGCAGGCGCTTGGCTCTTATTGGTTCCAACCACAACTATATGTCAAAGTGAGTAATGTCAGTGGCAGTAATCGTGACATGACAAGGACACGTATGCGGTAGTTATGAAAGGTGTGGCAGGTCCGGAACCATTCAACGTCCAGCTCGCACTCCTGATGTAGAAGTCATACAGCAATTATTGCAGTCCAAAGGGCGATGAATGAACCCTATGCCCAACTCCTACCCGCCCGCCTCCCAGCCTCGACGCAATCACCAACGCTCACGCCCCCCACGCCGGCGCCGATCACCTCTAGCTTACTGCTCCACGGTTCTCCCCGAAGCACCTCGCTCAACTCCTGCATCCGCTGGAGATGCCCCACACGCAGCAGGGGGATGCAATGTGCGTTGTCATGCACCCTCACAATGAGCGGATCGGGCAGACGCACACCTAACTGCTCAGAGAGCATATCTACAAGGCGAGGAATTGAAGCCACAGGCTCGCGGAGCATCGCAGTCATTTTCACAATATCCGCGCTCCACGGCGCTTCTTGTGTCGACATTGACGAGGAGTCGAAAACGCACCCCAGAATCGCGTTTTCTGCATGTCTAGACGATGCTCGGGGCACGAGGTACCCGAATCCCACAGGATGCAGTACATGTCCCGGAGACGCCAGGAACACGAGGTTTACGACCGTCACCGACGAATAAGGATTTGCAGTCAGGTGTGGCAATGGCGTCTTGGGTGAGATGAGCCCTTTCAAGCTCGGGAGAGGCACAGCTGAGACAGTGTGTGTTGCGCGCAGCGTCTCGCAAGACGAGGTCGTTATCTGGGCACAAATAATTATTAACAAAAGACTACCTATTCAAAGTGCATACGTACTTCGAATTGTGCAGTTCTCGGATTCATCCGTAGTCCCGTCGCTGACACCCCGCTAAGTAGGCGCACGTTCCGGCGCGTTCTCAACTCTCGCAAGAGTGCATCTACCAACACACCGATACCTTGCGAGAACGAATACACAGATACTCCACGCATCTGCTCATCTACGTTCCCTAGCTGATATGGGAGGTCATTGACCTCTGCTGTCGCTGAAGCTCTGGACGGCCGAAGAAACCCAGTTACCAAAGAGCCACGACCGCGTTCCTCGGCATCCCAAAGCGATGGGAACGCTGTGCGGACGCTCAATTCTCGAGAGTCCGCTGCATAAATACCGTGCACGAGTGCACTTCCGAAAATCCTTGCAAATTCGCTCCCGAAACGCCTACTCAAGAATTCGTCGACCGATTCGTCCTCGATCATTAGGGGTCTGTTCCATGGGCGAAATGGCTCTCGTGCGACAGCTGAAAGAAGGATATGGCCAAGGGGAGAATGCAAAGAAGAAGACTTAGGTGAGAGCCCGGAAGTAAGAATGCTGAGCGGAGATGAAGGAATGCACAGAAGGCCCTTTGTGCCAGGTAGATGCAAAAAGCGATTCCGAGCAGCTGGTGATGATTTCGGGACAGTTAAAAGAGACGGCGATAGGTCCAGAAGGTTAATCTAGTCTGGGACGTGCCCGATGAGAAGGTCCTCACGGAAGTTGTATTAGACTAGCCTATTACCCACCAATTCGAGAACACTCTTTGAATTTGGTCTAAGAGTGCGCGGGCCAGCCTCCAAAAGCACGCTGGTCTCGCGACCGTCTTTAAGGGTGATTCTAGCGCGCCTAGAACGAACCCATCCGCCAAAGTGGATGTCCTTGTTCAGCAGAGTGATCTGAGCTGCTGGAAACCGACGTGAAAGGTGAAAAGCGGCGGAAAGGCCAGTGAGACCACCACCCAGGATGGCGATAGAAGATGGCGCCATAGTCCTCGTATCTCAAGCACAACGCGGAATTACCGAGACATTTTCTGAAGAGTCTTGTTATGGGCCTAGCACTCCCACTGCCAGCAATCGCTACTTGAAGAAGTATTTTCCCACACATGTACAGTGACACGTCCTTCTTATGCATACAACTGCAGTGCTTAGCACCGTACACACGCCTTTTCCTTCTCCAGCACCACCATGGCACCCCGAAAGAATGCCAGAGGACTTTCACCAACACCTTCAACACCAGAGCGTCGTCCAAGTTCAGTTGCTTCCTCTCCAGAAAAACCACCTGGTCCATTAAGCATCACTATCTCTCCGGAGGAACGCGAGATTATCAAGGTCAACAACTACAGCGCGTCTGAGCTCAAGAACGCATGTGATGATGCCCTTAAACGAGTGCGTAGTTTTAATATTGTAACTATGAAAAAATGCTCACATCACTCGCCATCGCAGTACTTATCGAGACCCGTTTTGTTTAAACAAATACATCTTCATACCGATGTGCGGCTGGCTTTGGGATGGGCAGGCGTATTCACAGCAGTAGCTACGGGACTTTATGGGTGGAAAATTGACTTCGAAAAGTCGAAGCCAGGAGTCTGGGTTGGGTTCATACTGTAAGTGTTCATTATGAAACATCACGATCCATTTTATTGAAAATCCTCCCGCATTACAGCTACCTGGTCCTCACCTCCCTTCAGACATTATACTCCTACTTCGTGGAGGGCGATACCATATTTGTCGGTCGACGGAAAACCTTTTCAAAGAGAGTGAGTCTGAAACAATTATGATATCCTTCACTGCGCTTATTTCTCGTCAGATAATAACAGAACGGATAACGATCTCCTCGGGCACCCTCCCAGTGCCGTCCTCTAAATTATCTCTCAAGCCGAGCCCCACGAACTCACCATCATACTCGCTTTCCATTAATTACGTGCAGTCTACATCAGGGGGGAAATCACTACTTGCAAAGGGCCGAACACACGAATCCAAAGAGTACTCGGCCTTCTTCGACGAAAAGGGTGTGATGGCACAGGAGGTGTTCGAGCGATGGATCGGAGAGCTGGTAGAGGCAGTGATGGAGGGAAAGGGTGCATGAATTGTATGTCTACGCAGAGGCCTTTCATTGATATGCTAGAAGGACGCGTTGTTGCGATCCCCTTGCCCAAACTTGGCTCTAAGAGACAACTGACATAATTATCTTTTTATGACGATGCGGCAATCATTTCAGCATCCATGTCACCCACGCCTAGGCCCGAAGCCAGTCAGTCTCGGATCGACGAATCATCACATGTCACATAAGATTCCCCACTCCAATGTGTGTGCGCTTCAGTGGAGTGGGTTGTTATGTGCACGTTCAACACGCGTCACTTGATTGAACGATTTCAATTGGCTGCCTAGGCTACTGGGCATTAGCTATCTATCTACATATTGTAAGAACGGAGCGATTTCCAGTCGACGCCACGTGCGCGCTAGAGTGTTGACACCGCTATGTATGGTAATATCTAGGCTGAGCGATTTTTGTGAGTTTCGCCGATGCCGACCGCTACGACAACGATGGCAACAACGATTGTCTCGACGTCGGTCAAGCTACATAAACCGACCGGCAAAAGTTCGTCGACGACAGAGGCAACGTTACAATCACTGTACAACCGTGCAGCAAGAGCATTCCTTCACCGAGATGTCGCAACCACATTCACACTATTAAGCACTGCATTCGCGCTCCTCCCACCTCCGCTCGCGCCCTCGCCTGATCCCCTAGATGTCCACCGGAGAAAGTGGGACATCCTTCGCATCACCCTCGAGACCACCGTCTTCTCTTCTACTCCAGACCTCGTTGATTTACCACAGCCACTCCGAGAATCCCTACTCTCGTCTCCCCAATCATTTATTTCCAATTTGTATGCTCGATCTCTCGCTTTGTTTACTCCTTCATCGCTGTATCAAAAGCCTAGCTCCGCATTCCTTCCGCACCAAGTCGTCATCACACTCATAGCATCCAGCATCAAGCTAGATTGTCCAAATATTGGTCGCGAGATCACGGAGGACTGGTTGTCGAAACGCGGCCAATATGATTTCGCACCTTCCACAGGTGAGCCGTATCACAAAGTTCTGGAACTCTACTGCTTGCATGTCTTGCCTCGTCTGGGCGAGTGGGAATACGTCAAAGAATTTCTGTCATATGAGAATGAGCTCTCGTCTGACAAAAGACGCGTGAGTTTAAGTTCATGATTCTTGTGTTGTACTGAACACGATATATCCAGGAACTTCATTTGGCTCTTGAGGCTCAACATGCTCAAGCGCTAGAGAGTACAAAGCGGGAGACGCCAAAACCCGAGCCTCCTCCCTCCCCTATACCAATACCTCCTCTCCGTTCTCTATCCCCAGCATCTTCCTCCTCCTCTATATCCACCACATCCACCCGCACCGCAGTCCCAGCTTCCCCTCGTCCAAAACTTGCCCGCCAACAATCCGCATCCTCCACCTCTGCAGTTTCAGACGTCACGGTAACTAGATCCCCTCGCCACCGCCACAACCAAAGCATGCCCCGAGGAAGTTCAAGTGCCAGTGCTGTTCGCATCTCCCATCTTCCTCCAGTCGACCACAATATCACGACTGCACAGCCCCCAACCTCCCTAGCACTCATTCGATCTTATTTCAAACACTATTTCACCGCAAACAGAATAGCTACTCTATCGGTTTTGTTCTTCCTAATTCCCCTATTGTCTTTGATCCTTCGGAGACGGCGGCGCCTAGAGACACCTGCGGACTTGGTACGGAGGAGATTATCGGAAGCACGCGGCGATTCGATTGTGAGACGGTTATGGAATGAGTTGGTGAGGGCCGTTTTGGATACTGTTAGGATGGGTGGCGGGGGACTTTAAGACTGCTGACCTTGACGTCGTCCACTTCTCTAGCACATGCTTTCACTCCGATAATGCTAGTTGGTGATCTTTAGCCTTAGCGCTTGGTGCAATCATACAAGCATCTAACTGCCATGGAAATACCAGTGCAGCATGACCTGAACTTCTCAACAACTACATTTACGTCCCCATAACCCCATGCACGCTTTTCCTATCACCAACGAAGAAAATTTGCAAGTGCCCTCTGAGCGCGTAGCCGCACTGCCGCAGCCACCTACATATCCGTCAATCTTGACTCAAGTAGGCGCTAGAAATTAGCCATCGGAATCGATCGGATGCTGGGTAATGGAGAAGTCGTTGGCAAACTTGAAACATCGTGGGATGCGCTACTCAATCATGGAAATGAGCCTTTCGGTGAGCAACCTCCTTCTCACTCATGCATCTCGTAGACAACTCCTTCCCGTTTGTTTGTGGTGTTCACCCTTCCCTCACATTGAAGGCCGCTGTTCCGCATGCTCACAACAATCAGGACAGTGCACTGCTTGATGTGAGTGACATCAGCCTACGTTGTTGGCTTTTTTTGACGGAACACCTGCTGTAGTCCATCGTTGAATGTGAAATTACTGGAGACACGGGTGCGGGCAATGGTCCCTCACCTAAATGACGCCATACAGCATTTTTAGTTGGTCCTGGATCAATATCCGATCGGCCATCCTGATCGTGCAGAGGCTCTCACCAACCTTGCGTGAGCCTGCCTCAAAGGCTATATCCAAAATGATCTTTAAAACATCGACTCTATCTCTTCTCTCTTCCGCCAAGCCCTTGCATTGCGTCCGCAGGGCCACCTCGATCATCCGTTATCCATCCATCACCTCCAGAAGCGCTGGCCTGGCGCTATAGCAAGGAGGGCACTGTCGTCTATTTCCAGGAATCCGCGCAACTGTCCTGCAAGCTATCACCACTTTGTCCAGAGGGCACCTACCTTCGTAGCATTGTCGTGCTTGACCTCTGTCCTCTAGACAATGAACACCGTCACAGAGCTCTCCACGAGCTTTCAGAGGCAGTAGAACGACGCCTTTGACAACGTGGTAGTAGATGTCGACGGCACCATTAGAGCCATCAGCCTCCACCATTTGGCAATGACCTTCCTCGTCTCGATGTCCCACAACCTAACTTTCCAGTCATTGCTTCCGCATGCAACTGTCTTGCCGTTTGGAGACAATGCCATGGCTCGCAATCCTACGTTATCCTCATGTTGCCAGTCCTCGCCTATCTGTACGCCACTCTTTGGGTCCCATAGGCGGAGTGAGCCATCCGACGAACACGTGATGATGTGTCGGCCGCCAGGCAAGTGCACACCACCGCCCAAGTCAGTGTGACCTCGCATAGTCTGCTGTGGCGTGGTCACTGGTGTCTTACTGATGGAGGAAGACATAGTCGCTAGGTTATCCAGCAACGACAATGGTTGCTGTTGAGTCCAGGAGCCTATCTTCATTTCCAATATGATGTTTGTAATAACCGTACAATCCATTACTCACGAGACAGTCTACTTACAGGATTCAATATCTAACCCTCTCACACAAGACAGCTTTTGAAAACAGATCCTCGCTGTTAAGCATGTCGTCAGCTTTAGCTGGCATCCATGGGTGTACTATGGTTGGGAGTTGAGGAAGTCGAGCAGTCGTTTATTCATGCCGTTTTTAAAGCCATGTTCCATGTGTTATCCTCATGCTTGCTTCACAGCTTCATTGCTGTGTAGTCGAAGCGCTCAAATCTGCGACCAGTGCTATGTGGTGTGCATATTCCCATTCGTAAAGGACTGCGTCGATGGCTAACGATTATTCGACAGCGTCTCGCGCCTTTTCTCCACTCTGCACATTTCTTCCAGCCCATGTCCGAACTCGATGAGCATGAGCACGAGCAGCCTTACTATTCACGTTTTTTCAGAGACAAATCTGTGACGCTGCTCGACATCATGGAGAACCATGCTACGTGCTCCATGAAGAGGAAAGTACCGCTCGAGCAGAGGACGGTCTTCATTCAGATTGGTGTAGTTCTACCATGTTGTATCGCTGTCGTCTGCGTTAGTTTTACGAGTCTTTAATCATGGATTTTTACCCTCCCTTTGTGCATCGAGTTGTTATAAATACTATTACCCTGATACAGTGGCAGTGTAGTCATCTTGCTCTATACCTCTCTCTCTCACGGATACCGAGGGCTCGGACAATTATGCCATCAAACAGCAGGGATGAGCAAAGTTCCTAGTAAATGGCATTACTGCGTGGTAAAACGGCCAGCGCAAGATTTCTGGCTAGGGGTATTATAACATATCACAGGTGTCGTCAGAAACCAACGTGTCTCATATAGCTTAGATCAATCATATCTTGCCAACAAGCAAGTTCTTAATCATCTCTCGGCCCGTGATGCGGACAGTGTGGTATAACGTCGGAAGATCTAGGGTAGACGTGAATGTGTCCGCGAGACCGAAGGGCATCATCAACGGGATCCAGCCTGAAAAAAGAGAAAGAAAAAATTGAGACAAAACAACAAGGCTATCCCAAAGTGCCACGTACCCCGAGCATACTCAAGCGCGAAGCACCCCTCATGCATCTTGTATTGCTTCGCCGTACCCCTGGGAAGGAAATGCACATCCCCAGGGCCGTACCTCTCCATCTCCAGTGCACCTGGTTTGAACGCCCACTGTTCGCCGACTAAGATATGGAAATAGTCATCTGCGGTGTGCAACCCCGTGTGTCCTTCCGTGCCTAGAGGGGTACCGAAAATAATGAGGTACTCAGTGATGGACGCGTGGATGATGTACATTGCGCCCATTGCGCCTCCAGCATTGCTGAATACCCACTCAGAGGCGTTCATGTTGAGGGAGATAGCAGGGGAGTCGAGTTGTGGGTGCGTAGAGGTGAGGTTAGTAAGAATGTGGTTGATCATGCCTTGGGGGTCATTCGGAGAGACGGAGATGGCTTCTTGCGCAAGCTCATGGAGGAACTTGGGCTCTAGAACATACCACCGGTCCTGTGGTTGAGGTTATTTGGTGCGGTAGAAGAGTTGGAGGAGTGACTGACCTTGATACCATCGAGCCACGTGAATGTTGCAGCGAGGAGCAACAATGCAGCTATACGTGTTATCCACTTTGTAAAGTTATTTTGTGGCTTTGGTGGAGGCTGCTCGAGAGCTGCGTCCACGTTTCCTAATCTTTTGGCTCCCATTGCGAATTCAGTGTTATTTTGACCTTTCGTTGTGACTCGCGAAAGAACAAGAAAGAAATTGCAACAGCAGCAACGTTAACTGCGGTAGTGGACGTGGTTTAAAAAGCTGAAACTGAGGCACGCACACGTGACTACCACGAAAATCGGACGCGTCTCACGCATTAAAAACAGTATCAACGAGATGCATTCCAGAGTGAAAAGAAAATGATTACTATAAAAAATACAAATACATCCTACACCGAACACCGAAAATAAATCGAATAATAAGATTATACTTCCTGGCTCTCTTTCTTGCCCTTTGCACTTTTACTGGGCAGCAGTTCGGGGTTGATGAAAGGCACGACGCCACCCTGTGAAATGACGACGTCTCCAAGGAGTTTGTTCAGCCTATAGAAAAGCGAGTTAGACACTGCGGAATGACTGAGAATGTTTTGCGTACTCTTCGTCATTTCGGATGGCGAGTTGCAAATGTCTAGGAACGATACGTTGCTTCTTGTTGTCGCGTGCTGCGTTACCGGCAAGCTCGAGAATCTCAGCGGCCAGATACTCTAGTACCGCTGCAAGGTAGACTTTTCCACCAAGTTAGAATGAACTACTGAGTGATTGAATTCAGTGAAGGCCTTACCAGGTGCGCCAGCACCAACACGCTGTGCGTAGTTTCCCTTCTTCAAGAGACGGTGAACACGACCGACGGGGAATTGAAGACCGGCTTTGGCTGAACGGGATTGAGACTTGGATGATGATTCACCAGAGGCTTTGCCACCAGACTTTGCCTTTCCGCCGACTTTGCCAGACATGATAGTTAGATTGAAGTGTGTTGTGAGAGTGTGTATGTACAACGACGGAGGACGGGAACGCAATAGGGGAGCCGGGATCAATGGACAGCTGTATTTATACTGGCAACACGTGATTTTATTCAATAAGGTTCAACAATCAACAAAGAAATGTGGACGCGTTGATCTGGTACCAAATAAGACCACACGCGTCACAAACGATAAATACAAACGCCCGAACCAAATCTGTCAGATAATCATCCACATTCACACTACCTCTTCATCAAATGGCACCTAAACCAGTCTCCACCGCCTCAAAGGCCCCTGCTTCCACCGCTGCCTCAAAGGCACCTGCAAAGACGACAGACAAGGCTAAGAAGGCTACAAAGACTTCTGCTGCTGCTGCTGCCGGGGCTGATGGTGAAAAGAAGAAGCGCCGTAAAGTCCGCAAGGAGACCTACTCCAGTTACATTTACAAGGGTGCGTACTATTAACATTTCTTACAGTTCCAGATCTGACTCTCGTTGCAGTGTTGAGGCAGGTGCACCCTGATACCGGTATCTCCAACAAGGCAATGGCCATCTTGAACTCATTTGTCAACGACATCTTCGAGCGCATCGCAACGGAAGCATCCAGTATGTACTCTCTCATTGTCTTTTTATCATTCCTAACCTCTTCCATCCAGAACTCGCTGCTTACTCCAAAAAATCGACAATATCTTCTCGGGAGATCCAAACATCTGTACGACTTATTCTGCCTGGTGAACTTGCCAAACACGCCATCTCGGAAGGCACCAAGAGTGTCACCAAGGTCAGTTCTTTCACCTTCATATCGCGGCTATCTTACTCATCTGTTGCACCTGCAGTTCTCGAGCTCATCGGCGAAGTAGGCTTATACTTGACTGTTCTACTGTTATCTCGCTGGACAGCATGCGCTGTTGTATTGTAGATGTACCATTTACATTATTTTAATCTACTCTTCGATTTGGAACTTGCCAAGTGCGCGAACTTTTCAAGTAATCAATAGTGAACTCCACGGCGAGTGTCCCTAGAAGTGACCATCGATATGTAGTATATGCTTGAAGTTGAGTACCGTGACTGCAAGCCATTGGTATGCTTCATGGCTTAGACCTTCAGTGACGTCGGATGCCTTGAAACCTGAGTATGTAGCTTCAACTCCAACTCGAAGACCGACTCGGACTCCTCTTGAATATCTGTCACTAGTAAGTACCCCTCATCCAATGCTCAGGAGGGATCTGTGTCTCAGACCTTACTCGACGATGCCAAACCAACCGGTGGATACATGAATGCTTGTGGGGTCACAGTGGAGTTTTGGGCAAGTGAGTGCAATTGGCGCGCGCGCACGGGCCGTCCCGGACTCACCCATTGTATTTGCTCCCTGTAGGCTGTACACCGTGTATCGGTGAGTCTGCAACATCAGGATCTTACATACTAGTTCTATCCCTTATGAAAAGCCAATCAAATCTATTGAATAAGACCGATATCAAATGCTGTCCTTGCTTCTGGCTTGGGCACGAGGTGATCATCACATCGTTCGTTCGCCTCCTTGGACAAAAGGCACGTTAATCCCCGCTATTACGAAGTACTAGAACCCCGCCCTTCGGCTCACGATCCCAGACTTTAGTAACTTGGATGCCATACTCGGGTGATCTGGCCCTCTGGCTACTCGAGCTTCCGCGAGTAATAGATACCCCGTGATGTGTTACGATCTCATATTCGGTTCATTGAACAGGAACATGCTCCCTGTGTGTCAAACAGACGTAAAATGTGATCAACGCCGGCTTACGGTCTCCCCATACCCCGATGCCGGCTATGCATTCGCTCCCTAAATGACAGGCTTCCCAGCTTGCAGACACCTCGTGCTAGTTTTCATCTCGGATTTCACGACTTATCCGGTGGTCTTGAACTTCATATCTATCCAGATCATCTGATGGTCAGATTCAAGATAGCCTAACCTCTGATAGATAGTAGCGAATTATTCGCTTCATGCCCGTATAAATGGCCTAGGAATTTTCGCTTTCAATCCATTCCCCAAGAACTGTAACACCATGGCAGAATACCCCACCCAAGCAAACCACCGTCTCAACGAGTCAGCGGCCAACCATGATGTTCCTGCGCAAGACCTTAGCCATGATGGCCCACCCGATGCATGTCTTAATGATGATATCCCCCAAGAGCATGTCTTCCCACTGTATATAGGCTCACCATACTCATTTCACATTTACAGGGACCTCGTCAATCGTCTCATTCGGGACAACCAAGACATTTGGAACCAGTTGCTTCACAACCAGTTTGTCGAGGACATGCGTGTTGCAGATGCAGACAGCAAGCACGTTCTCCATGGTTTCAAATGGTACATGATTGTATGTTACTTAATATCTGTTGATGTTTCAAGCTGTGGCTCATCACTCTGTAACGCGCAGCAAGATTTCTTCTACTGCGTGCAACTCATAGCATACAACGCCGATCGCGCTGCAAAAGCTCCCAACCCAACGATATATGGGAAATTGACCTCAACTCTCAACAACACGCTGACGCAGTGGGCTCCAAACGCCCTCAAAACTTGCACCGATCCCGATCAGCTGAACATCCCAGACACTGTAGTCTTCTCTGCCAGGAGGGAAGAGGCAACTGAAAAATACTCAAAGTTCATCTCTGACACTGCGGAGGATCAGAACTGGGTAGTCTCTTTGCTCGCCCAAGTCCCCGGTATTCAGGTTCGTGAAGGGATATGAGGTCAATTCATAACAGTCGAGGCTGACTCGGACTCGATCGTTAGTCGTACTATGCGATCGCTAGTGACCTTCAAGCGAATGCTTTACACAAAGGTTAGTATTTTCTTCCAGTAGTGCGCGAGCCTCCAAACTGATCTGACGATGTTTCCAGATACTGCATGGTACAACATCTGGGCTGTCGATAACGCCAAGCACCGCAAGTCCACGATTCAACAAATCAGTAAGGGATCGATGCGCTGTATAACTCTATCCAACCATTGACGTCGTCTCTGCATAGATTTCTTCAAGACTAACTATGAGAGCTGGAAGGACATTCCCTATGAGAAGTTGACTAGAATCTTCAGGGAGGGGTGTCAATGCGAGATCGATTTGTGGAACGTAGCGCTGAACCCTGGACCCGTGGAATGAATGTGCGGACCAAGTGTGTAATAGTATCGGATTGGAATACAAGACACGTCAATGTCAACATATCAGTTTGCGTCGACGCGAGATCAACGATAAACTAAGGTGGTCATAACGGTTTTCAATCGCACACACGATCGATGGCGGTAAGGGGCAGTAACAGTTCCTGGCGATGGCCGTTATAGAAAGACAAACTTTATCTAATTACGAAGTACTAGGGACATGAATTAGGAAACGTTCTCAACAATCAAGAAAATATATAGGTATGCACAGATGTTCCGGTAGGTATGATGCTAAAGATTGTACTACAATGCAAAAACAAATGAGACCCTGCCCCGACCTGCAACCTACAAATAAATGAGAACCCCGTATCAGCTCTGTCTCTTCCCGTTGGTTGGATCTGATTCTGGCCGATGAGTTAGGCCCGCCCTGCGGGGTACATGGCCCCCTTCCGTTGTCGTAAACCGATTTGGCTGGGGTGACACTGTCCGTCGCGCTTCCCTGTGCCCGCGGTCGCTGTCAACACGCTCTCCCTCCTGCGTCGATTGAAGCGCAGGAGAAACCATCCCTGCGCAAGACGAGGAAGCCCTCGACTGGCTCTCTCCCTCTTGCTCACTCGAATGAAATTCGCTTCCCTCTCTAAAGATCTCTTTTGCAATGCCGCAGACGGGTGGGAAGTAACCTGTATCATCAGCCGGTCCACTCTGCGGAGGGAAATAATCGCCCCCAGAATTAGGGGGATGGCCATGATTGTGCCATTGCTCGTCTGCATGCACGGGGGCTCCCGGAGCTGGGTTTATCCACGGTGCCTGCGGCCAAAACGCACCAGGTGTCATCGTCACGCCAGGCGTCATCGGCACCCCACCAGGCGTCAACGGCACCATCGTCACTGATGACGGGTATCCGGTGGATACAGGCACCATGATCCCAGGTGAAAGAGGAATTCCGGGGGAGAACATGTGCGAAGGCAGGTGTGACGAGTACGGAACTTGGGAATGCGGCGGGAGGTGGTATGGAGATGATGGCAGGGGAGCCTCAGTTTGGCCTTCCGCTGCCTGACCCCGGTAACTCCCATCATTTGAACTCTGCTGCTCTGTGGTATTAGCGTGCCCATTTGTTGGCTGCAAGAATGTAAATGGCGGCATGCTTGGAGTAATGGGAGGCAGGCCGTGTGGTGTTATGACACCATAGTGCATATGGTAAGGGGAATGGAGCGGGCTGATCGTGGGGTGATGTATAGGGCTGCGCACACCAGGATGATGCAACGGGCTCATGGGATGAGATGGTGCATAGCCAGCGTGATACATTGGACTCTGTGGGTGGGGTGGAGGGTATGGGGATAGTACCGGTGGATGTGGGAGTGTAAATGTACATGGAGGAGGCAGCGCAATAGGTCCAGGCTGTCGGCGGGAGGATGCCGGTTTCTGTGGCAATGTTTGCTTCTGCGGAGACGAAGATGTAGGCTTCGAATTTAGCGAAGATATTTTGTTTTTCTCTGCAGCCTTGGAAGCTAGCGCCTTGGACCTTCGCAAACCCAGAGATCCAAGTGCGGTCGCGGTGACGTTGGTGTTTCCTGACCCCTCAAACTTGGCTGGTGTGGATCCCTGGCTTGGTTCGACCTCTGAAGCGCCCCACATAGATTGAGACTTATTCGGCAAGTCTGAATTGAGGATCGGATGTGCAAGCACGACAGATTTAGGCGAGGTCTGCCGGGGACTCGACATACTTGGCCATCCCCCGCTCGCCGGAGGGGACGTTGACGCGGTATCACTGCCTACGTCCGACTTAGGACGAGTCAGTTTATGCGGTAGGGAAAATGTCGAGCTCGAGCTCGAGCCCGAGTTCTCCCGCGACGTGCCCATACTAACAGGATGACCCACAGACCCCTGCCCCTCTCGTTCGTCATCAAAGAACGGCTCGTTCAATAGCGAGCTCGCACTGAATGTAGGGCGCCGCGCAGAACCACTGCTAAAAGACGGGCGCTGAGGTGTGGAGCTAAAGGTGGGCCGCTGAGATGTCGAAGAGCTGAAGGACGGTCGCTGGGATTGCGATGCGCCAAACGACAGCCGCTGTGAGAAGTTCGTACCATCAGTCAATGATGATGTTGTACTAAAGCTTGGTCGTGATGACCCTGATGAACTCGTTGTGGTATAGCTTTGCGCTTGCGAAGAGCCCGCAGAGACACTTGGACGCGGCGAGCTGGAGTTTGATGTCCGCGATTTATTTGATGATAGCGGATAATTATCGCTTCCGAGTTTCATGTCCGTGTTTAGCTTCAAGCTGAGGGAATCGGCAACACCCGAGTGTGGGGGCAACTTGATGGCAAGGGCGTCGGCACCCAGAGATAGACTAAGGGGAGCGAAGTTTGTCGAACTATTATTTGAGAACCCTAGATGAGGTGAACTTGTCAATGAATGTGGATGGGTGGGCGTAGGTGCTAGTGAATGGGCTGCTGACGGTGCAAGGGACTGAGTATGCAGGAGTGCAGGTGAGGGCGAAGTGAGGGGGGCGGAGGTAAGGGGACTTGAACCGAGAGAAAGGTCGGAGGATAGAGAACCTGATGACGCAATAGAGCGAGCTAACAGGACTTCCAGCTGAGATGATGTTATGGGATCTCGATCAGCACGTCGAAGTGGATCTAATGGGGGGTGCATCAGAGAATCCAGCTGCGAATGCAACAGCCCATCGAGTGTGAGCTGAGATAGATGTTCATTTTGTTGGCGTCCCAACTGATGGGACTCCAGTTGTAGGGATTGCAAGTGGGATCCAAGAGTATCATACTGTGATAGAGTGGATGGGACTGGTATTTGTACGCCAACATGAGGTATCGAGGCTGCGGACGGCGAGAATTTATCGTAGTGGACCTTCAATGGTCGTCCATTGAATTCATACCTGGAATGGATCACGAATAGTCAGCACATGAGCCGAAATCGATTAACAGAACACGAAGGCATCGAAGGGTTCCAATCGTGTGTAATGCCGCGACACGCCACATCGCTCACAGCAAAAAATATTTCATGATCAAAATGTGAACAAGATAGGGATGTATAAGAAACTCGGAAGGCGCATGGTACATCATGAAGAAGGCAGCCACGCACCCATCAAACATCCTACATGCTCGCTCAGCACCATCTTCTGTGACAAAGCTGACTGTTCCGAACCCGCGGGAGCGCCCATCGGGCCCAACGGTAACATCTGCTCGAGCAACAGCACCAGCTGCACGAAACAGGTCCTTCAAATCCTGCCATTGGATATGGAAGGGAAGCTGGGGTGGAAGAAATATGAGCAAATAGACGCTTGCGGCACCACATGTAAAATATAGGCCAGGAAAGAAATATACAGAGATGGTAATGGTAGAAGGTTACTTGCACAAACTCGAATCTCACGTGATAATCCATAATGGGAGGAGTATCAATGAAGGAGGGGAAAAATCAAGCAAGAAGATTGACAGACTCACGTTACCCACAAATAGGGTTTTCATTCCAGTGCCACCCACCACATCCTGTCCAGATGTGATTTCATCATGTGGATTGCCTGAAGATGGGAACCCTGAGGGGTGCCCATTTGCGCCTCGGATTGCGAGGCTGCTGCCCATTTCATCGACACTTGCGCCAAGCCTGTCGGGGCGCACCTCCAGGACCCTGGTTTGCCAGCAAAATCCATTTAACATGTCAATTGCCCTTCCCGCATCCTCTGCGGTGGCCAGAAGGACAGTACCATAGCCTCGTGAGCGATTGTCAGGCCCTAATGATACATCAGCACGCAAGACAGTGCCTGCGCGACGAAAAAGATCCTTGAGGTCTTGCCAACGGACACGATACGGGAGCTGCAATATCTGGTCAGGGCTGATCAGCACTCAGGAGGGTCTACAGACGACCATACATTTCCAACGAACAACTGAGCGCGGGTATCTCGTAGGGGGGCTAGCTGACGGGAATCCTGAGATTGCCTAGATGATGTGGCCATTTGAATGACAGCCTCAATATCATCATTTGTGGGGCCCGGGAACTCGGAAGGATGTATCAGGCGAGGAGGAGAGAAATCCTGTTGCGATAAGTGAAGAGGAAAAAGAGATAAAAAAGGCATTAGCACCTAGACGATAGAGGAAGGGAAGAGTAAGTGGATCAACGCACAGAAAGAGGCGTCGCTGACGCCATCTGGAGCGGAAGGCGCTAGTACGGCTGCAAGGGTATCGTTGGCTTGGCTTTATTTATGTTGGGGTATGGGCTTCGCGATGCGTCGCGGCTTTATCGCTCGCGTAACGCGTCGGTTGCTACAAAATTGATGGTGCTGAAGTCACGGTGTTTTTCCAGATTAGCAAGTATGCTGGAGGACGTAGAGAACAGTGAGCTCGACCTGCGACAAGATCAGAGTATTGTAAATTAGGAACAAGAAAAACCTGTTAAACGTTTCTGAGCTGCGCGCTTGGATCTGTTTCGCTCATTTTACACGGAATGCTCCACACGAACAAAAACAGGGTAGGGCCCCCAGCGCCACCAGCCCTACGTCATTCTCCTTTTCTGGAAATTACATCCTTTCACTCTCAGGCTTGACCCGAATTTCTCATGGTTCCTCCTTGCTTCGTCCACTCCACAGTCCCTTAACTAAATCTTATCCCTGCTCGGCTAGCCTCCTAGAGTCACTAGTTTTCATACAACCGTCGCGATCATATCCAGCATTCTTCATGACTCAACCCACACCGGACGCACACTCCGATTTCTCACGGGCGTCCTGTCCCTGCGAGGGGTGACATGGGCCCCTGGGTCTGCTGTTCAAGTAGCTGGTGATGTCATTATTCAATATAGAACATCCTCAAGGGAGCCTAGAAAAACACGCACCCAGCAGACTCAAGATCGGTTCGCCCCAATTCCTTTTTCCAAGGTAATTTGATTTCATTCGCAGGTGCCAACCTTCATACCTAGCTGAACATCACCACTGTCCAAACAGCTACACTAGGCATATCTGTTATTTGCGAACATTCCGAAAGATTTATTATTGGCAGTGACAATTTTACTGTAGGCGCGAAAATTCCGAAATTGGAGCAGTGGTTCGGCTAATCTGATTAGGCTTGTGCAATACGCAGACGTTTATGTTGGTAGGTTTACAGATATCCCAATAATAAACGTCATTAATCTGATTGGGCATCAAATCTCCATCTCCCCGGCCTGATATTGGCATGATGATCTGAAGCCTTGAGGGAAGACTGACGAACCTGAGAGTTTTGTATCACAGTAGTAAGTGATTGACCATGTACGAATTCCGATCGATGCACCAGACTCGGACATCCTAGTTGCGTTTGGTGAGTTTGGCCTACTAGGTATTCGACTGATTCTTATGACTAGTTTACAGGTTTGTCGTCTGGACTGTCGGGCAGTCCCTATTCTGTGGCACGAATACTATGAAATTCTCATGATCAAATGCGGTGATCGATGATACCCGAAATTGATGTATGTATTTCCATCAACTCCCTAATAGCATGGTCTCTCCGGAGTCCTCCAGACTCCTACAGAACGTTTTTTGAGATCCGCCCTGGAGTATATCTCATTCAATTGTGTTATCTCCTTACTTATCTTCGTCATAGATCTAGATCAGCATTTTGAGTTGGATTGGTTCATGGAGAAGAGCAGTTTTCCATTGGATTATTCGAGGCTATGGAAAACTGGTGAGATTTGTAACGGATCCTCTCAACAAGCCTGCCACCAGTTTCGTTTCGTTCATTAGTATTATAACCTGATCAGTGGACGATAAGTTAATACGGAACTTAGCAACAAAATACACTTGCTGTACATGGGACACTTGAAAATGTACGCAAACTGTCGCGGTTACCACTTGTGAGGGCGAACTCAACATCCGTCACTATCCACGGTGAAACGTCTCGATCACCTGTACCGAGCAGACTCGAGAAGAGCTTCTCTTGTCTATGAGATAACTGAAGGGAATTCTTCGGGAGGATCGATCAGCTGAGCTTGCCAAGTTCACCATCATGGGCGTTAGATTTCACCCCACCAGTGGCTGATCGTGGACCAATAAGCTCTCCAAGCTGCTGTTATTGTAAAATCCGGTCGCACCATCGGTCGCGAGGCAAGTGCACAAAGCAACGTTTGACTGGGAGCGCATTGAAATCGTGACCGCAACTACAATTATTGTGTTTCGTGTTGTTAAATTCGCAAGCTACTGACTAACCCGAAGACCGTCCTGACATTTTTTCACAGGACACTAATCACTACAGTTTCTTTGAACATTCAAGGGTTCCACATCTTGCCCTTGACAAACTCTAACAAGACTGTATCATTCATTCTTTTCAGATCCGTCGAGTTGTCCACGCCCTGAAAATGCGTTATAAGCTTTTGAATACTGTCGAGGATCATAAGGTAGCTATACATACCGCCTGCTGCGCTGCCCGTATCACCTTGACAGCAATATGTGCACTGATCTCCCTGATGCGCTCGACACGAGGGTACACGAGCTCTAGTGCCCGTTCATCCCACGAAAGAGAACCCGCTAATCCGAATGCAGCCGCTTGTACCATACTATCTGTCACGCTCTTGGCGCGGCACAGTATCGCACCCAAACCAAGCCCTGAGATACAGCAGTCCAGCTCAGATACAGGCATAGAACGAGAGAGAGAACCTACCAGGGAAGATGTACATATTATTACCCTGGCCTGGTTCCCTCCTGACGCCACCAATGACCTCGCTTCCAAATGGCGAGCCACTTGCGAAAATTGCGGTGCCGTTGCTGTGTATGAGAGCCTCAGTGAACGTGCACTCTGAGAGTTGGACAGGGTTGGAGAGAGGGAAGATGATAGGGCGAGGCGTGTTCTGCGACATCTGACGGATGACTTCCGGGGTAAAGGCACCCTGAAAGAGAGTGAGCGTGACAATGAATACAGAATATATGTTTGAATCATACCGCGATTGTCGAGAGACCAAGGAGCGCAGTTGGCTTCACATACTTGACAATTTCTGTAAGGTCCTTCATTGGAATACCTGTGTAATGCCTCCTTGCGAAATCTATGGCATAGCCTGTTAGGTGTGAACCATCCTCCGAAGAAAAGGGGGCATACACATTTTGTGGTCAGCAACCTCTTCCCTGCCGACGTAAACGAGTCCCTTCGAATCCACGAGCCAGATTTGACTCCTGGCTGCTTCCTCGCTCATCCCAGTAATTGTAAAAAAGCTCATAAGCTGCTTAGCAACTCCTACACTGGCGCTGCCGGCGCCAAACAGCAAGATTCTATGTTCGTTGCGCGGGACGGGAACCAGTCGTGCAGCGGAAAGGAGCCCTGCAAGGACAACAGCACCTGTACCTTGGATATCGTCATTGAACAGTGGGAGTCTATTACGAAAACGTTCAAGGTAGGAAAATGCATGGTCGGTGGAAAAATCCTATTGCCCACAAGATTGTTTGTTTCTAAAATGGAAAAGTTGAAGAATGTCAACGGACCTCGAATTGCACCAAAACTTTGGGGTGGACACGTCCCATCTCGGTGATAAACTCATCCATGAAGGCATCATATTCCGCATCAAGGGGCCGGCGTTGGCGCAGCCCGAGATACAAGGGGTCGGAAAGATTAGAGGAATTGTCAGTTCCAAGGTCAAGCGTGATGGGGAAAGTGGACGATGGGCGGATACTAAAATCAATGGTCAGGCGGTTACAAGAATAAGACTGGGGTGGACGCACCCAGCACAGGCGACGTAAAGAGAGAGTTTGCCAACGGCAATGGGCATCCCATTTGCACCAAGGTCACCAAGCCCAAGTATTCGTGAACCTGGTGCATATTATTAAGCACTGATCATCCAACCAAATTAGATGACACGAACCATCCGTGACGACGCTGATCCGAGCCTCGTTTGCAAGGGGCCAGTTGCGCAGAATGTTCCCAATTCTGCCTTTGTCCTTGAGAGAGATGAACTGCAGCACCCATTAAGCCAAGAAGACTCATGAGGTATTTGTATTCATTACCAAACCCTCGCGGTTCCTGTAAATTTTTGAGTACTGTAGGCATGCATCACCGACAGTTGGTGTGTAGATTATAGGTATGATCTCCTGAGTATAAACAGTTAATTGTGTTTTCCAAAGATTCTGACACCACTTGTCTCATACTGGCATGTACTCGAGACATAGCTTGTAAAAGGCCTCGACATCTGCTTGCTTGACTTGCGCAAGGAACGTATATTTCTCGATAGGGGATGTCCTGGAGCGTAATTGGAGAAGGGTACGATCCAACTGAGCTTTCATACTGAAAACTGGTGGCGCGAGGCCTGGCGCAGCTGGAGCTTTAGCTAAAGGCAGTGAAAATTCGGTATGAGGTATGGATATCGATGGAGTAGACCAAACGCACCCCGAGCTTCTATCTTGAGCTTCTGGATGCCCTCATCCGGTGACCAGTAAGGGGTAAGTACGATAGACATTCTATATGGTTTACAGTAGGAAAGATAGTTGTAATTTTGCGAAAGGGAGACAGAAAGGGAGAGAAGAAATAAAATGAGCAGCAATATGAGAAGGTCCTGAGAAGGAAAGGATCATCGTATAGTATATATAGATGTAAATCAGTGATGAGAACGGTAATCGCTGAGCGTGTCAATGGACAGTGCACGGTGTGAGTGCGAACTTGTTTGGTTGTGACCACGGAAGACACGCATAGCGTTTGAGTGATGCGGTGATGGAGATCGCTCCGAAACACCCACACGAGAGGCTACACGGCCCTGGTGGTCACCCGTGCTTTTGAGAAACAGTAGTCAAGTACTGCATTAGTTGTAAGGAATCACACTTACACAAACCTCCTCGACCATGTGATTATCTAAAAAGTGAGGGAATGTACTTACCTTCATCAGCCATTCCTGGGTAGTCATGTCTTCAAAAAGAATCGGGCCGAGGATTCTTACCCTCATAGATTACGCATTTATCCTGCATACATTGTCCTATCTTCGTCTATGACAACATTGGCGAGGGTGACTCGACAGGAGCCCAACGCGAACGAAAGTAACATAGACAAATACTGAGAAATCTACCGGTATCATGACATCTCCTCGTCGTCTGTGTCCGATAGAATTTCCTTGCTTTTACTGGCGAGAAGAATTAGCAAAAAGCTCAGAAAATCTAGATGCCTAACGTACTATTGCTTGTATTTGGGTGGTTCTGCAACAGCGCCCTGTTCCTGACTCTCCTCTCCTCTAGTGACAAACTTATCGAGCATCGTTGGTTCACTCTGGCTCTCTGCATCCTGTAATGCTTTAGGTTTGCGTTTTTGTGGAGGTTCCGTGCGTTGAAAAGCGATGATCTCTGCATGCGACGCTATGAAAAGAGGAGATGATTAAACCCTTGAAGAACGTACCCTCGAGGAACATAAATTCATCTGCTCGCCGCACTACACTTGCTGCGAGAGAATGAAACTGAGAAATGAAGTACTGACACAGCACGCTCCAGACGTACCGACGTCCTTCTGTTGCACAGTTGTTCGCTTCTCCCGCTCCGCGAGCTTCTGGCATGCCTCTGAAAGTCTTCTGATGAACTCCTCGGTGGCAAGTGAGATTAAGAAAGTCGCGTCGCGCGCGACTATTGGAAGTTCCTGAAATGCTGCATGACGCTATACGCCATCTGGGTAGGATCCATTGACAACTACCTTGTCCGCTTTGATTATCTTTTGCACTCTTGAAAATGGTAAGATTGACTTTCCCAGCTCGCGCTCGCGCTGCGGTTCCTTCTCTTTCCGTTTCTTGGTCATCGCACCTGAGTTCGTATCGTCTCCGGGCTCTTCGTCGACAACCTCCACGCTCTGCATATCTTCTGTGAATTTCAAGTCATCCTGCCGTGTCTGCACTTCAGAGACAGACATTATTGATCAGTGCAAGATCAGTGATGGCATTCAATGGTAAGGTCAAACTCAGCCACAGACACGCCCGGAAGTGCACGTGGAAGAGTTGATAATATGGACGCACTTGCCACGCACGTACGCTAATCCAACAAAAAATTCTCCAACTTCTGGCGGGGTCAGTTCTTCAAGGAGCTTCGAATGTAGCCTAGGCCTAGATGGACAGGCTCCACCTACCGCGACTTTAGACTGGCACATAGGATATCTTCTCGGCTAGCCTCTTCTCTCTGTCCTTGATGCTCAATGCTCGTCGTCCCTTTTATTGTGCTGAATCGTATTATACCCTTCAGTCGACGGGGCTCTGATGTCTTTCTACGGACTCCCCTTCCTTATTGGAACGAGGCGCAAATGAACCTAGGACTCATGCTGCCATCTTTAATTCGGCAAGCGATACCACCGTGCATGCCTCTATCTGTATTGCACACGACGTTTAGTCGGTATTATCTTATATGCCCTCACAATATTCCAGTAGAAGCTCTAATCTGCTCGAATGGCAAATTTTGGGTACATGGGGGTAGTTGTTGTTTTGAAGGATTCATATAGGTCAGTACATTTCCCTGGGGGCCACCACAACATTTTAAAATCTTTCTTAGGGCTACTGATAGGGTTCCAAGGAATGTCGTTTATGTTGTGACCCTAAGTTGTTGCAACTTGGAGATTCATAACACATACTATGCCGTCAAGGGCCGCAGACACTTGCCACTCAACACCTTCGGTTCGATCCAACGAGTCTAATCCCGATTCCTGTCAGTGACATACTAGAAGATGGTAGAATGACAATGAAATCCAACCTGTTCTTGGACATTTGATCTTTAGCTTGTTATGTATGCACATGTGACATGGAAGCCTGCACTGAACGCCGGACGATTCAATCTGAATGCACATTCCGATCGTAATGAGGGATATTCACTTCTGCCTGTTACAAATTTAACATTGTCATCTATGTTGATTGCTCGGTCTCTCGCATGTGAAGTGCAGTGTGCACATAAGTCGTATTGAATTGATCCGTTTGTTTCGAGATTTGTAGCCAGTCCATATGATATGCAAGACGTTATATATGTTGCGTACTGAAAAAATTAGATGTGAAATACCCAGAATTTTCACTGATACGGTATATACCAGTTTCATGTCCATCTGGTGTTTTGTTTCCAGACTACAAGTTTCAGTGTCCCGTAGCACAGTGTGTGACTTGCGCGCGTGACGTTTCCTCACGTGCTTTGTGTCACTCAAATTGCTCTGGAAGGTTAACATTGTACACGTTGATTGATAGCAACATAACACTTAGTTGCTATTCCTTCGTTCAACGATGGCCGACTCTGCAGAGACATCTCCGGAAGTGATGCTCCAGTTTTACCGCATGCTGTACCCTTTCAAATCTATCTTCACATGGCTCAACCAGGAACACGCACCAAAAGATTTGTTTACAAACCGCGAATTCGCATTTACTCTCCAGGGAGACGTGTATCTACGTTATAACTGTTTTTCGAATGCAGAAGAACTCAAAAAGCAGGTGTGCGCACTCAATCCGACGCGTTTCGAGATCGGGCCCATGTACTCATCTCGGGTAAGCTGTCTTTCAATCTGCCTGGCACTTATGCTGACAACATGCCAGCCAAACGAGCGGAAATTGGCGCGGTCTGTCAAATCTGGGAAGCTCTTCACCCCGTTAAAGCGCGAGTTGGTGTTCGATATCGATATGACTGATTATGATGGCGTGCGCACATGCTGCACATCAGCGGGAATATGTAAACGCTGCTGGGCATTCATCGCCAACGCTGTGCGCGTCCTTGACTCAGCCTTGCGCACGCAATTTGGATATCATCATTTGTTATGGGTATACTCGGGCCGTCGCGGCATCCATTTGTGGATCAGCGACGACGAGGCCATGGGGCTTACGGACGAACTACGTAGAGCTGTAGTTGGGGCGCTTACTGTGATAGAAGGAGGTAAGGAGATGGCGAAGAAGGTGAATGTAAGGGGCATAGGCACGAAGAGCCACCCAGGAGATTTGCCACCTTCTCTGTGGCATGCGCGCGATGAAGGGAGTAGGATGTGGTATCCATTGTTGGATAACCAAGAATGCTTCCTGTCCGAGGACGGCTGGCGAACGCTGCTTAAACTGGTTCCGGACAAGAAAATTGTCGAGACTCTCGAGGAGCGGTGGGAGAAACAGCCCGGTATCGAATCGTCGAAGAAATGGGACGAGCTGAAGGCTGAGGTGAAGGGTACAGGTGTATGTACTTTACTCTCACTATCCATGCCATTCCTGACGCTTCATAGGCCCGAAATCTAGCCGCTCTAGAAGACATCATTCTGCAATATACATATCCACGCCTGGATGCCGAAGTATCCAAGCACCGAAATCATCTTCTCAAAGCACCATTCTGTGTGCATCCTAAAACTGGCCGAGTCTGCGTCCCCGTTGACCCGAACCGTGTGGAAAATTTTGACCCCAATGCAGTTCCCACAGTCATGCAGCTCCTTCAAGAGCTCGACAAGGCAGGCGAGGGTGCAAGTGAGTGCACTTGTCACTGTACCCGTTGTTTTCACTCATATTTTGATTCAGATTGGGAGCATACAAGTCTCAAGCCATACGTCGACATGCTAGACAGACACGTTATGGGAATTCTGGATGATGTCCGAAGGAGAGAACGGGCAAGAGCTGTGCTTCAACACGGTGTGTGGGTTTTGGTGTATTTTAGGACCATTCAGGTTTACTGGCATTTTCGCTCCAGATCTCAACTGGTGATGGACGTTTGAAAAGTTTCATTTTTATCTTATTTTTACAGCAATATTGTAAGTTGCAAACAATATCATTTACCCTGTTGTATTCTATTACGCTGCCTGTTCTTTTTGTCCTTCCAGTCAGTTACGACATGTCACGTGAGTCGATTAGTGAGACAAAAAAAGTTGCTTTCTGGAACTGTCGTGCTCACGTTCGACACCGTAATGTGTTACATACTTATGCATCCGTTTGCCTTGGGAATGCCCCCCACGCTTAGGTGTCGTCGTTGAAGGAAACCATGACTGCGTCGTCAACGAGCCAATACTCCTCGTTGCTTTCATCGACGTTATCATACGCTCCCAGCTCGACGTCGACAAGCAATGGAAACACATCGAATAGCGGTTCATCTCTACTCTTTGGCTTTCTTGTCAGTGTATTGTCACTCTTCGCCTTATTCATGATTAGTGGACTCGTATGGCATCGTCTGGTCATACGGCGTCAGATGATTGATGAGATGTTGCGGGTTGATACCGATATCCCCTTGCAGAGGAGGCGTATGCAGAAGCCTCTACTGTGGGATGTAGAGGTTTTGCTAGGTCAGGACTGTTCGCAATGGAGGGACACACAGGTAGCGCCCATTTCTCGTTAGTGCCTAGGTCCGTCTGATCCTGTCTCACCTTCATAGCCATTAGCAACGGAAAAGTACGACATTCCGTTGCCACCGCCACTGGACCGCCAAACACCGAGACCTTCTTTCTGGAAACGTCAGGTTATCAACCGCATACCACCTGAGATAACCTATCTCTTTTCTCCTCCCACCCTAGTTAAAGTGACTGATCCCCCACATCTGAGTCATTCGAAGATGGAGCTCCCGCTGGATAGATCTCTTCTCCAAGTTTCGGTCTTGATAGCCATGCCGCGACCGCCAGATTTGTTATCACCTTCGTCGAAAGGTGTGGGATTGAAGAAGTACCAGCCATTGTATGAGATCGTTATTGGGACATCGAACGTGTACTATCATGACTTGGACTCGCAGTAGCTGTGACGCTTGTTCTGATTTTTACGACTGCTACGTGTTTCGTGCTATCTTTCTTTGACGTGCCTTACCAGGGTATATTAATTATTGCACTATTATAGTCTTGGACTCTTTGTTATTCTGGACTGCGCTTCGTCTACTTTGCAATACTCGAAACATGAGGCGAGCCACTGGTCCGTTACTCGCACAGATACATGGGTCGACGTACGTTGAGCCACCACCAAATCACATCTTTTTTTTTGGTCTGACAGCCTTAGTAATTATGATACTTACGTCCTCGCCGGCTAGAACATACAGCAAGTCGGTATCATCCGATAGGTCCTGCCAACAAGTATTGTCTATCCAGGGTTGCGTGTCCTCTTGAACTGGGCCTCGGAAGGCAACTCCGTCCCAAATTCACTTGATATGTGGGCATTCCGTCCAGTCCGTGATCGCGCCTCCCCCTGTTTGGAAACGACGCCTCCCTGCATTCCATTCATAGTACGCCTTAATACAACTTATCTCTCCACAAAAGCCTCGTGTTTTTGGAGCCACAACTCATCGGACCCGCGCCCCAGTGACTCACTCCTCTGTCCTACCGTCCTTGTGTGTTTTGCCCGACATAAGCCGATATACCCGTGATACATACGTGCATCTTCCTCAACTGTATCTGGATTCGGTTTATCTTCTTCCACATGTCAAACGGCTACGCGCCAGGATCTAACATTTACGAAGTCTTACATTCACGGAGAATTTGTGTCTCCGCTCCGCTCGGCTTATGCCCGACATCACTTTCTAGAAGGTCACAAACTATCTTTTCACCGCCTTACCCCCATAGCAATACAGCATGTTCTTCCCCCTCTTCCCCGCAACCTGTCGTCACTATTTCACACAATCAACATCACAACGTGTTGAGGCTGATGTGATTATAGGCAGAACGCCGTGTTAACATTGATAACCATGTCTCTTTCTGGTATACGGAGACATCAAACTTAACAAGGCGCATACGCGTCGCCTCTTTTTAGCCAAATATGCGGCGCGTTCTTCGATGAGGCAAGTAAGTTTTCTTTTGTTGGTATCGACTGCGGGGTCTGAACTGTATTCTACGGTGGGGCCCTAAACATCACTGCCGCAAGGCATCAATGACAGTTATTGGATATTTCATCAGGTATAAAACTTGTATTCTTACTTCTGTCCTCCCGCAACCTTTCAAACCTCCCTTCACATTTCACCCACCATGGCTAGATCCATAACTCGCACGCACGGTGTCAAGCTCAACCCCCTCTTTATTGGTTCTCCCAGTGGGGAGCGCTATCATGTACAAGTCCCCATAGAATGGGATGTGCGCTACAATCCAATGCATTATGCAGAAGTAGCAAACATGCCTCTATTGTCATCCCACCTGTCACAATTTGCAACTAATCCCCCTATCCCAAAGTTGCAACTTGTCTGTGACTTACTGTCCCCTGGATGGGAGATAATAGCCCGTAACCCAACTGGGGTGACAGTGCAAGATGTGTTAGAAGCGATTTATGAGACGCTCCACGGGCTTCTGCGGACGTATGAGTGGGAGGGCATGTCGCTCAAGCAGCGCAGCCGTATTGAAGATATACACCGCGCGCGCTGCGCGGCGTCTTCAGACCCTGAGTACACACGCTTAGCGGGTGTGCGCAGAGTAGATTGTCTGCTCTCAACGACCATGTTTGCTGGACTTACCTCGTTGGTCAGGAGGAGAGAGCAGTGGCAGGTGGTCCTCACGCTGTCACGCGATTTTAGACCCCGTGCCTACTACTAGCTAGTAGTATGTTCTCTCAGCAGTGCTGATGAGAATGTGGCGCATTGAAAAATGGAGAATCACTTATGAACTAATTTGTTGACCCACAGTTCTATTTTACTATATCAGACCCCTCCTCGACTCGTCAGGTGTGTGTTGTTAGTGTCCCAGCATCGTGTATCTGATCTACTTATGCGTTATCGTGCGCGTGTATCACTTTCGAGCTCTACATATGTTTATATCCTTTGTACTTATAGCCCTCTATCGTTACCCGAGTCAACGTTGAACGTTGAAGTAGTACTGTTACTGTTACTGTTACTGTAGTTTGTTGACGCACTGGTATGATCAGGAAATTACATAAATGTGATTTGTTTCTCGGCTGCACTCGTTCTCTGATTCTGAAGCTGGGCTATTATGCTATTCGGCCCGTCAGCACTTCAGCGCTTGCCAGTGAGCCTTCACAGCCTTCACCAGCACCTTCAAGACACGAAGACAACTCATGTAATATATGCAACCTTCAACGGCCGCCATTTTCACAGGGCAAGTTCTACTAAATCCCACTTAATGTCCGTACTAACCAGTATTATAGAAACAATAAGCCCTACAGCTATGACAGAGGTAGGTAAGTGTCATACATCATGCACATAAATTATACATGTGATCAGGCATCCAAATATAAGACCAAACAGCCCAGTACTCTGCACTCTGCTTGCCACTCCCCATCACCTATCTTCACTACACGACACCTCCACCGACCCGATGCAATACTCTCCCAACTCTGTATCATGGAGCAGCTCTGGCGTAGACACCCGGTCTGATACTTCGGAGCTCGTGGCGTTGTCGCGCTTCCTAGTACTAGTACTAGGCGACGGCATAGAAATTGTGAAGGCCATCACGACGAACGAGCCCTCCGGCCGTTCAGACATATCATCAAGTTCATAAGCTTGTGGCTCTGGCGGGGGCGGAGGTGTAGGAGGAGGACTCGGCCTCCGAATAAGTCGGAAGTGCTCTCTAAAAGCCGAGATCCGAGTCATCACAAACGATGAACGGGGCGGATTTCGAGGCTCGACAGTGGTGGCTTTCATCAAGACCGGCCGAGGAGGCTTTTCTTTCCGACAGAACACGCGCGTGGCGCAAAAGGGCTAGTCATCCACGAGCCAATAGCAGATCTCAGCGCCATGTTTCGACGCCGACTGCGGAGCCTGACGCACCGTTATATTTTCCCATTTTAAATCGATCGTCACCTCCGAGTCTCTTCTCGTCCACATATCCCAAAGTGTGGGTTTCTCTCCTATCGCGATCGGTCTCTTCCCTGGGCGAACGCGAACGCGAACTGGCCTGGCAGGTTGGACCACGAGACTCCCTCTACGCATCCTTCTCCATCCAAACAAAGCTGCCATGACCACCATAAACAGCCCGATCGCCAGAAACGCAACTACCAGCGATGGCGATTCATTTGCGCCGAAAATATTACTCATAATTTGATTATTGTTGTTAGAATTGTTGGTGCTAGAATGTTGTGGGGACGTGCTTGTTTGACTACGCGTTGAGGACATGGTGCTGCCTTCGCATGGCGCGAGGCTATCAGTCAGATAAAGTGGGGCACTGCACGCAGCCTTGAGGCGGGCTTAGATATGATGTGCTCAAGATATACTATAGGCTCAGTTATATAAGGATCTGCACGAATGCAGGTCCTGAGACCGATGCTGAACAGGGAACGAGTGTGATAGTAGAAGGGGGTCCGTGATATATCTATACTCCATTCCAATGTCGTTATCAAGGTAATAGTGGACCGACAAAACAAGAATAGAACCAGCAAATCAGATCTCAGAGTCCGTGAAAACCACTGAAACTTTGGTTCGGTCATAGTGTACCGTGGAAGAAGCCCAATTACAGCCGCACTTGTACAAGGAAACAACAGAACAACAGCAAATAAAGAGTCGCGGATAAACTCAAAACAGAGCGTGATTACTCTGCCTTTCATCCCTGCCGACGCTTGATTCCCACCCAGCACTCCACCGGCTTTCGCAGGAAGCCCTCCCGTGTGTCAAACTAATTCATTACAGTTAGTTCGTGTGAGATGACCGGCATGGAAGGAACATACCGCTTTATCCGGATCTGCCAGGACGAATTGGTAGCGGCGGAGAATGGAAGATATGATAATTAATAGCTCCATGGACGCAAGGTTGCGTCCCACACATGCTCTGAGGTTTAGGGTCAACATCAGCAGGCCAGTGATCGCGTGGCATTAAACGTCATGTACCTGGGCCCATAGGAAAACGGATTGAAAGCTTTTTGCAAAGTGGCACTATCATGCTCAAACCACCTCTCTGGACGGAATACATCCGCGTCTTCTCCCCACACTTTGGTGTCCCTATGGATCGTGTAACTTGGAACGCTCAAAACGGCACCCTGCGGGAAATGAATGCCTTGGATAGTCAAACCGCCTTCAGGAGCTACACGAGGAAGACCCATGGAAGATGTCGAATGCATACGCAAGGCTTCATTGATAACAGCTTCCAGATAAGGTAGGCGTTTGACTTGTTCGTATGTGGAAACGTATTCATCTTCACTGCCGAGGGCGTCGTCAAGCTCTTTCTGGAGCTTGAGCTGTACAGAAGGATTGGCAGCAAGGTAATATGTGATGGCACATGACGAGCTGAGCTGAATGGGGAAGATGATTGACCATGATTGGCTAGAAGACTTACTTGGAAGTAGTGTCGGAACCGGCGATGAGCTGAGTGAGGGCCTCTGCGGTGAGCTCTTCTCTGCCCATGAGATTTCCCTCATCATCACGTCCCTCTTGCAGCTTACTCAAGAGGTCAACGCGGTCGGTCGGAGTTGTAAAACGTTTGGCGACAGCGGCGACTGCAAGACCAGCCAAATTCTTGACAGCTATTCCACCCTTGCGGTACCAGGGAAGCAGACGAACCCAGGGTCGCCACGTGGGAGGTAGAACGCCCATAGAAGCCGAGAACTCTCCGCGATCGTTGAGAATCTGGACGGCAGGAATATCGACGTATGCACACTCATTCTGCGACCCGTAGGATTTCATGACATCTTTCTGTGAAACAGCAACAGGCGCGGAGTCTTTGGCGTTCAGGATCATTCCAAACGGTGAACCGAACGCCAAGTCGCCGATGATATCAAACGCCAGATAGTTGTACCCTGACACGACACAAATTAATGCTAGTGGAAATTGAGAGATGGATACATACACGGAAGGCAATCAAGCCACAAACGACCTCCCTTACCGAACCAACCACCTTCTCCCTCGGTGCCAGATTTGTTTTTGAGGGCTTCGTCGAATAAACGGTCCCACTGGTTCATGAGCTGGCTGACATAGAGACGGATAGAAGGTTCGAACTCCAAGACATTCTTTTGCGAAAAGACGTGAGAGACAATCTTACGCTTACGAGCATGGTCAGCGCGGTCCCTGGTATTGAACAAACCACGGTGAATGGAGACGAAGGCGTCGTAGAAGTTGGATTTCAGGCTGCCGTTACCATGGGCATATACAATTTGTAGCGCGTCCGGGTCGGAAATGGAGACGTGGTTTGGTGCAAGACGCACAAAAGTTCCTATGGGCAGGAATATGAGTTCATGTGGGATCAAGTGGGTCAGATGCTACCGTGTTTGTTGTGCAACTGATGTATGACGTCTGAGCGATGACCTTGGCTTGCTACCCAACCCAGCCAAAAATCCGAAAAGCGGGCAAGGAATGGACCCTGTATGCTCCGCTGGTTGTAAGGATCCCTGAGATAAGGGATGACATGGGCCAATAAGATTGGTACTGGAATTAGCAGGAGAGCCGAAAGATAGTTGAGGTCTTCAAAATGAATGGGGACGAGGCATTTAATGGCGTTGAGCAGATTGGACGACATGTTTCTGAAGTACTAAGCCTCGTCAAGGAGAGGAATAAAGGACCCTATTGACACGAGAATGTCTTTTATAATTTATGACATTAATATGATATGATATGTATATAATAGTACCGACGGATCTTACAAGTCACGGTAGCGAATATGAACTCGAGGTCTCTGTGCGCATAGGCTCGTGACCCTCTGCAGTTATATACAGACTCGACGTACGTTCTCGTCGTAGCTCCCCCGAGCTACCCTAAACTCCCTCAGAGGCTCTCTCTTGAAGCAAGTACCTCCAGTTCATTAAAAATCAAATCATGATGACCATCCGCAGTGGAATAATTAAATGGAACAACCGGCAATCATATATTGCCAGGCTAACCAGACTCAGTTCGTCTACTTGGAGCAACCAGGGTGCAGCGGACTGCGAAATCGGCCTTAATGTGACTATGTAGCAACCAATTTGTGAGGCAGCAAATTCTGCCGACTCAGTAGTCAGTCGTACTACCTTCAGTGATCGCATTTGAAAATGGGTTATGCTCCCACTTCTCATGCGAACGTCAACGTCAACGTCCGACCGGAAGAAGATAGATCTACTGCAGGGGCGCTTGCACGCCGTTCCAGTCATAAACTTCAAGTTAGCGCCGACTCCCGAGAGTCCAATTTCTAGCAACTCTTTCTGGTTTCCTGCCACTGTCACTCGCTACATCACCTCCAACCTAGTTGTACTCCTCAAGCTCGCCTCAAGGATATTCACCGAGTAAAAATCAAGCCATGGGTACGATGCTACTAGCCTAAAGTGGTATATGGAAGAACGTTCACAGCCTGGGCCCTGCACAACGTTAGGCCAAGAAGACATATGTAAGTGCAAGAAGTCGAACGTACAACCATCTGTGTTCCTACCCATCGACGTCGACCGAGTCGATCCGGATCCTTTCTTTGACAATTGAGCGCCTTCAATGATAGTCAGATCTACTGCTCAACAACAATCTTTTTATCTAGCTCAGATCACAAGCCGCGCGCCAGATAATGACTAATTCAAGGTTGAACTTGATTGGATGTTCATGATGTCACTCGGTCATGTACGTGCTTCGCCTGTCTCACGTCGTGTAAAGAACATGCCTAAACGTGATGCATTTCAAAGATGCCCCTGCGCAGTTACGGTATAGGTGAAATGCAGGCGTTTTATGACCGTGCCTGCAGGACAACACTCCCAAAATTTCTCCCTTTCCCTTCTCTTCCGCATATCAACGTTTGTTCGTCAGGAGTGTCGCCCCCATGCTTCATTCCGTCTCATTCGTGGCACTGTCTTTGGTCCTGTCAGGCTATGCTCAAAGTCCTACTTATTCGGCAACTTATTTGCCTTCAAACGCTCCCTATCAAAGCGAGCAGGGGCAGGCAGGTTACAACAACTGCACCTCTGGCTACAGTCAGACGTCGGAGTGCCAGAATGCTTATGGTGCGCCGCCAATCGCCGATAAGCATCCTTAACCTTGACTTAGCATATCGCCAGTCAACACTGTTCAGGATTGGTGTATCTGGGGACCTCCTCAGCCAGGCCCTGACTCGGTCATCGGGAACACCGAGGTACATGCCTTCACTTTTTTGTCCAGTGACCGCGAAGAAAGAACCTGTAACCTTCACAGCAAATCGAAGTAGCATGGTGCATGCAGGTGATTTGCCACTATATTCAGTCTCCTAAGTGACGTAGTAATTTTCTCTCAGAGCGGGTACGGAACACGACTGATCCCAGACGGTTCCATCACTGGTGCGCACGTCGTGGTCACTCCAGACTACGTCCAGGTCACAGGTGAGTATATTTTATAGTACAAACTAGATCCACAGCAACAACGTGAACTCAGGCGTCGGCAATCTTACAAACATCAACATTCCTGCCGGCGACAGTGGCGGCGAGCTTGACCCTCACGGTGCAGACGGTAACGGCAATCCTATCGGCGGTCTTGTGTTCTCTAGCGCATTCGGCACGTTGGAGCAAATTCACGAGTGGACGGTAATTTACCGATTGCTCGGAAAGACCGCCACAGCGTTCTAATTGAGTTCTTTGCGTACCCAGAATTTTGTGGCGGATGATCAATTCTGCTTCCGCGCTTGCAAGCCCGCGGTAGATGCACCGACAATGTGTCAGCATATTTATGATGTTATGGGGTGCGAGTGGAATATGCCTGGGAATTATTCTCCGGGAGTGTTTGAGCAGTGTTTGGGTGACTCAGCTGAGGTTAGTGTCAATCCCATTTCACGCACATTTGTCTAGCTAAGCATTTACGAAGCCTATGGGTGTCTATGGGACGTCCACATTTTACCAAGGGGAGCCCATCACACCACCTGCGCATCCCATACCCTCTTCTTCCAGTTGCACTTTCTACAGCACAATCAGTAACGGCCAGGGCGTTTTGACCGGAGGAATCACATCCAAAGCCAGCACAGCATCAGCAACAGCAACTGTGGGTACTCATCACACTTCCCACTTTCATCATCACTCGTGCTTTAGTGATCTTTGTACTTCTTCCGTCACGATTATCACATATTCAGATGTGCCAGCGTCTGTGACGCTCACTTCAATTTCACCGGACATTTCAAGTTCCACGCTTTTATCGCGTTCTTCGTCGCTTTACTCGTATTCAAGTCCTTCGTTGAGTTCTGCAAGTGCACACTCATACTCTCTTCCAAATTCTTCTTTGTTTCGTCCAACGATTTCTTCGCCCCTTCAAACTCCATCCCTCCAAACTTTGTCTTTTCAAACTTCGTCATCTATAAATTCTCCATTCTCCCCTTCTTCTCCTCCTCCTTCCTCCTCCTCCTCCTTCTCCTCCGCCACTTCCTCCTCTTCCGCACCTACCCTTACATCTTCCCCTGCATCACAATCATCCTCTGTATTAGGTGGTCAGAATGGCTCACAACAATGTCCTCTTTTTGCACAGGGTGCCTTCAAATCTGGATCGTCCTCCGGCGCAAACGCGACGGGTTCTTCAGCTGCTCTACCGACCGCGACCCCTGCAGGCTGTCAACGCTTGGCTATCATTGTTTCGACAATTGTGATAGGGTTCTCTATGGGCGTCATTGTGACTTTTTAGAACATTTGCCAATTGACACTTTACTATAGTGATGCTGGTTGAAAGCTTGAACTAGCGATGTCAGTTGTGTCTCACATTTCTTATTCGCCTGTCTTACTTATCGTCTATCACTTCGTATTGGCCAACCAAAGGTGTAGGATACATACAGGGATACTCTTGGAATACATGGACTTTGTCGTGTGCTAGATGAAATCTTTCTTTAGAACTACAGTTACAATAAAACTTTACAGAGGCTCGATGTCTGGGACTGGGCCAACGGCAACTATCCTGGAGGGGTTGACCTGCTGTGTGTGAGTATGAGAGCGCTTAAGAGCCTACAGCACAACGCACTATTGTCTGGGACCAGTAGTAATGTTCTTTGATGTGATCGAACTTGGTGCTCGACTTGAAGGCATCGTTGTTCCAGTACAACTTCCTCATCCAACTGTGGAAAATGAGTCTGTCAAACATCCTAAAAAGATGGAAGACACCTCACAGGTTAATGTTAGGGTACCCGTGACGGATGTCGCGCAGGTTGCATTTGAAGTGGCCTACGTACACGGGATCAAAGCGGGTCTGGAACGGAGCAGTAAGTTTCAGAACGGGCGTTTAAGATCGAACGTACGGTAGTAACGAATAACCTGATATCCGCTTCGGTGAGGATGTTGCCTACGAGGTAATCCTTGCCTTTGAGTATCTCCTCGAGTCGGTCGAGAGATTTGAATAGAGCATGAACGGCGTTCTCATACGCGGATTGGGATTGTGCAAACCCAGATTTGTACACACCATCTGCAGTGCACGATGTCATTAAGACAAGCTCCACGCACAGACTCAGACGCACTGTTTACGGTGTCATACACCCACTCGTTGATACTATCGATCTCCTGGCGGTGTGCTTCAGGATAGATATCAATCGCTGCTTTATCAGCAGGAAGCAAGTGATTAAAGGCGGTGTTGAATATGCGAATGATTTCAGAGCTTTCGTTGTTGACAACAGTGTTGAGCTTCTTGTCCCACAGCACTGGTACTGTAAATCTGATTACGATGTAACAAGCAGTGGTAAATGGGAGGGGAATAGACATACCTTCCGCCATAGTTCGGATCAGCAAGTAAGTAAAGATCTTTGACATGCTGGAAATTTGGGTGTTCTGGGTCGTTATCTGCATCCTCCCAACTCGGATCTGCATTCTTGAATGGCCAGCCTTGCGCACCCATGTGAGGGGACACCGCAGAAAAAGCTGCAAAAAGGTGGCATAAACTCGTGAAGTGCACAAAACTGGTTGGAACTGACGAATGAAATCTTCAAGTCCTTTCAGTTTCCGAGTGATAAGAGTTCTCGTAGCCCAAGCTGAGGAATGTTCAGTCAAAATGAGACTGCGTCAATCCTATCACTGACGGCATGCATAAGATATATAGAGATGGTATCTTCCTGTAAATCAACTGAGTTTGTCAATAAAATAAATATGTTTTCGTGATTTACCTTTCTCCGGCGGGAATTTACCATCGTTACTGATAAAGTTCCTGAAGCTTGATGGAGCTCTTTTGAAGGAGCCGTCTGACTCTGCCCTCAGTTTACCAATGTCACTCTGGCTCGATACGTCTTTTGTAGATGACATTGTTCGTATGCGGTGGAGCAATGAATGAGATGATGGTCGTGGGGAAGAAGATGCCGCAGTCAGGGGTTTGGAGTGGCTAGTAAGCATCAAAAGTCTAGAGCCATACATGGAAAGTTGCCTCATGATCATAGACGTCTCGGACTGGTCACGAGTCTACGAGCCTTGGCGCGCCTGGATTATATAATCACGACATCAGGGATTTGTCACTCAGCGTAATGACATCACCATTATCCCGTAATCACGGATTCACGGCTATGTATCCGCAGCATACACATGAACATATGTATCAAATCATGACATCTGTGCATACAAGTTATGCAGGTTGGCGGCTTTAAATACTTTTGGGCGCGACTCGGACACGAACGTACTTACGCTGCGGGCGGGCAGACTTTTGAAAGGCAATTACTATCATACGGGCGGGAAGTTCACATTCTACAAGTCCGCGGAACAATTCTTGTTGACTCGAAAGGGCGAAGCTAGCTAGAACAGCAAATATTCCGGAGGAGGGAAATATTCATTGATATTGTCAAGACAAATATTCAATAGGTCACAGAAAATTACCTTTTCTGGCAATCTGGCATGTTTCCATCGTTGCGTGAATTCCAGCTAATTCATTTATGGCAAGCCGCGACAGAGGCGAATTATGAAGACAAGTGTGCAATGTGGAAGCCCAACTAACTTTTCGAAAGATCCTCATTACTCTACGTGCCCGCCATTCCGACAACGCCTACATGATCACGGATTTTCGCGATTTCACTGGCTGTCAGCCCTCCCTTGCTTGCCCGGAGGAAGTCCTCAAAAGCGATGAGTGCATCACTATCGTTACTGAATTCCGTTCTGATGATATATGTTTAGGTACGAACTGCGCATAACACAATCATTTACTCACCTCAAGTAAGAGTACAGGCGATCCCAAAATGGTGGCTCGGAGATAACAGTCTGATAACTTGACCGCGCTGCGCGCGATATTGAAGCGGTGGGTAACAGAGACGTGTCAAGAGTCAGATCAATGTCGTGAGGTTTGACCTCGGGCTCGAGAGACACAATTGATGGTGATGGCGACAATACGATGGAGGGCGTGCGTGTATGCCTATGACCTGTTGCCAGTTTCGGTTGCGGTGTTTGTATTTCGGGAAGATTGGAATATTTCATCTTTACTGGCGAAGTGTTGGGTGGGGATGGAGATTTAGTAGGATCCCACTCAAACCCGGGTTTAAGCATTAAATTTATAGTGTCTCCTTCTTTCACACCGTATTCCTTAAGGAGCTTTGCGTCAGCAAGTGCCTTTCCTTTGAGTAAAAGCCGCTGTGCTTCTGCGGGCGGTGCGTTCGGTTGAGAAGCAAGCAAGGCTTTAACTTCGGATACAGTATCTGTTGGCTGCACAGCAAGCGTGAACGACTGCGGAGGCTTTGTTGACTTGAACGTAATACTGATTGATGCGGCTAGCGATCTCTGGTGAGATGACCATCAGTGATAACGTGGAGATGACATCTACCTGGCGGTGCAGAAGGTTCTCCTTTACGTTCTGGAACAGGGGGGAGCTCAACCTGAAACAAATTTCGCGTAAGAACATGCCATGAAACACGATCCTCGAGTCTAACACGCACTGGTAAGATAGGGACCTTCTTTAGTGAATTCTGTGGAGGTTGATTGTAGTCGTCACTGTACACGATAGGCTGAGCTCCAATGACTTTTACAAAGCTCCTGACAAAGACAAGTTCCGCTTGATCAGCCATTGCTCTTGGCGTTATTGTATGGATTGAGACAAAGAGGGTGTTTTAGTACGGAGTGTGGCAGTGCAATAATGAAGGTTTGTGACTTCTGTCACGTCTTCATATTAGTGCTTGTGACCGTGACCCGGGATCCATTCGCGTCACGCTCGTTTCTCCTCCCCAAGTTCGATGGCGGTATGTGTCTGCCTGGTAATGACAAGCTTTTTCACTAATGTCTTATTTGCACACAGTCAGGTTTCAGTTACACTGGAGGTGCGACTATTTACTGCTGGTCATGTTCAATGCTGAACAATGTCGTGTCCAGGCCGTTCGCGGTGTTTTGCCTACTGGCAAGAATTCTCGAAAGTAATAGCCGAGAATACCCATTCTAGAAATTGACTTCTTACAGTTGATATTCACAGTGCTATGCTGAAGCTGACGTGCCTAGTCAATGCCGTCTGCAGGCGGATGATTACCTAGAGTGCCTCCACCACACGAAAGAGGTGAGTATTCCTGCTATCTGCCGTATTTAAATTCATGTCCTTTTTGTGCAGATTGCGCACGCTAAGGCTGTGAAGGCCGAATTTATTAAACAAGCAGAGCACCATGCCAAAGAAGGCCGTAAAGTGGCTGATGTTCTCGCAGATGGCGTGATTGTAGGAGTGGGGCTGATACAAAGAGACCAAGGTGGGGAAGGCAAGCACAAGTAGTGTATTGAAATACCCTTGGTCGCTGGTTCGACTTGCACAGCACTGTTGCATCCTCGCGCATTTTTAGCTGCCTTGCGGCTGTCTGACGGAGCCTTAAGCCGATCAGTTACTGTAATCCGAATGGAAATCACGTTTTCGGAGGTCCTTCTTGCGGCTGACTGTAGTAATTGTAAAATTCCAAACAACGTGTTTCTTGCATGTTATCTGCATTTTGTGAGCTCGCCATCGAGCTTGTGCATCCTTCACTGTAGCGGACTTTAAACGAACCCATGAGATCGACTCTCAGAACGTTTCTTAGTTCGATACATCTTGGTTTCCGACCACCAAACAATTCATCTACCCCTCAGGCCACCGACCGTACCATGGTCGCTCAAGGTGTTGGTTCTATCAGTTCTCCCATCGTCATCTCAGACGATGAGGACGAAGCTATGATAGACCTCCAGCTGCGAGTTGATTCGGATTCTGTTGACAGTGAACAGAATGATCAGCTGCGCACTCCACCAGATGGTAATTCAGAGGAGTTTTCCACGGCGAGCAAGGGCTACGCCATGGCCCTGAACATGGGCTATTGCCCAGGCCGCGGTCTAGGGCGCGGCCTCGACGGTAAGTGCCGTTGTAGCGCGTGTCCTCCACTCACCCAGATGGTCTTCGCTCTAGGTCGAGTGGAGCCTGTGTGCCTTGAGGTTGCTCAGAAACGCAAACGGGTGGACAGCGGTATTGGGTTCCAGCGACCCCAGCTTTACGCAACTGGCTGGTCACCGAGGAAAGGTGATGGTAAGCTAAATAAGAAACGGAGAAAGGAACAGCATACGTTTGGAGCTCCTCCGCGAGGTTTTAGGTCCCAGCAGAATTGTCCATTGCAACCCAAATCGCTCGCTGCCCCGACTGGCCCCGCGAATATTAGCCAAGGGCCTTGGGCAGCGCTCGCCTCAAGTAGGAAAGGCAAAGAACGGGAACGCATTACCGCCCCATCGCCTCCGAAGCCATCACCAAGCCCGGTGCGGGTGCCTTCACTTCCTCAAGGTCCTAGGTCAAATATTCCATATAGTCCTCCATTGCCTGCTGCGCCTCCCCCTAAAGGACCTCGTAGCTGGCTCGCATCTCAAGCTCAGGCTCGGTCACCGACCCTGGCTCCTAAAACTCCACCCATTGCACCACGGTCTCCGCCAACTGCACCACGTGCCATGCAGCAACAGCAGCAGCAACTTACAAGCAATGGATCTCCTATACCGCAGCCTGGTTATCCTCAGATACAAACACAACCAGTTAACAGTTACCCTGACGGGCAGACCACTGCCATCCTGCCTGCCCCACAATCTGCGTTTCCGCAAATGCAGCAACAACAATCGCAAAGCGCCATATACAACCCTGCATTCTCAGGCGCGCCGGTTCCATATTATACTGGGGCAGAACCATCCGAGCCGTGGCACACGCAGTATGGGATGGTGACTGTTGCACCACCTCCACCTGCACCCACCTATTTCATAGCATATCCTGACTATTCGAACCCGGGAGCATATACATACGTACCCGTCCCGACCCCTCCTGCTGGGTATGCACCAGCATCAGCACCTGCTTCTGCCGACCCATACGCCGCGGCAGCTGGAGGTACTACGGGTCCGACATCGCCCAGTGGGCTTGCTCCTGTGGTTACTGATGCATCCACGATTGCTGCTGGTAGCAGCCAGTCCAACGGATATCAAGCTATATCGGCCACCGATCCTGACCACGACCACGACCACGATCGCTCGGAAACTTCAACGCCTGAACCGCCTTCCTCCAAGAAGTTGCTCGCAGAGCGGATGCGGAAGCCCAAGCTCCTCCATATCGGACATGCACCGGAGGCAGACCCAAACAGTAAGACAGGGACGTATGCGAAGCACCTCGCCTCGCAGCCGAACCCTTCATGTACACTCGTGCTAGACAGCATCCCAACGCGCTTCCGTAACCCGTCGTGGGTGCACAAGTGGGCGGTGAATGCAGGGGAAGCAGAGCCCGTGTGCGTTGATGTGGATACGAAGAATGGGAAGTCACTGGTGGAATTTGTGGATTCTGCGTCTGCACGGAAGGCATTTCAGAGTAAGCAGCTGAAGGGGAAGGGGAAACATGCGATTCGGGCATGGTGGTATAGGGTTACGGGGGTGGGCTCTAACGCTGGCGTTGGCGAGATCGAGGAGGGCGAAGTGGAGGATGGAAGCAGAAAGATAAACGAGCCGATTGTTCAGTTGAGCAAGAAGCAAAAGAAGAAGCTGCAGCGGAAGCAGCTGGTTGAGCCGAATCCTCAGGCAGGTTCGAGTGGCGTACAAGTTGCAGCGAGTGAAGATACCATTGTCGACGAACAAGGGCGCGTACCATCTACTGAGCGGGAAGAGGCATCCATCGATGTACCAGCCCCTCGTGGACGTCGGTTCTCGCTCGATGATTCTTCCGTGCGTTTTGAGGTGTCTAGTGGCTCGCAGGATGGTGTTGGGGTTGGTCATTTTATTCAAGGGGACGATGACGAGGATCATTTGTCCATTGCATCTTCACGGCTACACTCCACTCAGCTCGTCATATCTCACGACGACCGAGGGGAGGATGTGGAAATGTCCTCGCCAATAGTGACGAGCGGCATGTCCGGCGATTTGCTATCGGCAAGTGAAATCTGTGGAGAAAAAAGTGCAAAGGTGGACACTCCTAGGTCTACGGATGTGGACTTGGATTGTGCTGTGGCTCTTATTTCAGCGGACAATAGTCCACTTCCTGCATTGAATTCGGAGGCCGCACAACACGACAGAAAATCTGCAGAAGTTTTAACGATCTCCTCGTCAATATCTTTCGACCAGCAGCCCATCTGTTCCAATTCCACTTTACATTCTAACCCATCATCGTCTCTCTTGTCTACAGAAACATCTGCCGACGAATCAGCAGAACATTCGCACTCAGCCAAGGTCATTTCACTCGCACCCCAAAAGGAATTCGAAGAAAATATTGAATCCAGTGCATTCACACAAAATATAGAAAATTTCAACATGGTCAATTCTCTCACATGTACTTCCACCGACTCCTGTTTCCCCTCACGACTACCAGTACCCTTGCCAAACGAACCGTCGGCACACGAACCATCGGTGGACAAGATCGCACATGAAATGAACTTGCGAAGGCTCGTTCATGAAAGTAAGCAGAACAAGGCGAATGCTCGTGGCGCAACTACCTCACCCATGTCCACTGGTCCTGCAACACTCCCCCCTGCGCCATCTGCTGTCAACGGTGAGGTTGCCATTGCGCAACCCAGTCCCACCGTCTCGTCAGCAACGTTTGTTCTGCCTTTTTTTAGAATTTTATCGACACTGATTTTCGAGTAGGAGCTTGGAAGAACTTGCTGTCACGTTTATTTCCGAGACAATAGAAAGCATCAAACCGACGCCGTTCAAACCCGCGGTGCCCTTGAATACACGACAGGAGATGTTTCAGAAGCAGCAGAAGCTTGAACAGTACATTACACGGAGCAAGGAGCTTATTGCGGAGCTCAGCCAGGCGCAGAGCAAGGAAGAAAAAGAAAATATCATGTGCGCTGTTCGTGAGTGGAGCAGGTATGTGAAGTTCGAACATTAGGGACAATGTGGGGCTGAGCTGCGATGCAGATTGATGGAGATGGATTCGGTGGGTGTGCCGAGCAAGGCTCCGGCTGTGACGACTAGATTTTCTTGGCCTTCGTGCGAGGAAACGGTGTTGGTCATCAGTGATGATGAAGACGAGGAATGAGGAGATTGTGCGGGGTTGGTAAGTATGTTAGTTTTTCCATTTGTTCAGGCGTTATCACAGGGGACTTGGATACATTGTATATTTAATAACATCAAGCGATCTTGAAATTGTATTTAAAATCTTAAATTGAGGCAAGTTAAGTGTTATCTGGTCGAGTACCTGGGGTGTGACTCATCAGTCAAAGGGTTGAGGGTAGCGAGCGCCCATTTCAAATTTACTCGGCCGCTGACCTCTACTAGTGCTGTCGAGGCGTTCTTGGTTTTCTAGCAAAGAGCGTTGCCCGAGGTCTGAAAGCACTGGCAGCTGGGCTGGAGTAGCCGACTGTAGTAGTATATAGCCTACACAGCAAACTACCTATAACTCTATTAATATTCACATGCTCACTTTGTGGGTCTTTTCGCGCTCGAGATCGACTGTGTCTGGTGTCAAAACCTCTACTATGGGTAACCCATAGTACTCGTTGGATTAACACGACAATAACGGAACTTGGGGCCCGGCCGGGGGTTTAATCCGTTAAACGGTTATCATAGAATTGTGCCAGAGAGATTCCAGGTCTCGAAAGATACGCGCTGCTTTTGTCAGCGACCGGACCAAACAGGATACAAACATCATAAATAGCCACAATCTCCTGGTCTTGTTACTTGCCCTTTACCACCACCGCATTCCCGCTCATCGTCATACAAACTCATCTGTAAGTCCTCTTCTAGTTTTCACGGGCAATTTATCTTTCTCACTATTCATGCCTTGTTCATACTCATTGTCTTGATATCGTTGCCAATCATCCCGCGTCTATACCCATGTCTTAATCATATCCTCTGATCGTGTGCGATTCTGGTCGATCTCTCGGCGATTCGTTCTGGCTTGTTGCTGCAGTTTCGAATCTTGTATAACAACTCGCTGCCATGGCCTTGAAGCGCATCAACAAGGTCCGTGTGTTGCTACTTGTGTTCCTGTGGCGATGCTCGCGCTCAATTCTGACATGTGGCGCACAGGAATTGATTGACCTCGGACGTGACCCACCCTCATCCTGCAGTGCAGGTCCTGTAGGCGACAACATGTTCTCATGGCAAGCAACAATCATGGGCCCTGTACGACATCTTACTCTTAATCTCGGTTCTATTGCTGATCTAGCGCTCGTGCCATTTGTGATAGACCGACTCACCGTACTCGGGCGGGGTCTTCTTCCTAACAATTACGTTCCCAACCGATTACCCCTTCAAGCCACCCAAAGTCAGCTTCAGGACGAAGATCTATCACCCTAACATCAATGCCAATGGATCCATTTGTTTGGATATTTTGAGGGATCAGTGGTCGCCAGCGTTGACTATATCAAAAGGTGTGCAAATATGCTATATTCTCATTATTGTGGCCTATATCGTGCTTCATACAGTGTTACTTTCGATTTGTTCGATGTTGACGGACCCCAATCCCGATGATCCTCTGGTGCATGATATCGCCCATCTGTATAAGACTGATCGTACCCGCTACGAAGCAACAGCTCGGGAGTGGACAAGGAAGTATGTGTCAACAATATTCAGTATGATCTCATCTCATCTATTTATTGCAGGTATGCCACGTAGTACGGTGTCCATTTACTTCTCTAAGCGGTACACATGAGTTGTATTGGTCGGCTGTATGAAAGTGCATCAACATCCGTTGTACATCATTGCATGTCTATGTTTTTAGTATCCCCCCTTTCGCTTGTTTGTATCAAATGAACGATAAATCGTCCAGGAATCCGTCTCAGTCTGATACTGGTCTGCATGTTCATGTCAAGTTGTTCTTCCGCCCTCGAGTTTACTGCGGTTTACTGCATGCAAGTTATTTTCACTAGTTATCACATGAAGGACCGTCATTGTCGTGAGACTCGTGGCGTGGTGCTCAGCTTGGCAATTTGTTGAGCTGCACTGGTCATTAATAAGTCCAACTTTAAAATTAAATTGTTGTCTTGCAACGGGTCAGTGAGGAATGTCATTATTAACGACCTCCTTCAAACTCTGATTGCGAATGGTTAGTAGGACATCGTCACTATGGACGGGAGTAGCGCGCAACGTTCCGAGTCAACGTTCAACGTCAACTACCAACTTGAGACGTTTCTGGATGAGACGTGTTTGGGAATGTTGTGGCCTTGTAATATTGATAATGTTTTGATGCCTTCCCGACGAGGTACGGATGCTATTTCTCAAACTTCCAACTACACGCGGATATTTAAAACACACTTGCTACAGGGCAGTCGACTTTGAGTCGCAAGAATCTATTGTCCGTTAACTACGGTGTACGCGCCTAGGTGAGTCGGTGTGCCTTGACCTTACTACGTCCAGCACTGCATATCACATGCAACTCCCGACCAATGATGACAGTATGTACTGCATATAGCACCTCGACGCTCGGCACCTCTGCACAAGCACATCCTTCGTAGCCATGTCAGATGTCACCGCGGTGTACCATAACTGACCTGCGGTCACGTCAGGCAGGTTGCCTCCCGGATTTGCATAGTATGCTGACACACTCCTACCTTGGCATTATTTTCCATGTGACAACCTTTCTGTTGCTGGTCCACCAGTGCGTTCAGTTGTGTAATGCGAATTAGTACATTGCAGTGAGCAGTGTGTCATGCCCCTCTCATGCATCGCATTTATGCCTTGGATCGTATATCAAGAATGGAGCTGCTTCAAGTCCATTCAATCTGTCAACACACAAGTTCTTCATTCGCTCAGCCGTTTCCCTGTTCACATCCGCAGCCATGTACGGAAGTAACCCATTCACAGCGCAAGATGCATGGAACGCAGGAAACGGTCAGTCGACCTGGGATTCCAGCGTCCCCCCGCCGTCCATCTTCGGCGCCCTCCCCTACCCCTCTGTGCCCTCAACGCTTGCGGGCGCGATCACACTCAAGTTCACGTCGTTGAGCCCTACAATCTTGAACTGCATGGTGGTTGGACCGCGCAACGAGACGTATTTCCGTGTCGTGACGGACGGGGGCCACACCGTGCTGAAGGATTCACAGGGCTCGAATATCGCGCTGTTGGAGTGGCGGGACCACCCCACAGTCGAGGTGCGTTCTCTGGTCGCAAAACAGCCCATGGGCCACTGGCTTAGACTCTCGACGGACAGGAGGTGTGTTTGATTTAATTTAATTTTTGAATGCGGGGGTCATTCATGTAAAATCCGGTAGTCACCGATTCATGGTCCACAACGGCGTTGGCTACTCCTGGAGACCACATGACAGATTTCTGCAGGTACGTTAGATATTATCCACCGCGCAACCATAGCTGATCCGGGTGCTATGCTACCGACTAGCTATCTATTCCGGGCTCGTATGACGTACTCGCCCGAGTATCGAAGACACACGACGTTGTGACACTTGAATTGACGCCCCATGCGGTACAGCTTGGGCTCCTGGAGCTTGGCGTGCTGGCCACAATTTTATTGCAGTGCGGGAAGAACATAGACTGAAACGGTGTTTTAGATTGCATGGCACACGGACAAACATAGATGTCGTATAGATGGCTGGTATTTATTATTTAGAACATCCATAAATTAATGTTTATTCCTATTGAATCGACTTGCACTGGTGACAGAATGAGTTTAGGGCAAGTGGGACCCTTCAGCTCAATGGTCGGAGGACCCGCAATCAATTTAGTACCGAGGTGTGACAGCTCCTATATGAAACAGAATCATACGAGTCCTCCCGGTACTCCAGAAGGAGGTTCAGCGCAGTAATCATTCCGCGCAGCTCCTTCCGGTCCGCGGCGAACCTCTCTGTCATCGCGTTATTGACCGTGATCTAGCCCACCAATAGCGTAGATGGCCAAATATAAATTTCAAAATTCAGTAAGCTGCCCAATTTTGTCTGATAGCATCACCACAAACAAACAGTTAGAGCAAGCAAATTGTGATGATATTTAGTCGCACTGGTTGATACTTGTGTTTCAAGATCCGAGTAAGTGCCTTGTGGTCGCTGAAATTGACCGTGACGCACGGAGCCCTACTATGAGACTCGGAGGCACTACTACACCCCTTTAGAGGCTCGTGCATGTCAAGGCCGCGAGGTTACCGACACTGCTTTGTATGATTTCAAAGGCAAAGGGACTGAATTACCAAGTCCGCATTTGAAAGCTCTGTGAAGTTTCGGAACCATCGGCCAATTAGACTTGTATGAACAAGATTAAATTCGACGCGTCATGCGTATTGGGATCCGGCTGGGGCCATTCATAGGCGTGTAACGGCACAAACTAGGCTGGTAGAAGGTTAGCCAGAGTAGAGTAGCCACTGGTACGCGCAAGTCGTGACTCCGAAAGTTTTTGGAAGTTGTTCCCGGCTCAGTTCGTGATAGCGCGCATATGATCGGATAGCCTAGATTGAGTTTAAGGCAATACCATTTTTCAGGGACATTAAGTATTTGATTCACCTGATACGTAAGTCCGTATCATGGTGCGCATTACCAGTCTCTATGGCTAAGGACAGCATTATTGACAGAAGAGACGAACTCCGAAGTCAACCTAAAACAGGTCTTAAATTAAGCGCGCCCTTTCAGTGAAACAGATTTGAACTAGAATCACACGAATATTTTTGAATAATATTATGAACAAGCAGGTCCGCACTTCAATCAATGCATAGATACAATACGGGAAGGAAAGGTATTCACAACAGTTAGATACAACGATAAACCGCGAAGAAGCAGTTTTCCGGCAAAACAGGAATCACGAGGCCTGAATTGACCTCATATATTTTTCAAAGAATGTTGTTTGTATGTGGCGTAGCTTGGTTGCCTCGTCGATTGCGGTCAACTTTATTTGTGACTGCGACTGCGACAAGGATCAATGCTCAGCTTCCTAGTCAGCAGAACAAAAAAAGAAGAGACACACCAGTGCCAAGGGCCTCACTATATCAAGCACGGCTGTCAGCCCAGAAATCATCTCGGCTAGTGCAACTTTGTGTCGTGGGTCGGATGGATTGGACAACACATCGGGCAAAACGTTGATAAGGCGGGGCACAGTACGGGTGAAATTATCCAACTCCTGCTCCTCAACTGTGTCTGGCACTGCTGACTCTGTCAGCGAAGCGTGCAGCTCGGGAATGCGTGTCATGGCATGAGCATAGTCCATATAGACCTAGTCAGGCCACAAGTTTCCAAGTTTCAGATAAATGGGTGGAGCGGAAAACGAAATGACGTTACCTTGCCCCGAGTATGCCATCCATCGACAGTCTGATTGGCAATTCTTTCAAATAATGATACAAGCAGATCAAGATCTTGCCGGATGACTGCTTCAGGTGCAAGCTCAACAACAGCAAGGTCGTGAGCCTGCTGATACAATCCTGCATTCAAGTACAATTGGTAGGCCTCGAAAACTTTGCCTTCATAAATAGCACACACAGCCTATGCGAAAGGGTGAGTGCTTGAATGAGGAGAATAATAAAATGCTGACTCTTGCTTCATTCACCCAAGCCACAGGGATCTTGAGGCTTCCAAGGATGCCGCTACACATCCACTCGTCCAGTTTATCGGCAGAGCGGTGAAGAAGGTCTTTTATTGCCTTTTCACGACTGCCATCACCGTGAGTAGCCAAGACATACAGATTGACAACGTGTTCTCACCCTGCAGATCCTTCAATGTGTAAAAGTACAAAAACAGCCTCCTGGAGCATGCCAAGCTGCTCCAGTTGGTGTGCATAGCTGCTCGCAAGCAGGTCAGCACTTGGACTATGGCCTTCATGTTGATCTTGTTCATTATCATCATCCATGGCGTCCCTGCGATTTCCCAGATCCGCACGATCGGCGAAGTCACGGATACGCATACACCGTGATAAGATGATATACAAATGCCACGAGAGTGAGTAATCGCCTGGTGAAGGCCCGAATGAGAGTGGGGAGAGGGCCTGCGATAATGAGCATGTAGGGTCCGCATGTAGGCGAATTAAAGAAAAGAGAGCGTCGGAAGGCGATGGGGTAGGAACATTGAATGGCAACGATTCTGATGAGTGCTCGAGGTATGATGGGAGTGGAGGGGCGACACGAGAAGGCGATTCTTGTCGTGATCGATTGTAGGACTCGAAGACCTGTGATATTGGTGCGTCCATCGGCTCAGAGAACCACAGATGTAAACCGAATGTGCGCTTCCAGTCTAGACCCTTGATAGGGTCAACGTCCGGACAATGCTCTAGACTACTAGCTTTTGACCCTTCCACAACATCTAGTATTCCGGCGAGTAAGGCGTAAATTTTGCGCGTGCTCTCCCCGATGTGTACGTCTATCCGCTGTTCCCGCCAAAGCTGAATTTGTTCCATCAAGTCCTCCCTGAACTCGAAGTCGCCCGAAGCCTGTGATATGAGAGTTGCAAGTTTGATGTAGCCGTTGTCCATGGCTGCTTCGCAAGCTTTTTCTATTTGGTTGCCTGTAAGGAGTGTGTAAATGCACGCAGCAGAGTCGCCAGAGGAATGTTTCTTGAGATCAGCATCTACGAGATAGCCGACAGCTTCCTCAAGCCAATCTGACAGGGCAGCCTTCCGGCGCACTGCAGATATCCGATTGCGCACGTCAACAGTCATTTCCGGTGCGAGGTGTAAGTCGATGCTGTCAAATAACGCGCGACCAAGTCGGAAAAGAGACTGTTCATCGGAGTGGTCGGAGGAAGGATACAGGGACACAAAAGAAGAAAAATCAAGTTCGGCCGTTGGATCGGCGAAAGGGATTCCACTTTCGTCTTTAACAATTGGTGTTTTGCTCAAGTGGTGTTGCAGCAGACGTGAAAGCCGGACGTTGGCCTCTTTATGAGAACGTGCAAAGAGCGGTACGATTGTCTTCGTGATAACTGAAGAATTCGCAGAAGTGTCACTGTCATAATACACCGTCCACAGCTGAACATTATTATTGCAAGAAGATGGACGAAGGCTTACATTTGACTCGACGGAGCAGAGAGTCGTCCAAGGTGGACTAAAGTACCACCTGGTCCCCAGCCTACTCGGAAGGAACGACCAAACGCCAAACCAGCATCTACCAGACCATCTTCACAGCCTGCCACAGCAGAGGCCGAAATTTCCACTCGAGCATATTTTCTAGACGGTCGGTAAGCTGGTGGTTCTATGTCATGCGCAAATGATGCCCTCTGGAAAACATGGAATTAATTTGAAGACTTGTGCTGAGACAAGGTACGCGACAGACCTCCTGTGAGTCCATCCGCAGCCCATCTCCGATGGAGTCGCGACTATGTTTTCGCCTGACTGTAAGCGGCAACTTGAATTGAGGTCGCGTTGCACGGTTCATAGCTTTAATTGCCACGGCCTCCTCAGGGATTCGAAATAGCGAAGTCTGCATGACGTGCATCTTCTGCGCATCCACACCGACTTGTCTAGCCCATGGTATCACCGAAGCATCTTCGCGTTGAGCCGACACGTCCACATCGGATTCACTAGACGAAGCAGAGCGCGAACTTGTACTCTCCGACCCGTCCTCAGTTTCGTCATCCGAATCCGCCGTCAAAACGTGATTGCGCGTCAGTCTTGAGCGAGCGGGGGCCAGGTCGTCCTCCTGCATGTCCGACGAGCTATCTTCTTCTGAGGTTTCTTCATCTGATTCTTGGTCAACTCCTATGTCCTCATCTGAACCAGCTTTGGCATTCTGGTTTTCCAGTAGTTTGGGTGGCGACCGCACCGGGGACTTCTTGAAGTCCTGAACCATATGTACATCGTGTTCATCATCGCTACTGTCGCTGACGGCGGCACTGAAACGTGTCATAGTGCACTCGACTCTGGCGGCCCAGGCGTTTGGCAACTCAACAAGGCAAACCGAAAATCTGAAATGCAACAAACAAGAACAAATTGAGAAAGCATGGTGAGTTATGCCATGATCATATATTAGCAGGACTGTGGATAGCTTTTTGTGTCCGACATAAGTATTTTCGAACACGATATCTTCAGTACGTTTGTAGCCCAGCATGATGTATTTTGAACTCTGGCCTACTTGTCTTCTAGATTACTCTGACCTAGACCCTGGCATGGTAGTATTAAGTAGATCTTGCCCTACACATTCTCAGACTTGAACTCGACCCATTCGTTGACCCACATATACCTCGAAAACGTCATGTACAAATAGCGAAACCACACCATCTGCGAGTCATGTGCTAAAATGGCCCTTGCAGTTGTGAGGTAGTCCGGGATCCCTGAAATGAAAACGGGAAGTGAATCTACCGTAGGCTCAAAGGCTAAAAAAGCTTGAGAGACGATGCCAATGCGAGCAAGAATTGCAGACGGCAGCCCGGCATATTTGGGAAGGACCGGCACTGTGACCAAACTGAAGAGACGTGGCACAGATATATGTGAGGAAGATGACAGAGATTTGATGAGGTATGATACACCCAATGGGAGCGAAAAGTGATTGGGATGCAAAGATATGCCCTTGATGTCAAAAGTCAAGACCTGCCATAAAATAACGGTTAGTAGCACACTACATCGATGAAAGTGGTTTTGGTTTCTGACAGAAGTTATGTGGTGCTCGATCACGAATGGTTGAAGGACTTGAGCAATAATCTCTGCATCCCACTGCTGCGTTATGTTATCTTGCAACTGTCTAAAGAAACTTGTCAAACTCTTATGAACTCTATGTAACGGGATGACGCACGGATGTTCAATAATCCAACGGTTATCCTTCTCAACTCCGAGGATGTCTAAGCTGCGCACAAGCTCCCCCTTTCGTTGTTCCCCGATACCATCAGCGTTTCCGCTGGATAAGCATAAGGAGAAGATTTCAGGACTTAAGCTACTTCGCCGAAGCGCCAGAATTGTTGGCGCAAAGAAAAAGCATTCGTCGTCAGGATGAGCAGTTAATAGGAGGACGCGTGGAGGCGACACAGTCCGTTCTAATAGCGCATCTGTGTTAAATTCAGACGGCTTGTAAAGGATAGAAAGCAGGAGTGTCACAACTGCCAGGATGAAAGGAAAGAACATCATCCAGGGTTGGATCAGTCACGGCAACCCCCGAAAACCTTCGTATCAAGTATGCATACTAGTGTGGGGGGCAAAACTACTTGGGGTCAGTTTTGCCGGTTGCAACCGGCAAAACTGGCAAAACTGGTTGTTTTGCCAGGTGGCGAAACTCTAGGCTATATATGTGTATGACATTCCTAATGAAGACATCAATCATCGAAATCAAAAGCATTTTCCTCCAGCAATTCAACTTCGTTAATGTTCCGAACTTCTTCAGTCTGTGGCAGGATGTCATCTGCATCACAAGGTTTGGTCAAGAGCGGAGCCCATCATCAGTGAACTACCGGAGTTCTGAGAAAAGCATATATTACATTATATAGTACATAATTACCAGCATCTGTATAATTCAGCTATACGCTATCACATTATCATACTTAACTTTATACTAGTGGAAAGATGAGTTTCTATCGGTAACGCTGTCATCACGCTGTCACGGTAGGCGTAGGGGGTACCCAAGTTACGACAGGTTAGTGTCTTGAACTACTCGATCGCACACCTCTTGAGTTCTAGGCGCTCGAAATTCATCAATGATGCAAGTGGGTATCCTCCACCATGGAACATCTTGCTTTAGGGACGATATTCTATTGAATTTCAAGGTATATTTATCAGATTTAAGTTACATCTCTGCGAGTTTTGCCAAGTTGTGCCACCCCCATTTTGCATGAGTTTTGTCGATCACCGGGCACAACCGGTCTGGCACAACCAGTTGGCAAAACTCGGCTGTTTTGCCAACAACACTAATGCATACACCAACCTTTACATCGCTCTGGGCAAGCCCTACCGAGGTCACGTGAACTCGCGAGACGATAAAACCGCTGTACTTATTTATCTTTCTTGCCCTTTGCATTCCCCTTGCATACTCTCTTGGCTTCCGAATGCCGCACTTACAGAAAACTTACAAAAGCTCCAAGCCCTTTTACCCAGGCCTAACAACACCACGTTGCCACCATGCTGTTCTCGACATGGCACAAGAGTTCTTGGTTTGGCCAACTTTTGCCAACGAGTCGTAAACCCACGATCAATACTTCCAACATGACCGGCGTCCTCGTAACAACGGGCTCGGGCAACTCAGCGCCCCCCCCCTCTACTACTCCTGCCTGTAAGTTGTCACTGCGGCGAGAGCGTGTACTAGGATGCCATGGTTAGACGGGAGGTCCAGAAGACAGTGGGCAAGTATTGGGTAGTAAGTGTAAACTGAATTCATCCATGCCCTTCCTGTCATCCATAATTTACGAGGCCAGATTGAACCGCCCAAACTGGATTGAACAACAACAAAAAACATTGATTAAGTGTCGGTCCGGATTCTCAGCGTTATTCGAAGAAATTATGGCACCGTAAGCCAAGTCTAAGTATAATATCAACGCGACGTGACATGAGTAACGTGAAAGTATCTCTAAAGGACGCATCCTGTCCATTTCAAATATATCCCATATAGCCCACTCCCACCTCTGATACCGGAGTGCGGCTCGTGCCATTTGCTTCCCCTGATTCAGGTCTCTGGGTCACGGTGATCTTGGGTGGATTCTGCTGGCTCACTGTCGCGCGCCTAAACGAGATGAGCGGTACGGACATCCGAGTCCCCTCTCGGGTATGAGGTGGTGGTCCGCTGCGTGCACTGCGAACAGAAGCCACTGAAACTCGTTTATTTGCGGTAGCAAACCAGCCGCGCAGACGAGAAGCAAGACTGGGACGCTTATTATCCGGGCGCTTGTTGGTCTCTTCGCTAGTCACCTTGCTGACCACTTCCGGTTGGTCTGACTCCCACCACCACGGCGCACGCTTATCGGATGCCACGGATATACACCAGACGACGAGCCCGCAGACAGTAAGTAGTACGGCACCGACGATAGACCTAGAAACTGCGTCTCCGGGTTTACACCATTCGTAGGAGAATGCCGCGATGAAGAAGAGCATGCTGGGTTTAACCTCAGCTGGCGATCGTCTAGAAGGGATAAATAACTCACCTCCACATGAGCAATGCGTAAGGGAGACTGTAGATCATCGCCAACTTTTCCAGGCCGTGTTTTCCGTCATTCATCCGTTGCAAAAATCTTGACTGATGATGTGTAAGGCCCGATGAATGAATTCACAAAGTGCGCAAATGACAATTACTTACAGCCTCAGAGCCGCGATCCCTGCCAGTGAGATCCAGAGTGATGAACGTCAGACCCAGGGAAATAGAGCCGAAACTAAGAACCAGCGACATGTAACTAGCTATTTGCGTCGGTGAACGCCCGGCACCTGAGTCGACTGATTGGATTGCCAGAAAACCAACATTGGCACCAAGTAGCACCGTACCCTAGAAAAATCCTCTTCAAAATGATACTGTTGAGAGCGAAATTTGACTCACAAGAAGGTTTAGGTTCTGGAGTTGCCCATTCAGTTTCGTGATGAATATCTTCCACTCCGAGGTACTTGCGAGATCGTCTACAAAGCTGGTATGCAGGGACCTTACGTGAGCAACGGGGGCCATGCATAGGAGTGGAGCAAATATAGTCATGTAAATCGATGGCTTATAACTCCAGCCGCGCACTGTCTGGTCGACACTTAACCGAGCACATGGTTGACCATGGAAGTTCAGGTACTGGTTGCGACCTGAGGAAAATATTGATGAGTCCTGTGATACTAGCTTGGTTGAGAGGCTCACAGAAGGTGTGCATAAGTCGCCCTGTTCGTCTGATCAACAGCATTATCGAAGATGGGTATATCGCCCTCACCTATGATGACCACTACATGCACTCTGTCGCCAGATGAGTTCACTGGGGATCCAAATTACCACAACGAACAAGAAGCATAGGCGTGGCATTACCCTTTATCCACTTCACAATTTCAAAGTACTGCTTGAGTTCATCGGCGCTTAACGCTGCTGCAGATCGTGTGGTTGTGAGGTGATCTGAGGATGTATTCAGATGATGAGCTACGTATGTGGCCAAATACTAACCGCAAGTGGCATGAAGCATAAGTTCCTTTAGCTCGTCCAATATATCGTGCGCAACTGGGCAAAGGTTGGGAAACAATTCCCAGTGCTTCCTGTGGAATGGTGTTCGTTAAGTTTTGGAAATCTAGACTAACGAAGGTTGTCAGCAAGAATCATAAAATATCATCTGTGACGTACTTTGGTAGTGACACACACCAGTATTGAGCTTGAACTGCCAGTCCTACAAAATTTCCATACTATAACATCAAAATATTCGCCCACAAAATGCACTTACGTTTGTGAGATAAAGCGGTAACCCCCCGACATTCCCCTAGCATATCCTCTGCATCATATTCATCTAGCCAGAACAGACATCTCTCTGGAGGGTTGACGAAGTAGTAGCAGCATATGATATCCGCACAACCTGCTTTCTTCGGCTCAAGCACTAGTTCTACATCGTCGTAGTCAACGTCAATCTTCTTGGTGTCAATGGCGATGCGGAGTTCTCCGTGAAGATAATTTGAAAAGTAGGTGATGTCGTGCAATACCTCCTGTGAACAGACATCTGACTCCGTATATGTTCTCTGGGGTCGATTTGTAACTATAACACAGCGGGAAAGATCATCACTCACTGTCTGTGCATGCAGGAAGTAGCGGGCACCTTCCGGGTGTACATGCGCCGTCCAGCCTTCTGGGAGGTTTCCGCTAAAACCACGACAAGAATATTAGTCGTAATTGACAATACAAAACTGTGAACTTTTACTCGTGACTGGGGTATTCGACTTGGTAAGCCTTGATCTTGTAGTCAGATATTGAAGGATCGCTAACTCAATTTCAGTATCCGCGTGTGATATTCGTAAGAATGCGTACATCATAGCAAATTCTCGGGAATGTCGATCAAAACGCTTGACTCCATTCGCTGACATTGGAGCAAAACGTGGTCCAGTAGTGTCCCTCGAATGCGCATGGCCTGAAGATGAAGCGCGCGGAGCAAAAGGAACCTGTGAGCCATCAGCATCCGACGCCACAGCCGCGGCGAGGGTAGCGGAAGATGGGCCACACATATTCGATGAGCTTTCGTAAAGGCTCGGAGTGGGGGAGCGAGGGCGTGGGGCTTGTCCATCATGTTTTCGATATGAATTTCGACCAAGAGACACATTTGACTGGGCGCTGCCTGGTCGGCTTATGGGTTCACGGTCTGGAGAGTTTGGCACTGCCAATGTATGCCGACGGGGGCTCAGATAAGACCGTGTGGTGAGTGACGGGCCCTCCGAGCAGCTACCACCGAAAGTAGCTGCACGAGAAAGTGTAGGACGGTGAACGAAATCATCTGGTGAAATAGGCGTCCGCTGGCTCGGTGAAATCTGGGAAAGGTCTGGGTAGCCACTCAGAAAACTTTTGTTGAACCTGGTGTTCACGGAAATGGGAGGACGAGTTGTGGCCGTAGTAGAAGTGGGAGTAGGTGGTGCGCGGTCGGGGAAGGACTCCCTTATTTCTGGCGGACCTGGCACTGTCAAACGTTCAGGACTGGACATGACTTCATGAGATGTATGTTGCCTGGTTGGGCGACGGGGTATTACAATACGCGTAGGTGGGTCATAGGGAGTGTCTGATGGGGAACACGGTTCACTTGGTCTGCTATCTGGACTCGAGCTCGGCGGCAGTTGACTAGCACAAATATATTCGCCAATTGGCTGCAGAGATCGAACCTCGTATGTCGTTGCCGATGCCTTTTCTTCATCTTGAACCCGTGATGAGTGACGAAAGCGTCGAGTAAGGTTAATGAGGAGCTCGATTGCGCGGCTCAGAAATCGGTGAACGTGTGTAAAGGATGAACATTGTTGGAAATAGCGTTGTATACGCATAATGACAAGAGAAAGCATTGGGTGCAGCTCAGCACGTAACATCTGTTAGTAGATAGAGGAAAGCAAAAGGCCTAGTGCGTACGTGAGGAAAAACCAGGGATACGTAGGTAATGCTACGAACTCCGCGCTATATCATTTCAGAAGGGCGCATGTTTTCCACGAGGTAATTCAACAAGCGGATGTTAGCCAACAATCACGAGCGCACCCCTAGAAAGGGGGGGAGGGACTCTGTGACAGCGAAGCAAGTGTGAGTGCGGAAATTGATATGATATCGTCATGAGAAGTCAAAATGAGAGTACTATCACTCTGTTCTGATTCAAGAGGTAAAGGTAGGGTTATCTACCGTACCCTGAAAGTTGAATGTCAGGAGTGGGAGGCTAAAACCGCAACCTGTCCCCAATATCAATCGCCGGGCGGGGCCTGTGATAGGGTTCTCGAGGCAGTTTATGTGGGCACACGTGCAAACAATGCGCAAGACTTCGACTTCCTCAAAACGTCGGAAAGGGCGTGGATCGATGGCTCGCAGCACTCATCGAAAACCAAGTACTGCCATCGCTTCAGTGGAATTGCCTAATGCAATCCGATCACGGACGCATGTAGTCGACAAGGATCTAGAGTCAATTGCCTGCGCCTTGATAATGGTGCGAGGTAAGTCCGATCAACCACAACCAGCGCTAAGAAACCACACCGTTGGTTGCTAGCCGCTACGTTCTGTTTCTCCATAAGCTGATACAACATCGCCTTTGGAGCAGGAAAGGATTACCCCAACGAAGTGCATATCATGATGCTGTATGAGTATGGATGAAAGTTTGAGTGCGAGTTTGATGCTGGTCTTTCGAGATCGGAAAATGCCGCGTTCACTTACATAAAACTTGTTCCTTCGCTCCTGAGCCCAGTGAGACCTCAGTACCAGTCCACAACCCGCCATGACCTCCAAGGATTTCAGATACCCGTCACCTGCAGACTCGCACGACTACGTGTATGATTTTTCAGACCATATTCGCCGTAAACACGGCGAACTAAATGAGGGCCTTGAAGCTGGTCATCGGATACGTCTTCCTATACCAGATATCCGGTTCGAACAGACATACCTTAGCCGCGTGCAGACGTGCCTTCATGTGGAAGAAATAGCGGGAAGAGGAGGCGGTGTCGACCCTCCATCATCCACTGAAGACTCATTCACCGCCGCTACACACGTTATACCAGTCATCACTTCATCACAGCAAATCACACGCGTTGACTGGGGAAAACTAGCTTGGATCACGGTTCGTGATCAGGTAATTATGCCGCTGTTGCAAGGGATGCTTTGGTGTGTTATATTCACTGTAATAAACCGGGACTTGATGGTTTCTATTGTAGGGGCGTCGTTGGAACATACTACCGCCCCTTTGTTGGCGTTATGAAGGACAGTCTTCGTAGTAAACCCGCTTCACCCCTTCCAGTTGAAGGCGAAGGCGTGGGATTGTTAAGGAGCTGGGCAAAGAAGTTGGGTCTCGGCCAACTTACAATTGGACCTGTTAGCACGACATCAAGGTTGTAGTCTTCATGCATCTGGCGAATCATGATCATGACCGGTTGACCTTCCATCAATCATCAATGTTTGCATACTGTCCGAATCATACAATATGCTACCTACAGAAGGAAAGATGCATATGACCCACGAAAGGACTCGATCTGATGCAGACAAAAAGTTTCCATATTGACAGTATATTTCCTTACAGAATCACTCCAGACTTAGTCCGTCGGTGTCCAGTACTTCGAGTACCCGTCGTACAGGATGGTGTTAGAGCGTAGCTTAATGAAGACCTCATTCATGGGTTCTTGTTACACGTCAACATCAATTGATCCGATCACCTTCTAGGTCGAGGGAACCACGAAACACGTCCGCGGACAGGTTTGTAATGCCAGATCGATATCAAAGTTTTTAGTGGGATTCGAGTACATGACACCACCTTCACGGTACTGTACAGCCAGCAAGGCACGACGAGTAGGACATGATCCGTCCTTCCAACAATGAAAGTGATAATTTCGGTTCACAATTGCATATCATGTGTATCAGTCACAAGGACAACACATCTGTTCCTTCTACACCGGAACAAACCACTATTTTCGTGAATTCCCCTTGAAGTTAGTTATCTCTTTCATTCTAAGAAGAGGGCTGGTTCAGGACTGGGGCAGAAGTCCTGAGACCAGGATTGACGTCGATCAACCATCAACGGATCATTGCGAATCACAGAAGTCAAGCATAGTATAATTGAGCGTATCTGCGACGGGTACGCATCGTAATCAACCTTAAATGACCGCAAAGGCTTTACAAGCACCATGAGTTCGATGCCTGTGTTGGATATTCGCGGGCTTCCTGCTGCGCCCTATATTCATTCCAGGAAAAACTATTAACCCTGATGATGTTGCGCTCATTCGTGGCTTGCTCGTGGCTCCCTTACTATGTCAAGAAAGAAGGTTGTAATGCCATGCGTCCTTGATGCGTAGTGAGCATGTATGAGTGTCACAAATATAAACAAGGCATCACATACCAATTTGCTCACGGTGTGAACAATTGAAGCAAGATGAAAATGCACTATTGTGAGCTGCTCTCAGCGATTGCCTGACACGAACTGGGAGGTCTGTTGGACGGCACCGCTGTAAACGGAGGCAATTTGGAAGCAAGCGAAGAACCGACAGAGCCACCATCGCAAGTGAAAGGTTTACATAAAAGGAGGCCGGGGTTCTCAAACGAGGCAGCATTCTCGGAAGATTGCACCACGACATATATCAGAGGAATCTTCCAAAAACCCGATTGGACCATCTACCTCCGTTCACCTTGCGGTTTGATTTCGACGGCTTTTGAGACGACGCTAAAGGGAATATTGCATTAAATGGCAGTACGACCGGGGTTCTATCGACGGTAGAACGAAAGTAGTGTTCTAAGATGTTTTCATGAGAAGAACCCTGAAATCTTGTTAGTTGTCGTGGATTGCTACGGTTTCTCAGGAAGTACTCACAATATTGAGCAGTGTATTTGACAGTAATATTTCCTGCTTCACACTGTGCGGGCGGCTGACCTCCGTTGGTATCCACCCTGAAAATCAAGCTAGCTAATTCTCCCTCGACAGTTTCTATCATTAAGTCATCGATATCGCTCGAGTTCGAGCTAGGCAGATCGCCAACTTTAGCACCAATGACATAGGCATTAGGATCTCCAGCTGTCGCCCCCGATGATGTGAAGTCCCACTTTGGAGACAAACCGGTTCCCACAGGGTTGGGAACATAGTATTGTTGTCCAAGCACGCCAGAATTGTGCGTGAGCCCCAGGATGGTGACGATTTGCTGGACTGTTACACCGGTAGTAGCATACCACACATTATAAGCAACGGTTGGAGCGCTCTCGAAAGAAGGAGTGCCATATAAGCATGAGCTATCGAAAATTTCTCCGTAAGCCCCAACAAGTCTGTATGGTATTAGCAATGGTGTCGAAGGAACGAGACTTGAACTCACGTGTATGTGGATAGGGTGGCATTACAAGTGTAGTTTTGAGTCCCGACGCCAATACCAATATAGCTCGGTGCGTATGTAGGCGCAATGAGCTGCGTTTGATTAGCAGGCACATTGAGTCTTGCACCGGACAGGTCACAGCTTGTGCTATGATGTTTCTCAGCGCGTAATGCATCGACATATCCTAGGATCACAAGAGCGAGGATGTTGAATGTCAGCATTTCTGGAAATTGTGGGATGGCAGTGAGTAGAATTGTTGGCTCTTTTGTAGCCCGAATTGAAGCTCAAGGCCTGCTAATGGAGGAGATTCAAAGGGAGAGAAAGGTGTACGCAATTTGAAACGCTTTGAGCATCATTGATAAGTCGACAGCTGGCTACCGCAGTCGGTCCAAGCAGATAATATTATCGCCTAGAAGCCCGGTCTATTCGTAACTGTCGTGAATCACATAAATGTTACGAATAGTCACAAACAGTCACATTTGCCGAATTCACAGTCCGCTCGGCAGACGTCAACCGTTATCATTAAGATGGTATTGAGTTGTAAGCTATGTATATGAGTACTAGTATGTATTACAAATTATATATAACAATAAATCCCAATGATCGGTGCTGAGTGTAATAGCACTGAGGGAATGTGGAAGTGAGGATGTGGTGCAGCAATGTTGGGGCCAGTGTAAGATGGATGCATGAGATATGGAGGCAGTAAGTGATGAGTGGAAGGGGCAGATCCTGGCGGCAGATTCTGTGGGCGGCTCGACCTGTTTCATTTGTTCCCGACTTGAATGCCTTGGCTGATTAGCGCAATCCGGATTCGCCGCAAGATGCTCCTTGATTTGTGTAGTCAGTTCAATGACTGTCCAATCTGGGAGTGAAAGAGCGCCGGCGATAGTGACGAGGTCGTCCTTGTGTTTCTGCAAGAGTTCGCCGTGGAAACCTGTAGAATGAAACTATAGTAGTGCAGGGACTCTAAAACATGTTCCCTTACATCATGATTGTGTGCCTGTGCAGCCCGTGAAACATCCTTGTGTGCGCCATTTGCAACATCGGGGAGTGTCCTTAACTCATGTTCGGGGTTAGTAGACGCCGTCAGCTTGCCTCGTTGACGTTTCATAGCGTGTCGACGAAATCAAACTCACGAATTGCATAGCAGCCTGGCAGCTGCCAGGCCCACAAAATGTCTCATCAAATTCAATGTCCGACGTCGGCATTGGCGGCAGGTGACATCGACCCGTGACTCTCGCTGCTGTCACGCCCGAAAATACTATCTCCACCATTTCTCAACCGAATTGCTTCGTATCACTTGGAATATGATAGTAGAATACATAGGAATGTTTTCAGTGAAATAGCTAAGTAATTGGTGCAAAATTGAGTGCTGTAGACAAAAATCACGAAAGAGCGGGCGGTCATGATAGACCGTAGCCTACGTAGGGGATAGTACGGTTCCGCCTGAGAAATTGACCCAATCAATGATGGCATAAGGAATCATCAACAGTATGGAATGCGAATACAACATAAGTTGGTAACTATACAGAACTAAATCAAGAGATTCTCAGAAGATGGTATCAATAACCTGATCCATACCCTGCATACCGGGGTTAGTTAATAGGTACGAAGTAAGATATTTTAGGAAAGAACCAACTAATGGGTAATGGCTGGCGTACTGTTGTTGGGCTAGTCAGACACGACAACAAAAAAGTAACAAAAAAGCTACCCCTGGATTCTGCCATTTGGTTCTCGCTTTTGAGGTGCAGCGAGCTTTCTGACAACTCATGTACTCATCCAAGTCGTGGATGACTACCTCTGTGTGGCGTCGGAGGATTGGCATTGTCTTCTCTCGCATCCTATCGTCGACATCGGTAGCGCGACGGTCGGCAATCCTGAGCTGCAGCTGCCGTTTCTCGTTCAATTTATCCACACGACCTCTTGTGTATTTGTCAGGAAGAATCAGGTTAAAAAAATGGAGCCTAACTTGATGTGTGTTAGCAAGGTGAACAGTGATGGTTTGGGATCTTGTGCTGTGTTCCAATGTATGTGTTCATGTTTGAATATGATATTTCGAATTATACTTACATACGCATTCAATAAAAAACTGCAAGGAGCATATTAGGAAAACCGATCGAAAATGATGTGGAACTCGCACCTTAGTTACAGTGCCATGAGTCTCATTGTCATCGTACGCATATTCATTATCACGACACGCCGACAATGAGACCTAGTGGCGTTACTGGTAAGTAAATCAACCAGGACCAAAGCATACGCACTACATGAGCTGCTTCATGCTCTTCTACTGACAGTCACCCGTACACTTGAACCAAGAGACTGGGGACAAAACCCGACGGAGAGCAGAAGGTGAGTTCTCAAAAAACATGCGAGGAAGCCAGCTGTTGGGAGATTGAGGTCGCATAAGGATGCTGTTTAACGTCAGCGATGGATTTCCCGCACGACCACGCGATAGAGGTTGTTGGTTGTCGGCTGCCGATTGATGGACATACAAAACGAGTCAGACATTTCAAGAAAAGAAAGCGTGAAGTGCTTACGAAGTGTCCTTGGTCTTGACACGAAATCTTGTCCCTATGTCAATATATGAGAGTCTTACACAAAAACTCAACATACCCAACAAGAAGCGTCCCGTTAATGACTTTCGTCGAGTTCTCACGTCTCCAGACAATAACTTATTGCATTTATAGTGTTCCAGGTCTTTTGAATGCTGATTAGATCGGGTATTAGCTGAGTTGTAGGATCACTAGCACTAACCCAAAATCGTCTCAGAGTGGCAAGAGTCCCACAGTGCCTGTCCCCCAAAAGAAAATGAGCTCGTGTTGTACGGCGCCTTGGAATATTCACTTACGAAAAGTTTACTGCCTCGAGGTAAAGGCTCTACCAGTACCTTTCTTAGTTTCTGTGAACGCATGACCAGTCAAAAACCAAGGAACAACGTGTGAGGGAATCGTACGTTATCAACTATGTAGTGGCCAGTGTACGCGTATATGACTGGCAAATGTGATCAGATGCGAAGAGCGAATATGCAATCAAGTATACCTTCGTCCTTTCCATCTGTTTCTGTATGGTGCTTGCAAGTTACTTGGTTTCCGTGACCGGAATCTTGTCCATTCCAACGTATCATTCTGATCCTTTGAAAATTGACGAGACATCTTTCACTTACAGTAGAAGAAAAATTGGTCATTTGAGGTTGCATTTGCAACCATCTTGGTGATTTGCTCGAGCTGCCAAACAGCAATTCAGTCAGTCACTTTGGCAAGCTTCAGTCATTAAGTGCCGTACTATGTTGTCCCGTGATGGCCAGAGATGTTTTGGGTGCTCCGCATCATGCTTCATCAAGACAACATTTTCTTCGGGGTAATCGAACTTATCTGTAATGAAGATCCAGATTCAGAAGAATGATCCGGGCCCAGGAGACTATGATTATACAACTCACCGATAAGGAGGCATTTGAGCGATTCGGCGTCCTCATGTGCATGTTGCAAAGGAAGGAAGCCTTTTTTATTCACAGATCGGACTGCAATGAGGAGGGCCTTCTTATTTCCAACATTGGTAGAGTTTGCCATATACGCAGCAGATAGAGGATGAACCTAAGGTTTCCAAAAGGCAAGTGATATGTTTGAAAGTGATTTGAGATGACCGTAACGGGATAGACGATCGGCAGTTGCGGTCTATGGAAATGTAAGTTGATCGACTGTTGAGTGTTCCGAGTCACTAAGTTTGCTTTAACTTGCTTGACTCCAACCGATAATTGAAAATGAGGTGATGGAGCGATGGGGTCAAAGAGTGATAAGAGGTCGAAGAGGAATAAGAACTCCTGTGACATAGCATTTAAAAATTATACCCACGAGTGAGAGATGATCAGAACCAGGTGCTCAGGCTGTTCCTTCGTAGAAAAGTTCTAGGAAATTCACAGCTTTACACAGGCTTACACGGAACAGCATTGACTCCGAGTCAGATCGGGAGGCGGTGGACAAGCTTCTTTCAGAACATCGATTTATTACGATTTTGCGAATGCCAAGAGGATGTAAATGTTATAGTAGATGAGTTTCAGCGTACCCAATCTAGCAGAGCAGAACGTTACTGAACAGTTCAACTCATCGCATGATTCGCATCGACAGGTGCGTTGAACGTGACTTCCCGGCACTTTCCGGACAACCTGTATTCCCAAGACTTTGACACGAAGTCTGTGGCCTACAACACAGGAACACTTCCACAAAAAAAAGTAAAGCGTGCCTACTCATCGATCGCGTGATCTTTAACGACAGTGTTACAGTGAAACCAGCCCCGGGGTATGAATATCGACGGAAAATAGATGACTGATAAAGTAGATAAGTAAATAAACTGTAAAACGTCCAACTTGAATCGGGTTCTTCGGAGGTAGGGTACTGACCTTAGCCTTTCTTGAAGGCTAACGCTTAGATTGAAACCTTCTTGTCCCAGTCCTTTTGGTAGTTGAGTGGTAGATCTCAGGTGCAAGAAAACAACACATACGAATGGGCAATTACTTGTAATCTGGGGGCTAATTGGTTATCATCTCATTTCGTCAACCAAGTCCTGCACTTACTCGAGGTTCTTGAGTTAAGCCTTTCCGGTTGATTGAACTTTCCGATGTGACCTCGAATTGTTTCCTTCGGACCGGAAAGCGGCCAAAAGTCTTTCTCCACATCACTGCTAACCTCGTTTGCTCAAGGTCGGCAACTTGAGACCTGGGAGAGAATGAATTAAGAGATGTTGAAACAACAAAATAGACGTAGAAAACTAACTTAACATTGTCAAGTAAGCCCCGGTAAGAAATACTGGAGTTCTTCCCTACGAAAAAAGTTGTCAGGGATCATCATGTACACGTATCTCAAACTTACTCAGTGAAGAAATTAAAAACTGTTACGTATTCATGAGGATGTAGTAAATGCGGCGCAAGCTTGTTCTTCACCTTTGTGAAAGTCGCACCTGTCATATTATCGTCATGTGCCTCTTCGCTGTCTTTGCAAGCTGACAGGCACACCTATATTGGAAGCTTTAGCTACATGAATGCTAAAAATACGTATTAACTTACAACACGACCTTGATTCTCTTCTTCTGCAGTCATGACACAAGTACCGTTGCATCTGGCATTTGGGTACATTGAGATGGGTGACATCGCAGTCCGATGTGGAGACGTGAGCCAGCGAGACTGAGGAACAAAGCCAGTATCGACTGAGACTGGTGGTCTTGAAGGTGCAGTCTGCACAGATCCATTGATTTCATTGGCACAAGGTGGTGTGCTCGAGAGAAAGACCTTCAGTATTCTCGCGGCGTGATTGTGAACTAGAGTCTGCGTCAGACGACACAAAGCACTGTAACATTGAACTTACGATGCAACATGACACGGTTTACAAGCCCTATCAATGCAATGTCGAAAACGGGAAGCTGCAGGATAGAGAAGATACATACCAATGGCGGACTGCGAAGACATAACCAGGACGTTGTTGCTCAGCCGCAGTATGCTTACCGGGAGGGAAATATGATATTTTTTCGACAACCATGACCATTTCTCAACGAGGGGTGCTCGACTTGCATCCATGTCGCTTTGCTGGCTGGAGGTCACAACGGGTTTAACAGGGGACGGTGATGGAAAGCAGCAGTTAGAATGCTTGAGGTCTATGTGGATTGTTAGTCGGTAGAAATGACAGGGAGAGTGAAGTAATCACCGAGGATAGTTCCGGAATGACAGCAATCGAACACAGCCTACGAATGACCAATATCAAACACTTGACTCTGGCGAACATACATAAGTACTCACGAACAATTGACAACCCTTCGCTTTCAACACTGGTTCCACCAGATGCTGCTTCAGGACCTAACATAATAAGTGTCACAGTTGGCTACATGATCCTCAAACTTACATTGTCGATAATCTTGCCACCATTATGTTCATAGATAGCTGGAGAAACGTTAGTTGGGCGAAATCATTGGAAGATGGACATCACCTTCATCTTGACCATCAACTTCACTATCATGGTGGCAGATAGTCTGTCCGCCGTGACCCGAGTCTGACAAGATAGGGTGAGTCTAACTGATATAGCTATGAGTGAAGACAAACAGTAGAATGCCAGTCTGTCGTGCTCTCCAACATCCTCAACGAGCCATTGGATTTTCTTGAGCTAGGTACGAAGTAAGGATAAATTAGAAGTATCGAAGCAGTTCAAGCTCACAATATTGACTTCGGAAGGCAAAAACGATTTGTGCAATTGGCGGTTGTCCACCAACATCACAATATCATCTTCAGCGTAGCCATACTGGTCTGTAAGAGCGTTACTGATTGTGGGGGTCCACATATAATGAAAAGAACGAACCAATAAGAAGTTTTTTGAACTCTTGTACATCATCGTGTGTGTGGGGGAGCGGAATATCGATCCCCATTACATGCATCACCGCGATGAGTAGTGCCTTCTTCCTGCCTTTGCGGGATACGCCTTGGCTCAAAGACTCAGACATAGAACTGGCTCAGCTGGGCGATACAAAAAAGTGACCGATGACAAGTAGGAGACCGGTACTGTGTAGTAGGTATCGGAAGTATCAGATCGAGCAAGCCAACCATCTGTGATTATAAGAGATTAGGGATATCTGACAGTCACAGCACCCACGAATGAGTCGGCCGCCATCGGCGTATTTCCCAAGCAAGGCACATGACTGAGCAGTGTTGAGCTCACAATTACTAGAGCACAGCCGTCACTATGAGGTGTAACGTCAGACCGGTCCTAGTGGCCGGTTCTGATGGAACGTCAGACTTCTAAAAAGCAATTACGAGATGATCATCTACTAGTAGATCCGGCTTGCCAAGGTTTGACTGTGTTAACTCGCCATGCATACAACCTGCAAAGCGAAAGCCTAAAGGGTTCAAACTTTTATACAAAGATAATGTATGAGAAGAATTTATGCAACTCTGATTGTTATCATGGTGCAGTATTTACTAGTACTGCAACTATAAGCAAATCAGAAAGACGGACTGCAGTACTGGAAGTTCACACCTGAGGCCTGATTGCTGTACTTGGCTGTACTACATACAGCAAAATAATGACATATGATGACAGTCCCGAACGAAAGAACATGGTCTGAACTTGGGTACTGTGGATAGCCATGTGCGTTTCATCAGGGACAGATGTACGTGGGTTTCGGTAACTTGAATAATCAAAAGGTTTGCAGTCAAGACATCGCAGCCTCATCGGCGACAACCTCGGATGTCCATACCCCATAAACGTACCCTTACCGATGATCATGTCTATTTGGGCGTCATTTGACTGTGTGGGTGCAAGTAAACGTATGCGCTCCTGCAGGTTATTGCACGATCAATCATAAATTGGTCTTGGTAACGAATAATTGACAAGCAAACAACGATCTTTGTTCGAGATAAGATTCAAGCATATCTGCCTTGAATTTCCTGAATAAATCCCTCCATAGTGTGGAACTTTACTCCTAAATTGATTAATCGTGGATCAGGGATAGCGGTATCCGGGTATAGTCCAAATTCGGACTGAAAAGCATACTAACAAAACATCATCAGCGTCAAGATTTCAATCATACCGAACAATACCGACCATGTCGTCCATTTCCTGCGCAACATGTGAGCACATGGACTACATTAGAGAAAGAAAATATTTGCAGACCTGCATTCCTGTGGTCTGTGAGGACACAAAAGACACCGGTTTCCCCAGCGCTGACCGTAGCAGGAAGATTAGATCAACAAATTTCTGCGTTTTGATCACATACCCTGCTGGAGGATCGATGCAAATTGAGTGTAGTTCAACTTTGCACTGACGGCATAGAACGTGCGAGAGAGAACCTCTGATTCAGGATCTTTGTAGTGCTTGAGAAGCGCTAATGCGCACTGGCCAAGGTCCCGCTCGACCCACGTAAAATACTGAGGAGATTGAGCGTCATATCTGGCCACGGTTAGTTCCAGGCGATCGGAATCCGGCACGGGCGCAAGAATGTTGTACCTGCCACAAAGTCTGCATCAGCTATGCGTAGGAAAGCTTTCTTGCAGGATGTCTTACTTCCAGAGATTCTCCGAAAACCAGCCTTAAATGATGGGTGTCAACTACTCAAAAGACGCTAAAAATGAAAAACTGCTTACCGGTGTATAAGATAGAATGGGGTACACCGGATTCTCGGAGATAGTCATCCACGTTGGCTTTGTCTAACAATTTCATGATTAAACCCGTGTCGCTTCGCTGAAAAAATCAAGACCTACTGTCGAAGTGGTAAACATTTGCATACTTCCCGTTAGATACCCTTGTACAGTGCGGAAGAGAACTGCGGAAGGTACGCATTGAGGCCAAAATCTCAAGAGGGAACAGCCAGATTCACCTCCAAATGAAGTACTTGACATCCGTTGCTTTGGCAGCGTCAATGAGATTCCTGCCAAGTAGCATTTCGCTGTTGTGACCTTGAGCGACGTTCTTGGGATCATAATAGTCGGTGACCTGTTAAAACAGGTAGCGATAAGTCAGGTCCTCGGAGGGAAATGGAGCAAGCGTGACATACTCCATAGACAGCCTCAACACCGGACAAGGCTTGCTTCAACGAGTCGATGTCCCATAAATCGGCTTGTGCAACCTCGGCACCAAAACTCTTTAGTTTTAACGCTTTCTCCGAACTGCAGTTTCGGGTGATTGCACGCGGTACAAATGTACCATCTGCTAGTAGGGCCTGTACCATGGATGAGCCTGATGATTGTGGTTAGCCAGACACTCGAGCACGAACAACATCAGCATGCCTTGAGTTCCGGTGGCTCCAAACACCGCAACTATGCGAGGTGACGTTGACATTGCAGGTATGAATGAGTGAAGTAGAGAATGGGAGATGTTCATTCTATTCTGCACCTCGACCCCTTAAGTAGCCATCCTCAGATTGTTTGTGTCGTGTTGCGATACTCCGTCATATGGAGTACGATCATTTCTTGTCCGATAATCGGGGCGCAAGTAAAGTCCAGGAGCTCTACTCCGTTCTGCTTTATCCAATGACGAGTATACTGACTGTCAGGCATAGTAAGCGGCAGCCGCCAAAATCACCCGTTGATGGGGATAGGCTCATCCTGGGCCCGAGAAAGGGGATCAGTACGGGACTTTGCAAGACCCAGTAACCGATCAGTGCAAATCAGCAACATTTGGACGATTGCTCACATCTCTTATGCAAGAATAACATTTGTTTCGCGGGCCGGTTACTCCACACTACTACAAGTAACATCCGAGTCCGAGCCTAGTACCGCTGCGGCGAAGTTCCAAGGGACCTGAATGACCTCATAGGTACACAACGCACAAATAAGTAGCTAGGCGGCCGTCAATGTGCGCTGGCATAATGCATGCGATATCTGCAATTGTCATGTGAAGACAAAGTAAGTCTGTAAGACGTTAGACCAATAAACTCACACTGTACGGGGCAAAGCTGGTGTCTCCTCTCCTGCGTGTCACCAGGTGGACACCACCCGCTAGTCATTTAACCATTTCTTTGTAGACCAATCCTGAATGAGATCGATGGTTACTATAGAGGCTGATTGATCTTTGTAAATTTGTAGTGCACGTCGCTCATCACTTCAATGAATTTTTGAAAGACCAGTCAGCCGTAGTAAGCCGGGAAGTACTGCATGTGACAAGTTCGAGGCTCGAAGTTACCGCGGACTCGCGCGAAAGACGCCCCAACGTATTTCAATAAACGATAAATGATATAAAATTGGCTGACTGCGTAATAAACGATTGCTTATATAAGTCATAAGTAATTTGAATTTTCTATTCTCTGGGATGACTCATGCGTGCCGGCAGCGCTAGCTTTCAAGTTCGTCTCGTCCACTCTCACCTTGCACATGCTGCCTGTAGGAGTAGCTGCGCCTCGATCACACACCTAATATGCTCATTCATGCTCATGAACCTCTTCCGCTTGCTGCTCGCCATTTTTCATCACTAGGTTTTGCTACCTATGTTTATGGCTTTACATCCACTACATCAATCCCAGAGGCAGTTGCTACGACTCGGTTACTCGATGTGACGGCTGGTGGGTTCGTCGCTGCCCGACATCATGACTCACAATACTCGAACAAGAGTTGTGGCAGCAATGGCAGTTATGAATCAGAACATGCAAGTTGTCAAGTAGAATATAAAAGGACAGGTTCTGGTGTGTATAGCTATTAATGTAGGGTAACATCGTATTGTCGTGGAAATGATAAGTGGTATTTGCTCGAAGCCAGGATGTGAGAAGGGAAAGTCCTCTGAAAGTCCTCCCGAACAAGTTAATACTAAATTAATTATAAGGTAAATGTCATCAACCACCGTAGTAGCGTTGCCAGGCAATACAGTCCGTTTTGTGCTTCATAATTCAACGATTTGCGACATATCCTGGATCACATGAGCATGAGCATGATACTAAGCACACAAGCCACGTTAATATACTCACCAGGCGGTAGTGACTCGAATACTGCACAAAAAACAGGCTAAGTATGGCGAACAGGATGAAGAAACAGCGAACCCACCGAAGGCTGCTGAGAGCTCAAAGTGGAAGTGTCGTTTCCGTCATCGCTGTGGTTATGGGGATCGCATTTGCGCCAATCCTCGATTGAGACTTCATTTTCCGATAGTCTCTGTAGATGATGCGGGTGGTAGGTTGTCTCGCCTGCCATCTGTATACGTCTGCGAGTAATGCCATAGATTTTTTCCCTGTGAGATGCTCATCAGCGCAACGCAGAAGACAGAAAAGTGCCACCCACCGTATGTGGGAGAGTAGCTCGCAATAAGAAGGTCTGGGATTACGCTCTAGAGAGGATGAGTTCTATAGTTCTCTTCTCTGGATATGTTTCTCACCGAGGTACTCGATGAAGAACTAAGCGAACATCAGTCAGGCTAAAAATGCTTAGAAGATTGTATCCTACCTTTGTCACAGTTTCACCCGTAACGTTGTCGTCATATGCCAACTCATCATCCTTGCATGCAGATAAGGAAACCTTGGGGGGCATCGACTTTAGAATATGTCAGAATACATCATTAAGAAAAAAACGCACAACACAGGCCATGGCTTGGTTCTCGGGGGGCGTCATAGGGCAATTGAATGTACATGGAGGTACGTATGAGTCAGGAGAAGACACTCTGCAGATGTCCATGCCATCAGTTTCCGATGATACATTTCTTGATTGAGAGTCGTCCTTTGACGAGAAACGGCCTTCCCAACTATCCATCGAGATGCTGGAGCTGAGCCTCTTTCCTGTGGGGCGAATATTGAAGTGATGACGAACAGAGTAACAGAATACCCACCGAGAGTCTTGGTTTTCTTTGCCAGACCTGAAATCATCAGTATCGACTCGGAGACGCAATAGAATATAGCTCTCACCTGACAAGACTTTGAGGGGCCTCCGCCATAATCCGTTGCAGTTGGAATGCTCCAAATCTTTGAAGCTTGCATTAGTGCAAAAACGAACACGAACTTTAAACCTGACGCACCCAGCACTGTGTGAGAGTGGCAACAATCCCACAGCGCCTGTTTACCAGACAACATCATTAGTAGGACTTAAAGATCCAATAGGAACACGCACGAAAAGTTTGGCGCCTTGAGGCAATGGATCAACGAGATGTTCTTTCAATATCTTGGAGTCGTTCAGCATCACGAACCAGACGATGATCATGACATGGAGCTTACATTATCAATGATGCGCTTTCCCGTGTAGGTAAGGATGGCTTTATGGAATATTTTAACAAAGCTTAAAGCAAAGAAGCTGGAAGTGACCCTACCTTCATCTTTGTTGTCGGATTCAGAGTTGTGTTGACAAGTCACTTGATCGCCATGACCGGTGTCTGATGGATTATCAATCATTAATCATTAGCGCTTTGCGTTAACGTAAGAGCTTGCTTACAATAGAAAAACATCCGGTCGTATTGGGATGTATGTTTGACCATAACGTCAATCTCACGCAGCTGTGCTTTACGATTAGATAGGCCATGGAAAATACGTAATTCAGGATGCTCACCATGTTTTTTTTGCTGGGATATAACTTTGTCGGAACACTGTTATGATGCATCATGGTGACAATGTTTTCTGGGCGGTAGCCACGAACTGCAGCAACAAATTAATTCGACGATGTTTTCCATCATAAAATATACATACACTTTACGAGGAAGTCTCTCATTTTTATCACATCTATGTGCGCTTGAGGGAGGTTGGGGAAACCGGATACCCTTTCCACAGCAATAAGGAGTGCCCTTTGTATTCCTTCACCCGACATTTAAACTGATCACTGATGAACGAGGCTGAAGACTGATAGGCTTGGGCTCAAGATGCTGAGTCAAATATGCCGGCTGCTGGATAGTATGTGCTGTCGAGCACAATAATTTAAGGTCCTAGAACTGGGTAACTCGGTCGAGTCAGAGATTCAAGGGGAATGAAGAGATGACTTGAGGATAGTGAGTAGCAAACTTGAAATTTATGTACTTTGCATAGGAGACACAGCAGCGCACAGCTTATCTCAAGAGCTGTAGAGCAGAGATATACCACGAAACTTCCAGGACATACAGGATGGCATACACATACACAAATTACCTAAATATCGGTGCACAATAACGACCTGCTTACGATCGTTGAGATGTTAACAAGTCCCAGGAGCAGAAACGAGTCCGAACCAGTCGCGATCAAAGTTCTGCGCCTCGCGTAGCAAATTCAGGTTCCCAAACGTCGCATCTAACACGCGTCAGCCACACGTCTCGCCTCTCTCTCTCCCAGCGGTGGAGAGTTCGGCAATTTCTACGCTTCTCCTCAGGGCACGCACACTCCCACCACGCTGGAGGTTTCCACGAACCTTCATGTGGTACTTTGGCGGTGGCACTAGTCTGCCGGATGACACTTGCTCGCATGAACGCCGGGAGATGTACCGCATTCGCTTGTTCAAGACGTGGTTCATCCAGTTGTGGAAGCGTGCGAAAATCGGCGCCAAATGCAGCAACGCGGATACGCTGCCGGTGAGATAGATCCGGTGCTAGTAAAGCGATGACTTCCTGCTGTATTTCCTCAGGCAGTTGGAAGAACATCGAGGGCGCGGAAATGATATTTGACTTGACACCTGCGGAAAGTCGATCGAGGGCGGAAACAGAAGCAAAGTCAAGAAGAGCACCGCCGTGTAGGTCCCGCATGCCCGACCGAAGGAACAATGCACGGCTGTACAGCAACAGCGCGACAGCTTGCTTTTTCACCCGGATTTTTTTCTTCAAGTTCCTCTGGGATGTATTGTTTAAAATCCGCCAACCCTCTTGCCACGCAAGAGTGCGCTCCTCGCCATCGCCATCATACTCATCAATATGCAGGTCATCAAGATTGACCTTGAAAAGGCTGTAATTCTCATGCTCGATAGCGTTGATGATTTCACGCGCACCGGGCAGTGTCAGGCTGTTCGCGTTGCACTGCAATTGGTCCAGTCTGCAACGCGGCGACGCGACATATTCAATGATGGTAGGGACCACAACGCGGGTAATATTGGTGGCAGAAAGGCCGAGTTGACGCAGATACCGTGCGTTGAGGCTGGGAAGGAATGCTCGAATGAAGGTGTCAGAGAGAGTGCCGTTATGGATCAGCTGGAGCGTGCACAGTCTCGAGCTGTTCAGTGCAGTGGCAAATTGTGCGATGACATCCGCATCGGTCGATAATGGGTTCTGCGTTAATCACGAGGAAAGTGTCAATTTGAGGGACTTTAACAGGATAACGCCGGAGGTTTCCGTACTCACACCGGACAAACATAGTTCCCTGAGCACATCATTGTCCCTGATGAACTTTGATACAGCAAGTAGACCCTTTCCACCTATACCGTTCCTTGTGAGGTACAGCTCTGTGAGGCTGTTTTTGCATGTTCGACCAGCAGGAGAGTCTAGAAAGTTGAAAAGCTGTACGCAACCCTCATCGCCCATTGAACTGTTGCCGATATCCAATCTATGGACAATCTCACGGCGCTGTATAGCATTGATGATATTCCTTGCAGCTTCCAGAACGTCAGCGGCTATTCAGACCATGGAGAAGCGATGAACAAAAGGCGCTCAGTGCTCACCGATGGTTGATGCAAGTCTAGCGCTGACGCTCTTCAAGCGCTGATGATTGACAGAACGAACAGTGGCCGGATCATCATCATAATGATGTCGAATTTTCTGGGAAGATAGCCTAAAGTGCATGATAATAAGTAGGAGATGGTCGAGGGAGACCCGATCGCATTTTCCACTGTGGTTTACATACTTCTGAGAGCGGAGACGGTAACCCGGGTGAGAGTCGATCTATTGAAGGCGCTGTCTCGTTGTACTCACCGGGCTTGTCCGTCGGATCCTAAGCCTGATATTCCATCAGAATATACCAGAACCACACATTGAGCTCGAAACAATTCAGGTTCAAGTTGAACGTTGAACATGTACAGCTTTTCAACAGCCTCCCAGAAGTTCTCGGTTTGGGTTTTGTTTGCCCCCCGCTATTTTGAATCCTAGCCGAAAATACATCCGTCTTCCCTCTGGAATTCCTTAATTATCTACATTCAGAGACTTTGGACCGATTTGTCTCTATCTGTGTGAAGACATCGAGGATATGGCACATTTCTGAGGCTGGTCTGGACAATCACGAATCGACTAGTACACATGTGGCATGCCTCTCGCAACGTGTCCAACTCAGTTGCTCAGGCTCTTGTGCATCTTTCTGACAATATATCCTATACAATGGCAGCGACACGCATTGCTCCCTATTGTACACTTATTTGTGTGTTAGGAAGGAGGAACTGGTAACATGCGTACATGCGAGTGACCTATTTTGATTTTTATAGCTAATTTGTTGCTTGAAATACATTGATTTATGCCGATACATTATGAGAACCGCAGGATGCGAGCCATTTATTCTTCAAATGAACGGAAATCAACTCCCCAGGTCTGGCGTCAATCAGCGTCGTTGTCTGAGACGGAACGCGTTGACGGGTGGATCCATCGATATCGCTCATTCTAAGGACACCGAACTTTTCAGTGATTTCTGTCGATGATCTCAGGTGCAAGCTTGGGCGTTGGTCCGAATTTCACTGACATTTAACCATAAGTAGTACGAATTCATGCTTAGTTAATTAGATATATTCATTGTCCTCACTTGAGTACAAAAAGAGTTGCACAGCCACAGACCTTCCGAGTGACTCAGTCTCATCGTGACCTCATAGAGGAAGGAAGATAATCGTTTCAGAATACTTGGTCAATCTCAAAGAAGGAGCCTTCACTTTCTTTCAGGCCATGAAGGTCGAGTTTTGCCACTGGTCATAGTAATAATCCACTGACTCATTCTAATAGATTGCAGTGGAGGGATGCAGCCATGGCGCACTGAACGCGATATACCAGCACCTACGTGATCTAGAGACCAGGCACAACTATATCGTGGATTTACTTCTTATGTGCGGGGACTTTCAAGCTATTCGCAATCACAGAGACATGCAATGCATGGCTGTCCCGCAGAAGTATAGGCAGCTAGGTGATTTCCACAAGTACGTGCCAATACCTAGTTGACATAAACATGCATTGATCCACTTTTCTCTAGATACTATACAGGAGAAAAGATTGCTCCGGTGCTTACCATCGTAATAGGCGGAAATCACGAGGCATCAAATTACATGTCAGAACTGTACGCATCCGCTCCGCGCGCTACCTGTATCCTTATTTACTCTCACAGGTATCATGGTGGGTGGCTTGCACCAAACATATACTTCCTTGGGCATGCCGGGTGCATCCAAGTGAACGGTATCCGTATCGCTGGTGCGTCTGGAATTTTCAAAAGTAATGATTTCAGTCTAGGTGATTCTCCAATCATGTTCTCGGATTCTCCACATTAAACACACGCAGGTTTTTACGAAAGATTACCTTACGATAATGGCACCATGCGAAGCATATATCACATCAGGGAATTTAACGTTCGTCGTCTGTCTTTGGTGCGTGAATTTTAGTCTTTGTGAGTTCTTGATCTCACATTGGATACATCACAGCTATCCTCCCCGGATATCTTCCTTTCTCATGATTGGCCCCAATACATTGAGCGACATGGTGACACTCAGGGCCTACTTCGCCGCAAACCATTTTTCAGACAGGATGTACAGACGGGCAACCTGGGTTCCCCTCCTTTAATGGGGCTCTTGCGGACACTGAAACCAGAATGGTGGTTTTCAGCGCACTTGCATGTTCGCTTTCAGGCTACAGTACAGCATGAACAATCCGGTATCGGATCAAATTCTCTGCCCACTACTTCGCCACCACAAAACCCAGATGAAATAGCAATTGCAGATGATGATTTCGATGCAGTTGAATATCAGAATCCTCCAATTGAAGATTCTCGTTTGCAAACGACTTCCCACAATCCTGATGAAATAACTCTAGAAGAGGAAGAGGAGGAAGTTATACAACCGCCTCCCGTTGCTTATCGGCCACAGCCATCTGTGACGAACTTCCTCGCATTGGATAAATGCCTTCCAAAACGAGAATTTATGGAGGTATGTGGCTCTGTGTCGATAGGGCATGATTCCGATCGTTTCTAATATAGGTCATCGATGTGCCTACCGCATCGGATGAATCTACCATGCCTGGACAACGCTGCATACCGAAGTTAACCTTCGATCCGGAATGGTTGGCAATATCACGCGCTTTTCACCCATTCTTCTCCACGAGGCGGCGTCAAGCAGATTATCCCGATGAAGCAACAGCTCGTGCGATGGTTGCTGAAGAGATGGTGTGGGTCAAGTCCAATGTGCACAATAACGAAGCGAATTCTTCCGATGTCCCTCTACCTGGCGTCCGAACCATTTTAGATTGCCAGACATTCGTGCAGAGCGCCCCTGGTCCTGGAAGTGAAGGAGCTCAAAAGAATCAACAACGTGAGAGTACTAATTCGTCGAGATATATTCGCTGACATTGGTTATGCAGCACCTTGGTACACTAATCCTCAGACTACCGCTTTTTGCGATATGCTTGGCATTCAAAACGTGATCGATTTCTCTTCGGACAATCGGGCCTAAGAAGCCTCTTGATAGCCTTCCATAGAAATATGCGAGCGCTACCCAGGGTCTAGTATTATCCTCCCACGCCATGTAATTATGTTCCTTCATCACACCAGGCACTTAATATCACATTGCACAGTTATCCTCGTCCTCGCTTCCCCTGCAGTACTCTCGCTGCCATGCTAAGGTTGCGTTTCTGATGGACCACTCCGATTTACATGTTCATGAGATAAATTTTACTTTCTCGAAGCTCCAGTACAGCAAGTGCGTAATAAGCGCCTTGAGGCTGTGGCGTTGGATAAATGTGGCATGATGGCCTGTTCTTTTCTTTCCTTCCCCCACTTGCAACTGTACTACTGTGCAATAGCCCGCCATGATCACAGATCGTTTCACCCACATTCTCAACATATTGAAGAAATGGCTTTCACGGCTTGCACGTCGCTCTGCGAGTTTATTCTTCGTCGTCTTGTCTTCACTGCATCGTTTTGTAGCACGTCATTTGAAGCTCGGTGATCGGAGATTGATCACTCGTTTTGCCAGCGGGGTGCCCCCACGATCTCAAGAGGATATCAAAGGAGAGGGTTCATGTGTTTGCCCGAGTCTTCTGCCGCCTGGTCAAATGGGGCGGGAAGCTGGAGAGCCACCATCGCCCTCAGACGATCCTTACACAGGATCCCATTTACCTTTGCGAAAGAGTACAGGGATGCCTCCGTTGGACCCTAATCCAACAACGATAGGATACACTAGTGCCACTCACACAGATGGGCTCCATCAAGGCCCTGTGTCAAGTTCACACCTGTCTCTGCGTATGGAAGAGGGTTCTACGAAAAGCAAGACATTCCTCAAGGACGGCGCATTGCAGGAGCCCAGCAGTCCAGGCCCTTCGCGCCTTTCTGGCCACCATGAACTGTCCACGATACATTCACGACCACGAGGATACATGGACGATGCTCATTCTTTGAATACAATGCGCACGCCATCCATGAGGCATTTGGCGCCTGGTATGTCCTATTCCCTACACGCGTCCAGTAGTCGTGTTTCGGTGAGCACGGGTCACTCTTTTACACGATCAATTGCTGGTTCGGAAGCCCGACAAGCTGCATATCGAGCACACACGGGAACTGACCATTCTCGCCCGTCTCGCCCGAGTAGCATCTATAGTATCGCCGATGTACACCACGGATCCCGGAATACGGTTTATACTCCATTGGATTCGTCTGCCCAGGCTGTGCCGATACCAGGTCACGGTTTAGATCATCATGTGCATTACACTGCTCCCCCCGGCAACAATGAGCAGGTACCGGGCTCAGAGGTCGTCATGGTCTATGACGGCCCGGAGCTAAGCTCTATGGTTCCGGATGATGTCAAGAGGTATGGCAGGTGCCGTTACCGGTAAACATTAGTCTGCCTTCGTTTACCCAAGCGCTGACCTTTCCAAAGAGAGTACAAGGTCACCAGCTTTACCATCCATGCTTTGACATTGGCTGCACCTGAGTAAGTTATCTTATGACTTTCAGTCGCCGCACCTCAACTTTTTCAAGCATGGATGTGCCCGAAGGATGGACTGCGTTTATGCACCCAGAGGGCGCTCGTTATTTTGTGAACCAAGAAACGGTGCGTCAAATTCATGCATTATTGACGACTGACACCTAATTTGGAGCTATAATGCGCAGAGAACATTCACAGACATGAATGTTTGTGAAGCAGATATACGCGATGACATCGAATACTTCATGCACTATCTGCTGGACGAACTGCAGCAGACCATCGAGGACAGGAACCTCTCGCTCGACATGGAGCAGGTGGACCTCGTGGTTGAGCCCAAGACCTTTGGTGGCGACTCTGTCATCTGTTGCTATTATTTCGTCAATCACCACGACAGATGCCTCTTTTGGTTAGATGACTTTAATCCCGAAGATATTATCTCAGAATGTAAAGGCATCAACAACCTCTCACATATATGTGGGTAGCTAATAGTTCTAAGGAGAACCAGATCTGACGGTTTATCCTTGTTTTCATAACCAGGGCTTGCCGTTGAAGCGCAATACTGGTGTGTGTTCCGGTAAAGGTTCGCACGGCATATATACTTTACTGTCCCATTTCTAATGAAATTCTAGGTCATATGCAAGTAAATTGACATACAATGTAGGAAACATTGGGATTATTTTCCTGGTTTGTGTCCGGTTACACAAGACATTGTCGATGAACTCAATGATATGTTGGTACATGCGACATGTGGTCAGTGCTCTCCTCGATCTGATAATTTGATTGATGCATATGGTCGCAATGAGTAGACCACTTAACATCGCTGCAGTCTTGTGCGGCGTTTGACGCCATTGAACTCAAGGATCATCTTTCTGTGGTTGACAAAATCAAGGGTATGCTACTTTGATACCTTCTTACGGGCGCCATATGCCAATCCCATTTTTTCATAGTCCATACCACTCAGACTGCCCCTGCGCATCAGAGTGTGCGACGAGGTCACGCTGCTATTGTCATTGGTGAGGCCTGAGCCTGAGTTCGATCTATTCTGTTGACCATCATTTAAGGCCGCATCATGTATACGTTCAGTGAGTGCTTTCTCATTTATACATCTAACTGTAATTCACGGTCATTTTGAAGTTCATAATCGCTTTGTGAATTATCACGGTGAAGATTGTGTGAGGCTGATATTTGAACAATCGGTCCATGGTTGGTCATATAAACCATCACCGTTGATGATCATTCTCGCACCCCTTCTGTTGCTTGACCCTGTGGCTCAAGTCCAAGAACTGCACAAGATTTTTGTGGATGAGGTTACTTACGAAGCACGGTGGCGAGAATTCTGCTTAAAATTCAAAGGGCAGCTTCAGGACTCTAACCTCTTGGTAAGACCAGCTTTTCATTGTTATGAACTTTCATGTGATCATTGTCGAGCCAGGCCACTGTCTTACTCAATGCCAACGTCGGGTTTCTCGCCATCAACACTGTTGATAGAAGCGGTAGAAATGCCATTCAAATGGCAAGCTACATGTCCTTGGTGACGAGCTTGGGGAGCATAGTCGTCGGCCTGTTCTTTGTCTCACATGATCGAACATCTGGACAAAATACAGCCACGGAAGCGGTCAGTATATTCAACCGTATTACTGAAACATTTCTCATAGCAGTTTGTTCAGGCAGAATTTTTAGGAAGACTTCACAATAGAAAACACGGACTGGAAAAGCTGGCTATAATTTATAGCCTCCCAAAGGCATTGCTGATGTGGGGGTGAGTCTACACCTTAATGTAATAGGCAGAGGCCCTGATACCAATATATTAGTATGGCCTTCTTCTTTGCGGCATTCTCGATCGATTGGTGGAAAGCTGGAGATAAAACTTCCAGGAGCATCGTTGGTTCTGTGACACTGGTCGTATTGGTGATGATTTTAAGCAGCATCATTCTAACCAGGGACGAAGCAATATGGTCGTGGCGGCTAATCTGGCGGTTGTTTGGAAACATCACCCAGGAACTGTTGTCTCGTCTGGCTAACGCTTGGAAGCAAATCATTGCGCTCGGCCAAATCGACCTTGTTGGTCCCTCTGCCGAGGCGGATATTCCAATGCCTATCACCTCTTATATCACAACTTTACCTGATCCAGAACTAGACAATCATGAAAATCGTCCCGACTCCCCTATCACCCATGTCCGGCTAGGCCACCATACCGCTTCGGTACACGTACCTCAGCAACCACATGCTGGCAACTTCGTGCAGCCATTATCGGATTCACACACCAACCTAGTTGTTCTGTCACGCATAGGCTCTTTGCAACAGATTCGAGAAAATACCCAGACAGATTTCCAGGATCAATCTACCACGGAGGCTCACCGCGAGCACGGTAGTGCCCCATTATCCGTGCACTTTGACACATTGCCAAGCTCTACATCAGAAGGGATGGTTGAAACACCGGCCAGTGCACCACGGAATTCTGATGTTCTCCCAACCACGACAAGCATCTTGTCCAAGCATGGATTACACAGTGCAGCGGTAGCCACCGACACGGAGGTGCCCATATTGCCTGATTTATTTGAAGTGGTCGAAGAGCCCCGGGACCTCGAACATCCTTCGAGCACAACGCCACCTCCAAGAATCTATGCTAGAAGCGCCACTGGTGACCATTTTCATCGTGCGCCAGAGGCTCCGCAGTCGACACTTGAAGCTGGTCATGATGACATAATAGAGGAGTGCCAAGAGTAGGAATGTGAAGGACATGAGGGCCGTCAAGCTCGTGGTTGTCGTTCGAGCTTCAAGGTTCAACATCCTTGGAAAGTTGTGATCACACGCATATAAAATGCCGCTGAGACGAAGAAAAACCAACTGACTAATAAGTTCATGTTGGATGCTGTTGGATGCTTCATTCTCCATTCTCATACGCTATCTCATTATCTTGATTCATCATAGACACCATGCGTTGTAGAGGTCCTTCCTAACTTCCATACTATATGACGAGCGCTTCAGCACGATTAACGATTTTTAAAGGCTAAACGATCCCCTTGACCACCTTAGCTAATCACTTACGGTATTTGGGTTATGTACATCGTCCAAAGGATACAATACTGAACTAATCATTCGCTAGCGTATAGGTTATGAGCCCTGTGCTCTAGAGGCACAGAAACATAAACGGGAGGACAACGAAAAGCAAGAGAATTACTAAAAAATAGAAGCTGAAGACTGAAGAAAAGAAACGGAGCTACGACGCAACAGCAGCTTGGTCATGGCAAGGTGACTTGGTGTTTATTGAAGTACTAATAAGTAGTGTACTTGGAGGATATATAGGGCAGTATTTGATGCTGGGGTCGGGCAAATTCCACTTCACCGACTCTGGCGCTATGCACCAATTGTCAGTCCTCGAGGTTTTCGAGGTCTTTTTATTACGTGTGATATTACACTGCTGGTACCTAGTTTTCACCACAGGACGCCGCACAATCGTGCAGATACACTAGACGAACCAGCAGTGAGGTACAGGTCATCATGACAGTCAAACACCATTTGGGTCAGATGCGTAAGCAATCAACCATTAGTACATTACAGGTATTTGGGCCCTGGAAGTCGGCATTTTGTTCCTCTAAAAAGTAATGCGCCATTTTAGTGCACTATGGTTTTCCAAATCCGCAGGCGAATCATCGTCGGGCGGCAGGCACAGATATGGATGCAGGGTGAGATGAGGGATATTGATGTATCGCTCTTGAAGTGACAAGCTTTTCAAGAACCGAACTGTGGATACTGCGGAGTAAAGGATTACACTTGTCGGTGCTGTCAAGGACAGAAAATTTTATCATCAAGCAATCATTTATGCCAGAATAATGCTATAACGCACTGTTTGGAGTATTAGAATGGCATCTAACCGGTCCTTGTAGCGTTTCCGAAAAGAACGGGCATGTGGCCATCGGCGCTGAGAGGAATGTGAGCTAAGCTGTATCTCATCGTTGGCAGTCCTGATTATCAATACGTTCGTTAAGGAGAAGCGTCACTTTATTGAGCGGCGACTACAACCAAAACGACCGAGATGATGCCCCGATTGAAGTTCTTTCTACCCTGTCCAGTTTGCGTCAAGTTTCATTGATGTGGCGTAGTTGACAGCACGGCACGTAAATTTGAACTCGAGATAGTCGCGGTTGCCATCAGCTCTCAAGTGACGTTGTAAGGATAACAAGAAGTGGTCAAATCCCACCGAACTTTACTAGATACAGCTTAAATTCGTGAATGAATTGAAGGGAGAGGGGGACATACATATAATCTCGTCGGTTTTGTCCCAGACATCGAAATTTGTGACATCAGCTTTTGTTCGTAGGAGACTCTAACACAGGACTCGGTGGTCAAGAGTCTCAAGATTCTTCAGGTCAAGAAGACCAGTCAATTCGACTGGCCTGGATTTGAATGGATGAGAGTCGACTTGGATGAATCCAATCCTTGAGAGGCTGGAGTTTGCATGATATCATGATGGCTGAGGACTGGCTCGTGGGCATTGGGATCAGGTGAAGGTTTTACAGTATGAACCGTGGAGATGATGCAACATCGATTCTGCAATCCTGCGACACGTTGTATCCTCTGTGAGATTAACTTAGCATTACGCATCTGCAAGGTTGAATGATTTGGCTAAACCTTTGTGGAGGAAGAGAAGCTGGAGCCTTGATATAAATCAGCCGAATTTGTGTGAGATGTGTATTTCTCGGAATACAAATCTTTGACCGGATAGGCATATTTCGATAACCCAAGACAGAAGCGATGTCAGTTGATATGCCATATAGCGATGATAGCTCGTGTTTGAAAATGAAGTTTGAAGTGGATCCGAGCCAAAGCCTAATATTAAATATCGAGTTGTCAGGTTGATCGTTTCTTCCCTGCGGCTGCCAAGTGCCCCCTTGCTCGCCATTACCCTCATGGCAATTTCGATCCCCACCTCCCGCTCTATCATAGTATCCAAAGAGATTCTTGAAGGCATTCAAGGTCCGTGAGTCCTGCGGGGTTCTACCAGTCGAACGGAACAGAAATCTAAATGTTTAGAACAGGTGCACACACTATCATTTCTCAGCTCAGCTCCTCGCGGTCAATCACCAAGCTCAAGCTAAACAACAACCGACTAGGGGATGACGGTGTATCTGCACTCTTTGCATTCCTCAAGTCTCCGGCGGCATCACGACATCGCAGTTCGATATCGGAAATTCATCTCAATGATAATGATATAAGCTGTCGGGGTTTGCGCGACATTGCGGACTATGTGAATGGGGATGAAGTGGTACTGAAGACATTGTGGCTCGCAAACGTGAGTGATCATCCTTTTTCCAGTTTCGCAAAGTGTATGAACGCTATCATAGAACACGATAGGACCTGATGCTGATGTTCTAGCCTGGTTTGCTACCACAGTAAACCACTCTCGACTAGAGTTCCTTTCGCTCACAGGAAACCATAAGCTTGGCGATGCTGTCGTTGAGATCTTCTTGCGTCACCTGAGGGCACCCCGCCTTCGGGAGTTGCATGTCAACGCCATGGGACTAACTGCCCGCTGTGCATCTGGACTCGCAGAGTGGATTTCATCGGGGCATACCGGCGGAGCGTATTCCCTGCACACTCTCAAATGTAGTGGCAACAACCTAGGGATCAAGGGCGTATGGGAAGTTATTCGCGCGATCGAGATGGGTAACTGGTCACTCATGAACGTGGAAGTGTACGCGAACCAACTAGCGGGCACAGAAATCCCGAATGACAACTCTCACATTCAACAATCAGAACATTTGTTATCCTCTGAAACGGAGGTGTCATGGAAGGACGCGGAACGTGCTCTTCATCGAGTGCTTCACCGGCGAAACGCTTATTGGAAAAGACAAGTGGAGACGGAGGCATTGAGTCTTCTAAAGTACTCCCGGACACTCATTCTTCGGTCTAAGGCTTCTCTTTCATCCACGAACAAACACCCTACCAGTGATTTGGCCAGCGAATCGTTTCCATTTTACGATCTTCCTATGGAGCTACGCCTCCACATCCTTGCGGTCCTCGCTCCTTCATTATCTTGTGCCCAGCGCACCCGTATCTATGATTATGCTGCCAACCCTTCGACTCTTCCGCTGCTTCTACCACGTCTACGGCGAGATAATGGCCACGCATGTCTCGCAGATCCCTCACGAGCTCTTGGAGCAAGTATAGGATTTACATTGCACACTTCAGGCGGTTGTGCTGAAGGGAAGTGTATGGGTACTGGCAACAGTCTTGTGTGCCGTCGGGAGGCAGAGCGCACCAAGTTTCTGGAAGTTGTTGGATGTCGTGCATATGAGCCTGAATGCGTCACCTGAATGTGGTAGGATCACTTCAGAGGATATTTTGCGAAGGTATTTTATGTAATTGTTTTGTTTATGCAGTGTATACATACCATGACTCATGTGAGTTGCTATAGCAGTAGCTCATGACTCTACTGTATATTGTGCAGGACTATGATAGTGTAGTGTTACAATCTTCATTTCCATTTCACGGTATCTTGGACGCATGTTTGCATGGACAAATTAAACCTATACTTCAACAGGAGGGGAACCTCATCGTCGTCAATGTTTGGGCATCATTCACCAGTCCTCAGTGAGTCCTGAAAATTTGCTACGGAGTGACATAGACACCTCTGACATCGACATATTACACCTGCTTGGCGAAACCCTTAATATATAATGCGACCACAAGGCTGAGGAATCGGCAGGCCGCTGCATGGAGAAATATTTTCCGGACATATATCTCACCAATGCATTGCATAGAAGTGTTCGTGTGGGATTCGGAACTAACTTTGAACTGCTTCTGATCAACCCGACATATGTTGGACGTTGAGTTCCTAACCCGATGTCAAGTCGGCTACGACAGTATCTCGTGCCATATTTTTACACCCCACTAACCGAATCATGCGTAGTTGAGCGTTCATTCGTCTGTTCGGGTGTTTTAATAATACTTGCGTGCACAATCAATTAGCGCAAAGACTACATACCAAAAAAGTCACGAGTATCGGATGTCATTTGACTTGCGCGGGTGTAAGCAAACCTGTGCGCTAGTGCATGCTATTGTATAATCATAGATTGGTCTTGAGAACGAATCGACAAGGAATGCATACAAAAAACAATCTTTGTTCGAAATAAGATTCTGCCTTTAATTTCCTGAGAAAATTCCTCCATAGTATGGAACTTCACTCCTAAATTGATCAAATGTGGGTCAGGGATAGCGGTATCCGGGTATAGTCCAGACTCGGACTGAAAATCATACTATTAAAATACCATCAGCATCAAGGTTTTGATCATGCTGAACGATACCAACCATGTCGTCCATTTTCCTATGCAACATGTGAGTACATGTACTGCATCAGAGAGAAAGTATATACGAATCTGCATTCCAGTGGTAGGGGAGGACACAAATGATACTAACTTTCCTAGCGCTAACGGTAGCAGGAAGATTAGATCAACAGATTCCTGCATTTTGATCGCATACCCTGTTAGAGGATCGATGCAAGCTGAGTGTAGTTCAACTTTGCACTGACGGCATAGAACGTGCGGGAGAGAACCTCTGATTGAGGATCTTTGTAGTGCTTGAGAAGCGCTAATGCGCACCGGCCAAGGTCCCGCTCGACCCACGTGAAATACTGAGGGGTTTGAGCGTTGTATCTGGCCACGGTTAGCTCAAGGCGATCGGAATCCGGCACATGCGCAAGAGTATTGTACCTGCCACAAAATTTGCATCAGCTATGTGCAAGCAGGCTTTATTGCAGGATGTCTTACCTCCAGAGATTCTCCAAAAACTAGCCTTGAATGATGGGCGTCAACTACTCGAAAGACGCTGAAAATGGAAAATTGCTTACCGGTGTACAAGATAGAATGGGGTATGCTGGATTCTCGAGATAGTCATCTACGTTGGCTTTGTCTGGCTATAATTAGCCCGTGTCGTGGGCTGGACGAATGGAGACCTACTGTCGAGGTGATAAACATTTGCATACTTCCCATTGGACACCCTTGTACAGTGCGGAAGAGAACTGCGAAAGGTACGCATTGAGGCCAAAGTTACAAGAGGGAATAGCCAAATTCACCTCCAAATGAAGTACTTAACACCCGTTGCTTTAGCAGCGTCAACGAGATTCTTGCCAAATAGCATTTCGCTGTTGTGACCTTGAGCGAAGTTCTTGGGATCATAATCGTCGGTGACCTGTTAAAATAGGTAGTGAAAAGTTATGCCTTCGGAGGGAAATGGAGCGAACGTGACATACCCATAGACGGCCTCAACATCGGATAGGGCTTGCTTCAACGAGTCGATGTCCCATAAATCGGCTTGGGCAACCTCGGCATCAAGAGTCTTCAGCTTCAATGCCTTCTCCGAACTGCAGTTTCGAGTGATTGCACGCGGTATGAATGTACCATCTGCTAGTAAGGTTTGTACGACGGATAAGCCTGATGATTCTGGTTAGCCAGACACTTGGGCATGAACGACATCAGCATGCCTTGAGTCCCAGTGGCTCCAAACACCGCAACTATGCGAGATGACGTTAGCATTGCTCAGGTATGAGTGAGTGAAGTAGGGAATGGGGAATATTTTATTCAGTTCCGCACACCTTAAGTAGCAATTCTCAATTTGTTGATGCCCTGTTGTGACACTCCGTCAGACGAAGTATATTTACTTCTTATCCAGTAATTGGGGTGGTAGTGAGGTCCCCGCGCTATAATGTATCCAACGGCGAGTTCATTGATGTCAGGTATCAGCGCTTCAGCGGCGACCGGTGGCGCTGCGAATAGGGTCACCATCCACAAGAGGCAGGCAGACTTGTTCGCGCGAATCTGAGAGAAAAGGGCATCCGAGTCGGAATCCACAAAATTATCCAGATCTTGCAATCTAACCAAGCCAGTATACATGATAACCTGTTAGGGCAAGGATGATAAGACCGATCTCCCCACACAAGTGACGTACGTTGCGGCGAACTTCAGAGACCAGAACCATCTGTGATGAGTCAAAACGCAAGTAGCTAGCGATGTCATTTACCACTGCGCACGCCGCAAAGCTTACTGCATGTTCAAAGTTTGTCCATACCAGGTATCACCCACCGCGCCCAATTTTGTGCGGGTTCTCTGGCTAGCACCCAGAGTGACTGCTGACGTTAACAGGATTACTCTGACGAGGCAGTAAAGGCTTAACGGCCGCCACTTCTGGTTCGCAGTGTGATAGCACACAATAATCCTTCTTTGGACGGGAAAGGCTTGTAAAGCGTTTCGCGTGCATTGGTAACAAGGTCGCCGGTCATCTACTAGTCGCGCTGAGTCGGCAGCATATACAGCCTTAAATGTGGTGTCGTCCGCGATAGTACCGAAGGCATATCAGAGTCCAGACATATGAGTATTGAAGTGTGAAGATTTCTGAAGCGCACAGTACTGATATCGCCTATGTTTTACGTTTAGCCTTGACGCTGCACTGCATACATAGATAGGTTTAAACGCCAATCAAGTTCCAAGGACGGTAATGAGAAACGGAAGCACCTGCCCAGTTTGCAACCACCGGTGGGCGACGCCGGGCGTAGTATGGTTTTGTCAAAAAAAATAGTCACAGAGTCACAGACAAGCTGTCACCAGTCACTAGTCACCAATTACCACAGTAATATTCTTCGACCTGGTCGACCTTGACTACTTTTCACTTGCTCTGATATCATAACTTGAACCATATGACATGGTTAAACGATGAATTGGTGAAGGTATCTTCACGATTGTCATTACTTTGACGCACAGCTGTACTGCGGAGTAGACACCTTCAATGAGTGTTTCAATTATGACCAAACATAGCTTGTCAGAACATGGATCAAGAGAATGTTCTTTGATGTACCTCCTGAACACAACTGGTGATACAAAGTCTCAAGATCTCACAGGTGGCTGGTATCATCTATCTCTCAGGTCGCTTCAAGTCTCTACGCTGCAGTGCTGCTTGGGATGGTGTGTTCACAAACCTGTAGTCTTAAAACAGCAAGCTTAAACTTGACACTGTCCAGCAACACCGCAATGCGATCAGACGAAGTTCAATGAACTATGAAAGGTTCCTATACAGCAAAATCAACCGGCTTGTCCGACACATGCGGAGAAGAAGTTACCACGAACTCCAGGCCCCACAAGTTAGGACCGACTCTCTTCTAATGAACAACATATGTCAGGGCAAACTACGCAACAATTGCACATGATCCGAACTGCCCGTTGCAGGTTGCTGCAGGCAATGGTGACAAAGCCGGCGCTGTTTCCGGTGAGCCAAGGGTTTACTCTGGAATTTGTCGAGTGTTGTTCTAGAAGTGGTGCGTCTATCAGCCGGCGCAGGCCAAACGTATCGGCTACGTTGAGCTGCCGATTGGCATGGGTTTCGTGCTGTTCAAGCGTGGCATGAGTTAAGGAGCGAAGCTTCAGAAGAATTATCTGGATGCCTGGGTCGCGTTGTTCTTCATGGTAAGAAAATGACTGGACAGGTATTCGACAGGAGCTTTCTATTCAGCTTTATGACTGGCAACGAAACTAAGCTGCACCTTGAAGGAACCCGTTCCTATAAAACTTGGAGAAGCCAAAATGGCTCTAATGACACGCCGCGAATCGACGTAGGTGCGATGGTAGACATGACCCTTACTAAATGTGCTAGGACTACGTTCAGAAGTGCTGATAAATTGAGAAATACATGTAAAAGAGCCTAGAATGTAGCAGCAAATTTAAGGGAGCTCACAACATTCATTCGCACACGAACTACTACTTTTACATTAGGTACAAATATAGCACTTATTGACCTTGTCGAATAGGGTCGAAGCTGACTCTGCATTAATGTTGCACGATGCAGACACGCAGAGTATGCGTAGTGTAAAACGTGTGGGAGAGAAAGCGCAGAAGGGGTGTTAACAAAACAACTGCAGTACACATAATGTGAAGAGGAAATAACGAAAAGGGGGCCGATGATTATGAGTGGATGCAACATTCACAATTTCAGCGACTCGAAGGAGGACAAATGGTAGTGAACCGTTCGGTAATTCATCCACATCTTCAACAGAGTAGATGGACAAAAGATCTGAGAAAAAACTGACAAGAGATGGTGCGAAAAGGAACATGCACTTCTCGATCATTAATTGGAGGCTCCATGCACGTGGTAGATTGATAGTTTATCCTGTATAATTATCAGCCAGCTTCGCCTATCTCATCGCAAATTGGACCAAGACGTGAACGTGTGCCAGTGTGTCGAATTACTTACTGTCAAGATGGTAGTGACAATATTAGCAACAAGAGCCACTGTCAAGTTGCTGTATAACTTGCCCACACGCTTATTAAGCAGTTGTTTGAGCTCTTGACTCTTGAGTCAGCCTTCTAGGAATCTTCAGCTCGCTCGCGGTCGCAGACTCCAGAGGGCTCAAACAGCACTATGGCGACCAAAGAAGACCAAGAGTCGCTACGTCTTCTTGTCCAACACGTCTCCCGAGGATTCTATGAACCAAAGTTTACTATCATCATGGACCAGCTAGCCCGTCATCCGGTGTAAGTATCTAGAATGTGGATGAAACAGAGCCCGTTAACCTTTCACCTACGATGTGTACCCATGACCACTAATTTGGCACCAGTCTCAAGGATGACGACCTGGCCGGGCGGATGGGCCTTCAGGCGAAAGAATTGAATAAACTTATGGCTGTTTTAGGGAACGACCGCCTGGTGCAAGTGTAGGTGTAGTCATGATTATTTCTCCGCAATCATATCTGATTTTACTTTGAAGGTACCGCCAAAATGAGCTCAAGGAAGGGGCTCAGAGGTCTGTCGGAAGACAGTACTATTACATTGACTACAAGCACTTTTGCGATGTCGTTAAATGGCGCATTGCAGAAATGCGGAGAATCATAGACTCGGGTCTCCGTAATGTCGGTCTAGACCCATTGTTTTCCGTCATCCACTAAAACTAATGGTTCTGTTTAAAGGAACTTGACAACAAAGGTTATATCTGTCCGCAGTGTAGCAAGTCGTACACAACATTAGAAGTTGACAAGCTAATGGATTTTTCGAGAGGAATATTTGTGTGCGAGGACTGCCGCGCAGAAGTTGTGGAGAATGAGAACGCGGAAAACGTCAGGGGGAGTCAGGACCGAATGCAGAGGTTCAACCACCAGATGCGGTTTGTTGTCGAAGGATTGAGAAAAACAGAGTCTATGGTTCTTCCAGCGTGCGTGTCTCAGTACATCAATCGCATATCCTTCCTGACGCATTATGTTGTAGGCTCGATGTTCCCACTTGGGTCAAGAATAATGTTGGTGATGTCGAAAAGCAAAAGACTGGCCAGGTGTCAGGTTTGAAAATAGCAGGATCTGGACCTGGTGGGAGGCAAGAAGATGGTGTTGGCATAGTCATGTCAATGGACAAAGACGAAGCAACGAGACGGCAGGAACGAGATGCCGAGGCAGCGGCAAAACGACAGCAAAACGCTCTGCCAGCATGGCATTTGAAGAGTACTATCACCGGAGATCTCACAGCTCTTGGTATGCAGGAGAGTGCGCGTGCTGTGGCGAGAGAAGGCGAGGGTCTGCCAGTATCCAGTGACGACGCTCTGAAAGGGCTTGGAACTATCGGCACTCAACCGCGTCTACTTCAACTAACGGCAGTGACGGAAGATGTGAAACCAGAAATCAACCAGGAGATGGATTGTACGTCGTTTGCGATGTGAATTCTATGTCATTATGATGATCTAACGGTATACAGATTGCGATCAGTACTATGCCTCGTTGGCGGCCTCTAATGCAGTTTCCTCTCAGAACACGCCCAGATCTGGCCTCGGAAGCGAAGAGTTGGAAGAGGATGATCAAAAACCCTCTGTGCAGTACCTAGATTCCCTAAATGATTACAGGAAGCGGTCCCGATCAAAAGAGGACGAGGGTGCTGCGGCGACAAGGTTGCCCAAAATCGATGTCCCAGAACTAGAGCCAGATATCACTGATTCTATGATGGAGGTAAACGGGGCGGATGATACCCCTGTATTAGGTGGGTTTTCGTTCTCTACATCAAGGATTTTAGTATCCTCATCATTGTGCCGCCTTCGCAGTTAACGGTGTCTTGAAACCATTTTCGGAAGTCACTGATGAAGATACCGAACTTATGACGCCCGACGAGTATACCGCTTACTACGAAGTTTTGCAGTCGCGGTCGTAGACCTAATTTATTTAAGCTACCCTGGATTTAAGTGGTCGATGAAGGGAAACACTATAATTGTTGTACTGATTCAAGATAATAAAAGCATTCTCGTGTATGATGTCCTACTGCCAACGTTCGAGTTGGTCACACCTTCCTTGCATTAGTCGAACTCCCTCAGACCATGTAAAGAGGACTTCAGTAGGGCCTGTTCCCGATGCAACTTGTTACTTTGGTCTACATACTAACTTAAGCTTCAAGTTCAACACGTGATTCGTACCTGAGCCCGGGAGCATATTCATGTCCATGTTCTCAAAGCATTCACCAGAACGTTTACAGCGACCCGTGATCTCTCCGCGACAACCTTGAGGAAAACGCGCCCTTATGTACTAGAGCACATCTGAAGCTCACGAGTTCGATAGCGAGTCAACCATGGACTGTGACGTTTTCAATCCAGTCGATTTACCTTGCGGTCGTACTATCGAGAACAGGCTGGTGAAGGTAGTGTTTCCGTCTACATAATTCGAAGACGGTTGTTTAAAGCAGAGTTATTGTCATAGACAGCTATGTACGAGCACATGGCAAATTTCTCTGGTGGTCCACCAAACGAATTCCACTATGGCTTATACTCAGAATGGGCAAAGCATGGCTGGGGAATGATTCTCACTGGAAATGTCCAGGTCTCACCTCAGCATCTGACCTTGGGCCGTGACATCGTTGTGCCACCCACACTCGATGCCGAGGACGTCAAACCCTTCAAGAAGTTGGCGGAAGTCATCCACGGAGCTGTTGATGGCACGCGCTCCCTGGCTATCATGCAGCTATCGCACGCTGGACGCCAATCAGCGAATTTTATTGGTGGTCGACCGCCTTTTGTTCCACCCCTGGCCCCCAGTTCTGTTTGTGTTGGGGGAGGTCATGATAAAAATCGTGAAAGGAGCGCAGTATCTAACCTGATATTTCATGCGTTGTTCCAAGTTCCTATGGAGATGACCGCACTGGACATTTCAAATGTTCAATCCAGCTTCGTGCAAGGCGCTCTCTTGGCCTACAAAGCAGGCTTCGATGGAATCCAGCTTCATGCTGCCCATGGATGTGAGTTGACATGATATTTGTGTTAATGTATCTGGGTCGAATTTGAATTATTTGCAGATTTACTGGCACAGTTCATGAGCCCTAAGGTGTGGCCACTGTGTACTTCCAAAAGTTAACTACAATTACGCGTCAGAGTAATATTCGGGACGACAAATATTCAGTGGCACCGGAAAATGCCACTCGCATGCTGTCCGAGATAGTTGAAGCTATCCGCAAGGTGGTGCCAACTACTTTCATAATCGGAATCAAAATCAACTCGGCTGACTACGTAACTTCTGGAAACACCGAGGAAGTATCTCAGGAAGGCGAACGGCGTGTTTTGGATCACATCCGCACCATTGCAAGTTGGGGTGTCATCGACTTTATCGAGATTAGTGGAGGCGATTACGAAAAACCTGGTATGGGAGCGTATAAGGAGAATGTTCCCCAGTCTAACCCGATCTCTTGCTCAGACTTTATGGCATGCAGTGGATCTCAAAAACTAGACCGCCAAGCCTTCTTTGCGCAATTTTCACGGACAGTCATGAAGGACCTTCACCGATCGCCTGTCCCTTTCTCTTCTGTCCCACTCATTCTACTGACTGGCGGTCTCCGTTCCCACTCTCACCTACAAGCTGCCTTGATGTCGAAGCACGCCGACTTGCTAGGCATTGGAAGATGCGCTGTCCTCTGTCCCGACCTGCCCAAGATCCTACGATTACAGCTACAAAATAACAAATCTTCTAGCACTTGGGCTGATAAACCCTTTACACGCGAACCAGAAGCAGTGTTCAGAGCTTCTAAATGGATACCAAGTGTAAAGCTCATTGGCAGCGGCGTCGGGACTGCGTGGTATACCACTAGAATGAGGGACATTGCTATCTCCCAGATCAAGAATCCTAGAGCAGAACCACCACCCGCGGACTACAACAGAGGAGGATTAATCGCTGTGTTCACGATGTGGGCTTGGTTCGACTGTAGAATAGCCCCGATTTGGGTCCTAGGAATACTCATGGTCCTTGTTGTCACGGCCGGGTTTTCTGCCAGTGGCGTCATCCGTACGCCGGGCTGATCGGGACGTTCATGCCGGCGCGGCCTCCGAGCAGGGTAGGAGGGCCGAAGGCAACTTGGCACTCCATTTCTTGTTCCCAAGGTAGTAGCCAATTCTCACCAATTCTCACATCCCAACTAGGAGACACTGGAGAAAATCGTACATTTCATAGGACGGACTGCTCGTCACTATTTGATGTGTTTGAGTTGTGCAATTTGATCCAGGACTCTGACTAGCTGAACAGGTTGATCTGAAAAGTAATTCACAGCAGCTTGCCATTCTCAAATATTATTCCGATGTATCTCCGCGCGCGACGTCATCGAAAGAGTTGTGCTGACTCAACCTCTTTTTTTATCCTCCATTGAGAGTGAGAACTCTCTGTAGGACAGTACTGATCCGTGGCTTTCTTCAAATCCCGAAATGCACTGGTGTAGGGCGTACCCCCATGCGTTAGTCTGCCGTTCTCGGATTCAACCATTAATGTTCTCATTTCTGATCTCGCCTTTTCACACTTGTGTCAAACCAGCCACGGATGATCATATTCATGGAAGCCTCGTTATCTTGCTAAGACAGTCACTTCTGGGGATGCTACCCTGTGTTGTCTGGCCGGGGCTTTTTCGGTTTCCCCGGCTGCAAGTAGAACCGTCAAGGTGATAAGAGGTGATAAGCCCCTTGGAAAAACTCATCACATCCGTATTGTTGTTCGCAAAGCATGCGCTTTTCGGCACATGTGGTCCGTTGAAGGCATAAGGTGAAGGTCGCGACTCTCGCGATTGTCACTGCTTGGTAAATATAGCTCTGAAAAGGGCTATAAAGTTAGGGCGTACCAGGCTATCAGCCTGTCAATTGATTCTTGTATAGTGGTATCAGCATGCCTGCAACAACATCGGTCATACTCAACACTGGAGCAGTTATGCCCACGGTCGGTCTTGGTGAGCACAGCCGAAAGGCGAACCATCTCATGTACTGAACGTTAAATGCTTGCGAATATAGGCACATGGAAGTCCAAGCCCGGCCAAGTCGAACATGCTGTTGAATTCGCCCTGAAAAATGGATACAAGCATATTGACACTGCCGCTGGATACCAGAACGAAACAGAAGTCGGACAGGGGATCAAGGCGTCTGGTCTGCCAAGAGACCAGATGTTCCTGACTACGAAGCTTGATAATTCCGACCAGAGGCATCCAGCAAATGCTCTTGAAGCATCACTCAAGAAACTCGATACTACTTATCTAGACCTCTGTGAGTGGCAACCCGTTCGCTGATCTTGACGAGGACTAATTCCTAGAGCAGGGCTCATGCACTGGCCAGCTCCCATGACAAAAGATGGCCAGGCGGACAAGGAACACGACTGGTTGGACACCTGGAAAACTATGGAAGACCTATACCTTGCTCACCCAGAGAAACTGAAGGCTATTGGTCAGTGGCCAACCTCATGTGCTTTCTTTGTACTAAAAATGCATCAGGTGTTTCCAATTTCTCCGTGGAATACCTTGAACGTTTATTGAAAGTTGCACGCGTCGTACCGGCCGTGAACCAGATTGAGCTCCACCCGTAAGTCAAATAAATTTGTTTTTGAGTACTTTGATTGTGAATCATTGCCCGTAGTTCGTGTCCTCAAGATGACGTCGTCGAGTACTGCCAGAACAAGGGAATCGTGATGACAGCTTATTCTCCGTTGGGATCCGACAATTCCCCCTTGTTGAAAAACGAAACTGTTACAAAAATCGCAGCGAAGTATGATGTGCAACCCGCCAATGTGTTGATATCCCTTCATGCAAACAAGCCCATGCACACTGGTGCGTAGTCTTCATGAACATTCTTAATGGAGAGATCGGTTCTCAATGGTATGACACAGTGCTTCCCAAATCCGTGACCAACGAGCGTATCTTGAGTGAGGTGTTATTCCATCATTGATTCTGACTGTTATTCATTATTATCCTCAGACAACGCGAAGATCATAGATTTGACCCCTGAAGAGATTGGCGAGCTTCATGATATTGATAAAACACATCATTTCCGTGCTTGTCACCCATCTTGGACAGGTTTCGGTAGTCTTGGATTCCCTGATTGCAAATAGATTTATGGGTAGTCGAAGTGTAGACGCAGGGGGTGGGCCTGCAAGTAGACTAGCAGTGACTCGAGGCGAATTTCAAGCTATCCTCCCATCTATGAAGACGCTGCATGCAGATAGATACTCCACTTCCAAAGAGCAACTGGACTCCACCATAGACTCGATACTCGTGCCTGTATGTTTCTGTACCTGTGCATGACAATGCCTGATATAATGATGAAACTGTCGAACGATGCTACAACAGTGAACATTGAAAGGACATGAAGGACTAAAGCTAAAAGTTGCATGCTTCTTTAGAGCGCCCGGCACCCAGCGACGCGTTTGCCTATTGTTTCTAATTGTTTTCCGTCACTTACAATTGTCTATCCTTATGACGTTTCAGTGATTGTACCTCCTGCCAGTGTTTTTATAGCCGACGCCAATTTTCTTTTGTTGTCGTCCTTTTGGTCTAGGACAATAAAGCCAACTTTACTTATAACCGCAAATTATTGGCCTGCACACCTCAGACATTTGCGTTTCAGGCGCTTGACTGAGGTGAGATATCTTTCATTGACTCGTACTTATAACATCACTCACGCTACGTAGAGAATTTGCTTGCTCTAGATCCGCGTGGACTTTATATAGATCCTTGACATACGTTGATATTGGGCTGACAGAAAAGTGTGCCAGTTGATACATGCAAAGAATGCATGCAACGATTGGCAGACGTTTCTTCCCAGGGTTTCTCAGTGGGTTTGTCGCGCGTTTCAAGGGACGATCACCTTGCGCAATAACTCGCAAACAACCTCGTCGTCATCCATTCTGCAAAGGTGGGAGAGAGTGCCGCTAGATCAACATTTCATACCTTACTTTAATGACTGTTCTGGCGCTCTCATGCGGGTATGAGACTTGTCTTCAGCCATTGCGAGCGCTTTTTTTCATACAGAGTATCATCATTCATAGAGTAAATTTATAGGGATAGTTGAGTAGGAGTTTGGATGGAGTTCTGGGATGAGGAGGGTGTCGATAACAAAGGTGACTGTTGCATGGCTGTGCGGAAGCGCTTTGAATATGGTGCCTATCATTGTGATAAGCCGGACTTGAGCTTAAGCTTCATCGACATTGTTGATCGATCCATAACTGGCCCTTACTATCGAAATCACAGAGGTAAGCATCTTGGTATACCAATGGGCTGCGACTCGAATTATCGTCAAGATGGTAAGTAGGTATAATGAGTACTGAGAAACTATGCACAGAAATACAGGAACAAACCCAGTGCACCTCCGAGCAATGGAATCATGCCACCGTTAGGTACATGTTGCAGAAGTTGCTAAGATCTGAAACATGATTCTGAATACAATCAAAGATAGAACTATAGCATCCGACTCACCTACACCGACTGATGGATTCCTTAATTGCCATCGTCTGACTCTGAATCATAATCATCGTCTGAATCATCGTCATCGCCAAGTGTAAAGCATTGAATGACCGCGTTGGCTGGAATGAGGCCAACACATAGAAATTCATGTTTGTTCATTGCTTCAGGTTTGATATACGCGCCGGTATATTCAACAAGATCGCACATCCAGTACACATACGTGCCTTCTCTTTCGAGCTGCGAGCTGTCGATCTTCGCAATCGAAACAGCCTGACTTCCCATGTTCAACAGAGTCAAAGCAAATTCAAGAGCCTTTGCTCGTGAGCACGTCACAGATATAAAGGGAGTTCGACGTCGATTACTCCAATCCATATGCCGTTCTAATTGACCTCGGGCATTCCGATGGTTGCGGTTGTAGACAGCATAAGTATGCTGGCCACAAAGGTGCCAGAACGAGTTAACTGGGAACAAGACTGCTCATCAAACACTCGGTAGAAATATTGTGGGAGTGTGTCGTCTTCAGACATCTGGATTATTATTAGATAATTGAGAACGCACGACAGACATACACGGCACCTTGTGAATATGAAGAAAATTTGTTGGTATGATGTTTAGTGAGTGTGGGAACCGAACCGGGCACCATGCTTAATTACTATGACAATGTAAGTTCTTCTAGCGCGCTCAACATGTTGATACAGCGGGGAAACTGACCCTTTGCCGCCAGTGAAATTCCATTCGAAAGGTACTAGATGTCCACGGGAGTTCGCGCATTTTTGGCAAAACGGTCATTACTCCACATCGCACAAACAAACAAAATTAATTCTTTGACAGTTCGATAGCGTGACATCGAAAGTACAACGTCTGCTAGTTTCTTTTTCGAAAATTGACGTGTTGAGTCCAGCGGAGAGTTACCGCGCAGAAAAGTGCATTTTCCCTAGAGTTCGCGCACTTCGTCACACTATGTCACACGTCTGCCGCGATGCCTTTTCACGCTCCGCAGAATTCGCACCGTTTAATTGGGTTTAATATAAGTTATACGAAGCTAATTGGCCGACAAGCGGTTGCGTGTCTGTCGCGGAACTTCGAGTCTTGAATAAGACTCGTCCTCTACTTCATGGGCCTGCGTGTGCGCTGGCTTAAGCCCTACTATGGTCGCGCAGCCACATGTATTCTTTTTAGGCCTGTTTTTCGTCGGGCAACACTCCCGATCGTCTTTCAAACTCCTCCTCTCCTATAGCGGAGTTTGAGGTTCGCCTGGTGGGTAACGATTGTAAGGGGCTCTCATCTCTTTCTGACCTCCTCTCGTCGTCTCGCCAGGTAGGTTGCCTGTAGTTTTATATTACACGATTAATCTCTTTCTGACCTCCTCTCGTCGTCTCGCCAGAGCGTTTTTTGCATTATTTATTGTCACTTCGTTTCCATCGAAATAAATTTCTCATGTCTAATAATGGAGCTGGGTCATCACAAGCTATCTCCGGTACCTCTCAAACCGCTTCATCCGGAGCGGATGAAATTCCCGCACGTTCGGACTCAGAATGCGTCGAAAAGTGTAATGAACTTGTCGAGCAATATCGTCGACGAGAGAATGCAAAGGCAGACACCATCCTTGCCCTACATCAAGTCCTCCTTGAATCATCCAGTATCAGAATCGGAGGAAGCCTCCCTGAAGCCCTTGCAGTATACGTCGACATGCTCGACTCCGTTAAAGAGCGAATGGGAAGGCTGCCGAACGAGGAAATCAAATTAGGGGAACGTCTCCTCAAGAAGCGGAAGAGTGAGACCTACCACCAAGAGAAGAGATTCAAGAAGATGAAAATAGGGTCAGAAAGGAGCGAGCAGACTCCGAGTCTTCTGACGAGGATGAACCTCGAATCAAACGATCTCGAGGACACCTTGACACCTCTAAATTTCCATGGCACGAAAAGCGCGTCACTGCCATTGCCTCTTTGGCGCCGGATATCAAGCAGACCTTCGACCAACTTGAACGATTCGCAGTTGACCCCAAAGCAGTCGTTCGGGACATCTTATCCACACCTGGATGTCCACCATTCCCTCCGGAACAGTGGCTCAATATCGTCCAATGGAAAGTTGTCGACTTGGGAAAGGTCCTTGAAGCCGCCCATTCAACAGACCTTGAACCTAAGCAGACCCACATCATCGACGACAAAGTTGAGCTCTCATTTCGGGCCAACAAATCTTCGGTCAGAATCCACTCTGCCTCAGATCATAACATCGCTGAAGGTTCAACGATACAGCGAGGCACGAACAATGCTCCTGGTTGTATCTATAAATGTTGTAAGGTCGCGCGTTGCCTAGTCTGCTATACTTGAGACGACAAGTGCGTTCGACCCTAAAGGGGAAGCGAGTGCAGCAAGGATCTAGAGGTATGCGCTGAAAGCGCTACTGGTTGGCCAATGCGAAGCGCGGGAAAGCGCAGGTGCGCGCGAGGCGCGAGAATGCGCGAAGCGCGGGAATGCGCGCGCGCGTATTGCGCGAAGCGTGGGAAGGCGTGCGCGTGTATACAGAAACAAGAGAGAGTAAGAGTGAGTTTGCTTAAGTGATGATATGATGTAAGACAAGAGAAGAGAGATGCGAGGTGTAAACAAATAGATTTCTACTATGTTCTGCTAGGTGAATAGTGGGTAGTAACCAGTAAGTCCTCTCTCGTTCTGGTGGGAGAGTAAGTTTGTAAGTCATAGTATGTACTGCTGGCGCTTAAGTATGGCGCCTAAGCACTGTCATGCGGAGCCGAAGCGCTACCGAGTAAGGTGTGTAAAGATATATGTAAGTAAGGGTCCATGATAAAAATAAAGATGGAACGATATGCAAATGTGAGAAATGGAAATATACGCACTAGGGAACTTGGTGGACAGTGGATGGATGCTTCCGGATGGCTGGCGCTATAGGGCGCTACAGCGCGGGAAAGCGCGCGCGCATATACATCGTGAAGCGCGGGAAAGGTACGCGCGCATGGCGCGCGTTGCGCGGGAAAGCTGCGCCTCATATAGAGATAGCTGCAGGTAGCACACAGAGTGATGCTACAAGTTCGTGCCATGTACTCCCCAGTGAAAACTGCCATATTGCACAATGAGAGGCATGAGTCTCTACATCTCCCAGGGACTTAAATTCTGAGTGTCCCCACTCAGCGCGTGTGTGGTGAGGATCTCGAGTGATAGTATGCGAGTACGATGCATGTACGATGCTTGGGTTGTTGGGCGATGAATGCGCACGCGTAGGAATGTATCACATGGTATGCACGAAGCGCGGGAATGCGCAGGTGCGCGTGAGGCGCGAAGGTGCGGGAAAGTGCGCGCGCATATGCGCTCGAGGCGTGGGAATGCAGCATAGCATGGCGAATTGCAAGGGTAACTCTGGTGTGAATAATGCACCATGGGTGTGAGGCGATGATGCGAGAGTGATATGGCTGTGGTGTGTGAAGCGTGGGCGAGGTGCGCGCATATGGTGTGAAGCGTGGGAAAGTGCGCGCGCACAAGGCACGAGAACATGCACTGCATTCTGTGGGGGCGCAAGGGGCTGTTGCACAATGATCTCTGAGTCCAATATGCGTGCGTGAGCATGATGCGAAGTGGCGCGGTCCAAGAGCGATCCAATCCATGTCCAAACCAAGTCCTGCTAGGTGCGCTAAATATTAGGTGCTAAAGGTTTGAACAGCATGAGTAAAACTTTATGCGAAAATATGAAGAGAAAACAGTAACCTTTGCAGATGTCCTATCCGACTTGTCTTCTTCGTGCGGCTGTCGACATCTACACCTTCCTATGAGCAAGGCGTGGGAAGCGCACGCGCACGTGAGGCGCATGGGTGCGGGAAGATTGCGCGCATATCTGCGTGTTCTAAGGTAAAAAGAGCATGGTGCCGCGTCATGCGTGCGAAGAGAAAATAATATCCTATTGAGCTAGGCGGGCACAATCTAAGGTTGTTTTGTTGTTTTTCTTCTATATTCTTCTAGGTAATCCCTATATGCATATATATCAGTGTGTTATTAGTCCTTTGGACAGCGGTATAATGAGAGAAAAATGAAAATGAAAGAGCACTGGACGAAACCCAGGGTAAAACGAACGGTATCCTATGAAACAGCGTTGTTATGTGTCTTTTCTTTGATGTGCAGCTGAAGCGCTTGAAGCGCGTGGTGTGTGTGGCATAGGCGAGGGTCAGAAGGTGCAAGGCTGGCACGCTTGGGGTGCTTGGTTCCTCTTCATCAAGCCTTTTTGATTGCGACTCCGAGGTGGGCTAGTAACTGGCAGAATGAATTCCTGCACAACACGCTGCAGGTTGAAGGCGCGCCAATGGGAGGCGCTGCAAGGGGTGTAGAGGTGCTCTACAAGCTGATAGGATGCGCGCGATGTGCGCGCCTTGGGGCGATTTCGCGCGAATTTGATTATATTGGCCGAACACGCAAGGAACGGCCATTTCTCTGCAAATGTGTTAGCGAGAGACATATATAGTTTGGAATTAGGCGCAAATGTTGCGCGAATGGGCTGTAAGGGTGGTTTATCAAGGCGCAATAGGCGCATAGGTGGAAGAGAATAGTGCACGTCAGGGTGTGCAGGAACAAAATTGACATGGTAAGCAAAAACATGAAGAATGCGAATAAATGTGGAAAGTGCGAAGTTGAAGATGATGATGGGGGAGTTAGGCGCATATGTATGCGTCCGGCGCACGCCTAAGTCGCGCCTGGATGGCTGATTGGAATATATTTTGTGTTGAATAACAGAGATGTGATTTAAAAGGGGAGAAACAATAGAAATGCGATAGTGTGAAAACTCTGCTAAAATTATGAATGCGCGAGGCGCGGGAATTACCGCGTGATGCGCGCGATCATGGCGCGTGAACAAGGGTTGGTGCGAAGATGAAATTAAAGTGTTTGGAATTCTCATATAGCTCCTTAAGAGCTTTAAACATGAAAGGGACAAAAAACGCGAAATGAGATGAGGGAAACTATACGATGCCTCTAGGCGCACGCATTGCGCGTTCTCAGGCGCAATATGGTGCGCCTGAGTCATCCCAGGGTCGCCTGAGTCATGCTCTGCTTGGTGGTTGGGCAGTGTGATGCACGGATGCTTTACTGGCAAGGGATAGTCACTAGAAGCAAAAAGCGCGATGTGCGCGTGATCGTTAGTGACAGATGGAATTACCAGAGGCAAAGTCTGGTTGACGCGAGGTGCAACTTGAGCCTCTGATGCGGTAGAAGGCTCCTCTATAGGCGCGCTAAGGTGCAATAGATGTTTAGGGTCATCCCTGACCTCTGATGATGCGAATAGCGATAGTGGTGACGGTGATGGGGCGATTGGCAAGATTTCTTCCTTAAGCGATGCAATAGCGATAGGCGAGCGTGTTTCAAGCAATGGCGTAATAACTTCCACAATGGGCGCGTTATTGTGCAATAGATATTTAGAGTCATCCCTGACCGTAGGCGATGCGATAGCGATAGGCGAGCGTGATTTGAGTGGTGCATTGGTGTGCAATAGATGTTTAGAGTCATCCCTGACTAAAGGCGATGCGATTGATGCTGACGTGGGCAGCAAATAAGAATTGTCAGCGTGCAAAACAGGTGAAGAAAGAGATGATGATGGGGGCAAAGAGGTGCCTGCAGTGCGCTTCTGGTTGCGCTTTGCAGGCACGCGCTCGAGTTCGTGATCTAAAGCGATGCAGTCTGGTATAGCTTTGTGTGCTGGCGCAGTTGATGGTTCAGGCGAGCGTGAATCGCGCGAAGGCGTGGGAAAATCGTGCGCATGAGGCGCAAGGATAGGAACTGGTGGCCTTTTGTCAAGTACAACATCTGAGGATGCGCGATAGAAGAGTCCAGCTGTCACACTAGCGCTAGTGGACGTATCCTGCGTTGCGCGGCTCGTGTAGTATTGATCTTTGCGCTTGGTTACCATGGCTTGCACCGGTGCTTGCGCTGGCGCGGTCGCTGTGACTAAGTTCGCAAATGGTACTACTACAGGCGCGTTAACTGGCGCGCTTGGCGCGGGAAAAGCGCGCGCAGGTAATAGGAACTGTGCGGCTGCAAAGACGTCCATGAACGGATATGGGTCGTGTGGATAGTGGTCGGGGAACTTGATCATAAGGCGCAAGCGAATTTGCGGCTGAGCATCTCTAGGGATTCCTTCCATGAATAAGCGGTCGCGTTCGGCCTTTCCAATACGGTCTTCATCCATAAGTGGCTGCATAACCTTCCTGAATGCGCGCAAGTAATTGCTTAGTTCAGTGCAAGAGGGCATTGGTTTGTTAGCGTATTCTCGTGCGAATGGCGTGTAAGTCCACGAGTGCGTAGCGTCTCTTGCCATCCCATCCTGGATACATTACCTTCACCTCATCTAAGAAGGCGTCGTAATCGCTTACTGCCGCTTCAGGCATGCCTCCCCATAGTTCTCGATCATCGCGTTCAAGGTAGCGAATAATACCTTTGATGCAGTCGAGTCCTTGGAGTCCTGCTTCATCAGCGAGCTGCTCATATGCGTCAATGAACTCGGCGAGGTTGTCTGTAGTGCCGTCGAATTTGGGCGCGTTCGTTGTGCCACGGATGGGCATTCTATAAGGCATTGAAGCGCGAGAAAGGCGCGCGCGCGAGGCGCGAGAAAGCGCGACTAAAAATGGTTAGCTTGTGAAAATGCAAAGAGATTGACCTATATGTGCTAAATGGCGCTAGACGCGAAGATGCGCAGAACTAGATCTTGCTGACTGTTCCCCTCGCGGTGGGCTCCAGTTGAAGGTTCAACGATACAGCGAGGCACGAACAATGCTCCTGGTTGTATCTATAAATGTTGTAAGGTCGCGCGTTGCCTAGTCTGCTATACTTGAGACGACAAGTGCGTTCGACCCTAAAGGGGAAGCGAGTGCAGCAAGGATCTAGAGGTATGCGCTGAAAGCGCTACTGGTTGGCCAATGCGAAGCGCGAGAAAGCGCAGGTGCGCGCAAGGCGCGGGAATGCGCGCGTGTATGGCGCGAAGCGTGGGAAAGCGTGCGCGTGTATACAGATACGAGAGAGAGTAAGAGTGAGTTTGCTTAAGTGATGATATGATGTAAGACAAGAGAAGAGAGATGCGAGGTGTAAACAAATAGATTTCTACTATGTTCTGCTAGGTAAATAGTGGGTAGTAACCAGTAAGTCCTCTGTCGTTCTGGTGGGAGAGTAAGTTGGTTAGTAAGTATGTACTGCTGGCGCTTTAAGTATGGCGCCTAAGCGCTGTCATGCGGAGCCGAAGCGCTACCGAGTAAGGTATGTAAAGATATATGTAAGTAAGGGTCCATGATAAAAATAAAGATGGAACGATATGCAAATGTGAGAAATGGAAATATACGCACTAGGGAACTTGGTGGACAGTGGATGGATGCTTCTGGATGGCTGGCGCTATAGGGCGCTACAGCGCGGGAAAGCGCGCGCGCATATACATCGTGAAGCGCGGGAAAGGTACGCGCGCATGGCGCGCGTTGCGCGGGAAAGCTGCGCCTCATATAGAGATAGCTGCAGGTAGCACACAGAGTGATGCTACAAGTTCGTGCCATGTACTCCCCAGTGAAAACTGCCATATTGCACAATGAGAGGCATGAGTCTCTACACCGGCTTCATTCTTATGACCGTCTAGCAGTGTTTACGGACAACATGAACTCGGTCGCCATGTTTAACACCCTCGCTGCACTTCCTCCGTATAATTGGTTATTGTTGGTCGCTATGGACGCTATCCTGGCTTCGCATGTGGACCTACGTGTGTTTCACGTTGCGGGGATACACAACACTGTTGCTGATTGCCTTTCGCGCTGGAAGAATGATGAAGCTTATCAGGTATCTCCGGGCTTAATCATCTCACCTTTTCAACCCCCTCGGAATGCGCTGGGGGCATCGAAAAAATGATCACTCAGTCCACTAACGCCAGGCAGCCACTCCGGGAGGCCTGGTCTCTAGAGCGTTCTATCTCCCTCGGTTTTGCTCTTGATCCTGCGACTTCCCGAGCCTACTCGTCTCATCTCAACTCTTATTTGTCCTTCTGCGCAACTCATCGTTTTGCTGTGGAGCCCAACGCTGATACGTTACCATTCTACGTGGTCTACATGTGCCAACACATACAACCTCGGTCTGTTGAATGCTATTTGTCGGGAATTGTCAGTCAATTGGAACCTTATTTCCCTTCCATTCGTCAAATCCGTCAATCTCATCTCGTCAAACGCTCTTTGCAGGGATCCGCGCGTCGGTTTGGGCGTCCTGCAAATCGGAAACATCCTCTATTGCGGGATGACCTTGTTCGTGTGGCCTCTACCATGCCTCGTCCTTTGTCATATGACGACATCCTCTGGCTGTCTCAACTCTTATGTGGTTTCTTCGGCCTCATGCGTTTAGGGGAATTGGTGTGGCTGGACCAACTGGAACTTCGTGATTATGCGAAGTTGTCTCTGCGTCACTCAGTTCGTTTAAATGCTGATTATTTTTCGTTTCTTCTGCCTCGTGATAAAGCGGATGTTCATTTCGAAGGAAATGAAGTTCTCATTCAACGGTGTGAGGGCCCCGTTGACCCTCTACAAAATTTCGCGGCTTACCTGGCCATTCGGGATCTCAAATTCCCACTGCAACCTTTCCTTTGGTTGCGTAACAATGGTAAACCTCCCTCGCGGGTATGGTTTATGCGCCGTTTGCACGTATTTTTTGATGTGTCCATCGCAGGACATTCATTGCGTGCTGGTGGTGCGACTTCTCTGGCCGCTGCTGGTGTCTCACCCTCCAGCATTCAGCGGATTGGGCGCTGGCGTTCGGATACATGGGAACGCTATGTTCGGAAGAACCCTGTTTTGCTGCAAGCCCTGCTGTTTGGTGGGCATTCTATTCACGATGGACCGGGAAATTGATTTTTTGGTGTGTCTCTTTCATCGCTTCGCTCAATATTTATTTATTTATTTTTCCACAATCATTTATTTTTCTTTCCCTCCCATCCCTCCCTTATTTATAGTGTATAGCGGTCGAGACTTAATTTCTTTCTCTTGGTCTTTTCCTATCGTTATGTATTATTATTATCCTGCCAGTTGTCGGAGCATTCCATTTTTCTCGCAGGTTTTGGCTAGGCTCACTATTCATGTATTACTAGTTAAAATCTCCATAGGACTCCCTGTCGTCTGCAGGGAGTCGTGTTTGCACTGGTTATCTCCGCGCTTCCTCTGCCTTCTGCACAGGCCAATTAGATGTTGTGAAGTTGTGCATGTGTAAAGCATTTCGGCATTGCGGAGTTTTGATTACACAGTCTCTATGTAACGCTTTGGGCAGATTGTCACGTCTGGGGCTTATTTCTTTATCGCAGATGATCCTGACAAGCATGTGCCACGAATAAATTTGTTTTAGTATTCTCTAATCATGTATATAACCATCTCACAATATTCTAGAATTATATGTGGAGATCTGACCTTTAGAGTGAGCCTTCTATGCCTCTCACACTGATAAGTTGCCCATGGAACAAGATCTACTTCGATTTTCTTCAAAAAAAATATATGGCAGTGTGTATTATGTTTGGGCGAATCCAGATCTATCATGGATAAGGATTCTGTGCAGAATTGCGTGTGCTAGAGTCAATGCGCGGACTCTTGGGACACACGGACTCGTGGGACCATCTAGTAATCCAGAGTACTTGCTCTGAACGCTCTAGGCTAGGTCTGGAATGGTCTAGCCAGGTCCAGATCTGCTTTTGATTGAAATCTTGCAACAGGTAAAACGTTGAAACTCCCGATGTGTGAATTCAGGCGTGGCTATTTTGACTGTACAATTGTTCTCTTTCCGACAGATTATGGCGACGCTACCTCGACCCATCAAATCAACCTCAGACTCATCTATAGTTGAATCGGGCAACGATACACGTCCACGTTCTGACACTCCCTTTGACGCTGGAATAATCTCTTCCAGTGCATGGACAGAGCATTTGGAGTGCTACTCATTATCAGACGATGAACCTGAGCCGGCAGATGAACATCATGAACCGCAGCCTGTCGAAGAGCCCGTCAAAGCAGCTCGTGCGCTCTACAACTTTGAAGGAAAGGCTGAATTCAAGGAACTGGCCGTCGGGGCTGGAGATGAACTGAACATTTTGAAGGAAGAAGCTGGAGATGGCTGGAGTTTGGTGAGAGTGAGCTCCGGTGAAATAGGGCTGTTACCTCAGACATATTACACGGTGAGTACTGATCTTACTGATCGCTCGATGTTCGTACGCTTATCTAGCTTATGCTGTCCGTGAAGTGCACGACTAGTTTTCTTTCTGCACCGTTAGCCGCTCATGGGAGAAATGAGCCATCTACCAGCACGATCACTCCCAAAGCATCTTTGCAGCATCAGTCGAAGCCACTTTCTATCGTTCCTCAGGATACCGGTGAATGGACGAACCCTCTCCCAAGTTTCAGGCAAAGCCTTCTTAGAGGCAAGACTTTGAATCGGTTCTCCGGGTTCGTGACAAGCGGTGCAGAAGAGTGGGTTCTCGAGGGCTATGTCGATCCAGTCACTTCAAGTCCATCCTCTTCACATCAGCGGATTTCTACGGAAGACTCCATCAACGATGATAATAGACTCAGTAGACTTGGGCTGGGGGAAGCAGACAGGCACTATGTTGACGCTGGCCCTGCGTGGCAATCTAAAGTTCCAAAGTTTCGAGTCTTGGTTCACTCACCTTCAAAGCGCACATCGGGCCTTTCAGGAGCATATACCATGTATAGTGTCACTTCACTCTTTTCTTCGGCTACAGATGAATCATATGATCCATACATCCCACCAATCTCTCCTGCCCGCATCACAGTTCAACGACGGTTTTCTCACTTCATCGTGTTACACACTTCGCTGACTAGACGTCTTCCTGGTATTGCACTCCCACCACTTCCTGAGAAACAGTATGCTGGACGGTTCAGTGCTGATTTTGTCGAAGCTCGTAGAGGCGAACTCGAGAGATATATTGGATGTATTGTGAGGCACCCTGTTGCACGATATGCCGAAGTTGTCACGTCTTTTCTTGGTTGCGAAAATGATGCGGTGAGCGAAAATGATGGGTTCACTTTTGCTTTTTAACCCATGTCCAAGGATTGGAAACGGATTATGCCCCAATTACTTTCAATGCCTGCGGCTGGGCCTTCATTCTTCGCACATGTTTTTCATCCCGCATTCAACTTAGACTTGGACGATGCCACAGAAGTAATCGATCGCTTCAGTCGTCACACCCTTGCAGTGGGCAAGAGCACGCAGAGCTTGAGAAACGTCTTTGGTCACATTCGTGAAGCGAGACTAGGTGAGTACGGGCGTCAGTTGTACCAAATTATCATCACAAAGTGCTTTCCAGAGATGTCGAAAGCCGAACGATTGTTGTCGTACTCATTATTGTCCTTGGTCACGTCGATACCCTTGTCTTCTACTCCCCTGGGGATTAACGAAGATCCGGGGGACACCCCTCAACAGAGAAACGGCCTCTTGAATGAAGAAGGAGCTTGGTGTTGGCGTGAAGGCTGTCAAGGTGCTCACGTGAATTTCTGGAGTTCATGACTAACTGAGACATGACTCGAAGATTGTCTGAAGCTCACAAAAGCGATGCAGAAAACATCAGATGGTCTGCAGATTGTCGCGGACCTGTATGACGATCATGTCTGTGTCATGTTCCTTATGCAAGACTTGTACTAACCACAGACGAAGGCCCGGCGTACCCAGCTTGCAACTCACGACGCCTTCAAGAGCGTTGCCCATCCATACCAATTGTATGAGGTATCTTGGATTGTTCGATCACCGTCTTTGCCCTGAGTATGGTCGTTTCAGGGAATTGTTGAAACCCACCAATCTACTGTTTCACGATATAAAGATGCTCTCAAATTGGGCAAGGTCGGAACGTTCACAATTTTTGTGGAAGACACTGGCTTGATGCATATGTCCAGTCAAACGATGAGATGGCCGCACGCTGCGAAACTGTCTTGAACACTACGATGGCTGAGATGGACACATACCACGACCAGAAAGTGGAAAACTTCAGCACAATAACGAGGGAGCATCTTGATGGAGAGATACACTTTTACGAACAGGTCCTGCACAAGTTGAAGGCAGCCCGGCGCACCTTCGACGCTCCGCGTTTTGACGAGCTGAGCAGGTCACCTCGTCAACCTTCAAGATATGAGCGGGATTTAGAAGCCCCGAAGCTGAATCCTCCACCACTGCCACAGCCCTGTCCTCATGTCTATGACTCAGCGTCTATGAGGCCAGTGAATACGGTAATACACAAGGGGATCGGAGCACTACTAGGAAAGTCCCAGCCTGGTAGGAAAGGGAGTCTTTTGGGAAGAATTTGGGCCGAATAAAGGACCTGATGCGGTATAAAAGTTGTTACTGTCACTTCAGGGTGTTGCGTGGCTGACTTCGTTGCATCTAGAATGTTATCAGCAGGTTCCGACACAAAAATCGGGTCGACTTACTTGAAATTCTGTATCGACGTCTCTTTTTAATTCGTTTTAGCTACTGTCTCCAATCGATTTGTAGACGTTCCGTCTATACCACAAAATGTACGTCTTGGGTCGCGTCTTATTGTTCTTATTTAACTGATATTTGATCGTCCCTCAGGGGTTGTATTTAAAAGGTGCCTTGTCGTTTGGCTCGCGTCCTCGAAGAAGATCACTGCCCTCCTGGTGACGAGCTCCATGCCGTCCAAGACTATCTACATTACTATGATATTCTTTACTACCCTCAATGTCATCTTGTATGTTTAGCAGGGGCTCCAACAGAATCTCTTGGTTGATGCCTCATTAGTAGTTTGATAGGTATGCTTGAGGTCTTCTGACTTGCAAAACTCCAATTCTCTAATTCTCCAGTCCCCACTCAGCAGACCTTGCCATGCTCATTCGTGATAGAGGCATACATTGATCCAGGAGTCCGCGCGATTAATTCCTTTTCATTCTCCGTAGCCCAGATAGAGGACAACGCATCTGAGCACCAATGAGTCATCAGCCATCTGGGCTTCACGCTTCGCAGTAACTTCATTATCATCTGTGTGCTCAGATAGCGGAACTCCGCAAACGCGTAGAATTTGCAGTCTCGGCAATTTATACTGATTCTCGTTGTATTTTATTATCGGGCGTCAAGGACTGCCAGTTAAATCATTTCGACTGTGCAAGTGTAGCAACTTCGCTCCAGTCTGCCTAGACCTTTCAAATATACTTTGAAACGCTAATGTTGAATAAATATCTCGACGGATCCTCGACCCAGTTTCTCCTCCCTGCAGACCACTCGCTAAGCATTTCGCTACACAGTACTGCTAGTTGGTATAAGTACACGCTCCTGGAAGACAATCGAATTCATGTTAGTTTCTGCATCGGAGTTGGCCACGAGTGTGGCGTGGTATTCTCGAACGCTAAGGATGAGGCGTGGTCCCATCACAAACATCTGCATGGACTGTGAAATTTGAGAAGCATCAACAAGTATCTGAATTCCCATAGATTGTGTATTCTACAGAAATGATTAGCAGTGGTGACAAGCAAGAGTCAGCGACAGGTCGGCGCACCATGAGCCCTTGGCCTGCAGAGCTAATAGCAACCTCGAGGCAAGAGACCCAAACAAAGCTAGCGCGTGCGAAACTTGAGAAAAAGATGACAGCATGCACATTACACGCTCACCTTGCAAAATAAAGCACATGAGATCTTATCAGCACTCTGAAACAGTCCCCAGTTGTCGATCCTATCGGTCGACGGAGTCGTCGCATGTCACGGAAGTGTTTTACGGCAATCCAGGCTGAAAGACACAGTGCGAGGATCTCCCAGACAGCGTAGACCGTCCAAAACATTAAATACGCAAGTTGGTCGCCCCCTTCAAATTCGTTATCGCACATGTACGTGCCAGAGAGTATTAGCTTCTCTGGTGTTTGTCCAATGAGCTGTGTTCTTCAAGTCAACAAGTAAAGCTTACCCGCTACACTGTCCCTGGTCGCTATTGTTCCGATTACTGCGCAAGCAATGGTAACAGCCAAAAAGATAACAACAAGAAAAATGAGCATCCTTCTAGATCCCAGATACATGGCATATAAGCGAGCAATCATGATGACTTGCATTGTGTTTTAATCGAGTCAATATCACAGAGGTATTGCAGCTGGGTAACTTACCACCCAACATGGCATATATGACCCCATTTGTCCCATTCTGAGCACGATTCATAAGATTGCCTAAAACACTCAATTAGTGGACACCCTCGTGCTGGTATCAAAAGCTCCGACTTACACCTATTGAGATATTATGTTGAGCCAAGTTCGATGATCAGAATCTCACTCGCCACTACTAAATATGAGCGTAAAAATGAGACGATTGTGTAATACTCACTGCATCCGTTAGTGAGACCAATGGCAAACATCCTATGTGCCGCCAGCCTGAGTCAAAAGAATCGAACACGGCACATATGAGACATACCCAGAACATTGACACTAATTGTCAGAAATGAGCGATTAGCACGGTGATAAGTTGTTGGTCTGGACACACACACAGAATATGGTATTCCAATATAACGTATCTGAAACATATTGAAGTTAGTATAACCTGCCAACCACACTAATGATATAACATAAGGTACGAACAACCAAATACAGCACAGTCATGAGAGACCAGCGTTGCCTCTGTCGCGAATTTATTGTATTAGCCTATCCTGTTTTCTGATACGGGAATTTGTCACTCACCCATATCAGTTCAATCTATGACACCGTTCTCAGCGAGTTGACTGCTCCGACGATAACATCGACTTACCTCTTGTCCCAGTGTCAGTACTAGAAATATTATGAGAATATCAGCAGTTATCGAACACTATTCCGCTCACTCCAATCATATACTACCATGACGCCGGCAGCAACTGCGAAACTGCGAGTCAATGTTAGAACTAGACATCTTGGTGTGACGAACCTGTCCAATAGCTGACAATAATATTTGAATTGATTGTTGGCCACCAACTGGGATCATTGGAAATTACGGTCATATTTGAGAGATGGGGGTGAGCGAGTGGGAAATGTTGGTGGTGTATAAGTTACGATACTTCCGTGCTGAATATATAATCAATTTGCAAACCAGTACTATTGCGCAGGCCACCACTTGAGCTTAGCTTGATCACCAGCTGGAAAGTTCCATGATGGGCCGGCAACTTCAGTATTTCCAACGTGATTTTGTGGAGCACAGTCGGGCCGAGTCTGTTCGGCCTCGCTGGCTGAGTCGGACTCTAATAGACACAGCGAGAAAACCGCTAAACGATACAAAGATAACTGCATGAATGTGACACGTCGTACAATTTTCAAAACTCTCAGCAAATCGCACTGATTTTACAATCAGGATAATTGCGTATGATACTTTTAAATGCTAATATGTGATACCATAAAGCACTTAAGTACTTGGTACGGCATTGAAATGCATGTGCTCTTACTATATGTCAAGATCATCGAGACCATTTTCTATGTATTACTAGTACTACTGCTAAGTAGAAGGTGGACTTCATTACTTCAGCCTTTAGATCCGTTTTTCCAAACTTGATTCTGACTCTCAGAGATCCGAGCGCTGAGCGTTAAATGACCGGTTGCGAAGTACCGTGACTGCCATCATCAAGCAAGCCACATCGCGCGCCTCTATCCGACGTCCATCATACGTTGATGTTTGTATTTCTAATCGCAATAAACCAGCTGACAGACATTAGATATATAGACTCATCACGGCCTAGGTCCAAAAATGCCGACTGTTGCACCACTCCCAACATATCCTCCTGCAAGCGCCAGAAAGTCCTTATCAGCCTCCCAGCTCGCAACTTTCCATAGCAACTTATCAAGCGCCCTCTCTGAGATCCTTGCACTACCTCCCGCAAGACGAGACACCCCTGCCACCCGTAGTTTTTTATTCAGCTACGTTAATAACGTTGCCCATCAAACCTTGCAATCTCTCATCTGGGATGCTCCACCGTATACGGACAATCATGTACACGCACGCGTCCTGTTCCTTGCGGAGAAGCTAGCTATCGTACCCTCCTGCTTCGATGTCAAGGCACTCCTCGACATCGCCATCGCATACTTTCCTTACCCAACTCGCGTCCGTGCCCTTTTCGCTACAGCCCTCGCTAGCACACCAAACCTTGCTACTGTATTTACCTCAGATATGGTTCCTGTGCTCACCACTCTTCTCGAACCGTCCCGCTCTGCCGGTTTATACGGCCTTCGCAAAACCTCACGCTGCTTTCTCAGTCTGCTCTCTGGTTGTCCACCCGAACTCGTGCGTCCATTCGCGAGGGACCACGATTTCATGACAGGACTTGCACAAGCCTACGAAGAAGGACTCTCTGCACTAGCACGTTCGTACGGTGGAATGCGCACGGACGTCGGCACACGCGAGCTGGATGACTGGGAGCGCATTTGGCTTGAAACCAAGGTTGACCTCATAGACAGTTTCCAAATTATTATCACAACCATGCTCCAAGACCTCTCAGTCGCATCCGGTACAGAGTTGGCAGCAGAGTCAGAACGGACGTTCAGTATTGTATTTGCACTATTGAACCTCCCACCCCCGCCAGCAGTACAAACGGGTGGCACTGCTACTAGCACTGCTGCTCCTTTCCTCAACCGATCGTTGATAGCCGACTATCAACACTCGTATGACTTGTCTAGCACTCTTGCATCTGCTCTACGTCGTGCGGCACGTGAAGACGCCCGAGTTGACCTCCTCGAGTCCACCCTTCGCTCCTTCGACATCGAATCTTCCGCTGCTGGGACAAAAGATCCTGGGGCACTCAGGCTGATCATCAAATCGTCTGGCGTCCCGCCCGGCACCTCTGCTTCGGGGAAGGCCAAGTCTTCAAGCAAGGGCAAAACTAAAGCAGGCCGCCCTGAACCTGAGCCGCATGATCTCGACGTGGAGATCTTACAGGTCATGGATATTTTCCCAAATCAATCGCCCGAGTATATCCGGGGGCTCCTCACGCAGTCTGTGTTCAAGAATGCAGAGAAGGTCATCGAAGCACTATTGGAGGGCACCGCACCCGCAGAGCCCTCTGCTGCAGATGATGTCGGTGCGAACAAAAGTGCCCATACTGTGCCCAATGAGCCCATTGAGAGAAAGAACGTGTTTGACGATGAGGTAATAGATGTTACCAAGATACATGTGGGGAAGAAAAAGTATGGAGCGATATTCCTTTGTATATCCTGTCACTCACTGCTCTGCTCTATAGCCAAGATGAGGCATCAACGCTCAGGGACAGAGCAGCCGTCGAGCAAATGAAAGCTGACATTCTTCGACGTGCAGAGGCCATGTATAACGAAGAGGAAGATGAAGACAGCGGCAAGGCTGCCGAAGTCGATCATGATCTCGACTTTGGAAACGAGGTGAAGGTTATTGGTGATGGAGAGGCTAGCAGCGAGGGCGAAAACGATGGCGACGAGGATGGGGTACCGCCTTCGAAAGTTACTCCGGAGACTGTTTTGGAGCTTGCGTATATCCGTGATCCGGAGCTGTTTGCTAGAGATGCTAATACACGGAGGTCGAAAGCACGTAGTGAGCTCAAAACACAGACCGGCGAGTCTTCACTTGTTCTCATTAGTAGCTGCATTGCTGAGTTAACATATAGGTTGGTCCGATGAGCAAATCGAGGGATGGAGGATTATGCTGGAACGCAATGTATGCTATCATTACCTGCGTTGACTGGTCGGTACTGATACTCTCATCACCCTGCATCCAGCCAAAGAAAGACAAGATCTTAGAGAAACACGAATTTTCTGGGAATAGGATAGTAGATTTGTCAACGACCGGAAACGCAGGTGGTTCTGGGTCATCGTCCCGTGGTGAAGATCACGGAAGAAGCAGGGGTGCGCGCGGAGCAGGGAGAGGAAGGGGGCGCGGCCGAGGGTCTGGAGATGGTGGTGATGCGAGAGAGCGAGCATCGAAAGACAAGAACAAAGCTAGCAGAGGGAACCACAATCGGAAAAGGGGACATGACAAGAAGATGGCCAAAGCCGGTCCATCTTAATGCATAGGGGCGATGGATGGAGTATACTTTTCCCAATTTATGTGATGCAATGCGGTAAAATACAACGAGAAGTTTGTATGTGCTGGTAGATAATCAATGTGTAGGCACACTAGGCTATGTGTCTTTGTATCGAGGGAAAAGTTTATCGAACCTCGATTCAAACGTAAGCTCAATCACGTCGTTGACCAGTTGCATATCTATATTAGTGGAATGAGAACGAACATGGCCATACGATTTATTGAAAACATACCTAGCTCGCCTTCTGAATCCAACGGGAGTGTCGCCATGGCTTTTATTGTGGATGCATCCACCACGTTTCCAATAACTTCGACATAGGTGGCAGTCATATCCACATTCTACCACCGACAATGAGTGTTATGAAAAGTCAGGAGTGCACGAGCTCTGACCTTCCTTTGAATTTCTACCTGACCACCATCACTCGCTTCGACGATGGCAATGTCATCTGAAAGCTGGAACAAGATAAGGGGGTCAGACGCGTACGTGAAAGACGTGAATGAACATTAGCTGACTCGGAGTACTTTGCAAGGGAGGCGGACTGTCCTGCCCTTGTTTCCGGAAAGACGGGCAGAGTTGACGCGCATTGAGATATGTTCGTTCATGGCGAGCTCGAGATTGGAATTTGGTGTAGTGCTGCTCCGGGTCGAAAGCGACGCGTCTGTGGCTGTGCAGTGAATAATGGTAGTAAATACAGGTAAACATACGCTTGGGAAATCAAAACAGTTCAAGTTCGTGCACATTAAACGTTAAACAGTCGTTCAATGTATAATCATTCTGAATTACACTTTGTATCTTAATGCTTCGTATGCAATAATTAAACTCCAGAGGACAAGACGCGCATATGGTCACGTTATAGTACTAATAGTACTAGTAGGTCCGGCCGTGATTGAAGCTTCTTTAGTTCGCCGCGCTGTAGCCTCGTGCTGAGCTCCCTAACTCAAACTGCGTCAAGGCTTTATAGGTCCTGGAATACTTTTTAGATGACAGCACAATTCCTTGTACACCTGCTCAACGCAGTGAAGAAGTGGCTTTCACAGCTTGCACGACGCTCTGCGAGTTCATTTTCGCTTTTTTTGTCTTTACTCTGCCGATTTGTTTCTGATCGCCTAAAGCTCAGTGCATGTGGTCAGAGATTGTTTGCTGGGATACGTCTTTCCAGCGAGGCTCTACTGCGCTCCCAAGAGAACATCGCAAGACAGGATGCACCCATTTGCCGGAGTTCTCTGCCTCTACCTTCTTCGGATGGTCCTCGTTCAAGAATCCATTTACAACACCTGCGAAAAAATACAGCGATACCTTTGTCGCAGATTAATACAACAATACGGAATGGGGGTACTGCAGAGATAGAGAGGAGTTCTATATCAAGTTTCCACACAGGGGAGAGCTCGGGGAGCAACATGAGTTGGCCGTCACCCAATGGCGACCCATTAGAGCGGTCTGGCAGCCCAGGCCCATCACGTCCTTTAGGCTATGGATTGTGGGAGTCACATTCACGATCGCAGATATCCACAAATGATGCTCGTTCTCTGGTTGCTGCAAGGCCCACGGCCTCCACGATGCATCCCGCGCTTGGCATGACTCCTTCCAAATATAGTCTTACACCATAATTTACTGGATTACGACCGCACAAGGGACATGTTTATCGTCTTTCGGAAGATGTCCATAATTCCATGGCGCGACAACCTGCACCACCAGATCTTGCTGCCGGTCATGTTTATTACGCTGCTCCGCCCGGTAGCAACAAGATGCCGGGCTCAGAGATTGAGGTCCATCAGCGTATACTCCCAGGAATATTTCCTATGGTTGCGGAAGGAGTCTTGAGGTATGACAGGTGCATTCCCCGGTGAAGATGAGCCTTTTGTCCTACTTGTACTCAAGAGCTGACATTGCAAAAAGGCCCACTGACAGTGCCCTGACTATTGTCCCCGCTATGACAATCACATTTCCTGTCCATGACCTGAGGTAAGTCGTACTTAAACCATCTTCTTTCATACATAAACTCTTTCAAGTGCGGTTTTGCCTGAAGGATGGACCACCCTTGTTCATCCAGAAGGTTCTCGCTACTTTCTAAACGAAAAACAAGTGCGTAAAATCTATCGATCATTGAAGACCAGCATTTTTAGTACGACTACTATATGTAGAGGACATTCACAGAAGTTGATATATTTGACCCACAAATACACAAGGGCATCGAAGACTACATGCAATACTTGTGGAGTGGGCTCAAGTCAATCATTAAACAAGAGAACCTCCGCCTCGACCTGACGCAGGTGGATCTTGTACTTGAACTAAAGGATAGCGACGTTGCTAGCTCCGGCATCGCTTGTGGGTACTATTTCGTTAACCACAATAGCAGATGCCTCTTTTGGTTGCACAAGTCTGACGTCAAAGATGTGCTCTCCGATTGTAAAGGCATCAAGAGTCTTTCACACATACGTGGGTGGATCGTAGTTGTCAGTGCATCTGGATCTGACGACTCGTCCTGGTTCTCATTATCAGGGCTTGCCATTCAGGCACAGTACTGGTTGTGTTCTAGGAAAGGTCCGTGCGACACTGCTTACAATACCATCCAATTTCTAATACAATTATAGGTTCACATACAAGTATACTGACGGAGAGCATAGGCTGCATTGGGAATACTTCCCTGACCTGTGTTTAGTTTCACAAGACCATGTCGATGAGATTAAGGATATGTTGATGCATGCGACATGTGGTTAGTACTTTTTTTAGGTCTTCTATCTCGACCTAATATGTTCGGTCGCAACTTGAACCATCAGATCACATAACATCGAAGCGGTCTTCTGCGCTAGGTGATGTCATCGAACTCAAGGACTACATTTCGGTGGTAAATGGACTCAAGGGTACGTACACTACGTCGATACTTCCTCGTGAATTTCTGTGCTAATTCAGTTTTTCTAAAAAGTTCATTCCCGTGAAAAGCAGCGGATGCAACGATGTCATACTGCCATTATCATTGGTGAGGCTTGAATTTGAACTTCAGCTGTTCCTAATGTCAATTATCGTTTAAGGCCGTATCATGAAGTTATTCAGTCAGTGCTCTCTCATTTCTATCCAGCTGTGATTGACGATGGCTTTCTAGGTGAAAATCAGTTCATCAACTTTCACGGGGAGGATTGCGTGAGACTGATATCTGACAAGACGGTTCATGGTTGGGCATACACACCATCATTGTTGATGGTCGTGGTCGCACCCTTCCTTTTTTTGGACCCCATGACGCAAGTCCAAAAACTACACAGGGCCATTGTAGATGAAATTGCTTCCACAGCACGGTGGAATGCACTTAGTTCGAACTTGAAAGGGCAGCTCAAGGACTCCAATCTCTTGGTAAATCTACCTCTGTTGCGTTGAACAAAATTAATTTGGAACCATTGGTAGGCCACTGTCTTGCTCAGCGTCAATGTTGGGTTTCTCGATATCGGCACTGTTGATACCGGCGGGAGATCTGCCATTCAGATTATAAGCTACATGTCTTTGGTTACGAGCTTGGGAAGTATAATTCTCGGCATGTTCTTGGTCTGGCATGAACAAACCTCTGGAGACAATACAGCCTTGGAAGCGGTCAGTAACATGCTGTACAACTGGAATGTTTCTTATGGTAGTTGTGTCAGGCATCATTCGCGTTAAAAATTCACGACGAAAAGCATGGACTTGAAAAGCTGGCCATAATTTACAGCATTCCCAAGGCGTTACTCATGTGGGGGTGAGTCTGAGCCATAATGCCATAGGCAGACGCCCTGACCTCAAGTTAGGATGATCTTCTTCTTTGTGGCATTTTCCATCGATTGGTGCAGTGCCAGGGATATAACTTCCGGAGCCATAGTCGGTACTGTGGTACTCATCGTATTCGGGTTAATATCATACGGCATCATTCGCATCAGGGAAAGAGAGCGCTGGTGGTGGCACGCAATTGGCCAGCAACTATCACTATCATCCTTTCTGGCTCGAGTTATGAAGTTTTTGGAGATGATAAGAAGCCAAAGACGCAAGCCCCAATCCGACCCTGAAGAAGCTAGCCCCCGTACATTGACAGGCCTCCCACAAGTAAACGCCGATGTGGACGCCCCAACCCCGCGCAACCACCAACCAGAAATATCAGGTGCCGACGGTCGTGACGATGACCTTCACTCTATCGCCGAAACTCGGTCATACCAGTCCAACACCTCTGCGGCGTCCAAAAATGAAGGACAACCGGCAGTCAACGACACGGACGCCGCAGTATCGCCTAGTTCATATTATCCAGAACACCAGGAGAATGCAAAATACACAGATACCGGAGTCGTTGAAGAGCCCGAAGAGGTCGCTTCGTCAAGCACAATTCCGTATCCAAAGATCGTCGGTAGAAGGGCTACCAATGAACATTTCCGTCACGCGGCGGTGGCTGCGAAGTGGACACTACAAGACGGTAAAGACATAGAAGAGGCCAAAGATTAGAATTTGATAACACTGACTTTGAACATCATAAGAGGAAGATCATTGGGCTAGTCACCGAAGTACCAACACGTACTATGTAGCTAGGCGGCCATCACTAGTCAGGATTAGATCTTACTGTAGAACATGTATTATATGGCCTATAGGCCAGCTGTGAGGCGGATAACCTCGTCGGGCGTCTCATCATCACCGACGGTGGGGAGAGTCCGGATGCGTTACTGGTAAATATTGCTGTGCATCATTCTCTCGTCCCTATCGTCTAATCGATCAGATGGCTCTGCCTGACTTTTGCATCCTTTGCGACCTTGGTGGAGGCACTCTTGAAATAATCCGAGTGCTTCTAGTGTAACACTCTTTTTTGCTACGAATACACGCAGTCTGTTGCAACGAAATAAAATGTGATGCTTCAGACTTTGGGACTGCATATCAATCATCGATGTTCACACTTGGGTAAGTACAGACTTATAAGACCGTTCGTCTTTCTAATTTAAGATTTCGGTTCGACTTCGATCAACCTCGCACTGTCGTGTTGTTCCAGCTACACTTCGATCGACTGACGAAAAACTGTATGTAACATAACAAAATGAACTCCGAGAACGCAATATGTGAGACTACAGACTTGGCGGAGAGTTACAGACAGCGAAATCCGACAAGAAAATGAAAATGAACATAACCAGCAAACAAAATACTAAAAGATGTAGTGCTAATACAAGCCTTGTGTTGGCGCTGTCAGGATCCGGGGCAGGCCTAGCTATATAGTAAAGTTTGTACTCAACCATCTGATTGATAATCGAACGGGGGAATCTGACTTACGTTGAACAGCCCAACTGTAGACGCTTCAACGTAAATTCTTTGACATCATCCAGAAGCTTTGCCTCGTCAATTGTCTTTGTGGGGTGGATCTTGCCAGTGCACACTGTCTGATGCATGGCGTCGTTGCAAACGATATAGACATTCTTAGGAGGGAGGTTCCCCTTCTCAAGGTTAATTTGGACATTCTGGTGCGTTTCATCGATGAACCTCTGGTGTTCTTGTGATCTCGTCAGCCGGAAAAGAGAACGTGTTGTGTCGTCCATGTCCGAGTCTGGATCCCAAGGGTCGAAACCCATCTTCTGGGACACCATGTTTTTGATGTGCTGGTCTGACTTGGAGCGAACAAGGAATGCCTCGATGTTCTTGAACTGCTCACAAGTGCGGAGGATGGCAAGGTCAGAATCCAAGAAACGATTGTCTATGACCACGATGATGCAATCAAAGATGTAGAGGCCCATGTCATTGAAGTATTTCCAGTCCGGCACCTCTAGAGTGCCTGATCCGGGAATGTCATACCAAATTGTCCGGGAGTTCGGGCGCGGATCAGGGTACCTCGTGACGGTGCGAGTGGTCTCGATGATTCCCGCAGGAGCGGCCATGGTATGATTTGTGGACAAGCCACGGACGGCATTGATGAAGGACGACTTGCCAGCCCCAGCAGAGCCAACAACTGCGATATGGATGAATCCCGGATTGTAATGATACGTGGCCTTCATCTGATTGATATCTTCCTCTGAAGGGTGACATTCGGGGCGAACACCTTCGAACCATTTCTTCTCAGCAGCGAGCCTTGCTTCCTCCACCCTGCAACTATCTTCTGCAGCTGACTGTTGCAGTCCATCCAGATGGTTCTGCAACATTACGCGGATCAAAATCTCCATTAAGTCATTTTTCATCCTCCTTGCTGTCTCTTCTGCTTCCAGTCGCCTGGCTCTGGCAAAATGCATTGGCCAGATGGCCGCAAACGTGGCGGACCCCGCAGATACCACTGCAGACACTGCAGACGCCACGACTGGGACCATGAGTGGGACAACCATGCGGTGCAGAGAAACTTTGTGTGTGGCTAGCGACTTTTACACTGCTGAGAAGGGCAACCTGTTCTCTGCGTGCGTCCGATGCAACCTAGAATAAGATTGACCAATTGTGGATTGCGGAATTTCAAACTTTGCTCACCTCTGTATAGATTGCGATAATGTAAATGTGGCGTGCAGCTGATGATAAATCTGCAGGGAATACAACAGAAAACGAGTTGACAAGGGGCAAGCAGGGTGGGCGACAGGTTTTATACTTGTCCAGACAAGACGCGAGGCCGGTACGAATAAGGTGTAATAACTTCGTCAGCTTTCACATTGTTCAAAAGCTATTCACGTAGCTTCTGATCGGTGTCGTGTCTAGGGTAGAATAGAGTATGCACCCATTGATGAGAAGTCGTAGATCAGAGATCTGCGTGAAGTTCTGTGACCTGGTTCGCCAGGAACTATCACTTACAAGACAATTTGACATTGTGCAATGAGAAAGCCATGCCCGCCACTACCCCAATTGCCCACATAGGCAAGCCATCGATAGACGAACTGAACCTGGTCTCACCAGTCCTAGTCAACCTCCAATTAGCCACTCGAGACCGCGTTATTTGCTGTTTGGATGCATGAAGGCAGGTGTTCGACGTTGAACGTACGTGAGTGTGGCATTACCAATAGTTGTCATGTTTGGGCATACTTAGCAGATAACGATGTACACCATCCTTGTTTATTGTGACGTGCACTCTATAACCCTGGTATTGCCAGGAAATATGACAAGTCCTGAGTACGTCGTTACCTGCAACTCCGTCCCTACTGCTAGATGATTGCCTACTGTCCTAACTGTCTCAAAGAATTTGCGAATCCGTGGGCTGTTACACGACACCTGAACCAACCTCGTACTTCCTGTCTACGATGGGCCAACCAGCTTGAGAGTGCATCACAAATTTTGCTTGACCCTACTAGTCCTCGATGCTGACGAGTGTCAAAAGGCCCTTCAGCCTGTAACTGAGTAGTAGGGCATTGTCGAGATCCGTGATTGGATTGAATATGGTGATTAGAAGCAGTTGGGGCTGGGGATATGCGATGCCATTTTGTGGACGACATGTTGTCGTGCAATACGCATGTTGTGATAGGGTGCGGGCCGTCCAATATAGAAGGAAACGAGTGTCTTCCGTCAATGTTATCATGATGGTCTGGGAGATTCATAGTAGTGGCGGTGCACCTGCTAGCAGTGTCTTCCGCCTCAATGATCAGTGATCACTCGTCCGGATGGCTTCAGAATATTTCGACCAGACGGCTACAGCAGATATAACAGTTGGGAAGATTGGTGCACCCATGCAGTGCAGAGAAAGGGGGTGGATTTGCCACCGCTGAAAAGCGCGGTGTGGCAACGTGTTTTATGTGCGTCCGATGCGACCTAGACTAATTAACAAATCGTGGACTGCGAAACTTCAAGCTTCGCCCAGCTCTGTACGGATTGCCATGATCTGAGTGCGGCGTCCAGGTGATGACAACTCTACAGGGCAGAGACGAGAAATTATCCGACACGGGGCAAGTAGTAAGGTGGGTGTGCAGGTCTTATACTTGTCCAGATAGATGTGAAGCTGGTACGAATAATGTGTAATATCTTTGGCAGCTTCCATATTGTTGAAAGCTATTAATTTGGCTCCTGATGTGTTACGCCGAGGGTAGAATATTAGAACATGCATCCACCGACAAGAAGTCATAGATCAGAGATCTACGTGAAGTTCTGCGAGTCGATTTGGGCAGATATGAGTGATAGGAGAAGACAGAAGTGAATCAGGTTTCTGGGCATGTATTTCCATATTTCTGATGACTGTTTGTACAATAGACGAAGGTGAGGTGTACAGTCTGGTGTATTTCATAGTGCAAACAACCACTGCCATGGGAGACGATCGAGAGCGTTGTGGAAACAGAGGCGACGGTTCGTAGGGATTGAAATGTTGAAGTATGTCGAATCGGGTGAAAGATGAAATAACGAGATGCAGTGAACAATACAACGAGCAACGAAAAGTAGCTTGGAGCAAGAGTCAGAATCGACATGAGCGACAGGTCTTCAAAAGGCCTCGGCGGCATATCTGCCAATGAGCCTTTACCTGAGCGCTGTCGCCTGAGTCATTTTCTGATTCGACCATGGACGCGTGGAACCACGAGTTCAGGACTGGTTGGCTTACTAGACTTTGCAGTAGTTCTAGAGAGACTGGCATTCCGGTTGCAAATGAATCTTTCTATATTTAGTAACCACGTCATTCAGTCACTGCTGCCACTGCCTTCACCTTCCACGCCATGGGCAAGAAACAATCAGGGTCGGCTGAGAAAAAGCCTACGGAAAAGAAAGGTGGAAACAGCAAGAACACCGACAAAGGTGATCAATCCGAGGGAAAAGTAAGCTACAACAGTCGCTTCTGATGAAAACCGCACCTCGAGTTGTGTCCAGGGAAAGGGTGGTTTGAAGGCCGCAACTGCTATCAACGTCCGCCATATTCTATGCGAGAAACACTCCAAGGCAACTGAGGCATTGCAGAAGATCCAGGTGGTGACACATGCCATTATATGAAGGTGCACTGGTTCTGATAGGTGGTTTGCAGGAGGGGCAGCGCTTCGACAAGGTAGCGCAGGAATACTCAGAGGACAAAGCTAAAGGTGAGTTTACTGACCAGATATAATTGTGGAATGTCACAAAATTCTCGTCCCAGCTGGTGGCAGTCTTGGCTGGATGGTGCGAGGGTCTATGGTTGTAAGTAGTTTGTCATTGACTGACTCAGATAAGCGAAATTTATCTGTCATAAAGGGTGCATTCCAAGATGCTGCATTCGCCCTTACCCCGTCCACTGTCGACAAACCCGTTTTGTCGCCTTTAGTCAAGACGAATTTCGGATACCACGTTATCATGGTAGAGGGTCGTAGATGACTCGACGCCCTCTGTATCTTCCATATACTACTATGCACTCGTTTGGCTTGAGTCTACAATTAGCGAACTATACAACTACCATACGTGAGTGAGATACAAGCTGAGGATATACGTATCAGACAAAGTCGCCTGAAAGGACTGCAGTATAACTACTGAATTAGATAATTAAAGTGTCGAATCCCCAACAGAAACAGATGCCAATTCATTCATGTGACAAGCTAAGCGGCGCCACAGCCTGCTACCAGATCACCACAGACCTTGTGGGGAATGGAGGCAGCGACGCGGTGCACATTATCACCATGTTGAGATAGAAGCTCAAGGAACAAACCTGGACTGAGATCAGCAAGCCAATTTCAGAGGCTGTGCGGGAGAGGCCTGACTTTTGTCCTCTTTGGACCATGGTATTGGCATCGACGACGACTTGCAATAATCTGGGAGTTCTGGAGCGGGGGTGGCTTCCTCTGACGGGGTGGGGACTGCGCGTGCTCTTGGCTTCCGGGGTCTTCTGGTTTGCTTTGGAGGTGGAGCCTCAGCGCCTAGTTCCTGTATACGTCAAACATCTATATCAACAAAAACGCCAGTAGTAAGTAACATAACCCGGACGTACAGTAGGTTCGACCTCTTCTTGAGCAAGACCCGACGAACGCGCAACTGCGGTGGAGCGCCGCCGGCGCTTCTGCTCATCCGCTTCAGGATCTGGAGTTGTCCCGGAGGAAGTGGGGGTCTGATCAGGCTGGACGGTACTCCTGCGGGACTGGTTTCTCCTGGGTTCAGCATTGGATCGCAGCATAGCAGCCCTCCTGCGCTTGCTGGGTACAGCCGAGGAGGTGGGGTGGGCAGCCAATACCTCATCATCATGGCGGCGAATATCCGCAAGTAGCGCGTTGCCTTTCTGCTTATTAGCCCCCCTGCCGTTCCTTCGGCGCCGACCTGCACCATACTGTGCAATAGCCTTGCGGAAGTCGACGTGCGGCTTGTGCAAGTAGTAGTACGTGACACACTGGGCGGCAGTCTTATTGGGTAGATGTTGAGCAATAAGCCCGAATTGTTTCGGATGGGCAGCGTATCTCTCCTTGAAGACAATGCGTTCCTCTTCTGTCCAGAGGTCAAGAGCCGAGGACGAGCTGTAGAATTCCGCAGGATCGTCCAAGAGATTGTTCGTGTCGTCGTAAGAATATGGACCACGGCCATCAACGACAGAAACCATATCCGGTATCTTTGCAACGTTCTTGATCGCCAAGTAGCTTGGATCCGTCAGCTCCTCCATCCCAAGATTCGCGATGATTTGCTCCATCTCAAGATCAGAGCGAACAGCATCACCCAAAACAGCAGCTGATCGTCTGGTGGACCTGCCGCCTGCAGAAGCTGGCATGGATTCCTCAGGTAGACCACCTTTTGACACGTTATCGAGCCGGGCACATTGCGCTATCCATTGCTGATGTAGCTCAAGATATTCTTCTCTCAGCTTTTGCTGTTTTTCCCGAAGGGTTGTTTCTCGCTCCAGGAAGTGTCCTGATAAGGACGATCTAATAGACTGAGAATGTAACGCCATTCTTTCCTGACGGGGCTGATCAGCTGCAAATTCCTCAAAAAGCTTGTCTTGCGCGTCAATGGGTGAAGGCAGAGAAGGCTCGCGGATCGCCCGATTGGCCCTGAGAACCGGAACAACACGCTCATCGCGCGTCTGACGATCACATTGAAGCCTCGTTAAGACTACAAAACGGAGGGCTTTTGCGGTCGAGTCTGAATAAGACGGACGACCATAAAACCAGGTTGCGGGTTGTTCTACGTCAAGTGCAGGAGTCAAAGGCTGCTCTCCTGCCTCGATATGAGATGGACTACCGACCGATTCGGTGGCAGTGACTTGTGGAACAGACTTAAGAAAGGGAGTGTTTCCTGTTAATGTTCGCGAGGAGCCGACATCAATATCTTTCTCCGGTATTCTTGATTCTGGTGAAGGAGCCGTGGTCGCGGTCGCGGACGCTGGCGAGTCATTGACGACCGCCCCCACAGATTTCAAAGCAGGACTGGGTGTAGCAGGACTAATGTCATCAGAAAGAAGGGAGGTTTGGTTGGTTTGCATTTCAATCCCTTTGCCAGTAGAATCTCCCAAGAAGGCGAATTCCACGTCACCAGGGAGAGCATGAGAAGATATGAGTCCAGGAGGAGACATCTCAATATCTAAATTGGTATACGTCTTCAGGTTATCGACAAGCAAAATGGATGGTCATACCTTCTCCTGACAATAAACTTGGTGGAGAACGCGGGAAGTTCGATGCCAAAGGCGGACCATTAAGCTCACCGTTCACCACAGGATAGACCGGTTTGGCGTCCACGTGCGGCAACTCGTGGGGTAGAGGCTTAGGGTGTGTAGAACCCTTTCCAGCAAAAGTGTTCGATGTAGAACCAAGTCGATCAGGATCTCGCGACAACACATGCGTGGGTACTTGTTGGATTGTACTCTCTCGATTTGATTTCGGTGACACGAAATCCTTAGAACCATTATGCACGGACATAGCAGATTTATCAGGTCGAGAAGAAGCAGATGATCGGGATGAAGATCTCGACTTTAATCTTTTAAGGGGGACTTCAGAAGATATCGAGGACGCTCTAGATCGTGCTACGGAGTGGGCAGGTGATGCAGCTCTGCAAGATGGTGAATGCATACGGGGGTCACGATCGGTGATATGTGGGTCTGGGGGAGGAGAGTTAATAGCATGGCGAGGCGGTGTACTAGCAATGGAGGTCGAAGACCGCGTATCATCGTGATCATATTGACTGGATGGTCGACGCGGATAGTAAGCATCTGTGTTCGATTTATCAACTGAGCGCGGTGACCGCCGAGCACTATCATCATATTGTGGCCGATATGAATCTGACCGAACGAACACGTGTGGTTCTCGGTAGCTTTGACCACTAGAATAAGGGCGATAAGTATCACCATGAGTAGGAGGATACCCTGGTGACTTCTGAGGAGAGTAATCTCGTGCAGGACGGGCACGATAATCTGGAAATCTGGGACTTGTAGGCTCCAACCTACATACGATAATGAGAGAATATACTAAGTGACACGCAAATGGACAAACGCTTCGTATCGGCCGGGTCGATCGACGTGTGATTGCTTCCAGGAGTCTGATGGCTCGAACATTCGCTCTGCCATAGTATCTCTGCGGAGTTTTTCCCGTAGAGGTGGTGGACTCGGAGAGGATCTTCGATCTTGCCAAGACGACTGCCAGCGGGAACCGGGATCCCAGAAGCGCGGTTCCATAGAACGAGACCGGTCGTAACGATCTGGGGATGGACTGCGGCTGTTATAGCGTTCTGGTCTCCATGCATTTGGCCTGTAAATGTTCGGATGATCATCACTACGATAGCTAGGTCCCCCACGGGGGATATAACTATCGTACGGGGAGTATCTCCGCGAAGATGGCCCAGGAGATGGAGATCTTCGACGTGCAGTAGAATATGGCGACTAAGAAAGAGGATATTTGAACGACCCGAGAAAGTACGACTCTCACGAGAACTTACGTCGTATACAGATGAGAAACTGCCACCTAGAGAGCGTCGTATGTCGTGTGCAGACGAAGGATTAGCAAAAGTAGAAGTTTCGTAGCTTGCAGAAGTCATGCTTAAGAGGATTGGGACCTCCAAGATGCTACAACGCTTGTCACAGGTAGGAATGGAAGAGAAGTTGGGATGAAAATTAGCCTAGCGCGTCGTGGTGATGTGAATATTTGTATAGCTATTTGAAAGCAAGTGAGGGTCAGTTATCGAACATGGATATTTGAAACTTTGATGCAACTAGGAGCGAAGACGCTCAGTCGAAGTAAATGACTGAGGTAGAATGAGTGATCTCTAGCAAGAAGGGATTGAAACTCCGACCCCCCATTTGCGGGTCGATGTCGTTGTTGGCAACTTGGTGTTATTGCTGGGGACTCTGTTAGGAACTTAGGATGAACTCTGCTGCTTTCGCAAACACTGGCTCTGGCTTCAAAGATCCTGAAAAACTTAGCTTCGAAAGAGACTGGATACGCAGAGCAGTCTTGGCCTCGTATTGGATCGTTATTATTCTGGCTTTCCCATTCTGGTGGCATTTGACGAGTATCGAGAGACTTGCACTTCCGACCAGTCAAGTACGATCACAACTTCAGAGTAACATTGTCTTTCCTATCGCTATTCACTTTGATGCGTCCATTAGCCAACAAAATCCCAGCCTAAACTCTCAAGTTCAAACATTACTTCATGATTCTGCGATAAATGAACCTGGACGGTGGAGAGGCGTTGACATACGCCTACAAGACAGAAGTGATCAAGGTTTGTGCGCTCACGGAAATTATATAATGGACAGGGCAATCTAACGTGTTACTATAGTAGCATCTAGCCTATATACAGTTGCTCTTGGTGGACAGACCTCAATTGCGCATTCAAGAAACTTGCGGGTGAACAGGACCGATGCACAGTCAGGTGAGTCAATAAGAGTACTGTATCTTCAAACGAATTCGACTGCTCTCATATTAGCAACGAGATTAAGCTCTATGTTGTCCGACCTTATCGCTCCTCCAGAGTCAGGCACTTCACATTCGCAGCGCGTCGTTCAATACTCAGATCACTATCGTCTCGCTTTCACGCTACTAAATGAAGACGCAACCCCCAATCGATTCGTTGCAACATGGGATGTGCAAGCTGCGCTCGCAGGTAATCCATATGGCCCCTCTATATCGAGACCAACTCTCAAGACACTTTATCAGAATTCATATATCCGCTGATATCTCAACTCTCTATTTTGCACAATTTTACTGTCGAAAGTCAAGTACAGTACCATGCTCCATTAGCATTTGAGCCGAGACGCGTGACCCTTGGTGACACCGAAGTATCAGGGCTTACTCAGGAAGACTTGACTGTGTTTATCAATTCTGCCGAATGGACACTTGGTCAGTACTGCGTTGTAATCGATGGTGTCAACACCTGACCAGTCATTGTAGCATCCAGCGTCTCGAATGATCCTGTTCTACATTTCGTTTTATTCGTTCCTTCTGAGACCCATTCACCCATGAACATTATTGACAGTGAAGGTAAATGTCGCGTATACTCGCTTATGGTCATTTCTGACTTATTAGTAGGTCGTCCAATAAATCAGAGCTCCTTCCTTTTGCCCCAATGGGGCAGTATTTTCATCCTCAACAATGAACTCAATTCCTCCTCGTTGCATCTTTCATATAACGATCTAAAACCAGTTTTCCGCAATTTTGCCACCCAGCTCGCTGCTCTTTTAGGCGTGCCACCCGTTCCCCTCGGCTTGAGTATGGAAGGAAGCTTTCTATCCGACTGGCAGTTAGATGCTCTGCTCCGGCATCGTGCATTGCAGAATGTGCAAGGCAGCCAGGACACATTACACAGCATTATAAAGCTCGTGGATCAGATCAATAACATGCCTGTTGGGCAAGTGGTACGAGATGATGTCCTAGACGCCCTTGCATCGCTCCACGAGGTACGTTCTGCATCTGGTGTCATATTAATGAAGACTGTGCTCAAATAATGCAGGCTTATCGTACTGCCGCGACATCGCCGGCCCTTGCTCTGCGATGGTCCAGTAAGGCATTATCTATGGCGTCACGCGCTTTCTTCAATCCTGGGATGCTGGCATTGCTGTACTTTCCTGCCGAGCACAAGTATGCGGTGTATACGCCACTATTCGCATCTATATCTGTTCCTCTTGTGGTGGCCTTAATTCGGGATTTCATGGCGTGGAAACGGGGCTCACAGGATAACGGAAGGCGGTGAGATTGATGATTACGCCCTTTGTTTGATAGCTTGTTTGTCGTCCGCAAAGCTCTTGTGTACGCTAGAAAATCCTATAGCAGTGTATTGTAGCCCTCCGTACTATAGTATATAATCACGGGTATGGGAAGCATTAAGGCCAGCTGAAGGCAATAAGATAAAGGGGGTGGTTACTGGGGTTTTGATGGCGGTGATTGATGCGACGTGTGCAAAAGGGATTTTGCTGCTGAATTTTTGAGCATGGGGTAGCACGGAAATGTGTGTATGACATATATTTCCCATAGCATGAGCCTCGATGGCATCCCCATGGTCCCCCTCTCTCAATGCGAAGGTAGAATTGCTATTTTGCGGCGACTCCACCTAGATCCCATAATTTGACAGGGGCTCACGTATACAATTGGGTAATAAGTCTAAGTGCTGAGCCTCTGCGGCCGTGTCTCCGTGTGCTGCTGCTCTCTTAGCGCATCCGCCACAAATTCGCCAACTGCTTTATTGCACGTAATCCCGCAGCTATGCACAGGACAGTGGTTTGTACAGGGTGCAGTGAAAGCTCCAGTCGCTTTGATCACCGCCGAATTCAATTGTCCAAAACCAATTTATGACTAGCCGCCCTTCCCTCCAAGTAACTCACCATCACATACAATATTAAGCTCCCACCTAATCACACACGGTATGATCTTTAAGTACTGAGTAGCGGTATAACTACTAGCCTTTGTATTACTTGCCTACTACTTAGTGCCAGCCAGCCCGGGCCTTCCAGGTCACGTGGGAGTAATTACAAGTACTACGATCATTTAATCCCGATTCCCTCCCAACTTCAACGATAGCTAAGCCTTGAAGACAGGTTCTTATACTATTGATATGAGCTCAACAAAGCTCAATTCAGAGGGGGTGTTGCTCTTTGAGCAACCGTTTGTACGAGTGCGCAGTTACGCCTGCTAATTGTCAATGACCTCACTACAATCACACTCCGCCAGGTCCCTTATGAAAACTATCGAAAGGTCTTCCGTGCGACACAACGGAACATTGAGCGCGAGCTCGGAAATGTGCAGACTGTCTCGAATGACTTACTAAAACGATCCAAGAGCCGCGAGGTCAACCTCGAGGATGCTGCTAAGAGCGTAGATGGAATGATAGGTCGGGTTGAGAACCTCAAGCGCAAGGTACGTGGTGTTATTTGCTAGTTCGGATCTCATTTTACATCAGTGGACATTATGCGCAGCTTTCAGAACTGCAGGATACCGCTGGAAAGCCCACCCTTGATGTCACTCGGGAGAGGCTACAGCATCTCATGGCGGTAGAGACCCTGCAAACCACTGGTAGCCTCGATTTTTCACGGTGGGCGGACACGCGGCTTGACAGATGGCTTGTTGACTGGGCCCTCCGGACTGGACGGGAAAACACAGCACGAACACTGGCACAGGACAGGAACATAGAGGTTTGTAGTTCCGCAAAGTGTTCACATCAACTCATGGCGTTTACCGTTTGCAATAGACCCTTGTGGACATCGATCTGTTCACAGACATCCGAAGAATCGAATTGGCACTTTCCAAGCACAGCTGCACTGAAGCACTGGCATGGTGTAGCGAGAACAAGACGGCGTTGCGGAAAATTAAGGTGAGACTGAATTCTGCAATATGTGATCTCTATGAAAACATCTCGGTTCTTCCGCAGAGCACACTCGAATTTGAACTTCGCTTACAAGAGTACATCGAGTTGGCGCGTGATCAGAAGAAGCAGGAGGCCATGGCTTACTCGAAAAAACATCTCGTGTCATGGCAAGAAACACATCTCCCACAGATTATGCAGGCTGCCACTTTACTTGCAATAAAACCTTCTACGACGTGTGGTCCGTACCGCGTAAGATAGCGTTACTCCATCTGTATTCGTATCTCATTGGACCTTTCAGAGACTATATGACGATTCCCGCTGGCTTGATCTCATTCAAGCCTTTCGGCTTGCCATCTACAATCTGAACTCTTTACCCACTGAACCCCTTCTCAATCTTGCTCTCTATTCTGGTCTGGCTTCACTGAAGCTGCCATCCTGCAACGACAAGTCATCCCACAATATCGACTGCCCGGTGTGCGACCCCAGCATAAACACTCTGGCTCGAGAAGTTCCGTTCAGCCACCACGCCAACTCTACTATTGTTTGTAGAATTAGCGGCAAGATCATGGACGAGGACAACATGCCTATGATGTTTCCTAATGGTCAAGTTTACTCGAGAGAGGTATGTCTTTCACTCCCGAAAACGAACCTATCACCAACTTCTTCATGTGACCAACTGATACTCATTCTACCATCAGGCGCTGGAAGATATGGCAGCAAAGCACAATGGCATGGTCACTTGCCAAGTGACTGATCAGGAGTGCGAGTTCAGTGCGCTCAAGAAAGTATTCATCTCTTAGCTGTTTACGGTGCGGAATACCAGACTCGTCGTCTCGGTTCTTCACTTCGATTTTCACCGTGTGTTGGACCTATATACGCTCATTTTTTTCATCGTGTAATAACATTAGCGACTTGTAGAATATTCAGACTCGACGAAGAGGAGGGCTTTTGTCGAGAATATTTTTCTGACTTAGCCGGAATTCAACTGCATTCGTGACCAAGGGTGTTTTTGTAAGTGGCAATTGAATTCTGGTCAGTCCACTTTCGCTAGTTGACGTTGGGTTGACGTCGAAAAATTCCGCTCGTGGCTGAGCGCTGAGCACTGGACGACCCTTCGGTGACACGTGTCGGCGACCGAGAGCTTTCGTGATAGGTGTCAGAGAGTAGCGAAAAAGAAGAACTGATAGTAACAAAGTCTCTGCGACCTTGGCGGCGGTCTTAGTACGACTGGCCAGGATGTGACGAAGGACTTGCGTAACATGATACACGATAAATTCATCTCGGCCCGATCTGGCCCTGGAAACTTGCCACCTTGGTATGCCTAACGATATCTAACGCCCCTCCGGTGAAGAAGTGGCTCCTAGGACAGGTTCCAGAAGCTGAAGCGGCCATCATGTTGAGTCTTCCAAGAAGAAATTTCCCCATGGTAATGGAACGATTTTGTATACAACTGACAATCGCCGAGGTCATCTCAGCGATTGAAATTTTTCAATAATGAGCGCTGAGCGCTACAGCTTGTAGATTGGCGCTTATCAATATTTGTGCTCACATCGATGACAACCATGGTTTTGATAGGCACATTCTTCAGACTTGCGAGGCGGCACTTTGTCACTTGTGCATTCAAGGTGTGGGACGAGTGCTGTTCTTTGTACTTCACGTGCATTAAATTTAATTGTGACTGACAAAGTGGGGTCATGCGCACTGTGCCTGTCACGCAAGCTTTGACTTGGAGCTTGAAATTTGGAACTTCATGCACATGAAGTGCTGAGCCAGACTATTCGTACCTTGCAACTCCTATATACCAAGCCTACACATATTGTTCTCTCAATCTCGATACCTGGAGGTGTTTTTTTTACCGTATGTCCGAGCTCAAGGCACGCAAGCGCAATCTGAATGGACCTGGACACCACATTTTGCAAGCTGGTCCTGACAAGCAACGGATGACGCTTTCCTGGCACGAAATACCAGAATGGCAGAGGGATAACGAGTATATTTCAATGGGCTACAGACGGTAAGACTTGGTATCAACACTCGACTTGCCACACTGCGAATGGTTGATTGACTGCTGTGCTACTAGAGTGCAGAACTGTTGGTCAGGTTGCATTGCATCTATCTACAGTTGTAAGGATATTTGAGTTGCCTAACATTTATATGTCGTTGATTGATTCTGTTCTGAGTAGATCCTCATAACGAAACTGGTAAGTTTCTTGTTGTTTCAAGTAGGCATGATCCATTGCATTTTCCAGTAAACATCCTCAGTCATCTGGCTGGCGCTATGGTCTTCCTTTGGATTCTGATGACATTCCACGGGCAATATATCTTGGCGTATAGCACTGCAACTTGGCTGGATACTTCTGTCTTTGCTATATTTTTACTCTCTGCAGTGTTCTGCCTTACTGCGAGCGCCATGTTCCACACTGCCACTTGTCATTCGGCACAGGTCAGCCCTTCTCCAAGTTCCGACTACAGGATCTGACTCGTGATTCGAAATTGATCACAGGTGTCGACCCAGTGCCATGCACTGGACTACTCGGGGATCGTCAGTAAGTGAAGGTATTGCCACCTCTATCTCATTTTGATGAATCCTTCCGTAGTCCTCACCGTCGGATCTTTTGTACCATGCCTTTACTACGGATTCTACTGTGAACCAGCCTTGCAAGCCTGTTATCTATGTTCCATCGCACTAGTTGGCGCAGGTCGGTGTTGTCCATTGGTATCAGTCCATTAGCAAGTCATTTACCAATACACGTTTTAAGGTGCAGCATATATCGTTCTCAACCCTGAATATGCAAAACCAACACATCGAGGTGCACGTACCGGTGTTTTCATTGGTCTTGGATTGTCCGCTGTGGTCCCAGTTGCTCATTTATTGGTATCGCATGGGGCATCGAAGCTATTTTCCGAAATGGGATTTGGTTGGCTGCTCGCATCAGGCGGACTATACATTACGGGCGCGTTGATTTAGTGCGTAGGGCCTCATTTCCCGCCTTCACACATGCCTGACATTACAATTCATCCCCGCGCAGCGCCAATCGCATACCGGAATGTCTGGCCCCAGGGAAATTCGACTTACTCTTCGCATCACATCAAATATTTCACTTCTGTGTGGTTCTGGCCGCTCTGGCTCACTGGATGTGTGTATTGACTGCCTTCGATCATTGGCATTCTGGCTTGACCGGATGGAAATTGTGACATGCTGGTGTTGCGTCGCTGCGTCGTGGGTATTACGCTGTGGTTGGACAGCCCTGGGAAAAGATTTTGTCGGAACATGCCCCAAGTCTTCGCCTGTACAGCAGGGCTCACGGCTCCGGCGGAGTCGTTAGCGCGGAAACAAAATGCACGTTGCAGGGTGTATCCGTAAGCCTAATGAAAGTTTGGTCATCCTTATAGATTGAATGGTCTTGATTGTTTGCCTTTGGTGACCGCGCGCTGTATGCGGGAGTCCTCGGGACGTGTGTATACGAAGGTGACGTGTACGTTAGATGATAGACGGATTTTGTGGTGAACGGGATCGAGGCTCTAGTACACCGGCGTCCGACGGATGACGAGTAGATGCAAAGATGCCATGCCACACCAAGACCTCGAGGCTTTGTCCGAGTTTTATTTTTTAGGTATTAGAGAGTGCTGCGATGCAGGGCCGGATGTACTAACTCTTGCGGCCAATGCAGGTTAAGGAAATGCAGCACAAAGTACGTTAGGCTACACTGCAGAGCGTCGTCATTGTCTCCGACACAAGACGTATGTAATACATACGGGCCACGAGACAATTACGTATTTACCGCGTTTGCGGAACCGACACTGGCAAATTAAAGATCTGATCATCACCGAAAGGCACTCATGTGTGCATACAGGCGAGGCCGCATGTTGGCGTCTTGTACACGGTGTAATGACCCATGGAGTGGCATATAAAGTCGCGCCATCACGCAAGTTTTGGTTGCCGTACTCAAGTATTATCTTTCGCGTCCGACAGCTTGTATCATGTATACGGTCGGCCTACAATCCGCTGCCGACGCATTTCTTCTTTCTAGCCTAAAGGCCCAAGTGGCTCTCGCTTTGCTTATTCTCTTTATTCTTCTATTTTTCGGTTTTGGCTCTCAAAAAGATGGTGCTGTTGACGGCGCCCCAGTATTTCTCCCCGGCTCTCATCTCCTCGCCATCACCCCATTCTTCCGCCGACGTTTCGAGTTTCTGAACAATGGATTCCATAAAACTGGCCAGTCCCTCTTTCAGTTCAACATGCTCCGAGTAAGCGTTATAGTACCAAATCTTCTCCGGCGACCACTCACTACTATGTTTGCAGGAGACGGTCATTGTTGTTTCCGGAGAGTCAGCCCGGAAATCCTTTTTCGCCAACAAGCACTTCGACCTCACCGAAGGCTTTAAAATGCTTTCCGGAGCTGTCAGCATCTTTTTCTATGATTGAAGACATTTGATCCTGACGCTAGTTAGATCCCTGTTGTCAAAGGGGTAACTTCAAACCTTCAAACCAAGCGCATTGCGCAAATCCATAAGCGTCTCTCCTCCGTTCAGCGAAATGAACACTTAAGTGGCCGTACGTCGTGTCTATTCATTCACTTATTCTATCTCATCTCATTTTATCATCTTGCGTAGTCATTGCCCCCATTTTGGAGGATTGCCGAAGGGTGATGGAAACGTGGGGACCATCAGGAACATTTGACCCCTTTGAAAAAATTTACGAAGTCGGTTTTTGGATTCACTAGGCTCGTCCCAACTCCTGACCATGTATACTACAGCTTTTATTCCAAATTACTGTACGATCGCTCTCCTGCGAGGAGTTGGCAAACGATCCTGTCCAAGTTGCGCGTCTCAAGGAACTCTACGACACCTTGGACAGTGGGACAACGCCTGCGACTGTCTTACTTCCATGGCTTCCTGGGCCTAGCATGCTTAAGAAGCTGTGGGCGACCAAAAAAATCTACGACATTGTCGTCCGGGCCATTGATGAACGGGAGCGCAGTGGAATATCCAAACCTGACACTCTGCAGATGCTTCTCGACGAAAAAGACGAAAGGCTTGTCATCGTCGGTGTAAGTCTTTTTGTTGAGTATGGCCATTCCGAGTCATCTGACATTTCAACAGTTCATTTTGGGTCTGCTAGTTGCTGGTGCACGTGCTACTGGAACAACGGCTTCGTGGCTCATCACCTATCTTGGTGATCATGAGTCCAAGGATGAAGTAATCGCTGAAGTGGAGCAACTCCTAGCCAATCACGTCTCTCCTAACGTCTCCTACTCTTTGTCACAACAACTTTCGTCCATTCCACTGGAGGCTTGGGAATCTGAGACACCCGTTCTTGATTCTCTTATTCGCGAGACTCTCAGAATTGCGCAACCTCATACTGCCATGCGCCGAAACCTTGGACCTGACGTGACGATTGACGGGAAGACTATCCCATCAGGGGCATATGTATTATATCCTTTCTCAGACGTTCATCTCAATCCGGACGTCTACCCTGATCCTTGGAGGTTCGATCCTAGCCGCAAGGAGACGACGGTTCCGTTCGGTTACGTCGGTTGGGGAGGAGGTAAGTCACGTTGTTGATTGCGCGCTTGTTAGCAAACCTAATTTTCCGGTAACAAGGTAAGACACATTGCCTTGGACAACGCTTGGCCCGACTTGAGCTCAAGCTTGTCACCTCCATGATGCTACTTGGCTTCCGGTACTCCCTCGTTGACAAGAAAGGCGAGCAACTCGATGCACCACCTCAACCCAACTGGAACGATATTCTACTGTGCCGACCAGAACAGGGCTCGTGTTATCTCAAACACGAGAAATCCATGCTTTCACTTTAACTCAAGCTGGCCTTGACTTTTCGGACAATCCCTCTCACCCTGCCAACAAACTAGGATCTTGTTGAGCCCTTTTCGAACATCACATAACTACATTACCCACACGGTTCTAGTCACAAACCCACTGGACACGCATCATTTATTTACCTTATACTTCATTTCAAAAACTGTACCGGCTCCGACACTATGCCCATAAAGTACTTATAAGTTGTTACCCGTCACCGCTCCCTCTCGTTTGCTAGATATCTAGACGTGTGACTAATAATCTAGGTTAGATAGAAGTAATATGCCTGTTTGACGATTCCCATGTAGCGCTACGATGCTCCATTTCTGTATAAAAGCTTTTACACGTCGGGCATGTTGCATGGTTCTCTGATCGATGATATAAGCTAAGCGTGCAGGTGTGAACATATTGAGCAATGCCAATCCGTCGATCCCAGTAATTTTGTTAACCAAAGTATAACCTGTCCTTCGAATTAAGCCCTTTTGGCCGCTCATCTCTCCGATTGGGTCTCTCTGATATCGTGGCAGTCTCAGAAATCAATTCCATGTTCTGTTTCTTCTCTTCAAGCCTACTCTGCATCTTTCGTTCCTCCCTCGACCGTCGCTCCCGTTCTGCAAATCTCGCTCGTTGTTCTCTCGACGGTTCCCACTTGCTCCGCAAGATGCGGCGGACAGCCTCCGGGCTGATCTTGAACTTCTCAGCAAGCACCGGCGTCGAAAACGTACGCTTGTCATAGATATGCATGGCACGCAAACCGTCCATGGCTTCACGAGATAATTTACGTGGAGGGGACCACCCCTGAGGAAAAGCCTCCTTGATGGCGAGACGGTGACGTCTCCACTCCTCTGGCGTGTTTTCCACCGGCGCGCGCTTCCGTCGCCTCGCGGGTGGCTCATCTTCACTCAAATCGAGGCTTTCTCCTTCCGCTAAGGACAGAGGCGCAGGGTGTCCGGCTAGTCTCCAGTCCCTTTTTTTTGGTTCATTGGTAGTGGAATAGTAGCTAGAGAGCGAGCTTTTGTGAAACCAAGACTGCGCGTGGTGTGAAGGTGTACGAAGTAGTGACGTCAACTTATAATAGTTGAACCTCGTTGTAAACTGGATGGCTTGCATGTTCACCCGGGAAAGGAAAATGTAACAAACTTAGTGAGTAAAATTAGTAGGCGGGTTGTCACGGTATTTGCCGAGTGGTTTCGTGACTGCTTCGACTTTCAAACCAGGAAGGAAGCCACTGCCATCAGTTCCCAGCCTATCGTATTGACCTGTTCTCTTTCCCTCCTTCCCTTCTGTTCTGCAAAGATTTTGTATTCGATTCAACGCGCCTGATTATACCCGATGGCCGACCTATCCGATCCCCAAATCGATGAAGGTTAGTCTGCGAAATTACAGCGCATCGCTTAGTGAAATTGGGTTAACCAGCAGCGTGGTGCTGATCCTTGCAGCTTACCAGGATGTTCGTTCCGACAAATCCGACACTAACTGGCTTTTACTCGATTATGAGGTCAGAATTTAAGTTTCCAAGCGGGTCCGATTGCCTTGATGCGTTTAGGTCCTCCCTACGATAATCACACACTTAGTCTGACCGGTCTGACAAGCTAAGAGTCACACAGACGGGAACGGGTGGTCTCGCCGAGTTACGCAATGCACTTGGCGACTCCAAAGCGTCTTACGCATACGTTCGCGTCACCTTCTCCAATGACAAGGAATCTCAACGGGAGAAATTCATTCTAGTAGTGTGGATCGGTCCTGGGTGTAAAGTGATGCGGAAGGCCAAGGTCAGTCCTCAGTCTGTTTCTTTACGTGTGCTACGGCGTGTATGAATATCTTTTTTTGTTTTCCAATTTTAACAACACACGCGGTGGCGGCGGGCTGCGCCTGCACTGCCTTTCAACAGTCAATCGATGACAATGACTCGGATGATGTAGTACTTAGTCTGACATGACTCTTTGCTATATTATCTCGCAGATCTCCGTCCATGCAGCCGATGTCAAGCAGGTATTGCGTGTCTACTCTATCGAAGTTCCCGCTCGGGAAAAGGACGATTTAAAGGAGGATCCGATTGTGGTGAAGCTGCGGAAGGTAAGCATTCTAAAAAAATCTAGAGCGGGGAATATCTACCGGTCTCACATTAATTTTGTCAGGCAGGTGGGGCTAGTTACGACGGGGTGTAGCTTACATCACACAAAGTCGTGCTCTCAATTTCATGGCCCTGCATTCATGCGCCTTGTATGCCGTCGGATATATATGACTCATTTACCACTTGTATTGCGCATCGACTGCGCCTGAGGTCCGATAAGTCTTTTGATCAGCTCGTGCGTCATACAGAGACACCCTGACATCGCATTGCGCAACGGTACCTATGCTATTACTTGCCCGGGATATAGAAGACCCTGTTTCAATTCTTTCAGGCTGCGTAGACGGCGAGCTTCTGCAGATTCTCGATTCCCTGTTCCTCCAGCCGCATACCCATCCATTCTTCCATTGCTTTAGCCTCCAATTTTTTTTCATAAAATGCGATCGATGGCGTGTTCCACTGAATGAAAGAATGATATACAAATATCAAAAGAATTAATCCGCTGAAAAATTGGTAGCACGATCAGCCAAGTGACTTACCTTGAGTACCGACCAATCGAGGCGTGCGCAGCCCTTGTGGGCCGGAGGCTGCATCAGCTAAGGTCCTCGGAAAGAAGCGTGTGATGTTACCTTCTCCTGCGCTACCTTGCCCAGCTCCGCGAAGAGGGCTTTACCAATGCCCTTATTTCTTGCATCCGGGGATACATACAAGTCCTCAAGCTATATGTGAAGTGTTAATAAAGAGGTAGCATCGCGGTGCAGCGTAGGCGAGTCAGAATCTAGACGCACAAAGAGGCCAGGCTTGCCTGTCCACGTTGAAAAATTGAAGAAATACAGCGCCATTCCCAATGCTATTCCGGGTGCCTCGGGCGTCCCATCAAACGCGAGGAGGGTGTGCGCATATTTCTTTTCGAATATATTTTCTCGAAACTTTAACGGCATTTGAGTATGACTCCGCGACCTGTCAAACGACTCACCAGAGCAGGGGTAGCCCTTGCGGACTCGGGTTCGTTTTCATACGTCGCCTAGATAAAAGTGGGAAGTTGCAGTGTATGAAAATCTCGAGGCAAGGGCGATTACCTACAAGATCCTGTACCAACTTGAGCATGGCGTCCTGAGTCATTAATCTTATCAGTGCTGATAACAGCGCTCCGTCAGCAATGCGTTATGTGCTCACCACATCATCTACGTTAGCCGGACGAATGTGAAATGTAAGGGTCATCTCTGGGTATATGATTCTTCCAAAAGGTCTTTGACGGACTTGATGTTGTTAATTCCAGCCTGAGGGATAAGCTATGGTTAAGTACTTGGGGAATCCCCCTCCAAATTAACGGGTGATTGTGGTGCCCAAATACGTATAGGTTTGTGGTACAAATTCAGGACCGCTGTACTAGCGTTTGTGTACACATATTTGCGCGTAAACCTTAGTCTGTAACTTTTCACCGTCGCATCACCAAGGGACGTGAACCCTCGCCGCAAAACATCATGGATCCCACAAAATTGGCCAAACTTCAGGCGCAGGCTGCAGCCAACAGGATCGGTAAGTTTTTATATCACACCGCGGAATTTATAGCTTCCATTCCTTCTTTCTTCTTGACATATGTGTGCTCAATCAAGGCTAACATGATGACGCGTTGCAGGTGGTAAAGGGACCATGCGTCGGAAAATCGTCCGGAAGACCAAGCCCTCTGCCGCACAGGATGACAAAAAACTCCAAGGTGCCCTCAAGAAACTGAATGTGCAACCTATTCCTGGTGTGGAGGAGGTTAATATGTTCAGGGAAGATGGAAACGTACTGCATTTCACTGCCCCAAAAGGTGTGTACGAATTTCTACGTCGCTTGCGAGTAGATAAGCTCGCGTTCGGCGTCCCGTCAGATAAGATTTGTGTTAATTTGTGTTTTTCTTCTTGCCTTGTGTAGTACATGCCGCGGTCTCCGCCAACACGTTTGCGATCTATGGAACTGGTCACGTCAAGGAGCTGACTGAGCTCGTCCCTGGCATCTTGAATCAACTTGGCCCTGATTCATTGGCATCGCTCCGTAAACTTGCGGAATCTTACCAGGCCATCCAGCAAGGGCAACAGAGGCCACCTACCGGTGCCGCTGAGGATGATGATGATGAAGTGCCTGATCTCGTCGATAACTTCGATGTTGAGGGCGAGCAAGCCGCAGCCGAAGAGAAGAAAGAGACCCTTGAGGATGTGAACTGAGCGCGCAACCTGCTTGATGCGCGTGGTTTGAAGGGGAGTATTTGTCATACCGGTGTTGAGAGTTAATTTGATGGGTGGTGGGAAGAGTTGGAACTAAATGACGGACGAGTATCCGGGTAACAGCCAGCTCATTTGCCTTACCATCAGTTTCCATTCATGCACTGTCAACAAAAGCCTTCATCGATCTTACCCCGATACGTCGCTCTTTTCATGTCTTTATCTCATCTTTGTGCTCTGTAGTTCCTATCCTCCCATGCGATCGCACATTACTGCATGCTAGCATTGTTAACTGGTATGGTTCTGAGACAGACATGTTCGCAACATGTACAAGTTTTGGTGACGTACCGACAGCAGGTCGATCTTGAGTTCATCTGTCCGGCTGCCGCATCTACACGTAGCTCAGGCCAGGGTGCTCTGCTCTGGTGCAAGAATTGTACGCACTCGGTTCAAACACGGGGCCTTTGGGTTTGTGACAGCGGTTGTGATGATGATAATTATAGTTGAAGGCCACCGACACGCCTGGGAGGTCAATAAATCCAATTAGTTAGTGAAAGTCCTCGTCATATGATTCAAGCTGGAAACGTCAACTAGTACTTGTCTTGGATAGCTGGTATTACACTTTAAAGCTTTATGAATTAAGTCGCACCAGCTTGAAACGGAAGCCTCAGTAATAGACTAAATTTAGAAGGACCAGCTGTCCTCCTACATGTAGAGTAAATGTAGGGCTAGTCTCAGTGAAACTTGAGACATACGGGCAGAAAACACACCCACTGAGTCAGTGAGAGACTCACCGGGCCGTCGACTGAAGAAGTGGATGCAGTCTAATGCCCCTGTGGTCCGTCAGTTACCCATTTAACCGACGCTCTTGTCTACTACTACCAAAGCCTTGACAATAAAGTAACGGGGGATGCATATGTTTTAAGCTTCGTGCGGACCGGCGGACCGGGTAGCGCATACCAGTTCGCGTGCCAGCAGTTTGTCCGGTCACCGCACATATTGACTCGGACCAAGTGTAGTACTTACTGTCTTGTGATATATCCCTGTATGTGTCTATGCGTCACCTGGTCGTCCAGGGTTAGCGTTCGCACCGGTAGAACCTCTCAGCACCATCCTCAAGACTCCATAAATACAAGTGGAGTAAGACTACGGTGGCATATCTTCCGCTTTTCTTTCTTTCGCTCAAATCAACCGTGACATCGGCAACCGAAACACTCCTCGTACAATGACTACCAAGATCACATACTTCGAAACTCATGGTGGGGTTCGTTACTTTCCCTGCGCGCGTGCACTGATCATCTTGTTTGCCGTCGATAATAGATATTCGATTTCCCACATCTTTGACGGGTGATGGCACTGATGCGATGTAAGCCAATGCCCATGTCGTGATCTGCGATGAATCTTCAACATCACACGCGCCTCAGGAATACAGATTGCGATTATAGTTCAGCATATGTTACCATACACACTGACAGTGGGCTTATCGGTCATGGAATGACGTTCACCATTGGTCGTGGTACTGATATTGTGAGTGAACAAAGCTTAGCGCTTTTAGTACATGCTTCCTCGTCACAAATTTTGGTAGATGATCTATTTATCGTTGCATCACTTCTCTCATTCTGTTGGAAATATGTTACTGATAATCACTTATCTCGCGTCATAGGTGTGCCATGCGATCCGGGAACTTGCTGGACGCTTGATCGGACGGGATCCCGAGAGCTTTTTCGAGAATATGGGCAAGGCTTGGGACTGGATGTGCTCCGACTCGCAGCTGCGATGGTGAGTGCTCGAATGTTCAGCTGAATCGACATTAGGTCGTCGCGTATGACTCAATAGCTTTGCTTCTTCCTGAATTATGTTGTTTTACCTTGGTATCTGTGATCTGACTGTGAATTTGGTTTCAAGGATCGGTCCGGAGAAGGGTGTGATTCACCTTGCAACAGCTGCAGTGAACAACGCCCTGTGGGACATGTTTGCTCGTGCCAGAGGCAAACCCCTATGGAAATTGATTGTTGATATGACTCCCGTTCGTGACATTGTTCTATGCCTGTCCCGTTTAAATTCACTATGAGTACACACACAGGAAGAGCTAGTAAATGCGACTGCGTTTCGTTATATCACAGACGTGCTTACACGTGAAGAAGCACTTGAGATGCTTGAGGCCAAGGAGGCTGGGAAGCGTGAAAGGGAAGCCCTTGTTACCAAAGTTGGGTAGGGTTTATCGACGTACATGTCAATTATCCACATCTTACAGACAAGCACAGGTATCCAGCATATATCACATCAGCGGGCTGGCTTGGTGAGGAGGCGCCTATCGATTCTACTGACTTTGCTGAGAAGTCCTGCAGGATATTCGGATGAGAAAGTGTCTCGTCTCACGAAGGAGGCCCTTGCAAGTGGGTTCAACCACTTCAAGATGAAAGTAGGCGCCGACGTCAAGGATGACTTGCGCAGAGGCAAGATGATCCGTTCTATCATCGACGACCCCGCAAATTACCCGTCTGGATTCAAGGACCCTTCGAGCCCAGAACTGGCTGGCAAGAACGCAGGTCCGACTGGTGCTGTGTTGATGATCGATGCGAACCAGGTTTGGGATGTCCCACAGGCAATAGAGTATGTGACCGGATTAGCGGAAATCAAACCTTGGTTTGTACTATTCATTTTCACTTCAGTTATGAGAGCTGACCCTTGATACTACCAGGTTTATCGAAGAACCTACAGCACCTGACGATGCTTTGGGACACGCTGCGATCAGGCGGGCACTCAAGCCGTACGGGATCGGGGTTGCGACTGGGGAACATGCTCATAACCGTATGGTGTTCAAGCAGTTGTTCCAGGCAGAAGCGATCGATGTTTGTCAGATTGATTCCTGCAGACTCGCAGGTGTCAGTGAGGTTCTGAGCGTGTTGTTGATGGCTGCAAAGTGAGCACGAGGAGACTTTCACTTTTTCATTCGGACGACATGCTGAATGGCCATGTTCGGAGGTTTGGAGTCCCTGTCTGTCCACATGCCGGCGGCGTTGGGTTATGCGAATATGTTATCCATCTGAGGTCAGTGTAGATCCTTTCGCTGAAAGTAGTGTCCCTGACCAGTAGGTTAAGCGTGATTGACTACGTCGCAATTTCCGGAACGATGGAACGAAATGTGTTAGAATTCGCGGACCACTTGCATGAGCACTTTCCCTACAGGTGTACCATGAACGAAAGGGGGAGGTACAATGTTCCGAGTAATCCAAAGGAAGGGTATAGTATTGAGATGTACAAGGAGAGCATTGCCGAGTTTGAGTGGCCTAATGGGTCTTACTGGGTCGGTGCGAGGGGTGGTAAAAAGTTAAGCACTTAGCGATAAGTATAAGCTTCTGTATCATAGGAATTTTAGTCTCTATATATCGGATAGTCGAAGCTAAAGAGAAAATTTGAAGTTTGACATATGTCGGGTGCGCCGAGTTTATTTTGGTATATTTGTGCATGTGATGTACGCGTTGGTTAAATGATGTATGGACAGCCTCTCTTAGGACACGCGGTAGGGTGTTACATTGAACACCTTGAGAAGGTTGGAGGATGGCATACACAACGGCACCACGGGATCCACCACCACAATCTCAAGGTTTTAGGTCTATATCACCCCGACCAGGATACCCGATCCAACACCCGACCCAGATCCAGATACCATCCCAGTTAAGATATCCTCACCCTCACCAGCAACATCGCCCACCACCGACATCTTTCCCTAACCCCACTCCAATCCGACGCCCCCTTCCAACCCCAAAGTCACGTCCAGAATCCCTCAAGTCACGTCCAGAATCCCTCCCCCCGCCTGCACGTGCCGCTCAGACCCCGGCCCCGTCACGTCCGGCACCTATTCCAGCCCCGGCCCCTTCACGTCCTGTCATCCTAGCACATGCTGCATCCCTCGAGAGCACCCACATTAATAATCATCATACCAGACGTCCTCTTCCTAATCCAGGTGCTAAATCAACTAAACATGCAAGCTTGGATCTTCGTGCTCAGTTGGAAAATAATATTCCAACAGAACCAGATCTAAATAGTGCCGTAAGCTCCCAAACCAGCTCATCTGGTTTCTCCCCCTTTTCTGCTGCAAGTGGTGCTTCAAGCTTTTCTAGTTCGACAGCCCTTTCATCTAGCGTGGAACAATCATTTGCTTCCCCAAATCAACCCCCATCATCAGCCTACTCGAATTCACCTCCTGCAACCTTTCACAATACACCACTCCATAGTTTCACCAGCCCTGTCCCAGCATCTAGCTACCCCAATGCCGCTCCACATATAGATGTGCGGGGTACGTGTGTGCTCTTCTCTTACTTGACCTCATTTTTTACACACTTTCAGCTCTTCCACTCTCTTCTGCACCGGCCAAATTTACCCCTCACTGGAAACGTGACCTACCCGGACCTGGGCCATCACCACAGCCAGATGAGTCGTCCTCACGCGTGGGTCCATTTATGGAACGCAGGAGCACTGTATCTGGCTCGGCTATTCCATCAAATTTTGGTAATAATGGGTTTCCCCATCCTGCGACTTCAACCAACTATTCCTCTACCCGTCCAGTAAGCCCAGAGCGTAATCCCACAAGTGTCATAGATCGTGCCCAGACAGTCATTCATCGCGCTCAAACACAAACATCGTCCGGTCGCCGTCCTTTACCATCCATCGGTAATAGGTCCCCACCTGTACCCCCACTTCCAGGTCCGTCTTCTAATCATTGAACACATCACAGTCAGAGTCAAGGGGCATTTTATTTATAGGCATTTCACGTAGTCCTCCCGAACTGGGCAATTCACGCTCGCCCCCTGTTACAGGTAATAGTAGTTATCATAAGTGCGAAATTCAACTTTAAATAATATTTTCAGGAAGCTCGCATTCCCCTTCAGCCATCCCGGCTTCCTCGCAGGGCCAGCCAGCTCAAAGCAGTTCGAGATGGCCTCCAGAACCAGGTATTTATTTGTCATTTCAGTACTCTGACCGTTCATCAATTTCAGATCTAAAAGGGAGTTCGCGTGGTCCACCTATATCAGATGCTTCTCGCTCTCCAACAATTATGTCATCCCGTCCTCCACCCGTCTCCAGTAGTCCAAGATCACCAGCGCCAGGTACTGATAACTCATGTTGACCGCTGGATGTACCTGATTGTTCTGGTTGTCCCAGCTCATTCTGTTTTACAGAGGGCACGTACGGCAAGCAACGCGCCCTCTCCCTCGTCCACGTTCACAGATTCTTCCCGTTTATCGTCTTCGACGATGCGTTCGATGCACACACGGATGCCTGCGACCACTGACGATGAGTCAAATACAAGTGACGTGGGTGATGAGCATGATGAAAAAAATGATGGACGCCACGCAGGAAGAGGATATAGTAGCCCAAGGGAAGACTATAGTCGCCAGCATGGTAGGTATAACGAACAGAATGAAGTTCGCGACATACGTAGTGCAGTAGAATCGGGCAATGTGTCCCCGCAATACGGCATCCGCGACCTTCCTCGGCGCCCTCATCCTTCTCAACCATCTCAAACCCAAGCGCATATTCAGGAAAGGCAATGGACTCGGACACGCCCGACTCGCTCAGCAACTCTCCCGACTCCTCCACCCCAGTCACCCAACCATATCCAAGACAATGAACCACAATCGCTCACACTGCGTATGGCCGCACTCGGACTATCCACTTCCTCTCAGTCACCCTCGCACAACATGCAAAACGATCTAAGCAGACATCCCTCGATGCAAAGTTCACGCTCATCTTCGCCGAGCTTCGACCTGGGGAGCCACCCGCTTTTGCAGCGTGTGCCATCTGCAAAGGAAGAAGAACTTGAAAGCCTGTCTAAACGCCCATCGTTGCAGCGTGGCAAATCTGTGATTGAGGGACTTCAAAAGCATCCTTTTGTGTCCACCCCGATGGAGAGACGGGTGTCAGGCAGAAGTCGAAGCTTGGTGCGTGAGCAGGAACGCCGAAGAGTGTCGCCTGCACGCGAACAATCCCCTATACGTGAACCTTCGCCTACGCGCAGCCAGTGGCCACAGAACATCCCGCCGCTTCCCCGCGCACCGCTATCGCCTGCTGGAAACCGACCTTTTTCACCTGGGTTTAATGCCTCTACGTTTGATAATAACAACATGAATGACTCGCCTGCGCGATCCGCTTTCGCGCGTCCTGCATCTCCACTCAAGAATTCTGTGCTCCCTCCGTCTGGGTTTTCACGCCCTACATCGCCATCAAACCCACCCCTACCGACGCCCCCTGCACGTGTTGAGGCAGGAAGTGCGCATGTGTTCCCCTCTCCACGAAAAGCGAGCAGCGGAAAAGGCCCGTTTAACCCACAAAATCAAAATTCGCCTTCCAATTCACCACAAAAATCGTCCAATACGTATACATCACCAACGTTACCTTCTTCGTCCTCCCCACCGAAACTAGCCTACCTTAGCAACTCGAACACACGGAATGCGTTCCCGCCCACCTCGTTTCCATCTTCGTTCCATACGAGCTCATCTCATTCGACTACATCAAATTCACACATCATGGAGCGTCAGCGCCAAAAGCAGCGTGCGTACGTGTCTACATACGACCTTGATGACGAGCCACCTGTTTCGCCGCTCCGTGAGCGTGTGGGTCTACCTTCGCCTAGTGTATCTCGCTCACCTTCCCCTTCAGATCCTGGGGCACGCGTGAGGGGGCGATCTGTTTCCAGAGGCCCTGCAAATAAGGATCAGGACTATGGATATTGCAATGAGGATGACGGGGATGAGCACTCACCCTCGCCCATCCGTTTCGCGAAGCGCTCCTCTAATCAGTTCTCCGTACTGGAGATGGGTTTTGTGGGTGAGGAGGTTACGCCGAGGTGGCATCGCACGCCGGCGCCCAGAGCTGTGGCAGAGCGCGGGGATGATGAAGGCAGACGCGCGGATGTGGGCGTGCCGGTTATCTCTCTCCCCGGTGGGCATGTTGATTTTGATCAGGACTGTGAGAATGGTGGTAGTGGGACGGTACTATCGAGCAAGACGCAGGAGTCGCCGCCAAGGATTGCTGTTTCGAGCGCTACACCGCCGAGAGTGGCGGGTTCGCGTGCTACGCCGCCGAGGGTGGCTGTTACTAGTTCAACGCCGCCGCGTGCAGCTGTTAACACATCAACGCCACCGCGTGTAGCCGTTAACACATCAACGCCACCGCGTATCGCAGTGTCAGGATCATCACCTTCTTCTCCACAGATTTCTGCATCCTCACCGTCCATACAACAAACATCTGTATCATCGCCCTCTACACCCCAGATATCTGTATCCATTCCCAGTTTCTCTCTGAGGCAACCTAACTCATGGAACACATCGGCGCCATCCCATGAGCCAAAACGTCTCCCGCCACCTCCAGGCGAAAATGGACTAAAAAGTGCAGGAGGACAGAACAATGTGTTCAACGTGCAGAATGGAGGTAAATTATCAGGAGTGCTAAAGGGGATGCGTGGGAACGGGTTATCATGCGCAGGATGCGCTGGTCCAATTATTGGACGTATCGTCAGTGCCATGGGACAGCGGTGGCATCCAGGGTGTTTTCGTTGCTCCACCTGCAATGATCTCCTTGAGCATGTCTCGAGCTTCGATCACGAGGGAAAACCGTATTGTCATCTTGATTACCACGAGGTTCGTTCTCCCAACATTCCTTTGCTATATAACGGTTTTCATTCCAATGTCACACAGAACTTTGCGCCTCGTTGCTATCACTGCAAAACGGCGATTATTGACGAACGGTTCATCACGCTTGACGACGAGGCGCTGGGAAAGCGGACTTATCACGAGCAACATTTTTTTTGTGCGGAGTGTGGGGACCCGTTCCTCCCGCCATCTTCTGGGAGTGGCGGTTTGACGGTCACGGGTGATGGCGAGTTCGATCTTGACGACGACGTCGGTTTCACGGTGTACAAGGGTCATCCATACTGCGAGGCGTGCCACGTCCGTCTGCGTATGCCCAAATGCAAACATTGCAAGAAGTCAATCAGGGACGGAATGCGCGCTGTTGAGGCTTTGGGAGGCAAATGGTGTTGGGAGTGTTTTGTGTGCGAGGTATATGATATCTCTTGTTTTCATTGAATGCTTAGCTCATACCGGGTTGCACTTTCAGGGCTGCAAAACCCCGTTTGACGATCCGTCATTCTTTTTGCGCGAAAACAAGCCATTTTGTGAGCCGTGCTTTAGTTTGATATTGCGAAATGAGGTATGAGGCCAGGTGTGGTTTGAATAATTTATTTCTTGCTGTATGTAGTTTTCGGTTTCGGTTTCTTGCTCGTAGGTACTTGGATGTGCTAGCCACTTTAACTTTGGTCTGTCTACATATCTTATGGTTATATTGAACCAGTTGCTTTAAGTACTTAACGCTTATATAGCGGCCGAACTCAGAAAGTTTCGTAATCTAAATTGCCGGCATCGGTATGTCAATATTCTGCGTGGTTGAAGTTTAAACTGATTCTTTGTTCTGTCTCCTCTTTACTCTTCTACTATGGTAGCTTCTGCTTCATTTCACGGTGTTATTGGTCTTCAAAATGGAAGCAGGTATCAGATTGATTTTGGCAATACGACGGATTCATCGCCACTCTAGAAATTGAAGATATCCGTCTCGTTTCAATGTGTTCACATTTGCTGCTCACACTAACCGAAGACGGAATCTATCTAGCGGACAATCACTGGTCCTATTATTGGCGATGAAAACAGATCATCCCCTTCATCTCTTTGCTAATGATACAATGTGTCTATTTTCAGAGATGAACGAAGTACAACTGTACAAGTCTATGCTTATATCGTATTTCCTGAGTTGCTACTGTATACACCGAAGAGCAGACCGAAGGGGTGTCTTTGTATGGTATAAATTGCTCTTCAACATCCTTGATGGGTTATTTGTCGACATACTGGCTATAAACGCTTAGGGGTGCACTGTCCGAAAGTAAGACCCGCAATAGAAACCACCTATGAAGTGTAAGCGTGCCAGAAGTACAGCCTTGCGAACACATACCGTTGAAAAAAAGAAGATTGATATTGGACTCATACTGTCAAAGGTTCGGTAACTGCCACAGAATCGCTTTGGAATGTTTGCCAATGGCTGCGCAGCATGGTGGCCAAGGAATCGGTATGATCATCCTCCAAAGATGTGAAATGGAGGATGCCATAGCCCATTAGTGCTAGAAAGCCAGCGCCACCTGATGCCCAAAAGACGCCAACTACGCGGAAAGTCCAGAATACTAATTGAGCAACCATAAGTCCTATGCTCCATAAGTACATCGCTTTTGGCATGCTGTATACAACAGATAAGGGCAGGAAACCCCAATCAGACGATTTTGACGAGCGAAGGAAGTTCGCCTAGAAAGAGGGTGAGTCAAGTTGTATCGATCGAAGATAGGGGAAAGTGCACACAGCAAACGAGGCAGTTGCATCCTCGAAACCATGGTGTCTCAAGAGCAGGATCGATCCCGACAAGATGCTTGAAGATGCTGCAAGAATTGGTGCCATAGCAGATGATAACGAAGCACGCGGCAGCATCGAAATGAGAATGCTGGCACTGTGAGATGATTATCAAAATTGGAAATCAACTAAACCCTGAGATTATACTGACATCAGGACCGAAAATGCCTGGACGCCAGCTCAGCTATCCAAATTGATACATTACATGAGACAAACGACCTACCCACACAAGTAACCCTCTCCATTCCGAGATGCATTCAGTCATGAAAGCCTGCCAGTGATCAATATACACATTGTCGTGAACGAAGAGGTCATGAAGCTTGGAGTAGTGGTGGTTAGGGACTCCCCATAACATCAGGTTTGCCAGTGCACGAATCCCAGTGCGATCAACTATGTCTTCTGGCATCGGTGGTTGCAATCTATCCAATTGGGCATTTTCTTGACCATAGTACGTTATGAATCGCTGATTATCTTTTGAATGTTCAGCACTCATGAAGAAATTGCAATGTGTTCACAACTGACTTATTGCACCCCAAAGACGAGCTAAGTTAGGACGTGTCAGCTTGGCATAACACACGAAAAGCATCCTTCTTACCCACAAAACATAGTGTATGGCCATCTAATGGTTCGCCTTGCATAATGGTGAGGTCGTGAACTCTTTTTGCAACAAGTGTCTCCATACCTCGTCGTAAGGACAACGCCCGCAGGAGTTGATCGCACTTTTCCTCTGTATATGGGAATGTAGAGGAGCGCGACGTCATTCGATCTTAGAACGCGTGTCATGTCAATAGACGAATTCTGCGCAAAAAAAGGGCACGATATACCTGTCATGCCGTGACAGATGACACTGATCAAGTTGTCCAAGATGAGTGGCGTCATCTGTGCACAGACATGCATGGGGAAAAACTCGACATGTACCCAGTAGAGTCTTTCCAATGCAGTATCTGTTGAAACTCAATCAACTATTATTGTAAAGAAACTAAACACCCACCTAAGTGGGAGTCAGACACCACCATGCCCATGCCGAACAGTTCTGATGACGTGGGCTCGAGCCAGAAGAGGCAGCGGCTATGGTGATCCACAAAGTAATATGCACATGTAGACGTTTGTGGTGATTCGTCAAACCGAAGCTCGACGAAAAGTTCGCATGCTTGTGGCAATATGATGCCGCATTCGAGGATCCTTTTTTCGATTAAAGCCAGGTAGCCGGACACCAAATTGTCCGTTTCAACATTTGATACGTTCTCCTCTGTGACAACCGAGAAACGATCACGTTTCATATGAAAATATAGTTGGCCTTCTGGATGGGTGAAGGACAGCCAGTTAGATTTGGTGCTGGGACGTTGGTCAAGGTCAGTTCAAGTCCACCGGCCAGTCGCCGGTACTAAGTGAGTTCACCTGGTACGAAGTCGCAACCCAGGTGCAGTTGTAGTGTGGTATGCATCCACCCTTGATGGAGAATGAATGAATGGATGGATACCATACAGGTTGGTTTGAAAGAACTTACCAGAGAAACTTGCCATACCGTCTGGTGGTTGTCGAAGTCACAGGCCTGAGCTCCTTGAGTAGGTCAAGTGAGGATGTCATATCGTTGTAGTGAGTTGAGGTTGAAGTGGTGCCAATTGAAATCAAGTTGGGCAAAAAAGAAGAGGAACTTCCTGAGCAGTGGCGTGTTATTAGTAGTACGCAATTGTGGCTCAGATCAATCGATCGAGCCACACTTGTCACTTAACCGCGCGCGGTAATTCAAGTTGGTGGGTGCTGTGGACCGACCACTGTGACTCAGAAGGGTTGACTCAACTTTATGTCATATTCGCCCTCCGCGCTTGTTTCCGAATTTTAATCATATTGATAATATGGTCTTTAGGTCGTCAGTCTCCCGGGGATAGCTCGTAGGATTCGGGTGTAGTTTACTGACAAGAGGTAAGTGTGACTTACACTCTCGAGATGTGAATTTACCAGACTGCTGGCACTGTCAGGTGCCACATAGTAGTCTATCATCAGGTCATACTGGCATACATCCCATGGCACTACGACTCGGATAGCTCGTAGCCGGTGACTGTCGGTTGCTGCGTGTTAACTTTCAGGCGTGCTGCCAGCATGGGTAAGGCAGGGCCTGGCAAGCCGCAGTAACAATAGCCTGAGCATGAGTCATACACCACGACCATGATGTGGCTCAAAACCAACTTCAAAATGGACTCGCCTCCTTCTAGTATTAGGAGATGGCTGATGCATTGGCGTTGGCGTTGGCCATACCAAGCGCCGCCAGTAAGAAAAACCGGATCTCCGTGGCCAAACTAGCGCTATAATGCTTCACGGCATTATTGCCAGCAATATCTTCCATTGGTGGCAGACCCTATCAGTGAATTATCAGGCTATCATAATTCATACTGGATAGCCAATATGACTCGGACTTCGTCAGTACGTCTTCTTTCTTGACTCGAAAGTTAAACACACCTATCGCGTCTCTTCCGCAGACTTCGGAGACATCGCCCGCCACAGGAGCTCATTACACGCACATGCTGGCATGCGAGACTGTAATTAGCGTGCCATGCGTATGCAGCCAGCCAGGGGCGAAAAAAAAACGTGAACACGATAGTTAGTGCCCTAATTTCAATGGCAAGCTGTTGTCTCCTCACCAGTCCAAATTCCAAGTCATTTCTTACCACCAGAACTAATGCGTGCTATCGTACAAATGCCAGGGCCATAGATAGATTTAGACTAGTGCCAGTTGGGGCTACCATCTGTTCGGCCTTCCACTTCCAAATGACGCCTACGGTAAGATCCACGAGTTGACCACTCCTAGCGCCCAGATAAGTGATACTGCTGAAAATTCCATGGAGACTCGGTGTCCAACAGGCCAAACGATCAGTGTCATAATCAATACAGCTTGGCATTCAAATATTCACTGTCCACCTGCAAGCGTCTATCAGACTCGATTAGTAAACAGCGTGCTATGGGAAACGGCGGCGCTTGCGTTATCAGGGTCTAGCGCCTGTCCTCATGGTCAGACGCTTACTTATGTACTGACGCAAATTTAGCTCTATCCAGCCGCTCCAGCCACATATACACGTTCCTCAGATTGCTCACGCTTCCCTGACCACTACTGTCTTCGATTTGATTCACTGCTCGCTCTGCTGCACGACGACATAACTGTACGACTGTACGCTAAGATGACCAAACATGTAGAAGACGCTTCTTATGGAACACCCTCTGTCCATTCCCGGCAAGTGCACTCATACTGAACGTGATAGATATGCAAGATCTCATGGCGATACAGGATGCACGATGAGAACGTTCCGGTTCATGATGAATCAATTCAAGAAGATTCAGAAGATTCAGAGGAGGAAGAATTTTCCCCAGAAGAGGTTACATTCGAGGCCTCTGAGGATTCCAGGTATTTGTTTTGAATTCCGGTGCAGTGTACGATAAAGTGACACATTTCCCAGGTTCAGTTCCAGAGGCCCTGCTGATGCGAGGGCTATATCTATCAGTCACGCCCGCCAACTTCAAGAGGCCAAGGAGCAGGAGAAGAAAAATCAGAGCCAGCCCAATAAGCAACCCGTCACTCAAAAGTACGTGGTTTTTATTATATCAGAGCTGCCATTTGACGGGGTCAAATATTAGGAAAACAGCTAATCCTCCTCGCCACGTCGATCCCAAACGATACGGATAGTAGATGGCGTAGATGATCAGTGCATCTGCAGAGAAGGCGCAAAGAGAGATAACCAATGCGATTTCCAAGTTACTCGCCAGAATGATGTGATCATGAATCCTAAGAAGTTGTATACTATGTACATAAGCCACGAAATATGGCACAGACGAAATCAAATCTTGCTCAGAGTTACGCGCGTTCAAATTCGTGCCGGTTTCAGAGCTGCAGGATGGTAGGCGCTGACGCTGAGCTTCCATCCGACATTCACCACGGCGCCTTAGATTGTTATTGTTGGAAGAAAACAATTACAGCTGCTATCTGTAACTTGCTAGATCCGTATGATGTCCGGGGGACCTTGGACCTTCTTGGAGTGGAATTCCAATTGTTCCTGATGTAAGTGCGATCTAGGGCTGATGAATTCGCGCGCGCCTGCAGGCGGACATGAATAATACGTGTTCAACTTGGGCATAAATATTGCTGTATTGCAAAGCGCCTCCAATCACCGTCGTACGGACTGCCTTAGCCAGGCTCAATGCGAGTTTGGGCAATTTCTTTACGTGTGTAGTCAAGTTTATGTTTATCGCTTATAATTATAGTAGGCAGATAGGCGAAGATCGCAGAAGTATTTGAATTTGAACATATAATCACGTGCTGGCTCGGAGCCAATTTGTGCGCAGTCTGCGCAGCTCTCAAATTATTTGATTAATTGGTGAAGGACCTATAACACGCAAAATCGTTCTTCAGCGCCATCATGATTATAAGTATTCCAGCTTTCACTAGTGATGAAATTTGGCACGATGTAAGATATATGCGCGGAGAAACGAGGTTCGAACTTGACGAAAAGATAGATAGTAGCAGAGGGAACTGTCAATGAGAGCAATTGCTAGTGTCGCCCTGCAGGAACGCACATATATTGATGCGGACAGTCTGGCTGAGATCACTTGGCAGTCACCGCAGTGTCTCCAGGAATGCATAGATTGGCCAGGGTCGTCTTGGAGACGTTATGACAGGCTAGATATCTGAGGGGTCCAGTGATATGGGATACTAGTATTTCGCTTGCGACAGTGCCTAAACCGGCGAGGTTGAGGCATGTTTTCGTACATTTAAATTGTGCGGTTACATCTGAGGTGTGTCAGGTACGTACTTGACCCACCACTGAGAGATAGTCACGAATTAGAATGGCGGGGAGCTTGCACGATAAACGCCTTGCACCGTGAACCAAAAGTCCAGCAATCCATATCAATACCGGTGCAAGCGTCGAAATCGAGAAAAGCCGGTGGAGAGGCAAATATTGTAATATGGTTACTCACGAGGGAGAGGTTCGTTCACATGCATGCATATTCAAGCATCGAATGACCCTTCACAAGCGGGCGAGATAGCGCAGGGCAAAAGGGTAACAATATGTACGTGACGTGGTCGGGGCAAGACCTGGCAATCACGTGGATATTGGCAAGCCAGCACAGAGAGATATAAAGGCAACGATACGGTAAGGACAGTACACTTCGACGACCTTTGAAATATGATTGCCTTCGTCGTACATGGTGTATGGCAGTATGCAGTATCGGGTCTCATCTGGCCGCTGGGGTTTGCCCAGGTGCTAACGTCGTATTGAGGGGCTGGAGGTGAATTAGCAACGTAAGTGGGAGATAGTGGAGCATGATGCGTGGGGTAGCTTTCTTCCAAATACATCATTAGAGGGGCAAAAAGGGACGGATCCATAATGGAATGCGGGCCACAGCAGCTGGCGAGATTGACACAGTACGCGTATGATGATGTGGTTATTGAGGTACAAAGGGTCACACCGTATAGTTCTGCTATCGTAGAGGTAGTGTGGAAAATCACGACCGTTGTGGGGGCCTACCGGACGGTCGCTCATCTAGGAAGTCCGACTCGCACTGACCGTAGACAGCATAGGTTGTGGGACTAACAGGTGAAAGATATAGATGAGATAGAAGTGATGGAGTGCTTGGGGATGTGGCCGAAGGTAGTCATTGTCGCAATAGGCCGGACGCTTGGATATCGTATATCATCAACTATCGCGTGTATGTCAACGTTGAACGTAAATGACAAGAGCGATCCAATGATATAATTATGTCATGATCTAAAAAGACTTCAGACAATGGATAAAATCATAGAGTACGCGTGCGGAGGGCGCCAACTACCTTGCCCTGGGATTGTCAGCAAAATAATTTCCCTCCAACGCAGTACCGTAATTCCATTGATCAGGCAGTAGTCTCTGTAATCTATACTTTTGTACAATGGCTGCAACCTTCGCGTGGTTTACATTGTGTTGCTTCAGTGTTTCAGGGTCTGGAATAGGGGGCAATGTTGCGAATGTAAGCCGAGCGATGCCTACTTGTTCTAGGTACAACTGTTTGGAGAGCCGTGGTGGGTACTTGTGTTCTTGTGTGATCACACGCTCGATGCTGCCATGTTCGCGAATGAACTTGAGTGCGCGCTGAGGACCAACGTTCTTGATCCGTTGCGAGAAGTCCGTGCCGAGAAGCAAGAGGAAGTCGATGTATGCGGATTTGGAAAGTTGGAGAGCAGTGCGAACGTGGGACCCGTGGACGAGGATCAACGGATCGTTTCTGTTGGCGATATTTCGAATGAGGGGAGCCTCGTAGACGAGGACGTCCTAGGTGAAGAATGGATAAAGATTCACACGTGGCATTCTAAAAGGGATGTACCGTATCTTCGCTTGCAACATAATCAGCTTTGCCATGGATAACAAGTGAGGATGCAAGAGCCTCTGCTTCAAAGGGTCCCCCTGATTCGATGCACGGCACACCCATGGCGCGCAGCATCTCCTTGCTCTCCTCGTAAGTCTGGGTGGTAGGAGGATTCGATCGGCGAGCGTAAGACTCGGAAAGAATACCACTCTTTTCAGCTAACGTTGCGAGGACAGTTTCAGGAGCATCTGCGAGTGTATCCCATACTTGACCCTCCTCTATTGTCATTTGAAGTTGGGTCCTGGACATGATGTACTCGGCGCGAGTCTCGTCTGGGGACTCTGGAACCTCCACGGTAGGGGGTAGTGAGGTGATCTGTGCGACGCACTCGCGATATTCTTGATATAGGGAGGAGAGCGCAGAAATCACATCCTCTGCTGGGGGTACGAAATCTGCAAAAATCACGTCCTGAGAGGTTTGAAAATCAGCTTCTCGAGGTTCGCCTTGCATGATGCTTGGGCCAGGAGGGAGGTCTTGCACTCGAACGTTGGATATGCCTTCAACAAGGGAAGCACCTGGATCCAACGTCGAATTATTTATAGGGTCTAGCCATGACTTGGAATCACAAGGCGAGATGACGGCGACTGATTGACCTGTGCGAGCGAGAAGAATCTCTTTCATGTCTGCATCCGATATGTTAACAGAATCGTAGATTGCCCAAAGGGTATCCTCCTCCGAATGGGTTGATAGAGTTTTGCAAATTTGCTCAAATTCAGAAGCACCAGAAAGGCGAGTTTGAAAGCGAGTTGTAGCAACACTGACTGAGTTCACATCATTCTGAAGGATATCCGATGGTGACAAAGAAGGCTGGAAGTATGTAGGGATGGTCTTTGGAGCCACTGCTACGTGTTGTAACGCATAGCTGACGCGCCGACGGTCCGGCGGTTCCATTGAATGATATTGCGGTAGTAATCGCATCAATTTCCGAAGTCTGCTCAGTCTCTCCACCTCAATGGATGAACGAGCTGCATCCAGTCTCCGTATCTCCCTGCGTCGTTCTACCTAGAAAAGATATCCATTTAAAGTATCTCCGGCTATTGTGGTAACTCACCTCTCGAGCTTTGGCAATGCTGCGGTCTCTACCATCAAATACGCAAATTGCATGCACATTGCACTCGTTGAGCTCTGTGATTATGCGATGCCACCCGAGGACGTGTCTATGCGGATGAGGCATCGGTGCGAAGTGAAGGCGCTGGGTTATGAGGGTGCCATCGCTGATTTGGTCGAAGATGAGTTGGTGGAATTAGTCAGATAAAGAGCTTACATGACAATGGTCTTACCGCAGAGAGATCTGAGGCGGTCTGGAAGTTTTCTGATAACTTCTGGGCTGACAGAGGTAAAATTAGTTGTGAGCAGGGAAGGCTAGATTAGAGCTCACCAGGTTTTCTGTAAAAATGGGGTAAGACCCAGAACTCCCATGCGCACTGCAAATTTTGTCGCTCAACGTCGAAAACTGACTATTGGCAGAAAACCTCCTGTGACATTGGTGTAAACAAGTTCCTAAGAAGACTGTACATCAATTTCCTTTCTTAGCTTTTTATGAACTCCGCCACCGCGATGTCGTGGCTTACAGCGCCTTGCAAGTGAACTGCAAGATCGACGACGACGGCACTCTTTTGTGAATAACCGGGCTCCTTGACCTACCGATATAATCATCTACAGCCTAGTCATTAGACAGGAAATTATACTCGGTATTGACGCGACTGAAGGGAGTCCACGCTCAACATGTCGGTGATGCTCACAAAGTTCGAGTCCAAGAGCAATCGCGTTAAAGGTATGTTCGTTTCCAAGCTTGTCACGAGTTCATGACGCAGCTGCGTGTCATAGGACTTGCTTTTCATCCGACTCAACCACTACTTGCCGCCGCACTTCACAATGGAAGTGTTCAGCTCTGGAATTACCGAATGGGCGTATTAGTGGATCGGTTCGAAGAACACGAAGGTAAAGTTCATTCAAATCGCAATGACTGCGATATCTATCTCATTTAATCGACTGTTAGGACCTGTACGGGGCGTCGCAATTCATCCGAGTCGAGCACTACTGGTTACTGGAGGTGACGACTACAAGATCAAAGTATGGGGTGGGTGTGGTTTCTATTTCCTAAACATCACGCTCATGGGCATGGTAAGACCTGAAACCTCAGAGCAGAAGGTGTCTGTTTACTCTGCACGGTCACCTCGACTACGTCCGAACCGTTCAGTTCCACCACGAAATGCCATGGATAGTAAGTCATGTTTCGCTTTCCATCGGATAGTTTGTTGAGAGTTGTTCGAATTTGCAGTTGTCGGCGTCCGACGATCAGACTATTCGGATATGGAACAGCACCTCGCGGCATTGTGTTGCAATTTTGACAGGGCACTCTCATTATGTTATGTCCGCACAATTCCACCCAAAAGACGATCTCATCGTCTCAACGTCGATGGACCAAACCGTACGAGTTTGGGACATCTCCGGTCTGCGCAAGAATACACCAAATAACGGCCCTAACAACTTCGAGACGTTTGACACGTTCTCCACGGTCAAGTATGTGCTAGAAGGCCACGATCGTGGTGTAAACTGGGCTTCATTCCACCCTACGCTACCGTTGATCGTGTCTGCAGCTGATGATCGGACGATCAAGATCTGGCGAATGAGCGAGACCCGAGCATGGGAGGTTGACTCATGCAGAGGTCACTTCAACAGCGTGTCAAGTGCGATATTCCACCCAAAGCACGAGTTAATCGTATCTTGCGCAGAGGACAAGACTGTCCGAGTCTGGGATCTGGCCAAGCGGACAGCAATCCAGACATTCAGGCGGGAGAACGACAGGTTCTGGATATTGGCTGCACATCCAAACCTCAACTTGTTTGCAGCAGGACATGACGGTGGTCTCATTGTGTTCAAGCTCGAGCGCGAACGACCCGCCTTTACCGTGCATGGGGACATGCTTTACTATATCCGTGATAAGTATGTGCGTACTTACGACTTCAACTCGGGTTCCGACATCGGCTTGTTGAGCGTACGGAAATTTGGAAGCCCATATGTTCCTCCGCGTACTGTGAGCTACAACCCTGCCGAACGGGCTGTTGTGGTCACCATTTCCTCGGATAACGGGTTGTTTGAGCTCTCTTCATTGCCGACGCAGTCCAATGGCGAGGTCAAAGACTCGTCTGCAGATGGAAAGCGCGGCTCGGCTCACAGCGCAATCTTTGTTGCAAGAAATCGGTTTTCGGTACTCAACAAAACCTCCCAGGTAGTCGCTCTAATTTTCTGGTCAGAGGATATTATTCTAATAATCTTTGCAGCTCATTGAAGTTCGCGACTTGTCGAATTCAGTCGTGAAGACCATCAAACCCCCAGCTCAGACTAATGAAATTTTCTACGGGGGTACAGCCTGCCTAATTCTAAGTTCGACAACTACTGTTGTGCTGTATGATATCCAACAGCAGAAAACGATCGCAGAGTTGAACAGTCCACCTGTTAAATATGTCGTTTGGAACGCAGACGGGTCGCTAGTCGCGCTGATGAGCAAACACAGTGAGTTCATCCTATACAGTTCTTTGGACTGAGTTCAAAGCCATGAATAGCAATCACTATTGCCAACAAAAATTTCTCGCAAAACAGCCTCATCCATGAGACGATACGAATCAAGTCCGGGGCTTGGGATGACACAGGCGTTTTTATCTACTCCACGCTCAACCATATCAAGTACTGCTTGCCTCAAGGGTACTGAGTTTCTTCCCGCTAGCTTACATGCAGCTGATCTATCTGCTTTCTCAGTGACCATGGCGTCATCTGCACACTAGATAATCCCGTCTACCTTACCCGTGTCAAGGGTAAAACCGCTCATTGCCTGGACCGATCTGCACGCCCACGCACCATCACGTTCGATCCGACTGAGTACCGCTTCAAACTCGCGCTCCTGCGCAATAACTATGACGAGATGCTTCATATCATCCGCACGTCGACATTGCTTGGGCAGAGCATCATTGCGTATCTTCAGCAAAAGGGCTTCCCAGAGGTTTGTTTTCGAGTGCAGATCCTTGAAATATGGAAGGTTCATACAATGTACAGATTGCACTGCACTTTGTGCAAGACAAGAACACCAGATTTGATCTTGCAATCGAGTGTGGGAACTTGGACGTCGCACTTGAGACTGCAAGAGCGATCGACCGGCCTGAGTGTTGGGAGCGTCTAGCGCAACAAGCCTTGAAGCAGGGCAACCACAAGGTTTGCTTCCTTCCTTGCGTGTTGTCCAACAATCGATTTATTGCATCTCAGATCGTCGAAAAAGCCTACCAGCAAACTAAGAACTTCGACCGCTTGTCGTTTTTGTATCTCGCCACAGGCAGTACAGAAAAGCTCTCCAAAATGCAGAAAATTGCAGATGCACGAGGCGACCCCATGTCGCGCTTCCACAATGCGCTTTATGCCGGCGATGTTCTGGGACGTATTACTGTTTTGCGCGACGTCGGGCTTCGTAAGTACATTCCTTTAGTTCGGGTTTTAAGACTTCACACTTCGTCCCAGACCCCTTGGCATATCTTACAGCAAAGACAAATGGTTTGGAGGAAGAAGCAGCTGAAATCCTTGAGGCGGCTGGCCTTACCGAGGCCGACGTGGACGATGTCCCTACATTTGGAAAATGTACCCTCCAAACCCCGTCTATTGTCACTCCTACATCCAACTTCAACTGGCCGTCTATTTCCATGGGAGAATCCTTCTTTGACCGTGCGCTCGCCAATGGCCATCTTGATGGGGATGGTGATATACCTCACATCAATGGCAATGGCTTGGACTCAGGTGCAGGCGCCTCTACCGCTCTGGACGAGTGGGCGAAGGATGAGGAACCAGATGTGGAGGAAGATGGATGGGAGCTTGATGCAGAGGCGGAAGATGATGAGGAGAAAGATGTGGATGATGAGTTTGAGGATGCCGTCGAAGAGGAGGACCTTGGCGCCGGCGCTGCACCTGGTGTAAGCGAGAACGAGCTCTGGGTCCGGAACTCACCTTTCGCAGCTGAACATGTCGCAGCTGGATCATTCGACTCCGCCATGCAGGTAAGCTACACGTCACTTCTTCGTTTCGAATAGACACTCAATTCTCCAACTAGCTTCTCAACCGACAGCTGGGCGTTGTGAACTTTGCGCTCTTGAAGCCATCGTTCTTGTCCATCTATCGTTCGTCACATGTCTACGTATCCCCGATCGCTTCGTTGCCGCCATTGCAATTGCACATTCGGAAGAACCCCGAGGAGACCTCGCCCGGACGGGTGCTGCCTGTTGCTGCTCGTACTCTTTCTTCGATCCGCACAGAGCTGTCAGAAGGATACCGCTTCGTTTCCGGAAACAAGTTGTCAGAGGCTCAGGCAACATTCCGGGCGGTGTTGCTAGCATTGCTGCTTATGGTTGTCTCATCAGATAAAGAGGCCAAAGAAGTAAGCGTTATCAAACCACTGGATATCAACGCCAACTGATTATACTACCAGTGGCGAGACACTGTGACGACCGCCCGAGAGTATCTCCTCGGTGTCTCCATTGAGCTTGAACGGCGGCGTATTGCACAGGATGAACCTGACAATGTTCGCCGGAGCCTTGAACTCGCCGCATATTTCACGCATTGTCAGTTACAGCCACAGCACATGCAGATCGCACTACGGAGCGCTATTGGTGTGTTCGCCAAAGCCAACAACCATGCAACCGCTGCCAAACTGGCACGTCGCCTTCTTGAGCTTAACCCCGATCCCAAAATTGTTGCACAGGTATACTCCCGGTTCTTTTATCTCATTCATTGCCCTCGCTAACTCGTATGTTAAGGCTCGTCAGCGCATCGCAGCAGGGGACCGCAATCCTCGGAACACAGTCGAGGTCTCATACGATGAGTTCACAGAGTTTGAGATCTGTGCAGCTACATACACCCCCATCTACAAAGGCTCACCATCCGTGCGCTGTCCATATACCGATGCAGCCTTCCTGCCTGAGTTCAAAGGCAAGTTGGACCCGTTGATAGAGCTGACTGAGATTGGGGCAACTGTGAGTGGGCTGCCTGCACCACGGTAGAATTTTGTTAGATGTGGATGGACAATAGTATCAATTAGGAATAATCGAATCTTGACATACTATTTGTTCTGACGATTGTTCCGATATATATCAGCTAGAATGACGGGTGCCATAAATTGCCACGAGCACGGATTTACGCATACACTCCAAATTAAAATCAGTACCATCTCGCGCAGAAGTTAATCTTCACAGTGGACACTGATGACAGGGGATGATACAGTCCACTTAACTTACACAAAGGCACGCCATAGAAACAGGGAAGAAAGTACTGGACGAAGAGTTGGAACAGAGATGTGGCAGTGGCGTTTTGCCCTCGCGTATAGACTTCCACCAACACTCAAATCCCGCAAACACGTCACCATACCTCTCGCGAAGTTTACAGCCGTCTCAGTATCACACAGGACATGAATTCATCGGAGAGTACGCTTAAATGGTACAAACTGAACCTGTTGGCTTTCAATTATGTGGAGAGCCATGTCAAACGCAAGAACAGATCTTACGCGACTGTCTGCTATTCACGCATCCTCCAGCACGCAAGGACAGTGGTCTGGATGTATAAATATGTTGAATGACATGGAAGCAATAGGACGAGAGGAGGATAGAGACTTGCAAATACTCTTATGAATGGCGTTGCCGGTGCGAAGATGGCAAGGCAGGACGTGACATCTGAAAGCTGCAGGCCCAGTCGTCTTTACCTTCGTCGTTCTGAGTTGCTGCCCGATCAAGTCCGTAAGTGAATCCATGGAAAGCCCTTTATGACAGCCAATATTGCATCATCAACAGGCATGGCATGCTCGAGATCGACACGCTAACCGGCATCCTTCAGCTTCGCTTATCCCCCAGCGTCCAATGCTGCGTCTCGATGGGGTGTGCTTGCTGGAACTTGAGCAAAAAAGCTGCAGATGCACGACAAGTGTCAGGGCATGTATGGAACTACAGCCTATGTGCCACGACACCGAGTAATCATCTTTCTTGTGCATGCAGCAGGCCCAAAGTTGTTCATGGAACTCAGAATTCTTGAGGACCTGGAATCTGCATTCATCAAGGTCATAATAATGTCTACGTCAGAGAAGCGATTTGATAAAAAATCTGATACACACATACAGTATTGTTCCTTCGATGCGCACATCGTACTAGTTACTCTGTAAGTGTGTGCAAAGACTCGGTGAGATTCACATCGAGATCCTTTCTGTTCGGAGTCCGGACATGTTTTTATTCTGTTTGTCATTTTTGGGGGTTAGTAGGACAAGATGAGAATGAGTTGATTGCTAAAATTTGGAATTGCGGAATCGTTTATGTGTAAGTTCCGCACCACAGGCACCCATGAATCGTATAAGTGTTTCGATGCCGACGTACCATCCCCCAATCGCAACCAACCGCCTCATGATGAGCCACTGTAACAAGATCCAACACTCCACTGGAGCTTTCATTGCAATTTGCAAAAAGACTTGACGTCATTCAAGTTGCTCGTTGTCGCTCGCCAGGAATGAGCATCGATGCGGCGGTACGATAGAACTATTGGCTTCCCGGCAGCGTCAGGCTACCACGCCCTGGCACTTCCACGTTCGTTCAAAGTTCTGCCAGGAAGACGTGACGGCACGAGGACCGCTCTAAAACCTGATCAGGCGATCGCACAAAGGGAACTACTAGTACTAGTACACACTATTTCTCGATTTCGCTTGCGAGAACAATGCGGCACATGAATTTTGTTGAGCCGGGCATCATATGCACCCCTGAATTATGTCAGTGATTCTATCCGTAGTAGTGGGGACTGAACTATAACAATTGTAACTTACCGCCTCGTAATATGAGCCATTGTAGCTAGATTTGATACGCCACTCCGGAGCTTCCACTGTAGATGTTTTCACTTGCCAGGTATGTTTGTCGATCGGCGCACTAGACGATTTATTTTTCTCGGCGGTAACTATGATCACACCTCTGTTCGGTTGGTAGGACTGAATTTTCGTCGATGACAGTACAGGTATTCTTCTAGAATCAGACCAGTCAATTTATCAGCCAATTTGTCACGGTTGTGAGGAATCTTTGCCAACATACTTCGGTTTCAAACTTTCGCGGAGGAGCATAATTTCGATGACTTGTTACTAACAGGAGTGAGTAAATAGTTTAAGCTATACTTGCGCTGAGAATTTTCAACTTTTGTTACATACCTGACACAGTTGCCTCCTCCGGCGTATCAGTACTAGCTCATCCCGAAAATCTGACTAGACTCGAAGAAAGACTAGTACTTAAACATTGAACAATATTAATTGGACCATGTGTTGATGATCGGCATTTCCAAGACCAGGATATTGAATGTTAAGCAGAGTGACTCATCTGAACTTCTGAAGGTCTAGCACCAAATTATCACGTGATATAATAGTAGAGGTTGCCGTAAGGTCATGGCAAGGGATCCTGAGTCTCTGCCATACTCACAGTGTACCAAGGCAATCATAAACGGCGATTTGGGGCCCGTTCCTGGCTCTGTCCGTCGGTTATGTGTATTGACCTAGTCAGATCATCTCGGTGGTAATAACGGTTGACTGAACTAGGCAATACGATACGGACGGCGGTCAAGACAGTGCAGTGTCTCGTCTCTTAGTGGAGATGATGACCTAGCTTCCTATTCAGCCGGGAGGAATCTGTGGTGCTAAAGTTTATTTATACAAAGATATACCACATATAAAGGTATAGCGATATGTCCCTTTCATACATTCCCCTTCATAAAAATGGCCATTCAATCACTTGTAAGTGGTTGATGTTTGATTTTTCTGCTGCGAAGGCTAAAATACTGGCTAGCCAACCTCGACTGAAATACTTGTTGTGGGCGGCGGACCCGCCGGAAGTTACGCTGCTGCTGCTTTAGCTCGAGAAGGTTTTGAAGTTACTCTTCTCGAAGCTGCGAACTTCCCTCGGTCAGCATTTGTGATATATGACATCCGCATATACGGTCACTAATACACAATTGTGCTAGATATCATATAGGCGAGAGCTTGCTCCCGTCGGTCCGCCAATTCTTGGCATTTGTTGACGCAGAGGAATCTATCATAAACTATGGCTTCACAATTAAGGTGCGGATGATTTTAAATGCACCAGAATACAGTACATTAAATGATTTCCTTCTTATAGCCCGGTGCTGCGATCAAGTTGAACCAGTTCAAACGAGAAGGATGTGAGCCTCAGTTGCCCTCGTTCACCGTCGTATTAACATCAATTCTTCGCTCCAGATACAGATTTCATTGCGCTTAACCCAAACAATGGATCTTGGAACGTGGTCTGTGATATATCGGAAACATTATTTCTATCTCACCATTTCGCAGATCCGATCAGAATTTGACGATCTGTTATTTCGTCATGCTTCGAAGTGTGGTGCAACCATATTCGATAACATAAAAGTCGCCGAAATTCATTTCGACGGAGAAAGGCCTATTTCAGCCGACTGGAGGAATTCAAGCACCGGGGTACAGGGCCGAATCTTTTTCAACTACCTAGTCGATGCATCAGGAAGGAACGGGATCATGTCCACAAAGTATCTCAAGAACAGACGCTATAATCAGGCTCTCCACAACGTCGCATGCTGGGGATACTGGGCCGGAACCGGGTCTTACATGCCAAATACCACTCGCCAGAATGCTATCTGGGTCGAAGCACTTGAAGGTATGAAATCTACCCGAAGTCGTCATGCTGAGCTGAATGTGTGCAGACGAGTCTGGATGGGCTTGGTTCATCCCTCTTCATGATGGGACTACGTCTGTAGGCATTGTGATGGATCAAGAGTCGAGCAACCGCAAGAAGAAGGCTTCTCGTGCGGCCTTGGGAACATCCGGCTCGAATCTTCTGACTCATTATAAGGAAGAATTACGCAGAGCTCCCGGAGTACTCAGATTGATTGGAAATGGCACTCTTCGAAACAACGGTACATTGGAAGCTGTTAAATCTGCGAGTGATTTTAGTTACTCGGCTTCCTCTTACGCCGGGGATCATTTCCGCCTGGCGGGGGATTCTGGAGGTATTTCTTCTGATGTTTTGTGGTACTCGCAATTGACAATCATCAAGCGTTCATTGACCCATTCTTCTCCTCTGGCGTGCATCTGGCTTTCACAGGAGGACTTTCGGCTGCCATCACGATAGCTGCGTCCATTCGAGGGCTTTGCAGCGAAGAGGATGCCCAACGGTGGCATACCTCAAAGATCGCCACCTCTTACACGAGGCACGTGAACTTTGTCGCTCGGGCAATAGCAACTAATGCAACGGATGTTGTAGGTTTCTTCTTGTCATCATGGGGACCTACAAACAGATCCGCAATCAGTCTAAACCAGTGATGAGCGATGTGGATGAGGACAATTTTGATAGAGCCTTTAGTCTTATCAGGCCAGGTGAGAATCAATATTTTTCCCTGTCACTGCGAATCTCAGGACTTGAGTGCAGTGATACAAGGAACCGCAGATGTTGGCAAGGCGCTAACAGAAGATGAACTCCAGGTACGCATGTTCTGCTGTCACCTTCCACGACACGCTCAATCCGACTGCCAGAAAACCATGGACTTCTGTCGTCATTTATTTGCACCCACTGATCCTGAGATGCATTCTGCAGTCACAACTAGGCAAGGGTTTCTCGTCTGTTTCAACTGGATTATTCGATACTAAACTCAATAGAATAGATTGGATCCTACTTTAACATCTCCAGATGCACCCGTCATGACGGAATGCGAAGTGGATCGGTTGCTCGGAGATGTTGATGAGGAAGCCAAGATTGTTTTGAAGGAGATCAACGCGCGAAAGCCCATCCATACGATGTACAATCCTACGGAGAACTTCGGCGTGGAGGAACACGTTGGTTTCAAAGCTGTCTTGGAACGAGGGAAATTGGGTTTGGTGACTGCGTAGCTCGGAAATGCAGATCAGTTATGTTAGACGTCGGTTATTCGCTATGGTCCGACAGAATTCAACAATCCATCTTGGCCAACTATGTTCCAGAGTAGTAGAACTTCCGCACAGATTTTGTGGAGCTTCAATAAATTTTCCGCTCCATGTTGCAATTCAAGTTTTGCCTAACCGCAGGTCTGATTCCGTGATCGCCAAAATTCCGGATAGTCTTGGGATAGTCACTTGCTTATATGTAATTTCAGCTTTCCCGCGCCACTGGGCCGATGGCAAATACAATAATTGATCGACCTGCTCACTACAACTTCTACCATGGATATCTCCTACAGTTCGTCAGCGGCCCAAGTCATTGAGAACACGTCGACCGGCGTTGAAGACACATCTGTCGAGCGCCCTCGAACACCTGAACCAGTCCAGCGCTCACCACCAGAGTCAAGCAATGACCGGAACCAGCAGCCTTCGCTACAAGAAATCCTTCAAATGACATCTACCACAGTCAGCTTCATATCAACCATCACAACACTCTTCAACGAGAAAGGGGAGCAGAATTTGTGCTTCCGAGAAGGTAAAATTCGATGTTCAGAGCGCATATAGTCACGTAGACGCTATCCCCTAATAAAACACAGAGCTCAGACGAAAAAACATTCTCATCGCGCTGAATGCACACGCCTGGGCGAGTGCGAGGCTCGTGCACGAACACAAAGTCGCAGGAGACACGCTGGGAGCCGGCATTCAGAAACTTTTGAAAGACGAAAAGAATCAAGGCAGGTCATCTCACCCCGTTTTCAGGTCGACGTTTGGTATGCACGCCATTTGTATTGCCCCGCTTTAGGCTATGCCGTTTGCTAGTTACGATTACTGATTGTTGTTATTTTTTCCTGAAGATCGCATACGCGCACATTTGTCGGAGATGTTTGAAGCCATCAACAACACTGTCGCTAGCTTGACGGGGCTCAGTTGAGATCGGGCGTCATTGTTACTGTCCGATATGATGCGCCGCCTGTGTCCGTCCTGTTACTAGTAGGTACCTTGTCAATAGATCTGCCCAATTCGACCTGGTCTTGTTGTATTGTTATTGAAGGTCGCAGTTGATGCACTAATATATCGATCTGATGATATCCATGCAGTGTACTTACCTGCAGTGCTAGCACAGGTGCTATCGCTCAGCTAATCCAAAACCGCTCCATTTGATATTACGTGGCGGCGAATTTCTGATGGCACCTCCCACCACTGTCAAGTCTGTTTGGGTTCATAATGAAGCCACTCTTGCCGCTTCAGCTTGATGTGACTGCCTGCGCATTTACTCATACATCCTATTTCCCACGAAGCATGTGATATCTTGATGACTATAAACGTTTCTTCTCCGCCAAACAATTTAAGTTAGTGCTTCGAGGAGAAGTGCTGCGGGAGGTTTTCTGCTAATAGTCAGTTTTCGACGTTGAGTGACGAAATTTGCAGTGCGCATGGGAGTTCTGGGTCTTACCCCATTTTTACAGAAAACCTGGTGAGCTCTAATCTAGCCTTCTCTGCTCACAACCAATTTTACCTCCGTCAGCCCGGAAGTTATCCGAAAACTTCCAGACCGCCTCAGATCTCTCTGCGGTAAGACCGTTGTCATGTAAGCTCTTTATCTGACTAACTCCCCCAACTCATCTTCGACCAAATCAGCGATGGCACCCTTATAACCCAGCGCCTTCACTTCGCACCGATGCCTCATCCGCATAGACACGTCCTCGGGTGGCATCGCATAATCACCGAACTCAAAGAGTGCAATGTGCATGCAATTTGTGTATTTGATGGTAGAGACCGTAGCATTGCCAAAGCTCGAGAGGTGAGTTGCCACAATAGCCGGAGATACTTTAGATGGATATCTTTTCTAGGTAGAACGACGCAGGGAGATACGGAGACTGGATGCAGCTCGTTCATCCATTGAGGTGGAGAGACTGAGCAGACTTCGGAAATTGATGCGATTACTACCGCAATATCATTCAATGGAACCGCCGGACCGTCGGCGCGTCAGCTATGCGTTACAACACGTAGCAGTGGCTCCAAAGACCATCCCTACATACTTCCAGCCTTCTTTGTCACCATCGGATATCCTTCAGAATGATGTGAACTCAGTCAGTGTTGCTACAACTCGCTTTCAAACTCGCCTTTCTGGTGCTTCTGAATTTGAGCAAATTTGCAATACTCTATCAACTCATTCGGAGGAGGATACCCTTTGGGCAATCTACTGTTAACATATCGGATGCAGACATGAAAGAGATTCTTCTCGCTCGCACAGGTCAATCAGTCGCCGTCATCTCGCCTTGTGATTCCAAGTCATGGCTAGACCCTATAAATAATTCGACGTTGGATCCAGGTGCTTCCCTCGTTGAAGGCATATCCAACCTTCGAGTGCAAGACCTCCCTCCTGGCCCAAGCATCATGCAAGGCGAACCTCGAGAAGCTGATTTTCAAACCTCTCAGGACGTGATCTTTGCAGATTTCGTACCCCCAGCAGAGGATGCGATTTCTGCGCTCTCCTCCCTATATCAAGAATATCGCGAGTGCGTCGCACAGATCACCTCACTACCAGTACGTACGTCGATAGTCACAGCAGGCACACATTGGCTCCGAGCCAGCACGTGATTATATGTTTTAGACTTTTTGCGATCTTCGCATATTTATTCCTATAAGCGATAAACATAAACTTGACTACACACGTAAAGAAATTGCTCAAACTCGCGTTGAGCTTGGCTAAGGCAGTTTGTACGACGGTGATTGGGAGGCGCTTTGCATTACTTATGGCCAAGTTGAACACGTATTATTCATGTCCGCCTGCAGGCGCGCGCGAATTCATCAGCCAGCCCTAGATCGCACTAAGTTACATCAGGAACAATTGAAATTCCACTCCAAGAAGGTCCAAGGTCCCCCGGACATCATACGGATCTAGCAAGTTACAGATAGCAGCTGTAATTGTTTTCTTTCAATTGATAAGTTAAGGCGCCCTGGTGATGGAAGTTCGCCTACCATCCTGCCAGTGCAGCTCTGAAACCGGCACGAATTTGAACACGCGTAACTCTGAGCAAGATTTGATTTCGTCTGTGCCATATTTTGTGGCTTATGTACATAGTATACAACTTCTTAGGATTCACGAACACATCATTCTAGAGAGTAACATTGGTTATCTCTCTTTGCGCCTTCTCTGCAGATGCACTGATCATCTACGCCATCTACTAGCCGGATCCTTTGGGATCGACGTTGCGAGGAGGATTAGCTGTTTTCCTAATATTTGACCCCGTCAAATGGCAGCTCTGACATAATAAAAACCACGTACTTCTGAGAGACGGGTTGCTTATTGGGCTGGCTCTGATTTTTCTCCTCCTGCTCCCTGGCCTCTTGAAGTTGGCGGGCGTGACTGGGAGATACAGCCCTCGCATCAGCAGAGCGTCTGGAACTGAACCTGGGAAATGTGTCACTTTATCGTACACTGCACCGGAATTCAAAACAAATACCTGTAGTCCTCAGAGGCCTCGAATGTAACCTCTTCTGGGGAAAATTCTTCCTCCTCTGAATCTTCTTCAATTGATTCGTCATGAAGTTCCGGAACGTTCTCATAGTTCATCCTGTATCGCCATGAGATCTTGCATATCTATCATGTTCAGTATGAGTGCACTTGCCGTGAATGGGTTGAGGGTGTTCCATAGGGAGCGTCTTCTACGCGTTCGGTCATCTTGGCGTACAGTTATGTCGTCGTGCAGCAGAGCGAGTAGTGAATCAAATCGAAGACAGAGCAGTGGACAGGGAAGCGTAAGCAATCTGAGGAACGTATACTTATATGTAGCTGGAGCGGAGCTCAATTTGCGTCAGTACATAAGTAATCGTCTGACCATGAGGACAGGCGCTAGACCCTGATAACCCAAGCGCCGTTTCCCATAGCATGCTGTTTACTAATCGAGTCTGATAAACGCTTGCGGGTGGACAGCGAGTGCCAAGCTGTATTGATTATTCCACTGATCGTTTGGCCTGTTGTACACCGAGTCTTCATGAAATTATCAGCAGTATCACTTATCTGGGCGCTAGGAGTGGTCAACTTGTGGATCTTACCGTAAATGTCATTTGGAAGTGGAAGGCCGAACAGATAGCCCCAACTGGCACTAGTCTAAACCCTAACATTTGTACGATAGCCCTGACTGGCACTTGTACGATAGCACACATTACTAGTTCTGGTGGTAGGAAATGACTGAGAATTTGGACTGGTGAGGAGACAACAACTTGCCATTGAAATTAGGACACTGATTATTGTGTTCGCGTTTTTTTTTGCCCCTGGCTGGCTGGATATGCATGGCACGCTAATTAGTACAGTCTCGTATGCCAGCAGGTGCGTTTAATAAGCTTTTGTGGTGGGTGATACCTCCGAAGTCTGCGGAAGACGCGATAAGTGTGTTTAACTTTCGAGTCAAGGAAGAAGACGTACTGACGAAGTCCGAGTCATATTGCCATTGGTTATCCAGTATGAATTATGTGGCATAGTAGAGAATCCGCTTGCGTCCGGTTACTGCCTTTTATGGTTTACAAGCCCCGAACAGACTTGGTACTAATCAGGAAAAACCTCCCGTACGTGCTAACTTAGATAACTTATTGTATTATAATAATTCTTTATATACTAGTATATACAATTTCGTCAGAACAGTGCTAGCACGCGCAGCTAATCCAAACCGATATTACGCGGCGACGAGTTTCTGATGGCACCGCCCAAGTCTCATAATGAAGCCACTCTTGCCGCTTCAGCTTGATGTGACTGCCTGCGCAATTACTCATATATCCTACATGTGATATCTTGATGACTATTAACGTTTCTTCTCCGCCAAGTTAGTGATTTGAGGAGAAGTGCCATATGATATTCGCGTTCGTCGTGACCTTACTTAACCTTGGATGTCCACTATACAAGTTTCCTTCTACTTATCATGCTGCTCATAATTAATATCATTTTACCGAATTATCGAATTCTAGTAGCTTCTGAACATTGCCACATCGCACATATCAACATTCTAAAAAAGGTAAATTTTAAGCAATACTTTGTACTTCTTCGCCCAACCCTCCCGACAGCAACATACTTACTCAGTCAATAGCCTGCTGCAAATCAGCATTGCCGGCGACAGTAACCAGACATGGCCGGCAAAGGCCCACATTGTTCATTTGTTCTTCTCGCCGAGTTTGACATTGATAGTGGTGCCCAGCTCACGTACCAGTTTCCTCAGCCGCTGGGAACAGACGAGGGGTGAATTTCGACTTGACCTGACCCGAATTATGTGTCGCTTAACTATTTCATGTCAGTTTGCTTGCAAATCTTATGCTTCCAGATGGAGCAGAGAGGCACCTTGAAGATTGGACCATCTTCTTCCTCAACCAGACGCCGTTCAATACCATTGCACCAGTTCTTGCTTTGGAGACGGAACCGAGTGACAATCAGTCAAATGGAGAGGACGACCGCCCGGAACTGTTATATGTTCTCAACCTGGTGCGGACGAAGCATGACAAGTCGGTTCGGAGGTGCGTAGGTAGTTTTGACTTGCTGCACACCATCTACATGCGTCGCATCGCAGAGGTGCCGTAGTGAAAGCGATGGCTATTTGCACACGACATCCATTCATCCAAATATTCAAGGTATATCTGAATTTCATATCATTTGACTGATTGCTCACCAAGCGCCAGCCCGTTCTCCTCCTTGCACTCGATGACTATTTTGCAAACCCATCCCAAGAATGTCTTACGCGCCTATTTGATGCGATTAATTCGATGAACATCAGTGCTGCGCCTGCGCTTACACGATGTGAAAAACTAATTATGCGCGCCTCAGAGCGCAAAGACATCTTTGCGGAGAAGTTCACTCATATACCCCCATTTCCTCTCAAGGCTGCACACAAGACGACAGGATCGAATGGCTCACATTCATCTGAAGACGGGGTTCTCATCGGTGCTCGCTCGCGCTCTACGACAGCTACCTCTGATCATAACCCTACCCACCCGTCCTCTCCGTCGGACAGCTCGTTCAGTCTTGGTGGGAGTGCAGTATGGGTGAATGATGACAGCGTTATAATTGATAGTCAAGTGGGTGTTGCAATAGGTGCAGGCCCAGGAAGCGTCGGTGGTGCTTCAGTGAGCGGTAGCAGTGTTCTTACTAGCCGCGGGCGGCGTAGCACTGATACAAGCTCGAACTCGAGCCACGCTTATAGTGGTGGCGCAATACCCACATCATCCGACCCACATTTGCGGTCGGGGATATCCAAAGATACCCATTTCTTTCAGACAAGCATTGCATACAAAGGACATACCCTGCCAATCAAACTGCCTCTGGCCACCTTTCCTGAGGAAGTCGGAGAGGTGCGTCTCTTGATGACAATGCACTTGATACATAGTTCTGAATACCTGTTTTCTCAAGTATTCCCTAATCCAACTAATACAAACGTTTTCTTCGCCTCTCATCACAATCTCTGGACCGCTACACCCACATCTACACACGAACGGAATTCTCACGCACCCAATAATAATTCTCTTCAACGCGCTTGTTACTGGCAAACGCATCCTCTTCCTTGGTCATAATATCCCTGCTGGACAGGTCGCCAATTATGTCCTTTCTGCTTGTGCCCTGGGCTCTGGATGTGGTGCAGTACTACGAGGATTCATTGAGCGATCATTTCCTTACGCCGGACTTGCGGGCGAGGATTGGGTTTCAACGTATGCATTTCCACACTTTTTCTCGTGGAAGACCTTAATCAATGATATTTATTTCATAGGCCGGCATACATAGCAGGCGTAACTAATCCTATCTTCGAAACCAGTGGACCCTGGGATCTTTTGATGGACATCGGCACAGGTCGTGTTGTCGTGCACAAAGACATACACGTATCTTTCCCAACTACGATGGCACCGCCTGCACTTGTCAACCCAATGATGCCACGTCCGATAAAGGCGGAAAACTCGACCGGGAGCGAGGATGATATCCAGCGTATCGCAACTCGAGACGGGAAGGACGGGAACCAAAAGAGCGAGTTTGCAGCGAAGCAAGACAGCTTAGATAACATGTTCATTGAGGATGTAGGTCTTAGTAAAATTGTCGCATTGCCTCGATCGCGTCGGCAACTGACATCGCTCGGTGTTTAGCTGATTTCAGCAATCACCTCGCACTTCGGGGAGACGCTGGTGCGGATGCGATTTACGGAGTACGTCTCGCGCTTCGTTCGGCTAGCGTCGCGGTACGAGGAGCTCGTTGTGGGATCGACGAAGCTTGGATGTGGTAGCGCACCATTTTTAGACGGGTCCCTGGGCAGCGGTATCGTGTTTTCGGACGAGGCAGTTGCATTTAAGGAGCTTGCTGCGAATGCAAGTCGGATTGAGGGTTGGCGAAGGAGCAAGTCCTATCAATACTGCGTCCAGGTGGGTAGTTCTTCCTCTAGAGGGTGTGGGCCTCGAGGACATTTTGATATATTTTTCGTACTGTGTAGGATTTCAAAAAACATCGGGCAACCGCTGCTATTCAGGGATTCGACCTATCTCATCAACTTTTGAAATTGCGGCTGGTGAAAAACTTGCCAGACGCGGAAGTCGAGCTCATCGTGCGTTCGATAGCAGACAACTTGAGGACATACGAACAAATAGTTGAGGTGAGCATTCTCACATTCTGGGCTGTTGGGTGATCCATAATTTATGGTGCAGCTGCTTGCTTGTATGCCGCCACATGCCGGAGGATTACAGCCTCTGAGTTTTTGCCTATTTCACCATCAAGAATCTATTCGGGAAGCTACCGTTGGTATTTTCAACGAGCTGCGTCAGAACCCCGTACGTTATTTGCTCATCTTTCCGTGTTCGTATGAAATAACTCACTGTTTTTGTTCTATAGGTCGGGGTGATTTTTCTGCAAGCTCTGAATCACTTCCAGAGGTATGCCTATGTTCGACAGGCGCACGCTCGTGAATCACGCATGAAGGATTTGAGCCATGGTCTAGCCCCACCACCTCACTTGGTATCACGGACGCCGTCCAACCGCAGTGAAGTCAGTCTAGGGGTGATGTGAGCATGGAGAAATGTCGTCAGTTTGCAAGTTCCCGTCTATGCGGACTCACATAAAATAATTCTATTTCGGCGCGCACTACATGTACATCATATATCATACAAGTATTTGTGTTGTCGCGAGCACCACACCTCTCAAGACCCACCCTACTAGCAGGACCAACAGGGAAGGGCCAGGACAGGTGCCACCGTCAAGCGGAGGAACCTCCCCTTTCAGGATCTCCTTGGATTGAATGCCAGCGACACAGGATTTTGCTAAGTATAGAACTCTGGTCGTACTCATCTGGAGATGTAACATATAGGGCTGCCCACACAAGTAGTATCAAAAAGCAGGCGCCTCCAAACATCGCGAATCCGCCGACCACGTGAGACGCCAGTAGGAGAAAGTGGGCCACCATAAAGACGATGCTCCATAGATAGAGGCCTTTGGGCAAACTAAAGACGATGGCAGATGGGAGCATTCCAATCGAGCGTGACTTTGCGGCTCTTAGGTAGCGCGCCTGAAATAGACATGTCAACTAGACTGCGGAGCGTAAGAAAGAGAATGATGCGAACAGCAAATGATGCAGTGGCGTCTTCTAGGCCGTGGTGCTTAAGGAGTAGGATTGATCCTACGGCGAGGCTCCCAGACGCTGAGAGAATCGCCGGTAAGGCAGATGACAAGGAAGCACGAGATAAGAGGCAAGAGAGAATGGTAGCACTATAAAAAAACAGTCATGACGGCGCCCTTAATGTCCGATAATCAAGGCTTCTCACATTGTGATCGGGAAAGTCTGTAGAACCAAACCATGAATTAAGCTTCACGACAGTATCTGAAATGCGCGCACCCAAACAACTGCTGTATGCCACTCTGAAACACATGTGGTCATGAAAATTTGCCATTGATCGACAAACACTTGTTCATTTGCAAACAAATCATGGAGTTCGAAAAAAAATCGGTCGGGGATTCCCCACAAAACCAGGTTTGCAATTGTTTTCACCCATTGATGATCCATATCTTCTTCGGGCGTCATGATCTGCAGCCTATCTAATTGGGCATGCTCTTGTCCATAGTAGGTCAAAAACCGCTGGTTTTCTGCCATGTGCCTCAGTATGTGTCGAGGTGATTTGAATGTTTAACAAACCTATTGCGCCCCATAGACGAGCTATAATATTCGTGAGCTCGATTCAGAACAGGAGCTGAGGATTCCCACCCACCAACAAAGCATAATGTGTGGCCATCGAGGGCCCGACCTTGAGAGAAAGTTTCGGTTAGGAAATTGGGCACGCTTAATATTTTTGGGATGTACCTCGTTGCAGAGACAGTAGCTGCAACAGCTGACCACATCTCTCTGCAGTGTATGGAAACGTAGATGATCGCGAGGTCATACGGTCTTCATTCAGAGTTCAGAATATGAAAATTGATGAATAAGGAAATAAATACCTGCTGCACCATGAGACATGACGCCGATTAAATCGTCTACCATCTGAGGTGACAACTGCGCGTATATGTGCATCGGGAAGAATTCCACATGGACCCAATACAGCCTCTCTAAAGCGATGTCTGCTGACATGTGAGGATAAACGACGGAGATTAATTCGAATAACACACCGCGATGGGAGTCAGAGACGATCGTTCCCATATCAAGCAGTTCTGTGGAAGTTTGCTCAATCCAGAATATACGCCGGGTATTATGGTCTACGAAGTAGTAGGCACAGGAGAGTGGAAATTCATCGAGCTCTATGAATAACTCCGATGAGGGCGGTATCACAATTTGCTGCTGCGAGATTATGTCATCGATAAACTTAAGGCAGCCGGACACCTGGTTCTCGGTCTCTTGCCTATGAACATTGGCTTCAGTCACAACGACGTAGTTGGGAAGTCTTGCTTGGAAGTACAGCTGGCCTTCGGGGTGTGGGTATGAGTTCCATTTTGTTTGCATGTTGAGAGTACTTGAGAGATATTGATTGTTCAGTTTTGTGCCAAAGGACGCTAAATGACTAACCTGGGAGCGCTGAGACATCCTGGTGGTATCACGGTGTGATAAGAATAGATACTAAAAAATCAATAAAACGTCAGTGTATGTCTGGGCTTTTGCGAGCTGCACAAACTTACCTGGGCGATTTGCCATAGCGTGCAGTAGCCACTGACGTCGTGGGTCTGAGCATTCCTGCTGGTAAATGATTGGACGAAGGCGCTGCCACATCATTGCATCCTGCTTGAATGTACTGGCTCATATCGGAAATTGTAGTTGTTGACCATGAATTGCCTGACCCGTTATAAAGCAAAGTTGTTCATAGTTGCTGTGTGGCAGCAGTTCACTGCCTTTGCCAACGCGTAACGCTGATCTGGACATGGATCTGGGTTCTCGCAAGCCAATTCAAAGACCCCGGTCAACTGTGGCGGTGTTATCACAGGAAAGAATATTTCGGAGTTTCAAAAGCTTTTACGATAAACGCCATGTCTTTGTAAATCTATCTACAAAACTTCCCCCTTAAATTTCCCTACCAGGCAGAACTTTTCGATGAGGACAGGCCCTACTAGCTGCCGCGGGAGCGAGATATCACAATAAGACCCCATTGACACTCGGCACCCTCATCATTTGTAACATGCCAGCTCTACATTTCGTCGAGGATTAGCAATTTGGTTGGAGGTAGACGCCATGATAAATTGGAGGGAGGCACCGGGGGCAGACTTGTGAGGCCAGCGGTCGTGACACTTTGTATCATCTGAGAAGAGGTGGTATAAAGAGACATTAGCATATTTGGCGAAAGGTTGAAAACATGCCTTTGTCGGCGCCTGCCACGCTGAGCAAGGGTGTTAGTGTCCTAAAATGGAAGTTGTCGTCTACCGACAAACTCACCAGCACCTGCCTAATAAGGTTATATCAACATTTCTCGAGCCTACATACGGAAAGTCATCATGGATATTACATTTGACCGACCAAGGATACGGCAATTACAGTCACGTCCTAGTACCAATCTACTATGTGTTAGGGCATACATCACGTCAGGTGAGATATTACAGCACATCATGGCAGGCGTAACTGATGAAATAGTAAGAGCAACGTCAGTTCTGGCGTCTCTTATATATATGATAGTGGCGGCTCATGCCAGTGGCTGGCTCATCAATCACTTGATGGCCTTATCAGAGCTTCTTTGTTCATATATGGACCTGTTGGCCAGCAAAGGTTGCTAAAGAGTTGACCGTTATCGCAAACTTCTGCCGCCCTAGCCTCATAAAAGGTGTCCCTGTGTATGATCTCAGTGTGCTCTCATCACCTACCGTCCTTGAAAGTTTGACTAGCATGTCGTACCCCAACCCAGAAGATCGCAAGCATAACCCACAACGGTATCTATTAGTTTCTACCCCACACCATTATGTAATATCTCATCCAAGTTATCAGGAAATCCGACGAAACTACAACTACTCCCAAGGTTCGCAGATCCAAGGATGCGAAAGATTCAGAAGACGAACGACCCAAGGATTATGCAGACAGCTCCTCAAACCATGAGAGGTACAAATTTTCCCGCTTCACTCTGGCTTGTAATGCAGAGATTGATCGCTCATTAGGTTCACGAGTCGTGGAAGGCAGGATGAGCATCTGAGACGAATGCCGCAGGCACAGATGCAACCCAACACCTGGTCAAATCCTCCTCCTCAACATCAAGGCTCCAGTATGCAAGCACCTCGTCAAGCAAATCCTTCATACTATTCTCCTGCACAATACGCTCCTGCACAACATGCTCCCGCTCAACGTCCCCCTGCCCTGCTCAGCACGCTCCTGTACAACATGCTCCCGCTCAACATCCCCCTACTCAGCACGCTCCTGTACAACATGCCCCCACTCAACGTCCCCCTGCTTATTACGCTCCTGCACAACATGCCTCCGCGCAACATTCCCCCGCACAGTACGCTCCTGCGCAACATGCCCCTGCGCAACATGCCTCCGCACAACGTCCCCCTGTTCAGTATGCTCCCGCACAACATGCTCCTGCGCAACATGCCTCCGCACAACGTCCCCCTGTTCAGTATGCTCCCGCACAACATGCTCCCTCGCAACGTCCCCCCGCACACTATGCCCCCGCACAGTACCCAACCGCACAGTACCCCACACCTCAGTTTCCTCCCGCACATTACCCATCTCAGTTTCCTCCCGCACAATACCCACCAGGCCCTCCAGGGCGAAGGTGATGGATGGTTTAGGCGTCAGGTATTCATCATTCGCAGTGTGACTGCTACGACTCTCATACGTCAGGTGTAACAATGTATTCCGGTTATCTCAAATATGTACAACGAAAGAAAGGTGACGACACGTTGATTACGACTAGTATTCGAAACTTCATGTGTTCCTTGAGAAAATTCACTTCACATTACTTCAATTTAACACTGCAGTGTTTGTCTTCCAGAACTTGTAGTGGTGTGCAACAGCCTTCCAACATTTACTCGAACAATATCGAGACCAGATCCTAACTTCTGAGAACGTCCACGTGCTAGAAGTTGATGCTTGTCGAAGCTCGAGAACGTTTATGCCAGCCTGATTAGAGTTGCCGGCGCACAGCCCTGAGTAAAATTACCATATACTTACTAATTAAAGTACTATCTGCATAGGTTTTCGTTTTCGAGCGCGAAGACTCGGCACTGCCCGCTCACTTCACACCGCGGGCTTTGAATTTGTATGCGCCTCTTCTTGTTCTGGAGTCTAGACCCTTAGGGAAAACTTCGACGTACGCACCATGTACACGTCCAGTCGATGAAGGAACATACAAAACAGTGTCGAAGGTTTCTGTCATGTTACGGTATCAAGGCACTTACCCCAGACTGATCTACAGCAAGTACAGCCGCAATGCGTCAGTTGATACACAGGAATTTATAACTGAACTTTCGCGCTATAGTAGACAAAGAGCGACTTCTACGCCATTCTGCAAATACCAGGTTGTTCTTCCTGTGTCAGATACCGCCTCTTCACCATATAATAACAGGCTGTTATCTGAGTTCGATCATCAATAACAAATGACTTCCTTCCAAATCACAGAAGATCTTCTCGCTCAGGAGAAAGCTTGGTAGGATGATCCACCTCCTTGTATGAATTATCAATCAAATCATTCATTGTTTCCAGGCTACCAACTGATGTAGATGTCGACTCAGAGTCTAATGACTCCGATCTCTCATCAGAGGAAGAATTTAGTCCAGCTGAATCAGAGGAATCGATCCAGGGTCCTTCAACTGGGTTTGTTCATCTAAATCGAAGCGGGGCCCAGGATCTCACACTGTCATTTAGTTTTTCCGAGCGCGGACCAGCCAACAAGGATTGTGATGTCGCACCAAAGAAAGACAAGAAAGACAAGAACACCGTTCCACCGATCGCCCCGTACGTTCAAATATTATAAGCAATCCGGTCTCATGATAACAAATGGTTACTCAAGGCCTCGTAAGACCCCCCGACCACCTCCCAAAAACAAGCCCAACCCAGACAATTACCCAACCGGCCAGACAAAGCAGGCAAAGTCTAAGTGACTTGTGCCCTACCGCGGCTGTACAGTTATATACCATTCTCGTTCGTATTTGAGGGTTCTGTCATGACAATTCTCATGTAGATGTGCAATGTTCCCGGCCACTGTGCCATATGCTTTTCTCTCACAATCATGATACGCATATCTGTCATAATGTCCGAGTCAATATGGTATGGTACGCACATGTCCAGTCAATCAAGGGACATACATAACACAGTGTCGAGGTTTCTGTCGTGTCACGGTATCAAGGCACTTACACCAGACTGATTTACAGCAAGTACGGCAATGAGTCAGTCGATACACAGGACCTTTATAACTGACCAATGAACGTTCGCGTTGTAGTAGACAAAGAGCGATTTCTACGCCATGCTGCAAATACCAGTGTTGTTCTTCCTGTGTTAGATATCGTATCTTCGCCTTATAACAGGCTAAAATTCGAACTACTCGATCATAAATACCAAATGGCCTCCTACCAAATCACAGAAGATCTTCTCGCTGAGGAGAAAGGGTAAGATGACCCACCTCCTAGTATTAACCATCAATGAAATCATTCATTGTTTCCAGGCTACCAACCAATGCAGATGTCGACTCAGAGTCTGATGACTCCGACGATCTCTCGTCAGAGGAAGAATTTGATCCAGCTGAATCAGAGGAGTCGATCCAGGGTCCTTCAACTGGGTTCGTTCATCTAAATAAACATTTTCAAAAGCGGGGCCCAGGATCTCACACTATCATTTAGTTTTACCGAGCGCGGACCAGCCGACCCCAGAAGCGCATCGAAGAAAGATAAGAAAGACAAGAACACTCTTCCGCAGATCGCCCCGTACGTTCAACTATTATAAGCAATCCGGTCTCATGATACTAACAAGTGGTTACTCAAGGCCTCGGAAGACTACCCAACCACCTCCGGAAAAGAAGCCCAACCCAGCCAATTACCCAGCCGGCCAGGCAAAGCCCAAGTGATTTGTGCCCAATCGTAGAGATATATACCATTTCCAATATACCATTTTCGTTCCATGAAAGATCAGTATCTGAGGGTTCTGTCATGATATAGATATGCGATGTTCCCGGCGCCCCATGCCATATGTTAACCCTATGTTTTTCTCTCACAATATTCATGATACACATGTCAGCCATAATGTCAATGTATTATGCAGTGCCAACACTCGTTCTTTAGACAGTTGCTTCTCAACGAGAACTCGAGGTTTGAGGACGTGGGCCTGCTAGTGCCGCATTCTACCAGTATGCCTGTTGTTAGGCAAAATTCGCACGGGCTCTTTAGCACAATCAACTATTTGTAGGCCTGCGGCAAGTTAAAGACTACCTTCAGATTCACTGAAGATCGACTTTCCTGCATGTTCCCGTCCTTTCGTTTGATAATCAGGGGTTCGAACCATAGATGGAACATGTATCTTGCGACTCAAAGTCCAGTATATGGAAACCTGCTACTGATATCTCGTGGAAGAGGGATCAAAAGAATCTAGGAATGAGTGATATCCGCCAAATAATTGACCGAGTCTTCCAGGCAAATTGACAATACACCCCCAATGTCGCCTGCGCCAGATAACACAAAGCTCTCCAAGGTTGTCATAATAAACATGAGCCCAAATCACCATAGTCCTGTAAGACCCATTTCATAGCAGAAAGTACACACCTAAATGTAAATTTCCTTCGCTTAAAGACCGGACAACGTGCGGATTTTTCCAGCTCTGAACGTGCGATGTGCTTTTGATGATAGAATCATGCATGTAGATAGAAGGTCTAGTTATCCGAACTCCACAGCATAGGCATGCTTCTCCTTGTGATAAGACATGTTTGAACTTTGCATACAACAGCCTTTGAGGATCACTTGATGCGAAGAGGTCCTGGTAGAAAAAACAAGAACGAGGCAGAGCAAATACGATAAATCTGGCTCGGTTAAAATAAAGATCTGGCAACGAGGCAGTTAATTCATTGGCAAGACTCCTGTCACTATGTCTCCAACCTTTGAAATAATAACCCTGAACAAGCATGCTACCTTTTCCGAGTTAAAGGTATCCATGATCGAGGCTCATCGGATCCTGACAATGCCTCAGCCCAAGGATCCCGTGTTTGTGTTTTTGGTCGTTGATCAGATTCTGGTGGTTCTAGTCTTTCATCCCTAGACACGTTTCGAGACTGCGTCTCAACTGCAGAATGGTGGCTGGGTGCCTCGAGTCGCTCCCTATTGGCTCTTTCTGCCTCATACCTCGCTTCTAGAATAGCTGCGTTTAACTTGACCCGTTGCTGACGTGCTAGATCCGTTTGTAGTTCCTGCCATGACAATATATATCAAAATTCACGTAAAACATTAGCAAAGTATCAGGTTAAATTAGCGTGTCCTACCTCAATACCCGGCGGATCGGGCCTGGTGTGCGTCAGCCATGCTGACCATTGCACTGCACATAATAAACACGATAAGAATGAATAAAAAAGTAGGAAAAATCAGAAACAAGAACGTAACGATTAAAATGGAGGTACAAACCTGGTAAGCGTTTGCCACTAGCAACGTACGCCCACATGTCCTCGTTTTTCCTGTACTTCACTGTTCGTTTGGAACGTCCTTCGTACACATAAAAAGTCAGACCATAAGTGGGGACTTGAAAGAGGTTCCGGCACAGTCGTACCGTTGTTCGTATTTGGATACTCAAAATACTTGTTGCCTGAATTATCGGATCAAGAGACACAGGACAAGGCTTTGTGTCGCGCCCGGAACGTACCTTCCATGTCCCTTCCAACGAAATATGTCTACAGGAAACCGTTAGTAACAGAACGTGAATCGGGTTATGGTCTGGTCTATCACATACTGGCTTCAATATTCGCTGCCACAAACGCCTCACAATTGACATGGTACCACGGTAAGACAGCTGCGAGAAAAGAGCACTGAAAATTTAAAACAGCTACTGCCTCTCGAGGCACAGACAACGCCTCACCAGTTTTTTTGCCGAACGGAACAAGGTGACTCGAGTCGTCCGCTGTAAAACTCCGAGCACCGCGCACTAATGGCGGATGCGGATATATCCGCAGTCCGGCGGCAAAAAACGGCCAGGTGGCGGACTTTGAAATTACTTAGGCACATGAAACCTTGCCTGGCCAAATATACGTAGATGTAAAATTATATGCACGGCTAATCTTATTCCTTATTGGCACGTACAGTGCACCCTGCCGAGCGAGTAGTGAGCAGGAGATATGGGTCGTCGGTGCTGCAGTTGAACACTGAGGCCTCGAGGTGTCGTCTTACGGTCTGAAATGTCTTTTATTTTCAATGTCCGATGTGCCGCCGTTCTTGCCGTGGTGCGCGCCGGACTTTTTTTGCGCCGAAGGAGCGGTTTCAGGGATGTTCTCGAATATTGCCGTGGAGCTGGAGTGCGACTTATATCTAGGAAATACTTGCTAGCAAGCCGCTCCAACATTACTAGGACGAGCTCCAAGGCGAGTCATTGAAGCGCATTGCATTACTTCTACAAGGGGAATGAAATTCTCTAGTAATCTCCAAGACCCTCATCGTCATCCAAGTCTCCCTCTTGTATTTCCTTTGCGAGCTCTTTCTCGCGCTCCCGCGCATCCTGCGCAGCAGCAAGCTCCTTACGGTGTGCATTAAGAGGGTAACGCATAGCCTGCAAGATCCAAGTATGAGATATGCCCGACGTGAAAGTTTCCAACAGAAAAAACTTTACCTTGACACTCTCGTTATGCAAATCCAAGCAATATCCGATTCGTCTGCCAAACATATCGCTTGCCTCAGGGCCGTAGCCATCCTTCTGACTTCCGCATTCCATCCATCCTTTCTCATGGACGATTCTGCCTTCAATCACACCGTCCCGAATAGCCTTACCAACAATATACTCTGCGTCTTCCTCGGAATCGAGATGGAGTTTCAAGCAGATGTCACGCAACGAAATCCTCGAGTATGATAGAGAGAGCCTGCGAATACCTGTCTTGATAACATTTTGCCGGAGCCGGACAATCAGGGTATAAGTTTTGTCGGCCTCGAATTGTGCAGCATGTTTATTCAAAGTTGTCTGGAACTCCGATAAGGAGCCTGTCCGAACAGCTAGGGGAACGCGTCAGCAATTGCATTGCTTTGGACAGCAGTGAATTTTCCTACCCTTCACGATGTCAAAGTAAGCACTCAAGGCTTTTTCTAATACCGGATGCCGGAAAAGACCCCGGTCCGGAATGTCACCCATTAAAAGTTCAACGATCACAAAAAGTTTGTGCACGACCTGGTAGAACCCTGGCGCAGTCTTTGCAGCAGGGGCGCGACGAATAGCTTGTTGCAGGTTCGTGTGTGCCGCAGTATAATTTAGTTGCACCGCTTTGATGCGCCCAAGACAATAGTGGTAACGGGCATACTGCGGGTTGCTCGCTGAGGCGGGGAAAGTAGTCTTGGACACTAGCTTGTCAGCCTGGTCGTAAAGATTGTAGTGGAGATAACCCCGAAGTAAGCGATTAATCAGCGAGGCTTGCGTGTCATCATCGTGACGAAGAGACGCAGTGCGTTGCGCAGCGAGGAACATTCTGGAAAACGACAAGTCAAGACCATGCTAAATTTACATGGACCTGAACTCACGGGCGGGCATCTGCCAACTCTCCACCGAGCTCATATGATCGCTCCACGGCAAACCATATCTTGGCAGCTATTGGGTCCATACTTCTACGGTTCATGGACTGCATTTTGTCGACAGTCTCGTGAGAAAGCTCCATGGACTTGGAGTATGTGTCTTTGGACGTGTGGAGATGATGAATGATGAGCAGACGGAAATAAATCTCAGCTTCTGGTACAGGATCAGAAGTTGGCTTCGACGATGGAGGCAAAGATGGGGCAGCATTTGTCCCTGATGTTGTATCTACTTCCATCGACTGTTCCACGGGAGGAGCAGGAGGAAGCCATGATAGTAGAGAATTCTTGACAGCAGAGTCTGCGCAAAGTTGAGCATACGAATAGAAAGTGTGAATGCATCACACACCTTTGGGATAATTCTCCTCGATAGCATCGCGTAGAACCTTGTCATTTATGCGCTTTCGCAGCGCAGTTAGTGAACGTAAGACGCGATGAGTGAGCCGGGTTTCGATGTCATTGATAGCACGGTCGATGAGCGCAATGTTAGCTTTAATCTCCTGCGTCGGTGTCGGTGGTTCTGGCTTCCTTTCATCTTTCTTCTCGTCCTTCTTGTCGGTAGCCTTCACAATCTCGACGTCAGGCATGATGCAAAGGATAGTTAATGACGCGGTGACGCGTCCTGTGTTGATGGGGGTCAGTATTATTATGTAAGTCTTGGAGACGGTAATAAATTGTTCAGGTGGGCAATGTGCGGTATCGACTCTATAGCTCAGTGGTAGAGCACACGATTGCAGATCGTGCGGTCCCGTGTTCGAACCACGGTGGGGTCTTTTTTGCTCTTCAGGAATAAATTGTTATTATTATTTTTGTAGAACTTTAGCTGAGCTTGAAGACTTAACACGTCATCCAAACTGGGACTGCAACATCTTCACTAAAACCATGGTATGGCAATTCTCTTGGCTGCTTCTTGCAGCAACTGTCCAAGCGGCCTCTTTGTCCCTTCAGTCCCCTCGTTTCACAATTAGCACGCCAGATGCGACCCAGCTGCGCTCGGACACGTATGCACTAATCACATTCCTGCTGTAGTATAACTCATATGCCATACAGCCTGTCCCTGACCGAAAAACCAGAGCCTTTGACTCTTGGCCCAACTGACACTCTTAAGCTCACGTTCCAGATAACGGAAAGTGATGAGGGCAAGGGTGTTCAGCCGCACCAAACCTTCCTCCGATTCTATGACAAGGCATCGGGCGAGGAGGGCATCCAGCCTGTTCGTGTGACCCCAGGAGGAAAGGCTAAATTTGAGCTGGTGCGTTGCATCACTTTTGCTGCTGCAAAACGTGTTAGATTTAATCGCCATGTTAGAACATGGTGCGCCCACCTGCGTCCATCCCGCCAACTACGCACAACCCCCTTGAGGTCTCGCTTATTCTGGGCTCCTTCGTGCACGCACCTGCACAATACGACCTTTTTGAGCTCTACCTACCTGCCTCCCGAACTCCTGAACACCCGGATGAAGCCTCGTTCCATGTCCTCCCCGCCATCAAGCATACCTTCCGCCCTGAACAAAAGTCACCTCCTCAGTTTGTCTCTGCCGTATTTGCAGCGACTGTACTGTCGCCTTGGCTCGTGTTGATCGGACTGGTACGTTTTTTTTTGCATTAAATCAATCCTCAGCTGACGAACTTTGTTATCAAAGTGGAGTAAAATTGGCGTCAAGGTCCCAAACCTCTTTTCACTCAGTATCATACCCTTCACTGCCCTCCTGGGCGCCTTTGAAGTGCTACTTGTCTGGTATTGGGTAGATCTCAAGCTTGGTCAGGTGCTTCTGTACGGAGGTATCCTTGCCATTCCAACCGTGTTCGCTGGTAAGCAAGCTCTGTATGCGACTGGAGAGTGGAGAGCCGGTCGGAAGTAAACGTTGCATACTTGTGACTTTGTACCGTCTTAATCACAGCGTCCTTGGTACCTATCGTGGCTTTCCCCTATGGACAGACAACACACTTAGCATTATGAGGACATGTAGGCAAGTGCAGCTTGCCTTTTCCATCAAGGAGACTATCGCCCTCTATGCCCCTTGCCTTAAATAAAATTTGGTATCAATATGTTTGACGCCTGCTGGCGTTAAACACCGTTGCTGATCAGATTGCAGATGTACATACAAACATGCACGTGCGTTCACATTCCCAATTTCACAGGTTAGCAGGTAGGGTCGTCCTGCAGCTAATGCAAGATATGAGGGCTTGAGTGACCAGGTAAACTTCGCTCATGGCATTTTCGGTGTGAGTAGCATCATTTCTTTCCAGGTTGTTTCTAAACACCGGCGGCAGTTATCAAGCTCTCTGACCCGCACTGTTCTGTATTTGACCTCCGGCGAATGGATCACAGGAAAATCATATTCTGCATCGCTTACAGTACACTGTACACACCCACAAGACATTGTATTTGTTGATTCCACGAACTTGGGATGCGTTACCCTGAACACCAGCCTACCGTGACACCGCACTGCGTGCTTCTGAGATCTGGCTATCTTTCAGGTAGTGTTCCTTTCCTTTCTCCGGAATACCCAAGCGAAATAAAGGTCACAGTTTTTCTTCACCACCAAACAACAAATATTGGACGGATGTCGTCCCATTTTGGTATTGGACTTGTCTTGAGCAGTGCGGGTAGTCCCTTCCTGAAACGATCATTCTAATAGGTCCGTACAGCATTCATGAAGAACGAGTTTGATTTCTTGACGATGATCAACAAGTGCGTGACAGAAAAGTCCTTACAAGAGCAACTAAGAATACAATCTACGAGAAATCTTTCGGGGATCTTTTATTGCACTTTGCAACGTGTGTGTTTTCATCTCTATTTTGCGCTTAGTACGTGTTCTGATAAAGAGTATCGCCGCCAACATACCCGGACCCTTCATTTGCGTTACAATGTTTTCCCGATACTAGTATGCACAGCAATACTGAATTGCGGGAGTGTCATTGGTACCATTGCAGACTCTGGTGTCCACTGTATACAATTGAGCGCACGTTTCCCCACACGGCGTTCTCCAAATGCATGGGGTGTAAGTGGTCTCGGGGCTGGGCATGGCTCGTGCACAAAGAGGACCACCAGCCGTCAATGCCAGGATAATAATCGTCAACAGACTCATCTAGACCGCATCAGTGTTATCGTATATTGTTGGTGAGGTGAAACTTACCGTAGATATTTCAAACCAGTGTGGGTTTTTTTGGTTGGTTGTTCGTCAGTTATGTGCTCACGCGCTTTATAGGTGCTGCTGGTTAAAGCATTAACCTGTAGTTTGAAAACAGTAATCAAATATAGGCAGGTTAAGATCTGTGTCATGAGAATCACTTCACATTGACCACGATACTTGCACATTCTAGATCTAGTTACGCTGACCTGTGAAGTTCAATACAACGGCTGCCACATCGCGCCAGGTGATTGGATATCTCTATCTCTCTCCAACTTCTTGTCTTTTGTAATATTGAAGTCTAGTGATAAACTTTGTTCCTGTTCGCCCGTCCCTTTCATCCGTCCCCCCTGCCACCTAGAACTATGCGGAGACCCGGACTCGCACAACATCATGGAGATTGAAGGGGCTTTCAACTGGTCTTCTTGTTACTAATCTTCGTTGATATTACATGTGATATTGTAAACCAAAGGCATTGAGATATAATATGGCCTCTTTGACACAAGAGATGCACGGTTGTTTGTACATGATGAATCCCAAAGCCTTCGACTTCCTTTTTAGCAACAAAAAGTCCGGTTCAGCGAATAGTATCTCCGACAGCGTTAGATCTCAGTCGCAAGCGTTGTACCTTCCGATCATCCACCGTCCGCTATGTCTCCGTCGTCCCTCTCACGTTTTGATGCACGCCCGCGCCTGCCTGCCGACGTCCTTGCAAACTCGTGGCGCATGTCAGTACTTGGTTGGAGGAGAGAACGGCAGTAGAAGACAGGAAGGAACAAGAATTGGGGGAGCTAGTTGAGGCGGACAGACTAACCATATAATTCAAAACAGAGCCAGAGGACGTCCACGTGGATGACCTCGCCGAGAATATTAATGTCAAGATACATCCTCTTTTCAATCGACACTGCTACGCGTAAGACAACATTCGCGGAGCGCGATATACCAGGATCAGGATTCAGGAAGCAAAAATTATAGTGGATTGCGGGCGAGTATCCCCATTCTCATGTTATCGATCACATGCGGTGTCGCTTATTGATTTATGCAGCGTCCAGAGCATCTGGAGATCTCTGAGCTAGCGCACGCCCCGTCCCGTTAATGCCCACTATACCGCACTCGAATTATCAGAAGCACGGCACGCACGAATATCGAAGACATGCGCGTTGCTGGTTGAGAATTACTCGCGCTCACGGAACCAACCACACGCGTGCTATGTGCCGCGGCAGACAACAATGCATAATTCTTGTACAGAAGACACGAAAAACAGGGGACTGCGGCCCATTCACCGCGACAGTTGAATGTCACGTTCGTCAACAAGCACGCAGACTAACACATTCGCGAGACAGCCAACTTGAAACGAAATCCTTCAGGCGCACGCTCATTCGTTCACAGGAGTCCACAGCTGCCTGCTGATGGGATTCCCCTGCTGGCTCTTGAGGGTGACCTGCAACGAGCGTCAGGAACAGTATGGTACCGCGGTCAATGGGCCACGTCACCGATGCATCATCTTCAAGCTCCAAAGTATAATATCTGCCGTCCTTGGTCGCGTCGGGGACTTGGAGTCTGCACCTCATCGTCAGTCGACAGGCCTGGTCTGAATCACGCATGATACGCACGCGATCTTGCCCTCTACGGAGACCAATTTCCACCAGTGCTCAGTGTCGCTCATGATGACTTGCATGCTCGACTGCAAATTTGTGCAAAGCGGTGAGATTGGCATCGGAATCGCTTCTCGCAGACACCTACGTTCCAGGACAAGTAATTTCCAGTATCCTTGTTCTGGACCGACCACAGATTCGCGTTCGCTGTTCTGTCGTATTTGTACTTCGCGATCCACTATTGATGACGTCACTCGTCAGCGTTGGAGTCGGAAATGCATCTCTGGACGTCTACTGACCCTCTGATTGTCGGTATGGTTGATGCCCTGACCTTGGACCTTGACGTGCACGCCGTCTTTGGCCGTCGCCAACACGAGGTCAGTGTCGTGGACGTTTACAAGGACACCGGTGATAGCCATGATGAATGAGATTTGTTGGTTGGGAGGCAAGAAAGAGAATATGAGAAGTGAGTTGGTCTTCAAACCTGCGATCGCAACATCATTTATATGCGGACTCCTCAGGGCGCAGACTCGGCCACGGGCCACGGCATTCTGCTGTCCCGGGCACCATGCGCGCTCTTGAATCGTGCGAGCAGCTCTATGCTGGTGCCAAACCATGGTGCGATGGTGAAACTTTCATCGCAAAAGGAGCTATCAATCATTCCTCGTTTCCTCCTGTCAAGAATGTTTGTCAATTAATTTACCTCATCCCAACACTTTTACTTTCATTGCCGGAGTCGAGCATCATTTCTGGCACTTCATCATTGATTTCCCGGCGGTGACTACATATGATGCCCTGGCACTTACATGCTCGCTTGCCAGGAATGTTCTTTGACGGCGTTACGACGAGCGTTTTCCTACTAGATCAGTAGCGACTCCCACGGCGGTGAATTGCAAATGGCCTTACAAACATTTCTTGATTTCGCTTGCTAGGAATGTTTGTCGATCGTGGGGCAGGGCCATTCCTTGATTTCTCGGCACTGGCTATTATTCTTGCTTGCGGTGAATGTTTGCCAATCGCAACACATTGTCTGTACTTTTCGAATTGGCGTGCGCAACTGTCTCGGCATTGACCACAGTGCTTCCATTGCGAGAGAAGTTCACTAATATTGCTCGTTTGCGGGAAATGTTTGCCAATCGCAAGTACATGGTCCACACTTTCAAGAGATCAGTTGAATTTTTCTATCAATGGGAGGTACAACACTAGTGTCAGGTGTCATTGGTTGTATGGTTGAGTTCTTCTTGCCATGCCCCAACAACCTGCCTGGAAGCCCCGCCTTGACAAGCTCAGCGCCCCTCGTTTTGTGAACCGCAGTCTGCGTCTATTTTGTATCCCACCACGAGATGAATGGCTCTCCCTATACTATTTTGAAAATTGCGAGCATTCAGGCCTCAGGTTGATTAATATCGTTTACCTTGGATAACCTTTTGGTGTATTTTTCTAGCGCAGCAGTATAGCGGGGAGTAATACAAGAGGCTCAGGTCAGACCGCAGTATCATTGTATGGGTAAAGAACATAACTGCTTATTCACTGCATGATGAACATCGATTCAGAACACTGAAGATATTGTAGCTAATTTTTCTGACACGCTTTCATTCGTATTTCGCGCGCATGGAATTTGAATCCCTCTCAGCATTTGTATTATATCATATCATGTACTAATTTACACTTGTACAAGCAGTCCGTTCACCTTCGGACGTTTTCTACCGCGAATTACCATAAGAGACGGGCCTGTACACTATGTTCTCCCTTGTCTTTTCCTCTTCGTTCTCTGTTGCAAACAGCGCTTCGAGTGTCTCAGCGACATCACGCTCTCGAAAGTCCGGTCTGCATTTCGCACTAAGCCATTTGAAAGGAAGTCGACAGCATCGTTGATGCCGGAGACAATGATGCAGGAGCACTCGAATGATGGTAAGTGCAAGTGAAGCTCTTGGACGACCGTGACACACATTAGCAGAGATTACATAAATCGAATGGTCAAAGGGAGAGTAGAGGGACATAGACATCTAACTTAATGTAAGAATATCTGGAGCGCAATGGTGCTCAGTGGAGCCTCAAAGGGGCTCAAGTGGAGCGCGCACATAATCGTACTCGATCAATTTCATCATTAATGAAGTAAATTCAAACACTTGTATTGCATAGTGCATGTATATACAACTGTACACATAGATAGTAGAGAGAAAAGATAACTAATGCCATCTTTCTGCGTGTGCGAACGCCAAATTCGAAAAGTGCGGACAATGTGCTGCGATCAGTGGCAAACATTCACCGCAAGCGAGAATAATCACTTTGCAGTCAGTGCTGAGAAATCAAGGAATGGCCCTGCCCCGCGATCGACAAACATTCCTAGCAAGCGAAATCAAGAAATGTTTGTAAGGCCATTTGCAATTCACCGCCGTGGGAGTCGCTACTGATCTAGTAGGAAAACGCTCGTCGTAACGCCGTCAAAGAACATTCCTGACAAGCGAGCATGTAAGTGCCAGGGCATCATATGTAGTCACCGCCGGGAAATCAATGATGAAGTGCCAGAAATGATGCTCGACTCCGGCAATGAAAGTAAAAGTGTTGGGATGAGGTAAATTAATTGACAAACATTCTTGACAGGAGGAAACGAGAAATGATTGATAGCTCCTTTTGCGATGAAAGTTCCACCATCGCACTATGGTTTGGCACCAGCATAGAGCTGCTCGCACGATTCAAGAGCGCGCATGGTGCCCGGGACAGCAGAATGCCGTGGCCCGTGGCCGAGTCTGCGCCCTGAGGAGTCCGCATATAAATGATGTTGCGATCGCAGGTTTGAAGACCAACTCACTTCTCATATTCTCTTTCTTGCCTCCCAACCAACAAATCTCATTCATCATGGCTATCACCGGTGTCCTTGTAAACGTCCACGACACTGACCTCGTGTTGGCGACGGCCAAAGACGGCGTGCACGTCAAGGTCCAAGGTCAGGGCATCAACCATACCGACAATCAGAGGGTCAGTAGACGTCCAGAGATGCATTTCCGACTCCAACGCTGACGAGTGACGTCATCAATAGTGGATCGCGAAGTACAAATACGACAGAACAGCGGACGCGAATCTGTGGTCGGTCCAGAACAAGGATACTGGAAATTACTTGTCGTGGAACGTAGGTGTCTGCGAGAAGCGATTCCGATGCCAATCTCACCGCTTTGCACAAATTTGCAGTCGAGCATGCAAGTCATCATGAGCGACACTGAGCACTGGTGGAAATTGGTCTCCGTAGAGGGCAATATCGCGTGCGTATCATGCGTGATTCAGACCAGGCCTGTCGACTGACGATGAGGTGCAGACTCCAAGTCCCCCACGCGACCAAGGACGGCAGATATTATACTTTGGAGCTTGAAGATGATGCATCGGTGACGTGGCCCATTGACCGCGGTACCATACTGTTCCTGACGCTCGTTGCAGGTCACCCTCAAGAACCAGCAGGGGGATCCCATCAGCAGGCAGCTGTGGACTCCTGTGAACGAATGAGCGTGCGCCTGAAGGATTTCGTTTCAAGTTGGCTGTCTCGCGAATGTGTTAGTCTGCGTGCTTGTTGACGAACGTGACATTCAACTGTCGCGGTGAATGGGCCGCAGTCCCCTGTTTTTCGTGTCTTCTGTACAAGAATTATGCATTGTTGTCTGCCGCGGCACATAGCACGCGTGTGGTTGGTTCCGTGAGCGCGAGTAATTCTCAACCAGCAACGCGCATGTCTTCGATATTCGTGCGTGCCGTGCTTCTGATAATTCGAGTGCGGTATAGTGGGCATTAACAGGACGAGGCGTGCGCTAGCTCAGAGAAGGTATGGTACATCTCCAGATGCTCTGGACGCCGCATAAATCAATAAACGACCCCGCGTGCGATCGATAACATGAGAACGGGGACACTCGCCCGCAGTCCACCATGATACTTGCCTCCTGATCCGTGTATATCGCGTTCTGCGAGTATTATCATAGATGTCGATTGAGAAGAGGAGGGCGGCGAGGAATGGTGGCAGCACCGCGTCATGTATCTCGACATTAATATTCTCGACAGGGCCATGCACATGCGGACGTCTTCTGGCTCTATTTTAAATTATATGATCAGTCTGTCCGCCTCAGCTCGCTCCCCCAAATCTCCTTCCTTCCTTTGTCTTCTGTTGCTGTTCTCTCCTCCAAACACTGAGTACTGAGTACTGACGCACCGGGAGTTTTCAAGGACGTTGGCAGGCAGGCGCATGTGTGCACAGAAATGTAAGAGAGACGACGGAGACATAGCCGACGGTAGATATCGATGACCGGACAGGTTCAAGTTGCGACTGGGATCGGACGCGGCTGTCGCCGGTCGGAGACGATAAGCTTTTTTTAGCTAAAAAGGAAGTCGAAGACTTTAGGATTCAATATGCACAAACAACCGGGCATCACCTCCTCTGTGTGCGATGTTACATGTACAGTCGCATCAATGCATCAATACCGATATCATATGTGGTGTTTCTCTGATCAACGAAGATCAGAAGACCGGGTTCAAGCCTCCCTCAATCCCACGATGTTAAGCCACATCCGAGTCCGGGTCTCCACATAGTAGTTCTATGTGGCAGGGGAGGCAAATGAAAGGGACAAGCGAACAGGGACAAAGTTTACCATTCAATAAACTAAAATATGAGAATGCTGGGAGAGAAGGTTAGATGTAGAGATATACAATCACCCGGTGTGACTCAATATAGTGGCCGTTGCATCGAACTTCGAGTCAAGGCTCGGCGTGACTAGAGCATGTACATATTTCGTGATCAAGAGATTCCGCAGAGTGATTGACTTCGTATGACACGAGTCTTAGTCTGCCTACGTGTGATTTCTGTTTCCAAACTTACGGATTAACGCTTTAACCAGCATCTATAAAGCGCGTGAGCATGAACAATCAACCAAAAAAACACCGCACCTACTTGAACAATTCGTACCTCTGACCGTAAGGTTCCCCTCACCAACAGGATCCGACTTATGACACTGATGACGGTCTAGATGAATTTCTTGACAATCATCATTCTGGCATTTACGGCCGGAGGTCCTCTTCGCGCACGAGCCGTGCCCAGCCCCGAGACCACCGACGCCTTATGCAATTGGCAAACGTGTGGCACGTTAGATACGTGTGTGGGAATGAACACACAAATAGTGTCCGTCAGAGGTTGCGAGATTAACGGCGTTGAAACGATTCAGTATTGTTGTTGATACAAGTGTCGCCCGGGAAAGCACTGTAACGCACATGAAAGGTCCGGGCATGCTAGCGGTGGAACTATTTATCAGAGCGCAAAATAGAGATGAAAACAGTTCTGCTCATACGTGATGCTGCGATAAACCATCCCCCAAAGATTCTCGTAGATTGTTTACGGCGTAGCAGCCTCAGTCGCCCTTGTTGAGACATTCTGTCTCGCACTTGACGGTTGGGAAATAAAACTCGTTCTCCATATATAAACTAAGTCTATGGAACCAACAAGCACAAAATGTCTTGGATGTGTACGTACTATGGATAGTGCAGAATATGATTTCCCTTATGCGAAGGAATTCGTTCGCCAGAGGTCGATAACCGTTTGCGCTTGAAAGCAGTGATATATGGGGAATCGAAGTGAATCACGAAACAGTGTTGATCCAGAGTCGGAATACGAACACGCGCGTTCAGGCTGCCCCCCAGATCATTTATGCTGCATGGTCGCGAAGGAAATGAGTGTAGCATAACAGAAAAGGTAGGAAATGAGAACTCAAGGCGATCTGTGCTCCTATAGCCTTTGTCTCAGGCTTGTCTGAACCATTGCTAACGATGCCCGGGTGCGTTCGTCTTCCACATGTATTAGGAAGGCCCAAGCGTTAGTGCTTATCCCCCTAATACAGGCACAGCTCTCCACGATATGGTCAATAGTGTCAGATTATTAGTTACATCCGAGACAAGCCCAAGTTCCACTTGGTACCTATCGCTATATCTTACGCACGCACAAAAAATACAGTATGAAATCCGCTTATTTAGCACACCATGATTGGGCATGGTACACAACTGCAGCCTCCGAGAATGTACAGTGATAGCAAGTTGAAGTTCTTGATCTGCAAATTTGAAAGTAGGTCTATGTCTTGAATATCCGTAAAAGTCGGGCTTCTGTGACGATCCGAGTGCGACAGAGCGGACACTCGCGAGATGAGGCGAGTACTAAATCAGAGCAGGCACGACACATAGCTAGATGTCTGTTGGCATGAGTTAGTGAAAGGCCATGTGCGCAAACACAATATGTAGCACTTACCCGCAATCCACGATTGCAATATTTGCCTCCTGGTCCTGGCATATCACACACAAACCTGAACGTTCTGCAGGCGTCGTCCTAGGTAGTGGTGGTGATGGAGAGGTGGAAGGCGGCGGAGGATGTTGCTGCGATTCGTCATGTGTCTCGACATTCTCAGCAGAACCGTGCGTATGGGCGTCTTCTGACTCTGCTGGCTCTGTCTCCACGATTGGCCTTTCTGCCTCATCTCTCTCTCTCTCTTCTTGTTCTTGCCTCTCTCGCCTTTCCCTCTCTTCTTGTTCTCTCTCCTCTCTCTCCATGATATCTCTTTCCTCCGCTGCTGTTCTCTCCTCCTCCAACCAGGCACTGACGCGCGCCACGAGTTGCTCTTTCTCAAGGAGATCGGCAGGTAGACGCACACGTGCCTCGTATAGTATCTGCTTTAGCGTGTGAATGGACAATCGCGAGAGTGACGAGTAGGACATCGCCAGGAGAGCAGAGAGTGGGGGCGGGGGCTGCGGCGTGGATGGCTGAGGCGGTGAGCGAGGTGCGGTTGGTGGGCGCGTAGGAGGCGGGCTGGCAGTAGACGCTGGAGAAGGGCGTGGAGTGGAGTGGGGCGCCGATCGGGGCGGCGTTTGTGGCTGCGAAGCTGTTCTGAATCGTGGCTGTGGTTGAGGGGAAGAAGGCTGGGGCGGAGGCGGCGTAGGGGGTGTCTGGCGCTGTCTTGTGGTGTTAGAGGTATACGTTCTGTATGGTGCTGGCTCAGGGTCAAGGTCAGGACGGGGGAAGTCGGGTGGTGGTGGTGTAAACGTTTGTTGGTGAGTTGGGGGTGGAGGACGGGTGCTAAAGAGTCCGCGAGGGCGCGAGGAACGATGTTTGGGGACACCATGGGCACGATAGTGAGATTCATTTGAGGGCGGGAGGGTGCCTGTTGGTGTCTAGGAGAAGTGAGCGATAAAATGATGGACCAGAATGGAGCGGAAAGCACCTTTACAGCGATTATGGCATCCACGAGGTCATTCTTATCGATAGGGCCTTTGACGGGGATATCATATGCGTTGACATAGCGGCGAAGGTCGGAGAGCGGCAGGGATTTGAGCTGGTTTCTACTAGAAGCTGTTACTGAGTACAAGACATCAGATTGGGACGTTGGTACTAGAAAGTATGGGACGCACTGTTGAGAAACTCAATACAGAATGCACAAACGTGAACTTGGTCATAGCCAGATGCTGCGCCATGGCGGGGCATGAGCGCCTGGTAGTCTGCGCAGCTTGAACAATATAAGTAACCTGCTCGAAGCCGCCAATCGAATCAATCCAGTCACTGATGTAGTTCGCAGATGTGACAACTGACCACAATGATTACAGCGGGTTGAGCGTGTAAATATGATGATAAATTCCTTGTTGCATTTCCTACAGGCGTTCTGCGCACGACTTGTGGAAGGCGCTGGTGGAGGACCGCTGAGCAGAGGGAGCCCGTTCAAGTTGGACATGCACAACAATAGAAATTCGAGAGGTGAAGATGATGATAGTCACTGGCAAGTCCTTGGACACCGCCGTGAGACTCCTTAGACTACTGCTTGTTCTGGTATATTCTCGAGAACAGCCTCGGTCGCTGTATCACGCGGTCTCGCCTCTTATGTTGTTTATCACTGTTCACGACGGCGGCTGAGCGCAAACCAGCTATACCAGTCCGCAGCAACAAAAATAAAGATATTGTCGGTTCATTCATGCGGTTGCCAATAATATCCACTGGCGCTCCTGTCCACTTCTGCGTCTCTGATGGTTGACTGCAGCACGCCAACTTTTATGCATAACCAGGATACAATATTGATGGTATGACCTGCAGACTCTAGATCTACTCCATCCAGGACTGGGACCGATGATCCTTTAAGTTAAGCTTAACGACGAGTTGAACTCCATCTAGTTAGTCGGAAGTCACGTGATAGGCTTGCGTTGGTCTGATAAGATGGCTTCTATATTACATTTGTAGGAGTTGATTGTACGTATGTAGCCATTATTTGAACCATTTAGATCGTTTTGATATCGTTTCCCAACTGACCGTCCACCATGTCAGACCCGTGCATGCAACACTATCTCAACAACTTTCGAGTGGTACCTGCTCGATCTGCTCCTCAACCAAGCCATATATCAGCACCAAACTCATCTACGCCTGTTTCGTCCGCCCCTGCAGCACCGATCTTCCAGCAGACAACGATCACGCCCGACATCTCACTGCAGCATCTCCATGCAGATGTAAAGGCAATCCTCCAGTCCGTGGAAGCCTCTCTTGAGGAGCAGAAAAAGATTTTAAAGGACTTGAATGACCTGAGCACGACCGTCAACGTTTTGGAAGGTGTACTTTGTGGTAATGTAGGTCCCGGTCGCGGTAAGAAGAAGAAGAGGAAGAAGAAGAAGGAGGAAATTATGGATTTGGATGCACTACAATCCAAGGGGGGTATAGTCCGTCGGTTAGCGACAATGGATGGCGCGATCAACCATTTACTTGCTAGGTTGGACACAGCTTCCCGTGCGTTTTATGAGTTTTGTTTCAAATTCGCGTTCTGATTAATACAGATGAACCTCTTACTGCCACCGCGCCGCCACAAGGTCTGTTGAAAGTTCGGCCCTGGTTTCCTTTCGTGCAGCACTCTTCTGAAACCCTCACCCCCGCTGTTTATCGTATGTATCTCCCTTTTTAATTCTCATCTCATACTGAGACCATAAATCTCATCTTTGTCTCTTCATCATCATTGACTGCTCCACGAATTTTAATTTCGACTGGATTCTTGTACACATACCCGCAGCTAACAACTCGTATCGTGCTTTAGGTAAGTTTTCCTTCTAAATCATTTCAAAAGACCTTTCTCTTTGCGGCTAGCCCTGACAAGTATCCATGGACAGACATAGAATCTTCCATCTTCCTTTTTTTTATTCATTTATCTGGTCCCCATCTAATTCAACGAACTAATTTACCTACCCAACAGCATTTACTTGCTCGCCAAAATATAACCACAGTGTTCAGCGCAATTCCAGCTCACCCGAGAGTACAGAGTCTCAAGCTTCTCTGGACTCTACAATATCCCCTAGTGTTTTTAACCATGTTCCGTATCCTGCAATAGCCGACGTCTCCTCTCGCTCAGCGGCCCCTGCTACCTTGCACACCAGAGTCCCCATAAATGGGCCTGATCTTTCCTCACCGCTACCAACCCCATCTCCTGAAACCCCGCTCGAGGAAAGTTTCAGCAGGGCGAATGACTCAAACTCCAGGTCTTGGACGGCCCCACAACCGAGACGGGATACTACATCACTCCGCGCCTTCCCAAACTCATTATTAAACCCCATTTCTCCCTCGTTTACTAATCCAATTCACAAACCTACACGCACCTCCACTCTATCTGCATCGCGTTCACTTGACTACAAATCCAACCCTGCTCCATCAAATTTCACCCATACAGTGACCTTACCTTCCACCTCGTCAACTTCAGGCTCGTCTGCTTATAATGTGTCATCCCCTGTCTCTAGAATCGCCACTATCGCTCCTGCTTCACCCTCATCGTCACTTTCATCTTCTGTCCGCACTGCCAACATGCACCTCGCGAGCCCACCCACAACTCCCACCTCTACACTCGCACAAGCGCACGCAACTACATTATATCACATCCTACCGCAGGTTTACCAGGATGTCGGGGGAGATGTGGATTGTGAGGGACCATGTATGGAATGTAAAATGCGACACTATGAACATGATGGGCGTCGCAGCCAGAGTATGGACTCCCAGGAGCGGAGCGTTGAGGAGGAAACCCGAGATCAAAGTACGATTCCTGGTTCATCGCGTATTTGCTTGAATACGTCTTCAGGCGGGATTGGTACCCCATCCTCATTGTTTTCAGAGGCATCTCTGCCTGCACCTGAGGCACGGCCTGAAGTACCAGCAATCCCGCCATCTACAATCGAGACGCAGAGCGAGTTGGATCGCCGATCACGGTCGTTTGAAGTCAATGCGGAGGCATCTCCACACGTGCTTGAGGCGCAACTTGAAGGGTTAGGAATAGAGCCAGAAATCCCACTGCTTGCATCAGAGGCGGATCCTGAAGAGTTGAGAGGAGAGCGAAAAGCTACTGCGTCGGCTTCCAGAGAAAGCTCAAGAAGTCCATCACACGCAATCGACTTGGATGCGCTGCAGAGACTCATACATGGGCACACACTTCCACCACGGTATCGTTTGGGTATGGCTAGGACGGACAAGGATGGAGAGCCTCGCGGTTCAAAACGTATGTGGACGGATGAGTATGGGGAAGTAAACGGGGACTTCGGTGGCCCAAGTCTTGAGGAGAGTTTGTGGCTTGGCCACACACCTGATGCTGGTAGATCGGGTGAGTCAGGACTTGATAGCCTGAATGAACCTGGGCATGACGATTTTGAAGAGTGTGAGAGAGAGCAGAGCTTGCAGATAGAGAACGAGGGTGGAGGGCTCGAAGGATTCTTTGAATCCTTCAAGTCAACAGAAAAACGTTCTGATATGTTGCTTACGCCAAGTGACGCACACAAGCCAGCAGACACGCGACACGCTTTCCCACAAGAGTACCATTCAGAACAATTTGCAGACTCAGAAGACAGCATAGAGCCTGAACCTGTTCACTCTGAACTACGCCAACCAAGTCCCTTAGATCCGATGTGCCTCAATCCTTATTACCTGGACCAACATGAGGATCTCCATGCTGAAGACTCCCGCGAACAAACACCTGCAGATTCTCTCGAGAGAGATGAAGAGGCTGTCGTCGCAGCGCTCACTGCTGCATCTCCTTCAGCAGAGAGTAGATCCCCGCCTTTGCCGTCCTCCGCAGAGGATTTATCTGTATGTTTGCCTTTACAGCCAGAATCGGAGGTGTCGTGTCCAAGAGTCCAGGACCAAGGAGATGGCCCTCCTTCACAGGAACCAATGGAGATTCTTGATGATGGGGATGACATTTTCACGACGTTTATTGATTTCACAAACGCCTACACCGATGGAGCCACGTCCGCTCTGAGAAGTACATATACTGAGGATCTCGTGGAGCAAGAACCTGCAGAGATGCATGTGGAGCACGAACCTGTAGTGACTGTTGATCATCAAATACACGTCGAATCCGAAATCACTACATCTGCCGAGCTCTCAGCCCAACTTGAACATATGGCTTCCGTCCACTCTCCCCCCACCTTCGTTACCCCACCCCCTTGCGCGTCGCCATCATCACTCACACACCTATTCAGGTCACTTTCCCCACTGTCCTCGCTGGGGGAGTCTCCGCCGGCATTGCAAGAGGAAATCAATGCTGGGAGCGAGGAGAGGCGAGAGCAAACTCGGATGGAGTTGCGCAGAGCAGAGAGCCTCGATTCAGATGAAGACTTTGGCGTGTACCAGTGCAGAGCACGCTCAGCGTCCTCGGTATCGGTACTGCAGAGGAAGATGCTGTTGAGATTGCTGCAGTCTGGTGAGTTAGGAAGCGGACCAGGCGCATCCATCGAAGAGCTCTCTGTGCTCGCAAAGAAGGATCCGCGCAAGATCATGATCTCCGAGCTCAAACTCAAGCGTAAGCTCGAGTCATTAGAGTCAGCGATCCAGTCGCGGCCACCAAAAAAGAAAACTAGGTTCCATGCAGATATGAATGCCACGTCATTCAGTACAGATGACGCGACTTCTTCCTATACCTATCTAGCCCATCAACTCCAATATCAAGATGCAGGACATCCAGTGCCCCGTGGTGCCATGACAATCAGCGAGCCAGCGCAGACCTCCGTGACTACCTCAGAGATGACAGAGCCGGAGCTAGTTGCAAATACCAGTAAGCCCTGGGAGGATTCAATTTCACGCGGGAAACGGGTGCGGCCTCTAAGCTGGAAGGCGAGCCAAATCACTGCCGAGAAGAACGTCCAGCGGCCCGAGAGAAACGGGAAACCCAAGTCACGGCAACCGCAAAAGAGAAAGTCCAAGTCACTGGCTGTTCAGGAAGAAGTCCAGATGTGTCAATGGCCTGCAAAGAGCGAACAGGATGGGTCGTTTCAGCGGCAGTTCGTACAGTGTGATAAGTCAGTACTTTTTGATTATTTCATCCTATGGTCATCCCATAGTTCGTGCAGCTGCGACTTGTGGTATCACTTTGGCTGCGCTGGTTTTTCTGAAGGAGATCCTCGCTTGGAGGAGCCAGATTCCGTCTTCATCTGTCCGCCATGCTGGTACGCGTTCAACAAATTTGTGCCTCCTGCATTAAATTAATCAAGTGGAACTATTTAGCGTCTCAAGTAGGTGTTCATGCCATCCACTGGCAGCTGCCTAATATGATCAACCATGATCGATTTTCTAGGTGCAAAATGTCACGCCCTGCGCAGACGCACAAAAACATGTGCCCGTCCAAATTGTTCATTCACCAAACTCGGTACAGACTCGGAGGAGTTTGTCATCGAGCGCCTAGTCGGGCGAAAAACCATCGGGGAAGCCAGGCACCTGTTTTTGGTAAAATGGGAGGGGTGTGTTCTCTTCTTTATGACGACTTACTGGCTTCGCGGCTTGATACTTGTGTCTCCAGATATCCGATTGCGCAAGCTAGCTGGATCCCCGACGGAAACATAAGCGGTGTCTCGCGAGTCTTTGATCGCTTTGTGGCAGATGCGACGACTGAGGGTATCAATCTCAATCTAAAAGGCGTTGTTCTGTTGGAGGAGGCGAGAGATGGGGGGGTGGAATATTTAGACTCTGAAGTGCAGTGCTTCATCTTTCTCTGTATGCATTTGACGAAGATTGAAACACAACCAGTGCTAGTGATCACGTGATTATTTCCGTAGGTACAAACACCTACTATAGCCTTTATATGTTGTACTATATACACCCCAATATGGTGTTTGCTCGTCTGGTGAACAAGCTGTTGAGAAAAAACTGAGCAAGGTGAAAGTCAGCAGGCCGAACCCTCTGACCAAGCTTCCGAAATCAAATAAACTGAGCGATACGTTCGGCAAGCACATACAGCGGAGCTTGAAATCAGCGCTGTGGCAATCTTTCAAAGTCTCTTCAGACTAGTCGGTACTACTTATCGGCCCCGACTCGTCGCTGAAACGCGTTCATGCTACTATGGGAGATTCCCCGCCCGCCATAACGTCTCCCGAAGCACTTGTTATCGTCGACGGCGATGACCAACTCTTTCCGGCAACAATTGCACTGCATGTACATTGCACTTGACGCGAAATGACGACTGTTGTTCAAATTCCATATTATGGGTGGCATGGGAGTTTGGCTTGAGAATTAAAAAGGTCCATATACAATATGCGTCACGTCTGTGTTCGTGTACTACTAGTACTGCTACGCGTACTAGTTCGGCATACTACGCGGCCTCTGAAAATCAGGATTTTGAATTTGTCTCGCAGCACCGTCACTAGTGCACTCGTGGCGCTAGTTACCTAGATTGAAGCTGTCAAGCCCCTTGAATTCTCCTTTCACATCACTCAAGCAGAGTCAGGCTGGAGAATCAATTCGAAAATAATTACACCTTCAAGTTGAAGGAGCATGAAGTCGAGAGGTGATTTCAGTACTCGCGGTGGGTCTTTACCATCATTGGGAAGGATCCTAATCCTTATTGCTCGTACCACTGAGTCCTGCTAGCCAAAATCATCAATTTCGCTTTCATTTTGCTGATCAATGATCAATCGCCCACGTTACCAGCTAGCAGCCGCCAATACAAGAATGACCCATTGAATTACGGGATATTACACAATGTTCCGACACTCTCCAGTCGTTATGCTTCCGTAAAAGCTCTACATAATCGGCTGAAGAAAATAGCTATTTTTACAAGTGAGCCTCGGCTTTCAAGTTGTATTTGAAGGCTTTGTGACGCGTCCCTGGAGCGTGGGTGGTGGAGGCTGCATTGTATGTGGATATACATGCGGCCGGTCCATCATGATGCAAATGTATAAAAATATTGGCATGAGGTGGGTGAGTTTTAGCGCCTACCGGATTATCGCATTTTAACAACCGTGTTGCAGGGAAATATCATACTGTTTCAAGCTCAAGTTTCAACTTAGTGCTGAGTGTGCTTTTGCAAGAATCAAGATTGGCTAACTTAGGTATCTGCAAAAAATTTTTGCAACGTATTAGTATGTACTGTCAGAATTCATCAGCCCACATACCGGAGAATTGTGACGGATGATTGATCATCACCGGTCCAGGCTGAACAACTCGGTTGCCGACTGCCAACTGGTGATGAGGTCCAGGGATGTCGGTGCGAACTCTCGAAGTCCGTGCGCTCTTACTATATTGCCTTATATGCACTGGCAGAATCATGAACTTCACCGTGCGACTCGCGAATAGTAACGGTGATGAAAGCGGCGTATGGCATCAAGGCTATAAATTTTATATTGTTCAACTAATGTTCTACTATTTTTTCATCCTTCCCCATCCTGACCGCCTGTCCAGTGATGACGTCTTTCAGACGCTGGTTCCTGGCAGTTCTCGCGGCATCTGTTGTCAAGGCCGAGCCAGTTCAGAAATCAGACTTGCAACTTCCGCCTAGTGCTTCCATCCACCAAGCTACAGTCAAGGAGCTTTTCGTCACGAGCTACAAGGCTTACCAGTACGATACAGTAGTCTTTCTTTCTATCTGCACTCACCATATCGCATGCAGGGAGTACGCCTGGGGGTATGATGATCTGTTGCCCGTTTCAGAGTCATACTTTGATGGACGCAATGGATGGGGCGCTTCCATTGCCGACGCTATGGGCACCATGGTAAGTAATGAGCCTCGTCTAGAGGTCAAGTTACTGAGCTGTCGTTGCGTGTGCACGTAATGTAGTGGATCATGGGGTTGACGGTATGTTTCCACATGCGAGACGTGAATCAACATCAACTCATTCCAAAACGTATCCAGGATTGGTTTGAACAAGCTGTCAATCACACTGCTAACACCGACTTTACCATTTCGCACACTTCCGATACCGTCAGGTAACTTGATGCCCTATCTTCGCTTTTAAGCTATCTTGCTGATTAAGGGCAGTCTTTTTGAAACCACCATTCGTTATGTTGCAGGTTTTATAAGTGCGTATGAGCTTAGCGGGGGAATATATCCAGTTCTGGTTGAAAAGGCCCAGGACCTCGCCGATCAAATGGCCTATGCCTGGGTCAGGGAGGTAATCGTCATAGTATTTGCATGTGCGTAATTGTATCTGATTCTTTCATAGAATCAGTCCATTCCGTATGGTTTTATAAACTTTTCGAACCTCCTACCCACTATCGCCACTGTGAGCAGTTTACCGACACCTAAATCTCGATGATACTTATCTTCAATTGTAGTCAAACATTGCCGAGGCTGGAAGTGTGAGTCTACATCATGTACATCATGTATACTGCAGAACAAGTTGTGACATTTGTCCTGCGTAGCTTACCCTGGAGTGGAACCGCCTCAGGTGTGTGTGTCATTTTGCTTGTCCAGCTCCTTGAATGAACTGGATGTTAAGTCTATATACTGGCAATTCCACGTACCAAACACTGGCTGAGAAATCTGTGCAGTATATGATTAACATGGTAAGCAGGATTATCAACTTTGATGTTGGCTCTTACCTGATGTGTTACTTTTCAGCCGACCCCCCTCCCCGGTATGCCTGCTCAAGGCATTGACCCATTGACCAGTGATCCTGTTGGTGGGTATGTGGTAAGTGCTGATGTTTGTGGTATATGCATCTCCGAATTTACCTTTGTAGACTTGGGGAGGAGGTTCTGACTCTTACTTCGAGTATCTCATCAAATATGCTCGCCTTACAAATACCGACGACAACTCGTACGCTGATGCGTGGTTGACCGCTGCTGATACTTCCGTGAAGACGCTCCTAAGAGTATGCAGACCTCTTCATCTCGATAAACTCACATTTTGATTCTTCGCATTAGTCGTCAACTGTTGATGACTGGTTGTACCTCGCTGATTACGACAACGACCAAGTTATTCGTCACGTGGGGTCCCACCTGGCTTGCTTCTACGGAGGGAACTGGATTCTAGGTATCTTCTCCTCTTCTCCCTGTGGCCTGAGCTTGATGTAAACCCAAGGCGGCAAGCTCACCAATAATGAAACACTGGTTTCTATCGGTCTTCGACTCACCGATGCCTGCTGGAACACATACGCGAGCACTGCGTACGTCCCCCACCATCATCTATCACTGTGCTGATTCCTTGTTTCCAGCACTGGGATTGGCCCTGAAGGTTTCGCATACATCTCTAGCGACGGAAACTACACTGGCAACACTCCTCCTAGTCAAGAGCAACTTGATTTCTATTATGCGCATGGCTTCTATATCACCGCTCCCGACTACATTCTTCGTCCTGAAGTCCTTGAGTCGAACTTCTATGCTTGGCGTGCGACTGGTGATCCCAAGTACTTCAACAATGCAGTTAGTGCTACTGTCAGCTTCAAGAAGTATCTGCCTACAACTGTTGCATACACTGGTATCTATGACGTTGACAACGTGCTTTCCCAAAAAGTCGATGACATGGAAAGTTTCTGGTTCGCCGAGGTCCTCAAGTACCTGTGAGTATTGCTGCATGTGAAAATCTTGGGCTCTTCATAAAAATGCATAGGTATTTGACCTTTGACGACCCCAGTCACATCTCGCTTGATGAATGTAAGCACTTCCTACATAACCCATTAGCCTAGGCGACTAATGCCTTTCACTAGATGTCTTCAACACAGAGTGCCACGTTTTCAAGGCGCCGCCTGCCAAATCCCATTATGGCTCAGGTTCTGAGCCTCAACCCGTGTCATCGCAGCCATTCTCCCCGCTGAGTGCACCCCTACCAGCTGTTTCCCCGATTCTTGCGCTCCTACGCTCATTATAAACCTTAATTCGTGGGCGCTATCAATAATTCCGCGTTTAGAGCTAAACTGTTTGGCTTCTGGAGTTCAGCTCCAAGATCAAGTTATATCACTGTCCTTTTGATTTGGATAAGTCGTCTTTCGTTTATCGCGTCTTTCGTTTATTGTGTCTTTCGTTTATTGATGATGCTATCATCCTCTCTTTTGGACTTCGGCTCTTACTCAAGATATATCACTGTCATTTTGATTTGCATAGTTGTCTTTCGTATATACATGGCGCGATAGAATAATCATGGATTTACTGAATGGTGATGGATTCCCTCATGGCCACGGAGCAGCTGTGAGACGGGTGACGGTAGAAGCACGCGGCAATCGTACGCATAAGATGACCCATCGATACCGGTAAAAATATTATGTACTGTCCTTCACAACTGAGTACTGAGTCGTCACCCCGACAGGTTGTCAGGACACGTAGTAGCGCCAAACGAACGTTTTAAGTAAGGCTTCTTTATCGCGTAAGGGTGCAGTGACTGCAAGCACGAATTGAAAGTCGACTTGAGTACAAGAGATGTCTGGTTGCAGAATTAGATGAGTCTGACGTGGACTCGGTGAGTACGAGACGCACAGTGCTCGTTGCAGCAGGCTCACTGTGCTCAGAATTAATGGTTATTTGTATGGCGGGCGTTTACGACGATGGGGGTGCGTGGAGGAAATAACCCTGGATAAGCGCCCTACATCAGTTGGTTTAATGTTGTCATGACTCGATATGAGTCCTCACCACCAACAAGAATCAACCTTCAACGTATGTTCTTCGTCAGCTTGAACATGCTACTGACCATCAATCTTTCTGTGTGGGTCAACGCGACATGTCAGGGGTACTCGATGTAATACAAAATGTGTATCTCTCGTGAGAGGGGCGCAGTGCCGACGCAGACAACGCAGTAGCAACCGGTGCCAACGAGGACAATGCGAGGGCAGTTTCCTGGGCTTGGTCTTCATACTACTCAAGTACTGAATTGCAACATGACGATCGTAAGCGTATAACAAGATTATGTACTGGGACAAGGGGTATTCAGGATAGATGAAACTGACGGTAATTGACATGATTGAATGAAACATCAGATATAACGACGTGAATATTAACCGTATGACCAGCGTGAAATGCAATGTACAGCATAAGAAGCTGAATGGAAGATGGATACCGCATTTGACAAGACGTAGGGAAGAAGGCGAGCCAAAAAGAAACAAGAAAACAACCTCAGTTACTCCACAACATCTCTCAGAACTTTGCAAGGTCGACAGGGGGACCCGTCACCTCCACATTCCCGTGCTCATCCATTTTCGCGTTTTGGGTGGTCGCCTTGACGCCCGACTCCTTATTCGTCTGTACCTCCTCACGGCCCAAACTGAGCGAATCATCGGGAATCCATACGATGCGCTGTGGGAGGCACGCAGCTGGTTGCGCAAATCCATAATCCTCTGCACCGTCTGGCCCGCGCGCAAAGAATACATCGTCATAGTCACTGCGCGGAGCTTGTTCGGCCCCTGACTCAGAGGACGAGGCGCGAGGTTTGTCAGTGGGCGAAGGTCCCTCCTCGATCTCTTCAACGGTCTCCTTGCGGTTTGAGCCCGACGCGCCATCGACATCATGTTTGAATGTCTGGTGCGCGTGGCTGAGTGGAAGAGCCTCGGTAAGCGGACCAAAGGAGCTGTTGATGATGGCCTGGTAGCCGACGGTAAGAGCGATCAACACAATCATGAGCACGCCCTCTGGAAGCGCGCCTCGCTTCCCGTCCGGAGCCTCCACGAGGAAGAACAAGGCACAGAGACAGATCTGCTGGACATACATCCCAACGAATACGTGCTGAATCGCCTTCGGGAAGAACAAACCTCCTGTGTCAGCCGAGGGCGGCTGCGTGTACTGGTAAAGGAAGAGGTACTTGTAGAGGAGATAGAAAAGGAAAAATGTAAAGCATGCAAGGCCATTGATCACAGGAGAGATGATCGAGTAAGCAAACGCTGAGATAAACTGTTAATACGCTTGGTGTGAACTGCCACAAACAGACGTACTGATGACGACAAGCAGAGTGATAGTCGGGAATAATGTTCCCCAAGCAACAGTTGTCGGCGCATACTTGATATTATAAACAGAGCGTGGAGTGCTGCCAAGGATAAACAGCTTGACGTAGTAAATGATGAGCCCAACAGCACTCAAAAATCCGCCAGCTACACCAGATAAACCCTGAAGAAGAATGTATCTGAATATCTTAATGAGCAACTGTCTAGGCAAGCTCACAAGAGTGACTTACGTCAGGAAGAAAGTCGACGCTTGAGGCAAATATTGAGCCAGTAGACCAGCTATCGAACTGGGGTTTGCAAGTATTGATGGGAGAGCCGCAAAGATGCCCGAACTCAAAGTGACGATCAAGAACGAGTGCTAGATACCGTGAGCAAAACTGCTCACCGTTTATAAACAATGAAATACTCACGATTACTTGGAAAATGAAGTACCGAGTCATCAAGCTCAATTCGAGACCTGTGCGCGTCGGAATACCCTCGAAACGTCCAAGAAGACGAAGGACAATTGGCAAGAGCATCATGAGGACGGCGAGTAATACGGGGGGTAGAATACCCTGTATGATTCCAATAACAGGGCTTGGCAGCTTGCATAACCAAGCGAGCCACGATTCGCGAACGCAAAGGCCTTCAATGTTGGAGATGATACCGACAAAGGCAACGGGAATGGCCCAGAAAATGATTAGAGCTGCAGTGGCGCTATAGCTAATTACCATTCGAATGCGCTTTTCATATGGATTAAGCCCAAGGTTACCCCAGATCACATCAGGTGGAGATACTTCGAGGTACCGGTCGGCCATGCAGTATGGTTCATGGTGAGTCAATGCGTTAACTGCAAGGTGAGCGGCGATCTGTTGGTTGAAAGTGACAAATGCGGAATTGAGAAGCGGATAAGTCTGTTTGGCGCGGTCATTTTTGTCCACCTTTCCATCTTCTTCTGGTAACGAAAGGCCTTGATCGGCGAGAGTTTGGCGACCTTGAGTCAACAATCCCGTAGTAGCAGCGATCTCTTGCCTGCACCAATCAATCGTGTCGACCTCTTTGCCGATGAAAGGGAGTGAGAAAGGCATAAAACCGGCTGGAAGACGATGCGAAGGCCGCTTATCCCGAGGAACCAGACGCTCTGCCAAAGCCACATTACGCTCAGGATCCGCTGAAGGGGATGAATCGCCAGCGCCGTTGGCCTTCTTTAATGCCTTTCGTCGAAGTTTAGCGGCCGTTGAAAGCAGTGATGTCTCTGCAGACTCTAGTTTTCCGCAAGCAGCCAGGCGACGATCGTGGATAGAGGGAAGCTCCTTCAGATCCCTAAGAAGTTCAAAGGTCAAACACAGCTGTCGTATGCAAGGCAAGACGAATAGAAGTAAAAGAATGACCGGAGTCACTGGGCAGGCGCAATACTCGTGAGAAGTTACATAGACAGGCAGGTACGAGAAACGATAAAAACCGATAAAAGTAGAGGTACACACCGATTGAGCCACACCTTTTTCACACCACCAGGAAGGTGGGAATACAACTGGTGAAGCGCGGGCTCAGAAAGATATTTCGTAGGAATACCGGTTACAAGAATCGTGTTTGCTTGCACAGAGCTGGAATGAGCAGGATTGATGAGGTGCAACTGCCGAACTGTGGTGAAGTGTTGCATTTCCCGCCTGATATTCCAGTAAATCCAAACTAGTAGTGAAGACGGTCAAATTTAGAGGTCTCGTAAAACCTGTTGAGCAAGCTCACAGGTAAAGAGGTATGCAAGGATAATGTGAGCGGCAAATCTATCATTGTTTGATTTAGAAATGTTGCCAAGGATGAAGCGATCCAGTCCTGTGCTGTTGGGGGTAGAATTGTTGACAGAGGTGACTGGCATCAGGACGGCCCAAGAAATAAACCAGATAGGTAGAAGGACGCGAATCATCATCCGCAAGAACCGAACAAAAAGGTAGGCGTCTGGTCCGTTGACTTGTTGAACATCACGATAGTCTGTCTTGAATAGGGCAATAGGCCAAGTTAAAAATCCAGCATCGAAAGGTTTGACACGGTCCCTGGATGAACAGAACGTGAGCCGTCTAGGATGAGGTACTATATTTGAACGCATACTTTTCAACCGGAGCTAGTGTGCGTCGCTCATAAACTTGTTTGAAGTAAGGACGTAGTATCGTGAACAGGCCAATCTCAATTCCAAAGACTGCAGCATTGAATACAAGGGCAGTGATGAAAGTGGCTGTTGTAGCAGACTTCGCAGTCTGCTGGTCCACGCCCGACCTAAGAAAGTCAGCCACAGGCAATAGACGAGTAAATGAAACACATACATGGCGATAGACAAGAATGAAGTAAGGGGAAGAAAGAAAAGGAGAGCGATAAACTTAAGCCGAACTTAAGATGCACGTTTACCTGCTAGCAATCCGGGAAACCTTGTTTGCCGAACTCCTGACAGCTCCTCAATATTACCTCATAAATTATGTAATCACTGATTTGATTACGTTCTCATATAACGTAAGGACAGTTGCCAGCCACTCAAAGGCCAAGGCTACTCTCAGCGCGAATGCTTCTCTCCGTATCCAGATATCTTGTAAGTATTTGCCAACCAACAATTGTATTGTATTCTCTAAAGCAATCTCTATTGGCAGTGATTGTTATTTTCCATGACAGATGGTTCTAGTCTAGGCACAAGATCATGTCATGGTCCCATAAGTTTAGACTTTCCCGTTCCACTCCGACCCTTGTAAATTCGATTGGCCCCGGTTCACATCTTGCCGACGAGGACACGGCACAATCATCATCCCGGATCTTGCATAGATATTTCAACGAGCAACTCACTCTCAGGCGGATGCTATCATGGTGCCCTACCGCCATGATACAGTTGTATTTAAATTGACAACCACCTTGGCCCGGGGTTCAAGCATTGCAAGTCAAGTCAGACCTCTTAAGATAACCGCAGGCCAAGGAGAATCTGCAGTACAAATTCGCCTAATCCACGGACAAGAGATTTCAATGGTCTGCTCTTAAGTCCGTGGCCAACCAGATAAACACATTGAGCAACAACTTTTGTGCGACTCTGGCTCTTTGAGGCGAGCGAGGGGGCGCAATGACTCTGATCAAGTTCTAGTCAGTTCTTGGGGAAAGAAAAACTATTTCATGGTACTCGAAGCACGTGCCATGGTAAAACAAATCCAGCTAATGAGTACGGCATAGAAGTGATACCTAGTGCCGGACATTCCCTTACAATACACAGCATGTCCTGAACTAAGTAGAAGGTTCACTTCATCGATGCCATGAGCTGGTCTAACTCTCTGGCAATAAGGGAATTAGGACACGACTTCCTAAGTTGTCTTCAACCACCATAAGCCACAAACAGCAAATAATAGTCAAAATACTCACTCCATCCCTTTCTTATCTCCACGTTCCTTGCACTCCCTGCCTGCCGCACGCCAGTCTTCGCACAGCACATAAAGTCCCACGCGTTTTGGGCCATCGCATCGCATTACGTATGACGCTGCTTCCTTCAGGTGACCAGCTTCGACAAGATGTTTTACGAATGCCTCGTAGCCAATAGGACTCCGTCTTGAACGCGCAAACGCGTCTAGTGCATCGAAATCCCGCATAGCTGTGAGCGCGTGCAACTTGAGATACCAAAATCTGAAAAGCATAAGTTCAAAAGCCCTGGACACCACACAGTTGACAGACCGTTTGTCTGGAACTTTGAACTCGCTTTTGACGCGGTCAGCTTTCTTGCTCATGCCGTTCGAGATACACGTGCGTATCGTCTCAGAGACGCTTTGTCCAAAAAACTTGACTTTGCCATCTGAGTCCTTCTCATATTGCTGCTGAAGCGCAAGCAGGCGGACACTTTCATTCATCATCTACAGAATAAAGCTCAATATTGAGTGGAAACAGTCGCAGTACAAATAATCAGGCTTACCTTGGCTTCAAATGGACGGTCTTTGTCCTCTGAAAAGAATTTCTCTGCTGCATTCACGGCTGTCATCACCGCATGAGGATCCTGAGTAACGGTTAAATCGCAGATAACTGAAGAAGGAAACTTCGCACGTACAGTCATCTGGGCTGCCTCGTCTAGTGCCAGGATTGCACTCTCCACTCTCCTATCATCACTGTAGTAAAAATCTCTTAGCATTTCTCGGTTCTGTTCCCGAGCGTATACTTGAAGGAGCTTGCTTGCAGGTGCAAGCTGATCTCCGCCATCCTCAATCAACTTGAAAAAAGAGCCTAGAGGAAGGCGCTTGTGAAGATGTAGTAATACATGGTACACTTGACAATCGTCTCAGATATTAAAGTTCCAGATGCAGGGCACTACTCACCGAGATCGGTGTCACCACTATCGACCGCTTTTACCAGAGCCAGTTTGTCTTCTTTCATGGTTAATAGTAATGGAACCTGATCGGAGGCCCTAGTTTCGTGGTCTAACAGCTGAAGGAAGAATATCTCAGTATAAGGGAGTGAGAACAGAAAAAAACATCTTTACCTTAGTGGCCAATCCTGTCCTCCCAACCTCCCATGCTCGCCGGGAAATATCTGCATAGCTGACCTCGCCGCCACCGAGCTTCTCAAACTTGTCTACTATAAGTCTGCACACTTCATCATCTTCACCGTCAACAGCAGAAGACTTGGACCGTGCAATCTTTACACTCGCCCAGTGCTTGAGAACAACATCAGGTTTAAGAGACAGGAAGGAAGAGACACGGATAGCAAGAAGGTGCAGGTTTCGGGATGTTAAGCGGTTTATGAGGTGCGTCGGGGATACATATTGATACCTGTGGGAATCAAATTTCGATCACATTGAGCCTTACAGATATCAAACTTACTCCGAATACGTCAGAGGGATTCCAATTTCGTAGAAGCGGACAGCATTCAGTACTTTCAATGCTTGGCCCATGGCTATAAAGTCGGTGGGATTGTAAAGGTCTAGGAATCCCCATCCAAATTTTGCGGCCTATCTCTTCAATTAGTAACTGAAGGGCCAATTTAAAGCATAATACTTGCACTAAGCAACTTTCTTTGCCAATAAGGATCCCATTCATGACCAGCAGCATCAATACATTCGTTCACAGCCGCAGCAAGGTCTGATCGAATACTTCGTATGTTCTCATCTGCTTTTGGTGATCGTTGTACAAAACTTTCCCAAGCTGCGAACAGGATGGCAGATGATGATGTTGAGCCTGGACGAAATATTGATACCGAAGACACTTATAAAACATGTCAAGGTTCGCTTGCTAAACGTACTACCAAACAAGCTTACCAGGCACTTTCTGGATGAAGTCGCAAACGTCCTGCCCTATGACACGGGCACCATCGGTCTCTGTGACGACAAAGGTAGCACCAAAATACTGATAGCTATTGATATCATATCAGCCATTGATGTGGACGAGAGAGAAAGTCCAAACCGCAGCGTTTCTCCCGCTAGGTTATCTCGTGAAGGCAGAATAAGTGATGCGAGATCATTCCAAGTAACCAAAACTGCGTCGTTACCGCACCATTCCACTTGATTGACCGGTCCTTCGGCACCCACGGTTGCTGTGTCGAGAACGACCAGTTCACGTTGGAAGTCCGTTGAAACGACCCAAAGAAGACCAGAGAAAGTTAACAACGCAAGGAATTTACCATTAGGCGAAGGAGAGACGTGCAAGAATGGTCCACGGGCTACACGTTGATCCGCACTTTCCAGGTTATCCACGGTAAGGATAGTGGCATCCACTGAAAGTAGCACCTCCACATGTCTCGATATCGATTGATCCGGGGGTATAACAGCCCACGAGTGAGGCGGTTCGGATATCCCTGCCAGAAATTGATACATGCTATGCAGACAATATGGATGATGATGAACATACCAGGGTTTGCAAGCGCCAATGGCCTCCCGCCTTCCCAGTCTTTCACCTCTAGGAGAGTCAAAGAGCCTGTTAGGGCAACTAGTCCATTCTCATGTATTCTGGCGTCGATTATACCCAACTCCGCTGCCTCGTTTCCCAACGAAAACTGCTGGTAGTCGCCTTGCAGGTCGTACAAACGATACACGCCCTCCTCATTCAAAACTACAAGTCGCTCATCAAAGGTCCATCCGAACCGCACTATTCGGCCTTGATCCCACTGTCAAATGCGAGTTAGCTAGCCGTTGAACTCTTGACTTGATGCAGAATATCCACACTGAATAGTAGTAAGCCCTCTCCGGCTGGCGAGTATACCTGTATTTGAGATTTCGTAAATGCAGGTCCTCCGCGACCCAGTGCAACCAGCTTCGAGGTGTCTCTCATAAGTGCTAGGGCACCTCTCATCCTGCCATTCTGGATAATTGAATGAAGCACATACCTATCGGCCCACCATTCTTGCACCCAGCAATCAAGTAGTCAGCGATGTTTGGGAGCTTTCCAGGTAGCGTGTACAGTTGCTGACGTCTGTAAAACACGACGCCACTTGAGACTGCTTCCCATGTTGCTGAAGGGTGTTGTACGGTGTCCATCCTTGAATCTGGACTTCAAATCACGAAAGTTCTTCAAGGTAACAGTCGAACCAGGATCTGGCAACAACGACGAACTCGATCGAGGTGAACTGTTCAGACGTAAAATGTTGTGCGACCACGCAAACGGAGAGCACGACTTTCAGGAATAGTACTACTTATGTAATTCCATTGTCCTCATCGTTACTACTGCCAGTACTAGTGCAGCTCCGAGTCGGGGAACGTCCGATCTTCATTCTGTGACCTGACGGGTCTAGCTAGAAGACTAGCTATAAAACACTAAGCCGGACTTGGAATCGACGCGAAGTTACCAACGGCACTTTCCCAACCGAAGGTCGGACGAGGCACCTCAATTGCTGAGCCGATCGCGGGGAACCGTGTCCACATTAATATTCTCAGACTGCTTGTACAGCTGGTGATTTGAGACTGTGAGTACTAGCTAGTAGCCTAGGGGACACACTGGCATCAAACCCCATCCGTTTCATGATATTATGTTTTCGCCTCTCTTTGACAGGTAGATACCCTATCATTCTCCTCAACTACCACACGTAACTCGAGAGTGAATACTATGTTACATGCTCGTCAGGACAGCTGTTTCGAGAATTTCAGTATTGCCTAAGGCTGTAAGTGACATCCAGCCACATGTCTCCATTTTGTGTCTCACCTAGGCACCTAGTAGTCCAGTGTGCACCTCAAAATAGGGGCCCCGGCTGCAAATACATCTTCGTCGAGCCGTTGGTATCCGGGCCAGGCATCGTTCCGATTTGCTCGTCCATGCCTACGTAGAATGTATTGGACTTTGCGTCCTTTTTGTCCCCTCAATGGGAGTTTCATTCACATTGAGGAGGTATGCATTAATCCGGAACGCCACGACGCGAATGGCTCAATATCATATTCAGAATTGTTTGCGCCCTAGCATTCCAAATCGGATTTACCACCTTCACCACCACTGGGTGAACGACCTCCACAATGCATCATCAATTTCCTCAAACATGTTGACTGCTAGTCAAAAATCGACTCGGGACCAATAAGACGAGATTATTACAGGCCAGTGGCAACGTTCAATTGAAATTGGTGAGAATTAGGTGGTTATGACAAGGCCTTCCTCCAGAACAATAGCAGGGTATAAACCACTCTCAGAGAAGGATTTCGCGACTTCCGGCGAACGCAAAGTTCCTCCTACTCAAGAGGGCGAGGCGGTATCGATTGGCATAATGACTTATTTTCCAAGTTGATACACTGGAATGACGATCAGTAGCCTTCACAGGGTTGCGTCAGCTTTGATGTGCATGGAATCGTCTTGTGCGGTATCGGTAAGCGTCCTGAAAACTTTGACATTCATTTCTAGACCGGACCGCTCGGATTTATGATTTAGCTGAGGAAATGACTCCGTCCTATCGAATGTCTCCTTCGTGCCTTGCCAGCCCACCTCTCCCCTTCTGGCTTGGATTAAAATCACAAAAAAGGATTTCACTTCAATCATTGCACCCACTTCCAATCGTTCCTGGGGTGATACCGGGCTCTGACGAAGATCGAGAACTACTCGACGAACTAGAATTGAGCTAGAACAATATAGTTGAATTTGTTACTTTTAGACAAATTGGACGAACAGTCGACCATTTACGCCTTCATGATTCCAACTTAGGACTCGTCCCTTCGCGTCATCATCAGTGACATGCGCCCCATGCGCCCGTATCTCCATCATTATGACAGAGTTTCGACCCCTACCTAGCGTGACCGGGGGAAAATATGAATGCAACCCTGGACGAAACTCCACACACTGGTGCGCACGAGACGCAAGCAGTTAATTTGCATTACGATATTGCTGCAAATTTTTGATGAAACCATAAGATGATGCTATGCATCAAAGTTCAGCCAATTTCTGCGGTGAAAGGGACGGTGACCGACCAATTAGAATCAGCAGGCACATTCGGAGGTTCCGCCTGACAGGTTTCCTTATGAGAAGAACGGCTTACGATCTGATACACGTGAAGTTCTCTGCTCCAATCGAGCGAAGTGACTCCCACCGAACCCTGAAGAGCAGAGCCTTCTCTTTCGAGAATGTGATGACATCCCGCACTACAACATAAACAGCCTAAGAGTTCAGCGATTAAAAAAAAAAGCCACGAGGCAAAAGCTGGAAATAATTTTTGAGGGCATAAACGATGTGACATCCTGCCTCATCTCTCTAATTTTGGTATTGAGTCCTTGAGAATCCACTGATCAGATGCTATTAGAGGAACCCAAGGAGATCTGAGAGTAGGAAGCATAGTATACGCTCATATAATTTTCCGCATGATTGGAGTTCTAACAGCGTTCAACTCGTCGTCTCGGGGAGAAGTCACCCCTAAACAAATGCCATCAAGCGGTGTCCCTCCCGATTCTTCTCGTGCTCCAACGTTCTGCATCGATTGGTCGACTGGATCTTCCCGAGCCAAGATGTCGGGCAACAAACGGCACACTACCCTGCAGGAGTCAAAAATGGTCAAGAGTATTGTATTATAAGGATGCACTAGCCACATATCAGACTGTAGACCCGGATTCCGGGCGCTCCGTTGCTATGCGAATTCGTAGTGACATACTGTGCATGGCACGCTCGGACCGTTGGCCAAACGTTATTGATAGGGAGCTTGATTGTATAGAATTTTCTAAAATAACCAAGCGCTAGCGGACGAGACGGATCATCAGAAGCTCGAGGCCAAAAAAGTTCAAGGCCATCACACTGCTTTGACAACAAAGCAGTGTGGTTAACCCTAGTGACAGTGATGGATGATGATATGATGCTCACATGGGCAAAGCAATCGATTGGTATAGTATGTTGCTTCACCACACTCTCGGTGAGATGCATGTCGCTGCTCGCATATGACCGGTGTCGCAAGTCGCAGCTACACACTAGCTAGTAACGGAGAAATAAAAGACATTCAAAGACTTAAGCAAAAAGCTACCTACCACTGTAGCCTGGACAGGCAAGGGGTCATGAACTCGGGATCGCCCTCAGGCTGGGATAGCCTAGGTTATTGTGTGATGCACTTCAGAAGTCATCCGCCCGTCACGCGATGACAAAACCGAGTACTGGCGAAATAATCAACGACAGAAATTGTACAGTACGGGTTATGCTACTTACACCTGATTCAACGTTTGAACGCTCAAGCGCTAGCGCTCAACGTTCAAACGCCTGTTGAGTCAACGTGTTGGAACGTCAACGAACGTTGAACGTGGCACGCCTGGTTACATAACTTATACTCAGGCTTAAGCACCTCTCCAGCAAAATTTGAAGTTGAAATTGCCCAATATCATCATATACCCTTGTATACCGCGGCCGTGCAACGTTCACACCTTTAAATGATCAGTCCTGATTTATTGAATGATTTGTTAGATGTGAGTTTGATGCTTATCAGTCGCAATGGCGTGATCATTGCTCATCATAATGGGCCACATTCCTAGTCTCCCATCTTAGAGCCGGTACGGAAAATTCTAATCATACCGTTTGGGTCACTTTAAGACTCAAAGCTGATATTTTGGTTCAGCTATCCGAGTTGACGCCGATATCGTTCTCTTATCGTCCCTCCAGTCATGTTCCGTCCGACAAGGCCCCGACCATTCACGCTGTTGTAACGCAGCGAAAGTCACAACTTGCAGCTCTCGACGACCACATCGACCTTCTGACCCGTGCATTGGAAAAATTACAAGGCATCCAAGCTAGGTTGAAGGAGAAACGGGCCATTGTGCAAGAGTCATTTGAATTCTACCAAGCCCTGGCATCTCCAGCATGCTGTTTGCTACCATCAGAGCTTCTTGGAGAGATATTTCTTCGATGTCTTCCCCAGACAAATTATGTTGCACCTTCATCGGATGAATGTCCAATGGTCTTGACAAGGGTCTGCCGTCACTGGCGAGCGGTTTCCCTGTCCACTCCTCGATTATGGGCATCCTTAAGCATATCCTTGCTCAGGGCAGACACAACTGGCGGTGACGAGTACAAGCGCTGGTTAGAAAAAGCCAGCAGTGTTCCGCTGTCCATTCGTGTGGTGCATGACATGGACCTCTCAGATAGGAAAGAGCCTCTTTCCATACAATGGCTCCGACCTTTCTTGGGCCGATGTTCTGACCTTTGGTGGCATGGACCTCCCATCCAAGGTTTATTGGACAACTCTGTTCAGTCCCTGTCACGCTTTCAGGTCACCTTTCAGAAAGCAAATTTCCTGGTCTCCATACCCAGCCCAATGCCGCGACTCCGTTCTGCGGTCTTGCAATCCCTGACTTACGATCTACACTCTCTGCGTTCCATTGACTTGCCTTGGCACCAGCTTTTGGAACTGAAGATACAGTTCGCACTGGTTAGCAGTGCTACTTTTCTGCAGATCATCGGCCTCTGCACGCAAGTTCAACGGGTCAGCGTTTCCTCCATATGTGCGGATGCATTGCTACAGGCGGGCCTGCAACCGTCCCCTTTGATAGGCACGGTGAACCACAGTATTCATAAACTTGAGGTCAATGTTATCCGCGCCGGCTTGGGTAGCCTTTTCGAAGCTCTGACCCTACCAGCATTAGAGGAGTTGGTCATCCGCTTCTGTTCGCCGGATAGATATCCTTGGCCACACGGGCAATTTTCGGCATTCGTTACTCGGTCCAGATGCCCACTCAAGTGGCTCACCATACACCGCAACAAGGGCGCCGAGTCACACCTCACAGAATACCTTAAGATGTTGCCGGGTTTGAAGATAGTGATGTGATCAGGTGATAAGTAATGGACTTCAGTTCTGTACGTGTCCACCTCCTGCGATATCGAGTTTTACTTACTGCTTCTCATTCCTCTCCAGGAAATATAAAATTATAATTCCAGCATCGCCTGTTCTATTTGACTGGACTGTATCGGCCTTCTTTTGATCTTATTAATTCATCATCTCTGAGCCTGACTGTAGATGTTGTCTGTTGTACAGCAGCGCGCGACTTATGCATCACGCAGTCTTACCACAGAAGACCAACATCCTGGCGCTCATGTAGTTTTGGCGATCGCCGTCGCCTTCGACGCAATCACATCAAGAACCAAGTGATGCAAGAATAGATAAGTTTCACTAGAAGTCTTACGTGCCGATTGCAAATTCATGCCTGTTCCATTGTTGTCCAATGACATGTTCGTGATGTCGGCTGTCGTCTTGTTCAGGATGGGAGATGGGAATTGCATTATTCCAGTATCATGTCCCACCAGCTATGCAAGCCTATCTTCGAACATAACATTTATTTATCTTCCCCGCATTGTCCAGATACCAATGTACTGAACAAAGGGATGCCCATGTATAGTTCCAGTATCAGAGTCATCGTCGGGGTCAGAGGAATGTGCCGGTTTCTCGTAAGTTTTATCCGAGCTTTCACCGCGAGCCGCATTCCTGTCACTTGATCCCCTCAGGTGGTTTCCAAAAGAATTGTCTAGTTAAGTGAGCACTCGAGAATCATCGATGCAGAAGATTTGAACCACACATGCCCACTGACGGACACGCTGTATGAAACACGTAAGCATGTATAGCTTTCCTCTCGCATACTCCGCCGGAACACCCATATGTGCGCACGCCTTATGCATATTCGGCATTGGTAGGAACTCTATGCAAGGTCACGACGATTACTTAGACACCCCAAGTGTGTTTCTCTCGTATAGGAATTGCTTCTCTGCGGTGCCATTTCAGGTGCAAGAGATCTGTATTACGACAACGGAATTCATCTGCGCTCTGCACGGTGTCACGCCATGCGCCTGTTCGTCGATGATGCTTCTGTTTGGTCAATGCACACGTCCCTACATTACCTTTGAGACTGTACGGAGTCGCAAATTTCGGCAGTATTAGCAACCAAAATTGCACACACCTGGGGCATTCGTTTGACAGGACAAATCTGGGGAACTTACAGGCGTGTCGTCCCCACGATCAGAAAAGTGCAACAGTCGTTAGATTGTTCAATGAGCTGACGAGGTACTTACTATATGTGGTGCCTGAGTGAAAATCGTTCATCGTCCCCGCTGCCGCTGCCGCTGATTAAGCTAAACAGTCGCAGATCTGAGTTTATATCATCACATGGAGACAGTAAGTACCTGTACCAGGTGCCATGGAGGTACCATGGTGAACGACACCATGGTACCAACAGATGAGCTCAGTTTAACAATATGAAGAAATGAAAGCCCCTTGTGACCGTCATCCTCGTTCTCCGATGGTCTCCGATCCATCATGTTTTTGATGGCAGCAGGCCTTACAATATCCTCACACCGGGACAAGACTGTACCAGTGATCCTGGCGCATCATGCCCAATCAGGACTTATCATGATTTCATTTCCCAAGGCAATGAGGCTTCCGATAACGTTTTTTTCCTCCTAGTCACATCTGGGACAGGCCAAGACTATTACTGGTGTCTCCTGGGCTTTAGGACCCCATGTTCGGGGATAACGATTTGAGGATGTGCGTGTTCGGACCCTACGGCTGAGTTTTAGCGCTACCAAGATTATTCGGCTACCCTTTTCGAGCGTTCGTCTCTTGATATGGGAGGTTTACCAAGTCATGCGCACCCGATCACATCGAGGCGCTGGATAGGATGGGGATGATGCTGTTATCGCAGGTACGCATCCTGTGCATATTACTATGTTCTGGCGAATAAATGGGAATATAGCCTGACCGCGTGGGTCCCCTGCTAGATGTCAATTCGCGCAGTGACACTGATTCTGATGGAGTTCGTCTGCCTCGCTGTCTGTACTCGAAACTTTGCAATACGTCGGCAATTGCAGATCGTTGGCCTGCGAATGAGGGTGCTTCCACTTCAGAAATTCGCTTGCGTTTGTGCACCCCTATTTCTTCTGTAACCCTGTTAGCGTTCATGAGATCTCGTGGTCGGACATGCATAACACGTGTGATCAGATTTACAGCATGACTAACATAATGTGTTTCGGGACGGGTCCATCCTCCGCGGTGTAGTATGGTAGTCACCAGGGACAGGAAGGCTCTGTTACGCGGCACTAGTGATAACGCGCCACATGGATTAACAATGAAAACGGGTCTGATCATGGCTTGGCACAACTGAGATACTGTTTCAATACTCTCAGAAATATGATGCGACTCACCTAGTATACACTTTGCCCCTGGTGACGGAGACCGTGCACTTTCTGCAACCAGGAACACACAAATTGGGGATGTAGTGGAGGGACGACATCGTCTATTAGGTCTACCTGTAGTTGTGCTTCCCAAAAAATTGCGGTGGATATTAGAATAGACATGTATAGTAAGTGTTTTGTGCCAGAAGACTTAACGAAATAAGTAAATATACCACAAAAGGGGGTGAACGTGACCATAACGAAGCGGAAGTTCGGAACCAGCCAAAGAAAATGCAAAGAAGAGTAGTATCGTAAAAATGCATGTCATTCATGAATGACCCTCCACATCCCTCATCGAAGGCAATGTGACCACGCGTGTCTCTCCTATACCTGGGAGATATATAACCTTCACTTGCGACGTTGAGGGTGGCATGCCGCAGTCCTGAGATTGGGTTGGGCGTCTGTGGGTACCAGATGACCACGAGCGGTAACGTGATAGAATCACGGTGTCAAGGTTTGGCTTATGGCAGTGTTCATAAAACCATAGATTGGTTACCGGCGGGCGATGTAGCGCCAATAAACACCATTTGGTGGCTGAAAAAGGTGAGATTACTATAAGAGACGACAATGCAACACTGGTAGCGAACCTGGGTAAACTGGGTTGAGTCATCTAGAAGGGACATATGAGGATTGCTAGACACAAAGAAAAGTGGCAACTTACGAGCTCTAATGCATTCCCAAATATCCACGCCGCGACCTTTAGGATCCCATATTCCGCACTGAGAATACAAGCTCCAGTGCACATTGATCTCCCATATCCTTGTGGCATTTCCGATATATGGAGTTGCGCCAGGCATACTGTTAGGATGAGGTGACTGAATGATGATGGCTAGAAGGAGTTGTAGATAATGGGATAGAACGGACGGCTCTATGTATTGAGAGAAGAGAGGAGAGATTCTTTGAACGATGCCAGGGTAGGGTCGGATCGTCAAATGGTTAGGACTGCTAGGGAGAGCAAGGAGAACATTTATATAGCTGACGGGAAGAAAGGCAATATATTATTGTGACGACCAAAGTAGTGACATCAACGCACATATAAAGAAAATTACGTTAGTGTGACAGCATCGGTTAATAAAGACATTATGTACGAAATTCTCAACTTTCTATATTTGCACATAATCATCTTACTAGCCTGTATGCGCACCGATCGCTTCCCGGCATAGCATATGTGGCCCACGATACTGGTATTCGACGTCACTCAAGGAATGAATCGTACAGTGACTTCAAAGTGAATAAAATATAGTAAAACATAAAATAAAATATACCAAGAAAGTGACCTACCAATTCCAACTAAATGCGTTCGATTGTAAACGTGTTCGATTTCTAGAACTTCACAATGACGCTGAGATTTCAAAGCTCGGATTTCAATCACTCAACGTGACGACATGGCTGCCGCGAGCTGATGGCCTGATGGCAAGTGTTCCATCTTTTTCTTCCGCAATCTCACCTACTTCGGTGTATGACGCATTCATTCCACTAGCAAAAAATATCGTAAGGTCTGCCAGGGTCTACCCTTTGTTCATGATATTTTCCTCTCAGTCCATTGCGGAGATAAGGTAAATGAACTTCAACACGATTGATGGGGTCATCGGTCGGCGACATTCCCTGAATTGCCGGCGGTTCCACGTCTACGGAATAAAAGCGTGAAACAATCGCGAAGAATGCGCAAAGCACACATCAAACAACCGGTACCGTCAGCGGACAAATCGTGAAGAAAGCGCAAAGTAAATTTCGGTTAATATCAAACAACCGGTACCGTCATTAGAAAGGACGTGAATCCATGTGAGTCGCAGAGGCTAACGATGCCTTCGAGAACCCTTTGTGAGAAAAATGACGAAAGTTGTGAAGGAAAATGGCACATGCTCTACTCTCATGTTCATGACAAATCCCGACGCTGTCAATGATCCGGGGAACATTCCGACTATCTGTCCTTAAGTCGGATCTTAACTGGTTGGGATCGGGAAATTAGGGACAAACCAACGTATCTTTAATAAGTAGAAGCGTGTTTCACAACCGAGCAAGTAGAGCTAACTTACTAGGTTGGTGAGAATAGCTTTGGCGACACCTCAGCGAATCGGGTTGTGAGTACGCGAAAGCAGATTACCGGGTGCCCACGATCCCTCTTCGCTCGCATGGCGTACCTCATATAAGCTATCACTCAGCAGACACGAAGCACATTAAGAAGACGTTATCGTCCCTGACCCCAGTAATCTCTGAATCCTGCCCGGAGGTTGTGGGCTGATTGTGTCTTTGCGGGTAAGTGGGGTAAGGACAACCGTATCTGGCTGCGATGTGCATGTACCGGATCCGTAGCAACCAGGAACAATACCATCACCTGCTTTGTTATCTGATATCTCAGTCTTCAAGATATGACTCCATGGTCTGATAACGGATTCTGTCAACATGAGGACGGGAGGGCAAGACCACCAGTCCTCTTGTGACAGGCTTAGGCTATCACCCACCAGGAAGCGTGGGGTAAGAAGATCTGATGCCCTACAAGAGCGTCAATATCAGTACCCCAGTTCCTGAGTGACGCGATTCCGCTCTAGGAGTCCGTGTTGCAAAGTCCTTTGGGAACGGCTCATGACCGGGTGACCGGTGGCTGCAAATCGCCAAGAAGCAATTGTAAGCTACGATTGATTGCGCATGCATCAGGTATTCTATGCAGCAACCTAACACTGTCGCGGTAAGAAGGGAAACGGCATCACCCATCTCATTATTCATAGTCCGGACTATCATAGTTGGGACTTGCCGTGCACCCCAAACTTTTATACCATTAAACTTCAGTAGACATTAGATGAGATTTTTTTATCAAGTCGTTGACGACATACCCCGCACAAAGATGAAATGAGTGCAGCGAATCAAAATACGGACTGGCTTCGATAGCTTCTCGCATGGGCACCATGATGGGTAAAATCATATAGTACTAGCGACTCCTGAGGTCCTTGAACAGCTCCAACTTGAAATAGCCCTCCGGAACCTTGTATTGATCCCGCCGAACGGGTAGTTAAAATTGGTGTCTGCCAAAACTGCGTGCTATAACTATAGTCGCAATGGACAAGTAGCCGAGCTAAGCTAGTAAATATTGGTGTTGGGAACATATAGAGCGGCGAATAGTATGTTTCAACTTAGTAAGTTTAGGTGTTACAAGGGAAGTCACACGATGTCACGGTCTGGCAACTCGTGCACCGCGCATGTCTTTGCCACAAACGTTAACTTTGGTTTCACTTCATCCGTGGGCTGTGACACCCGGCGCTCGATCTACACCCAACTGCCCAAATTCTGAAATAACGTCATTGACTGCGAAGCTCTATCATATCGCTTTAATTTGGGGATGCTCAGTCGACGGATGGTAAGTAGCGAGCAGAAGTCACTTGTAATTAACAACCCTGAACTTTGTTTCTCGCAAAGGCTTTTGGCTGGGGTAGCCTCATTCTGGCTGCCGGAGGCAGTTTTCTTTATGTAAAAACATCGCTCAGAGATCGCAGAAGGCGACAACCTTCTTTAACCGAACGTAGTCCTTGACCCGGAATGATGCGGACTACCGCTCCTCGTGAGTTTGTTCCCCGCTGCCATGTCATGTTTTGATTCCTTTTTTTTTGTTCGAGTCATGGCGCAGACAATTTCATGCAGTCTTTGAAATGTGGCATGCTCCCTTCGTTATCTTGGAGCACAAAAAACCTATGATGCAATAGCGTAATTTTGGCAAATCGCGTGCGCTCCCGAACTTTACTGCTCCACTCATTCGCTGGTTAATTACCGCCGTACTGCGGTGGTATCCGTCTGATAGACGATTACAGTGTTCATGCTCGCAAATGAACGTTATGTGTACACTGAAATTTAGATTCGTCCAGATTTCGATACGGGGTGCCTTCCAAGATTTTGTTCTAGTCTGTCGTCTGAGTTGTGAGGGTAGCGTGGCCCGGGAGCGTGGCCAGACCGTCATCATGATATTGCAAAATCCATTACCCAGTTTAGAGTTAGAGCCCACTATTCGCAACTTCGTGATCTGATGCCACAAGCCAAATATTGTCACAGCGAACATCTATGTTACTAAAATAATTTCTAGGTCTCGATCTTTCGAGGTACATTTGTCGTAGGTGGCGTTGCACTATTTTTGCCAATTCCCACTGACATCATAGAATGAAAATTCCGCACCACAGGGAGTGCTATATCCACCTGCGTATCTTTTATCCCGAATGTCGACTTACTTCTGAACGTCATATTTCTCGTCAACAGAAGCATGGAGGTATGCTAGGTGCCAACAGCGATGGTCACACTGCTTTCTCCAAGTGTCTTCTCGACCTGACATATTCGTCGAAGAACTCCAACGTATATGCCCAAGCGTCCGACGGGAGCGGCAGTGGACGAACTTGCGAATTCACCAGTGGGCTAGCATGAGTGACGAGAAAGACACCAAACGCTGGAGGGCAAAGGTTGCGAGAAAGACTTTGGCACGATATAATGCTACAGTCAACACTGACAATGTTCCTTCAAAATCCAAGTCATTCCTCGGTTTCTACTTTACGGTACTCTGGATGTTAATGTTCGTTTTCAACCTAAAGATACTTACTGATACTTGATGTCCCTTCCATTAGTCGTGTTCTTGAGGTCAAACCAGTCACGATCAAACATAGCTAAGATTCTTACAGCGGACATGATTCCCTAGAGTGTGCTCATCACTTTTCAACCATACAACAGTATTTGTTTCGTGTCTGCACTGAAATATATTTATGGCAAAAAAGAAATAAAATAAGTCCAACAAACTTACGATCAAAATCCCTCGGAATTAGAACAATGTGAGCTGGACGACCTCGACAAGCCTCTCAAGTTCCCGGATTCACATGTGTCTGCTGGCAACAATAACGAGAAGATGAGGTACCTTTCAAGACATCAGTCAGCGTGGCTCGTTCACCTCTTGCTGCCGTCAATAACGTCGCGCATAGGTACGTTCCGTGCTTGTTCGTTTCGTCAAGGACAACGAACTCGGAGCCATCACCAACGGAGTGATCTTGAATTCCTCTCGACAAGCTTCGTCGTGTTTGATAGCGAGCTTTCGTAGAACTCTTCGCGTCAGGCCAGCTTCTTTGAGATTGCAAGAGAGCGTAGAAGGACCCATAATGATATCGTGCTTAAATGCAAGCCATGTGCATATTTCATCGAGGTACAAGTTCGACTTCTTTGCAAGAAGGCCTTGAATGAATGACTTTCAAGAGTGTCCGTGTAATGCGTCTAATGAGTGGTGAAGGAGGTTTCTCGACAGTGTCGTGTTCTTCGAATATCGGTTGCAAGTGAAAATAGCTTCTCCGCGAGCTTCACGGGTACTTTCCTACTCTTGTCCGTGATCGATTGATCCCACAGATAAAATGCGCATCCTTTCAGGTCTTGCTGACCTGCCGGTTGATCATGGTTGTGAAACTGACAATACTGATGAGGGCGTTCAAGTTGAAGGGCATGACTTCCTTTTTGGTCAGACCCACAAATTTTGGCTTGTGTCATTACTTCCTCAAAACTGCCTCTTGCTTTAAGCCTGCTCGTCGTTCTGAGCATTCATGAAGGCAAATTACAAGGTGAGACTTTGTACCAATTAGCAGAAACAGAAGTTCATCGTTTGTTTAGTTTTCCAACATCTGTGGGACAGTTTACCAGCAGGGGAACATTATTTTTACTCCCGATGGCAACACACTGCTGAGTCCTGTCGGGAATCGAGTATCAGTATTTGATTTGGTGAAGTAAGTGCATCATGTAGTATATGAGAGATGCTGAAGGATGACGCTCTTCCTAAGCAATAAATCCCGAACTCTGCCAGTCGAGAATCGTAAAAATATTGCTGCAATTGCCCTCAGTCCAGATGGGAACGTTCTGGTATCTGTCGATGAAGGTTCGTTGGGGTACTTGTAGATCTTGCGAATACTGAACATTTTGCGTAGATGGCAGAGCGTTGCTAGTAAATTTCAAAAGAGGCGTGGTATTGCATCATTTCAACTTCCAAAAACCGGTTCAGGATATACAATTTTCACATGATGGAAAGTGAGTTCTGCATTTTTTTTCGTGCGATCGATGGTTCTCATCTTCTGATCACCCTTTAGGTTCATCGCGGTGACCCATGATTCCCATGTGCAAGTTTGGCGCACGCCAAATCACCTAGTCCGAGAGTTCGCACCATTCGTACTTCACCGCACATACACGGGGCATCATGCCGAGGTATCCAGTATTCGATGGTCACCGGATTCAACGTGAGCGCATTTAGTTATTGTTATTGACCACTAAGCTCAGTGAAACTAGCTGCTTCATAACGACATCGCGCGACATGACTGCCCGATTATTTACCCTTGATCCCTTGGAAGGGTTTCGACCAAAAACGTTTGCTGGTCATAAGGACGCTGTGGTTGGAGCATACTTCTCTGCCGATGGCAAATTCGTAAGTGAAACTTAGTCTTTCGTCTTGCCTTTGACTTACATATGCTCAGATATACACTGTCAGCCGTGATGGTGCTGTGTTCACATGGACAGCCAAAGACGAGCCAGACGACGCTGAGGAGCCACAGCTTGTTTCTTCAGCTCTCGCACATTCAATTCCTCAGACAAGGTGGGGCGTATATGACCGCCACTATTTTAATCTCCCACACACGAAAGTTGTCTGTACCACCTTCCACCCATCTTCCAACCTCCTAGTCGTTGGATTTTCTAGTGGGGTGTTTGGGCTTTGGGAGCTTCCGTCATTCACAAATATCCACACTCTGAGCATCTCGCAGGAGAAGATATCATCTGTTGCAATATCTCCAACCGGAGAGTGGCTTGCCTTTGGCGCACGTAGGCTTGGTCAGCTCCTTGTCTGGGAATGGCAATCAGAGTCCTACATCCTCAAACAACAGGGACACTATTTTGATATGAACACGCTAGCTTACGCTCCAGACGGGCAGACCATTGCCACAGGGGGTGATGATGGCAAGCTTAAGGTCTGGTCCGTACAAAATGGCTTCTGCTTCGTAACCTTCTCAGAGCACACTGCACCCATAATGGGCATCACTTTCGCGAAACACGGCTCTGTTCTCTTCTCCGCATCTCTTGATGGCACCGTTCGTGCATTCGACCTAGTTCGGTACCGCAATTTCCGAACTTTTACATCCCCTTCTCCTGTTCAGTTCTCTTCCATAGCAGTCGACCCATCAGGAGAAGTTGTTGCTGCAGGCTCAACAGACACATTCGAAGTCTTTATGTGGTCAGTCCAGACCGGGAAGCTCCTCGACATCCTCGCCGGCCATGAAGCACCCGTATCTACGCTTGCCTTCTCACCAACGGGTGCCAATCAACTAGCGAGTGGTTCTTGGGATCGCACTATTCGCATTTGGAGCATTTTTGGCAGATCACGCGCTGTGGAACCTCTTACACTCTCCTCCGATGTTCTCTCGATTGCGTTTCGACCGGATGGCGTGGAGCTAGGAGCGTCTACGCTTGATGGCCAGATCACATTCTTTGATGTGCGATCAGGAAAGCAGTCAAATGTCATTGATGGCCGCAAAGATGTTTCTGGAGGACGAAAAGCAGACGATCGAGTCGCGGCTGCCAATAGTTCCTCCACGAAGGCGTTCACGAGCCTTGCATATACTGCAGATGGGTCATGTGTACTTGCCGGTGGAAATAGCAAGTACGTTTGTCTATATGACGTACGTGAGGGAGAGGGAGTGCTTGTGAAGAAGTTCCAGATTTCAGAAAACCTCTCGCTAGATGGCACTCAGGAGTTTCTAGATAGTCGCAAGGTCAACGATGCGGGTATCAACATCGATCTGATTGATGACCGCGGCAATGCCAGCGATCTAGAAGATAGGATGGATACGAGTCTACCAGGTGCATCGAGAGGAGCAGGCGACATGTCCATACGAAGGTACCGGCAAGAAGCACGCACTAAATGCGTGCGCTTCTCACCAACAGGGCGTGCTTGGGCAGCTGCAAGCACCGAAGGCCTCTTGATCTACTCTCTAGACGACACTGTTATGTTTGACCCTTTCGACCTCACAATAGATCTCACTCCGCAAGCTGTACTCAATATCCTTGCGGAGGGCGAGTACCTGAAGGCGCTTGTTCTTGCATTCCGCTTGAATGAAAAACCCATTATACAACAAGTTTACGAGCGCATTCCACGCAGTGATATACGCCTTGTTGCACGACAGATGCCTAATATTTATATCCCTGCACTCCTTCGATTCACGTCGGAGCATCTGGAGAAGAGTCCTCATCTCGAATTCGACCTCATTTGGGTGCAGGCTGTGATTACGGCACATGGTCGCTTCCTGAGGGATCACAGCGGTGAATATGCACCTGTATTGCGGGCGGCCCGGAAGGCATTAGGTGACGTAGAGGGGTCAATATCACGGCTGTACGTTTCTACCTGCATCCATAGGCGTTTGCGCCTCATTGATTGTTGTCCAGATGCGACGAAAATACGTCAACGTTGCAGTACCTCATTGACCAGTCGGTGGTCAAACATGGACTAGATACTGACATGTCATCAAACGCTTTGAATGATTGACTACCCAGTGAGTTATGACTTTTAAACATTAGGCTTGTCGTCTTACTAACGGTAGTACCTAGCAATAGGTGTCGTATAGAAACATGTTACATATCAAATAAAAGTAGATTAGACAGGTGCAAATTAATGGACTTTCATCGTACAAGGGGGACCAGCAAAACATTCCTCATTCCCATGACATCCTGACTACTTCTTGACAGGTATTTCTAAGCGACGGTAACGATGCTGAGAATGCAATTTCTGGAAAGTAGTCATAACACTCACTGTCACTGTGCCTCTGATCCACACCCCGATAGCCCCAATAATACGCAAGCCCTGTTCCAGCAATGAGAGCTGCGGTCATGATGAACTGCGTGATCCAAATGATGAGCGGTCGCAGTCAGTACTGATTCACTGAGCGCACAAATCTGTTCCTTGGCGGCTGATTATGCCAGTATTTCTGGGACATATCTCCCTGCTGGCGGAAATTAGGGGTCGGATGCATCTTGGAATTGTTTCTTCGCTGAGATGGTGGTTGTTGTCGAAAGAGATCATAGGAGAAGATGACTTGAGTATGATGTCACCTGGTTGGTGATGTTTACGTCTCTGGATCTACGGGTAATATCCCTAATCGCTATCTACTCCCATTGCACGGCGAGCGGTCGATGATACTTACTTTCAGGCTCTGCGGGAATCGTGTTATGTAAATGGCCATCGAGATGTTGCTGCTTTCCATTCTGATCAAGGTTTCATTTTGTACTGCCCATGTCTATATTTCTTACGCAGCTCGAGTCTGGCACTACTCATTAATCATTTTTTGTTAGGTTTTTTTACAGAATGGCTACTACGCCCAGCAGTTCCATGTTCCATCACTTGCCTTGAATGTCTATTGACTGATGCGGCTAATTCTGGTTTGTGTAATGCCTCACATTCACAGAGGCTACATTTGCGGACCATGCCCAACCTTATGCGTGCCATGTGCTGCAGCGGACAGCAATGTATACTTGTATGAACAACATGAAAAACAGCGGGCTGCAACCTAATCTCCGTGACAATTGCAACAAGCGCATAGAAACATACTGGCAAACCAGCTGGAGGAAATCCTTCAGGTACATGCTTATTTATCCTGGATCATCCACAACTGCCTTTTGATGGGAGGCTCCTGTTGGTCCTCAAGGGTGACCTGCAACGAACATCAGGAACAATATGGTACCACGGTCAATGGGCTAGCATCACCGATCCATTATTTTCAAGTTCCAAAGTATAGACGCTTTGATCGTCTTTGGAGTCATGGGGGATTTGGAATCTGCACCTCATCGTCAGTTGATAGGCATGGTCTGAATCGCATAATACGCACGCGACATTTCCGCCTACGAAGACCAATTTCCACCAGTGCTCAGTGTCGCTCATGATGACTTGCTTGCCCGACTGCAAATTTGTGCAAAGAGGTGAGATTGGCATCGGAACCGCTTCTTGCAGACACTGACGTTCCACGACAAGTAATCTCCAGTATCCTTGTTCTGGACCGACCACAAACGCATGTCTGTTTCTTTGACATATTTATATCTCGAGGTCCACTATTGATATCACTCCTCAGCGCAAGGGTCGGAACTTCATCTTTGGCTATCTACTGACCCTCTGATTGTCAGTCTGATTGAAGGCTTGGCCTTCGACCTTCGTGTGCACACCGTCTCTGTGCGTCCCCAACACGAAGTCAGGGTCACGCACATTTACAAGGACACCGTTGATAGACATGATAATCGAAATTTGTTGTTGGGGAGGCAAGGAAGAGAATACGAGAAGCGAGTTGGTCTTCATAACATCATTTATATGCGTCCTCAGGGTACAGACTCGGCGACGGCATTCTGCCATCACGGGCACCACATGCGCTTCTGAATCGCGTAAGCCGCAGCCTGAGCTCAACGCTGATACTGTAATTGCAACTCGCCGCCTCGTGACTCGTATCAACCATCGTGGCCACTACTCTGGAACTTTCAAGGAACTATCATCATTCCTCGTTTTCGCCTGCCAAGAATGTTTGTCGATGAATTTACCTCATCCTGTCACTTTCACTTCCATTGCGGAAGGAGTCGAGCATCATTTCTCGATTAAGAGCATATTTCTCAGCAGTAGCTACTACATACCCTGCCCTGGCACTTCCAAATGGCTTTATAAACATTCCTCAATTTCGCTTCGCGGGGAATGTTTGATCGCAGGGCAGGATTATTACTCGACTTCTCAGCGCTCAGCATTGACTATACATAGTGCATCTATTGCAAAAGAAGTTTCGAAATTTACAAAGCATTCGTCTAAATCTTACTGGTGGGGAATATTTAGCACATTGTCAGGACTTTCGAGAGATCAGTTGATTTCCCGTATCAATGTCCATGTCCCATCACTTGCCTCGAATGTTTATTGACTGTCCGAAGTCAGTTAAATCTATACGGTAGATTCCTTCTCTGTGGAACCGTCCTTTGATTTTGTATCATCGTTGCAGTTCGCCATCTTTTCCTCATACCCAGATACATCTATTTCCTCAAATCTGTCAGCAGCTCCAGGAACCGGAAACATCCTGCTCAATATATAGAACACGATACTTGAAGTGCCAAATCCTGTGAAGAAGGACAAGTCGAATATGTGAGTCGCAGCAGCTGGTACGGGTATTCCAACTGTGGAACTATGAGTACCGCAAGCAAAATACAAACTAACAGGGACGTACTATCCCCAACGAACCCCACTACATTGATGGCAATGCCTGCCACGTATGCTGCGTACGCTCTTTAAACTCAAGTGAGCGATGGAGAGCCAACATTTCTAGTCTTCCACAGACCTGGGATTGAAACCATAATTGTACCAATACCAACTTCCTTTGCGGGTGACGTAGAGGTCGGCGACGTTATAATGGCCCTTGCGCACAAACCAGTATTCAGCGGCCTAGAGGCATATTAAGTCTGAAATAAAATGCGATACAGATCCAGGTGCACTCACCATAACTCCCGCGATCGCGCTCAGGAAGACCGTGTACGCAGACATATAGGAGGAAAAACGGCTGCTGCTTGCTACCAGATTCCAGGGACACATGACAAGTCCGACAATTGCTGATATATACCCGCCGCGTCTGACATTCTGTGATGAAAATAAGTACTTCCTGAAATCAATGCATGAAGTAAATAATTTACGATGAAACGTGGACATAGCGCCGTCAGATCACAACCCGCACTGACTGAGTTAGCGCTGATGTTCCCTCTAGAAACGGGCGGGGTACAAAGTATGAGCTATGACAGCGACTCGTGCGTCCATTACATACCCTATCTGAGATCAATCAGTATTAGATCTTCAAGGAAGTTGACATGATGCCTACCTGAGCTATAATGAGAGAGAAGGCGATGAACCAGACCTATAATGATCTTCTCGTCAGTGCAAAACAACCTTGCATTGTTCATACTCACACCAAATCGAGTGGCAGGGGATGGGTTGTCGTCCAAGAACATTCCTAGCAAATCCACGGGCGACCAAACTACTTCCCCGTAGATTGCTTGTGACGATGAGCTGACGATCACACCGAAGAGACAGACTAAACCATAAGAGAGGGGAATGGACCAGAGCTGGGAAATGATCGGTGTGGATGGAGTCTTCGCCCGTGACCCAAAATCCGGCGCGTTCCTACAAATATGGTAAGATTATGGAGATAATACATGAAAGCATAGCAGGCATACGTCGTCAATGTTATGAGGTTACTGATGCATATACCAATATTGCTGATCATGGCCCATGCCAGTTCGGAGCCATGGATAGTCGCCGGCTGTTTGACGATCGGTCCAACACCTTTTGCCTTGACGATGCACCAAATCATAAAGATGACACAGGCAATGGGTGAGACGATCGTCTTGAACGTGAAGAAATGACGACTGTTGCCAGCTCATCAGTAATCCGTCCGAATGAACTTCTCTAAACGTACATTTTGTGCACGGGAGGCCATATGAAGGGCAAAGATATAATCCAAAAAATGAGGAAGCACATGAAATCCCTGGTATTAGTGCCAGAGGACAAGGGCATGGAATTTGCTTCGTCGTATAAGGTATCAGATCAGATCACGAAGGACCAACTCATCAATAAACTCACGGATATTATTAACACTTGGCCAGATTGTACGGAGCATCACTAAAACGCATGAACCGCCGATACTCGATTGCACTCCGTACCAGATACTGCAATGCAGTGAGTACAGCACGGCGCAGAAGACATCATACCTACCATGCCATCGTCGCTCTATTGAATACACACCACAGACTTCCAAATATTCCGAAGCTGGCACGGTTGACGACAGGGAAGGTAACATGAAATACAGCACCCGGCCGACCCAACAGGACGACAAACGGCGTCATCACACCGTAACCAATCCAGATAGTCAGCCAGGCTTGCCACCACGACATGCCCATGACGATCATGCTAGAAGTTATCATCCAACTATCGGAGAACCTGTATGAGTTTATACTACAAGCTGAAGATTTGCAACTAACCTTCCGACATTTATCTGCGAGCAGAGCTTCATAAGGGTTCTGTCATTGTGACGATTCACTACTCACTGACGTGCTCGCCCAGCTGGCCAACAAGCTTGTTAGTTGTGCAGTCAATCCAATAGATTGCAGCCCTCACAAAGCGACATAACTGAATGCAGTCCACGTTCTTTCCTCTATTGGAACTGGCAGTAGATCGTCGCTCTGAGGACCCATACAGTAAGCTTAAACTGTTGAACCTAGTAATCAGAACTTGAAACTCACCGAAACAAATTGCAGGTCGGAGGGAGCACGCTCTTCTCGAGTATGGGGAACCTCGAGCGCTTTGAGCAATTGTCTTGCAAAGTCCATCAGTTACGATAAGCCGTAGACTCTGGGCACAAAAGTGCAAAGTACACGTATTTAAGACAATCCTCTTATCTTTCCTGAACTGTCAAACTGCATGAATGTATTTTATGTCAGGGGTTAAACGTATGCCTTCTACTGCGGTTGCTAATAGAAGCTTGAGAACAAGGTCATATCATGGCGTGCCTAGTAATGTCAGAGGATCAGCATTTCGCAGTGGCAAATGACTCGTGAGGTGACACCTGACCTTCCCGATATGTATAGTTGTGGCTCGCCAATGGCACTATCTAACTAGTCGTTTCCCCCGACACCAGCAATAGATCCTGCCCCACGTCCTTAGGATTACTATCTACCTACCACTGACCAGGCTCGGGCAAGTACGTTCCGTTCCGTTATCCGGCAACCCCCGCTTCCTCTCCTACAGACTATTCCCACGCCACTCCTCCTCTCCTCAATGTCTAGCCGTGCCAGGGATAGAGGGCGAGACAACCGCAGTGGGCCTGGGTGAGTTTCTGTTGTGTAACATAGACTACTGTTAAAGACGTACTCTATAAGTTGTGAGGCAGTCCTAGCGGCCTGCCCCTCAGAGAACGAAGGACTGATAGACGAAACACAAGAAGCTAACAGAATAACATTAACAGGTCCAGAGAGGCCCGTCAGGGCTATAGTTTCTGAGCCTTTCTTGGATGTATCCAATAAAATATTTATAAACTCACAGGACTCAATTTCAAATTTGTCAGTCAGAGTCACGTGCGCGCGTTATAGGAACGCGTCGTACTAGCCTGAGGGTCCACAACCGCCACATCAATTGATCAATGGTCTACCGTATTTGTGCCACATTGGTCGACCGGAAGCAGGCAATCGTCTTTCTTGTCCTCCTAGTTTTCTCCACCGTTCTGCTCACAACATGGTCAGCATAATCATCAAATCCCTAGCCTCATGTCTCCTGCTGGCGAGACTGGCACATCGTCTACTCTGCCATGCGCCAATGTACCAACCAGTTCATGGTGCTGGTAAAATTGAATCCACTCCAAACAGCCGCGGGGCTTCCGTCGTCAGCGAGAATATCGGCGTGCTCGGTGTCAAGTGCGCACTTGTCCTATTTTTATTGAGTAGCATCTGACATTCCATCAAGGATTAAGGTATATGACTGCACTCGTAGAGTCTTCTGATGTCGAGACAGCTTTCAAGGAATAGTGAGTACTTGTTCTGAGGTTGGTTGATCGAGCATTTTCATGGTTATAATGGTTGCAAGCGTACGTCCAGGAGTAGAACACAATTTCTATGGCCCTCTCATAAGAGCCACTAACATTGCTCTCGCGTGCCTTGAAGAAATAAAGGTTGACGGGATGTGTGTTCCTGTTCCTGCCGTGGACATGATCTGTCAGCAGAACGATATGCCCATGCACCAAACCCACCAGACTGCGAAATCAACTCGGAAGCCCGACCCGGCATCGATGTACGTGTTTCATCGCATTTATGAGGCTCTTCATTGACATGGTGTGCAGGTCACCTTACTTTGTGGAAGGAAGGAGTCTATCATCGAGATGTCAGCCCTGGAAACCTGATGTGGTACTGGAAAGACGGGAAGCGAATAGGTATTTTAAACGACTACGATCTATCCTCATTGGTAGATTACCCAGGCCCTCGAGGCAACGAACGCACAGGAATGGTGCTGTTCATGGCACTTGATCTTCTCACCATAGAGGGTCAACGAGGCGAAATCAAACACCTATATCGTCATGATCTGGAGTCGTTTATGCGGTGTTTCGTCTGGATTTCCTTGCGTTACAGGGAGGGAGTCCTTTTATCATGCGGACTGCACTCTTTCGATGAATGGGCAACTTTAGGCGCTGTGGCATAATCAGAGGCACAGCACGTGCGGATATTGAAGACATGCATGGTTTTTCAATGTTAATGGTCGAGAATCATTTTTCTTGCCTCACGCTCACGGAGCCAACTACACGCACGCCTATGTGTCACAGCAGACAACAATGCATACTCGTACAAGAGACATGAAAAACAGCGGGTTGCAGCCCATTCTCCGTGACAATTCAATGTCACGTTCGTCGACAAGCACGCAGACTAACACATTCGCGAGACAGCCAAACGAAATCCTTCAGGTGCATGTTTATTCATCCACGGGAGTCCACAGCTGCTTGCTGACGGGCTGCCCCTGCTGATTCTCGAGGGTGACCTGCAACGAGCATCAGGAACAGTATGGTACCACGGTCAACGGGCCACGTCACCGATCCATTATCTTCAAGCTCCAAAGTATAGTAGCTTTGATCGTCCTTGGACGCGTGGGGGACTTGGAATCTGCACATCATTGTTAGTCGGTAGGCCTGGTCTGAATCACGCATGATACGCACGCGAGATTCTCGCCTACGAAGACCAATTTCCACCAGTGCTCAGTGTCGCTCATGATGACTTGCATGCTCGACTGCAAGTTTGTGCAAAGAGGTGAGATTGGCATCGGAACCGCTTCTTGCAAATACTGACGTTCCATGACAAGTAATCTCCAACATTCTCGGCCTGGACCGACCACAGACGTGTCTGTTTCTTGGACATATTTATACCTCGCAATCCACTATTGATGTCACTCGTCAGTGCCAGGGTCGGAACTTCATCTATGACTATCTACTGACCTTCCGATTGTGGCCTTTGACCTTCACATGCACGCCGTCTCTGGGAATCCACAACGGAGCGTCAGGGTCATGCACATTTACAAGGACACCGCTGATGGGCATGATGATTAAGATTTATTGTTGGGAGGCAAGGAGGAGAATATGAGAAGTGAGCTGGTCTTCAAACTTGCAATTGTAACATCATTTATATGCGCATCCCTCAGGGTACTAGTACAGACTCTGCAACGACATCCGGCCTTGCTGGGCACCACACATGCTCCTGAATTGTCTCGTGACTCGGGTCGGCCATCGTGACCACCACTATAGAATTCTCAAGGAGCCCTCGGTCATTCCTCGTTTTTGCTTCCCAAGAATGTTTGTCGATGAATTTGTCACTTCATTACCAAAGGAATTGAGCACCATTTCTCAATTAAGGATTGGTTTCGACTACATACCACGCCCTGGCACTTCCATACTCGCTTTTCCAGGAATATTCTTCAACAGCGTTACGACGAGCGTTTTCCTAGATCAGTCGCTTTTCCAGCTTAGCAACTCCCATGGCGGTGAATTGCAAATGGGTTTGCAAACATTCAACAAACATTCCTCAATTTCGCTCGCGGGAAATGTTTGTTGATCGCGGGGCAGGCTTATTACTCGACTTCTCGGTATTGACTACATAACGCTTCCATTACAAAAAAACCTTCGAAGTTGACAAAAAATTCATCTATATCTTGCTTGGAGAATGTTTGCCAATCGCGGCGCATTGTCAGGACTTTTGAGAGACCAGGTAATTTCCCGTATCCACGAGAAATACAGCTCTAGTGTCGGCTTTTCAGTTCAAGAAGCGTCTTTGGTTGTGTATGGCTGGGTTCTTGCATGTCCAACTGCCTTGAACCCAGCATGGCACATGCACCCCTTTGTCTAATAATTCAGCTCCAATGGCAATACCCTCTTCTGCCGCTCGTTGGCTCTGGCAATATACTCGAACTGAAGCCAAGGAACAAAATAGTCAACAGCGGGAGCAGCTATCATGAATGCGGTGGGCTTGAGGCTGCAACTTGCAGATCAAGTCGTCATTAAGTTGGTACTCGAGTTTGGCACTAAGTGCTTGAACTGAATTTAAAAGCCGATACTAGTGCTGTACCTCCATCGATACGGGAAATCAATTGATCTCTCGCAATGTGCTAAATGTTCCCCGCAAGTAAGATTTAGACAAATGCTTTGTGAATTTTCAAGCTTCTTTTGCAATAGAAGCGCTATGTAGTCAATGATGAGCGCTGAGAAGTCGAGTAATAATCCTGCCCAGCGATCGACAAACATTCCCCGCGAGCGAAATTCAGGAATGTTTATAAAGCCATTTGGAAGTGCCAGGGCAGGGTATGTAGTTACTGCTGAGAAACATGACCTTAATCGAGAAATAATGCTCGACTCCTTCCGCAATGGAAGTAAAAGTGATAGGATGAGGTAAATTCATCGACAAACATTCTTGGCAGGCGAAAACGAGGAATGATGATAGTTCCTTGAAAGTTCCAGAGTAGTGGCCATGATGGTTGATACGCACATACTTCAGTCATAGCCCTATGTAGAAGTGGTGCCCCGGATGTGCCAAATGGCCCTAGAATGGGTACCAGCCTGCACCGGCCTATACATGCACATTGGTGCCGGCCAAGGGTGTTAAGGTGGTACTGGCCAACCACTGAAGTGGGGCTGCCTATACGTGAAGGCTGACCACAGGTGTAGGGGTGGTACTGGCCGACCACTACATATACATGTACATTGGTGCTGACCACAGGTGTGGGAGTGGTACTGGCCGACCACTGCCTACACATGTATATTGGTGCTGGCCAGAGGTGTGGGAGTAGTACTGGCCGACCACTGCCTACACATGTATATTGGTGCTGGCCAGAGGTGTGGGAGTGGTACTGGCCGACCACTGCCTACACATGTATATTGGTGCTGGCCAGAGGTGTGAATGTGGTACTGGCCGACCACTGCATATACATGTACATTGGTGCTAACCACAGGTGTGGGAGTAGTACTAGCTGACCACAGCCCATAGATGTACATTGGTGCTGGCCAGAGGTGTGGGAGTGGTACCGGCCGACCACTGCCTACACATGTATATTGGTGCTGGCCAGAGGTGTGGGACTGGTACTGGCCGACCATTCAAGTGAGGCTCCCTATACACACACATCAGTATCAGCCAACACCTTAGGACATGGAAAATAGAGTTGGCCTGACTAAGTCCAAGTCATGTAGAGGCAGGCAGTTCAACAACTTAAGGCATCAGAAAAACTTAACATTGTTGAAGAACCTTATGGTACTTGGCCAAGTCTTTCCAAGACTTGCACTAACACACTCAAGTCCAGCAAGATATTTGACTTATACCAGTTTGTCAGTATCAGTAGAAAGGCTAAGTATACAAATATATTTAAGTTTTTCATGTCCTATGTGGTCTGGAGCATCATGGTCAAACACAAGTATCTAAAACAATTCAGGAATGATAAGGAAAGTGTAGGTTTCCTGATGGCATTGATAATAGAGTCGGCCGGATCAGGTCCAGGCTGTGTATGGCCTGGCCGGCCGACACCTTAGATATTGATAATAGAGTCGGCCGGATCAAGTCCAGGCTGTGTATGGCCTGGCCGGCCGACACCTCAGGCAGTGATAATAGAGTCGGCCGGATCAGGTCCAGGCTGTGTACAGGAAGGCAGGCCGACACCTCAGACGTGGACAATAGAGTCGGCCGGATCAGAACTAGGTTATGTATGGCCTGGCCGGCCGACACCTCAGACAGTGATAATAGAGTCGGCTGTATCAGGTCCAAGCTGTGTACAGGAAGGCAGGCCGACACCTCAGACGTGGACAAGAGAGTCGGCCGGATCAGAACTAGGTCATGTATGGCCCGGCTGGCCAACACCTCAGACAGTGATAATAGAGTCGGCCAGATCAGGTCCAGGCTGTGTACAGGAAGGCCGGCCGACCCCTTAGACATTGACAATAGAGTCGGCCGGATCATGACCAGGTCGTGTATGGCCAGGCCGGCCGACACCTCAGACAGTGATAATAGAGTCGGCCGGATCATGTCCAGGCTTTATACAGGAAGGCAGGCTAATACCTTAGGTATATATTGAACATAGACTTCTGCATATCTAATTGATGGGATTTTTGATAGACACAAACCTAGTATTATCAAGAAAGATGTTGGTTTTAGTACTATCCCTTTAGAGCTAGTTCATTCAAATTGCAATATCTGCAAGTATAAATGGGCCAGCTCTACAGTATGATGTAGGCAGGGTTCCTGACCATCATAACAATCATTTTTTGGCTAGATAAGTCTTTGATATTATAATAGCCAAGACTGTTAAGTGACTACAATCAACTTGTCTTTGAATGAATTTTCAGCATCCAATGCAAATCTTCCCCACAAGAGCACCTGTCGATGTGCATAAGCTTGATGACCGGGCTTTGTAGCTTGTTGGTATCTTTGGTCCCATTCTCCCATCCTGTATTTAAACCAACTCACTGTCCAACCCATTTCGTGTTGGACCAATCTCAACTCTTCCTCCCACCTTTGCCATCTAGCCTTAGCTTTCAACCAATTTACCCTGTAGACTAATACAGGTCACTTGCAGAACATAGACATATTAGATATGATTTACATTCATCCATCCACACATCTTCCTTCAAATCATGACCGTTGTTGACTCTCCAAAACCAAGCCAGTCTGTCTGATCCCTGCCCATATCTGTTCTCTTCAGTCACTTCCTTGTCAACACTGAGCTGGTGTAGCTGAATGTCTTGATAGATCGTCGTCAGAGTATCTTCATCAGCCCCTAGTCTCTGAATTGAACTCCTAGCCCTTTGATACCTTCGGACACACTTCTCTATCTTGATACGGCATTGAAGAGCCTCCTGCTTTGACCTGGTTCCTGTCCATGTGGAATCTGCACTTCGGAAATGCTGACGGTAAATTATTGCTTTATGACCGAGAGCTTGTCGCAACTTTTCCAAGCAATCATTCGCTTGACCCTTTCGTAACTCCAGTTCTTCAGCTTGCAGAGTGTGCAAGCCCAGGGCTAAAGCCTCATTTCGAGGCACTGAAGATGGCATCCAAATGGCCATGACTTCTGCAGGAACTGCCTCATCCATCTCTTCCAACACATCTTCAATATCTGCAGCCTCCCATACTTCCTCCACCGCATCTGAGGTGCAAAATCTAATGTCATCCACATGCTCAGTACCTGCATGGACTTCAATGCCCTCTGTCATAGCATCAGCAATTTCATGAAATTTAGAAATCCGAGCAGCCAGTTTTTGTCGTTTCTCTTGAAGTGCAGCCCTTTGAACAGCAGAAGCATCTTTGGGAAGCTGCCGAATAGCTATCCTCAGTGCATCCCTAGATATGAATTAGAAATACGTTATCACCATCAATATATGATGAAACAACATACTGCGAATCCTCTATATTGATGCCATCAATGAGCCAAGAAATTGATCCCAACTTTCCTGTATCAGCAAGTTCTGATTCTGTTAATTTTAGCCGCATTTCTGCCATTGTTGGTGCTTCCAATCACCCAATCAGAATGTACGACACATGGACCTGAATAGAAGCTTCGAAGTGCTCACCTTTATCTATTTTTAGCTGGTAGATGTCAAGATGTTCTCCGCGCTCATCCTTTGCCTTCTCCTCATCTTTTTCCCATGCCCTCACTTTGATGACATCCAAAGATCCGGTAAGCTCTTCAAACGGCAGCCTAGTGTCTTCAATGCCCTTGTTGGCCCGTTTGTACTTTCTCAAGAGCGTCTTAACTGCATCACTGTGAAACTGTGATGTCATTCATTCCAAATATAGGCACTTACCTATTCTGACAAGTTTTCTCCAATTTGAGTTACGCATGTGATCATCAAGAATTTCTTGACGGTGAGCTTGGCTCATAGAACGTGCTGTGGGAGATATCTTGTTAAAGGGAGCCCAGAGTGTCTCCAGAATTTCCCCATCAACTTGTCCAGCTCCTTGAATGAAGTTTAAGCTGTATCTAGCAAAACAGGCAAGTTTATGAGCGCTCAAGTGAAATTTCCCCACCGCAGCCACAATCTTGGTGTTGTCTGGGAGTGCCAAGCCAGGGCAGTTGGCAACACGTTGACCAAAGTTAAGGTTCCACTGACACCCCACATCATAGATGATCAGGGAGTTGTCAACGTTGCCAGCAGCGTGCTTTATGGCATTACAAATGGAATAATCTATATTCATGTGGCTGGAAGTGATTTTGTCAGCATGTCAAGCACAATGCTTGTCTTAGCCTAGATTGAGTAAATGAAAGAAAACTTGCCGTTCACCCTTCTGAAAGTCCACTATGCAGTGAGGAACAAAACAACCATGCCGAGCACAAGCAGTGGCACCAACCCCTGTAGCCCTGAGGTTGCTTCTGTTTGTGTTTGCTGCATTGACTGCCCGATGGTTGCTACACAAGGATTGCTTTCCACAGGTTTAGCCACCACTGACAATACAACACAATTTGAGTCACCTCTTTACTCTCTATAGCCGAAGTCAAGTGTGCTTGGTATTCTCTGTCTGTTACCATATAACCTAAACCATCTGACAGGAAGACGTCAAGCTCAGGCTGTCGCATGTTCATATGCTGAGCAGTAAAATTTCCATCTACCACCAATCTTTTCATAACAAGCCACCTGCAATCAAAAGTCAGCATCCGCATATAAGTCAGCTAGTTATATGAGTGATCTGGCCAGTATACACAAATAGTCAGCCGGCACCGACTCTGAGCTGTGTACCAGAGGTACCAGCCAGTCTACACAAATGGTCGGCTGGCACTGGCTCTGAGCTGTGTACCAGAGGTACTGGCCAGGACTCAGCTGACACATGTTATCGGCCAGGACCACTGCTGTGCTACGCACTGCTGGTACTGGCCGGAGTCTAGCAGGCAGGGATTTTGGAATTGACTTGCCTTTCATACTGTTGCTCCCAAACAAGAGGCATATTGATTCCGGGCTGTGGACATGAAGGGCAAAATAGGGCAAGATCTCCTGCACTAGGGGGCGCTTCCTTGTCATGGCCAAATCCAAACCATTTACGGTTCTTCAAGTCCCGCCAGAGTCGAGATACTCTCATGAGTTCTCGATAGCGATCCTACAGATGGGGTTTTGCATTCAGTATGAGCTAGAATTATGGTATTATCAGTTCCACTCACTGGGACAGTGTCCGGGAAAGCATTATTTGTCAGCCGTCTGATTTTCTCAAAGAAGCTCATTGCTGAAGTCTTGCATTCCAAGGCATCAATGAGAAAATGATCCAGTACCTCGAAGGTGAAAGCAGTCCTAGGGTGTGTGGTACTGGCAGGAAATAGTCCTGCTTGGAGCAGCTGCAGGTGATGTTCATGATGTGATCCTGGACATTGACACCATGACACATTGTGTGTGAACACCCCAGAAGAATGTACAATAATCACAGGAGTATCTTGATCAACGTGACTTTGTGCAACTCCATAGAAAGGGCAAGACTTTCCACCGTGGCCCATGTACCATATAAATCCTTGGTCAGCAAGAGTGTCGTCCTCGAAGCACTTGCCGTTCCACAATTGGATTTTGTGGAAAGGCAATGACTGATGTGATTTGAGGAGGCAAGGCTGACACCAACTGTGGTCGCCAGTGCAAGTTGTGCAATGGAAGGCAGCATCTTCACATTGGCAAGTCTCACAGATCCCTGTGGCAAATTTCTCTGAGTCCAAGATGACATCTAGATATGTGTCTCGGTGGGTGAGATACTCTGCTATGAAGTCATTTTGTGTCTATGTCATTTATGAGAAACAATTACTAGTAAGCCACGGCCTGTTAGATATACCTTTGTTTTTCTCCCTTGCTCAGGAGCCTCTCCGTCAATAGCAAAGTCACCAAACATTTCTTGGTTTAAATCATCTTCTGGGATGTCTGGTGATTCTGCATCTACTGCTCTGGCTCGTTTCCTTGGGCTGGTGGTATGCTCTGGCAAAGTTTCATACAGCGCATCAGCACAAGACTCAACCCAAGAGGGCTTTCCCTTTCTGTCTCTTGTAGGTTGGTGAGTAACATAATCAACATCCAGATCCTTTTTTTGTGATAACTTTCCTCTATCTTGGAAAGAATAAGAAATAGCCTTGAGACGCTGGCGTTTTTTTGAGGACATAGTGCTTAGACCGAGGAAAGATCCTGCCGTATGAGAAGTCAACCAATTTAATATCACAAGCTTTGTCTAATCTGGACATCTACTATTGGGAAATTACTCCCCTTCTCATTCTCTTATTTGATCTCCGAATGGCTTTTAGACCCCCCTTCTTACCTGCCCCCACTCTATTCAGAAAATCCCGCTGGTCCGGATACTTTGGTCTCGGTACACCAAGCCTATCGTGTACTTTATCCTTGACAAAGTGGGCAATTACAATTCTCTCCCCATCGCCCCACTTCGGCACCCCATGCTCCAGCACCTTTCCTAAAATGTAAACCATAGTGCCAGGGGGATATGCTAGCTCGGCACCCAGATCTGGCAGAGCTAGTATGGCATGGTGAGCTTTGCCAAGGCTCACCAAAAGGTCATAAAATGAAGGCGAATGCTCCAGGGTCTCGATGACTTGGGGTCTCTCGATTGACGATAACTTCCAATCCAGAAAACTCTGAGGGCCAGACAATGGGATCTGAAGTACGAACCATATCCTTCATATTAGCAACTGATTCCACGCCGGCCTGATATTGATCTGGCGCAATAACACTGGTGATAGCGGACCACAAATGTTCAGCTACCGTTATTTCGGACAACCACTCTCGGACCGCAGGTAAAGAAAGAGTGCCTGATTGGTACAAGTCATCCTGAAGCCGCTAGCCCATTTAAGTTAGTTCCGTATCACAGCAAGTATATTAATATGAAGTTACCTCATGACGTTGCATGAATCCTCCGGGGCATAAGGTCACCCTTCCTACTCCAAACTCTCCCCCACCTGAAGGCATGACAAATCCTTGAGAACGCCAAGGCTGCTTTGCCTTCTGAGTTGGCTTGGGCAAAGACTGATCTAAGGCAGGTCTCAGCAATTTGATGGACTGGTTGACACGATCCTAATTATAACTGATTAAAAGAACTTAAACTGTATTAATCAGACTCGTACCATTCTATCAGGCACCATGATTTCTGGCAAATACCAAGCGAGAATCCTTCCGTGCCTGTCAACAAATGTTGCCGGCTCTGATATTGAACCGAACGAAGGACAGTGGAAATATTTTGCTAGCTTATGTCTCTGGCTGTCAGCATGTGATGGGTGGGACGCCTTGGCACTATCTGCAAACCGATCTACATCTAAATCTGCCCGCACTATGGCAACAAAATGAATGACAGACCCCCCAACCATCAAATCAACACTCACGGGGATTAACTACAGCATGGGCTATCACGACCGCAGCTCTGGTAAGTTCAATCTCCGTAATGACATTTGCCGTGACATCGCTACCAGTACTGGACAGTAAGTCCTGCCACTTGGCCCACAATCTGGTCCTAAAATTCCAGCTGTTCAGTTTTGCCTGGACAGTGACATGAGACTCCCTTACCTGGCTCTTTGAAGCAAATTGTCATTGATTTTGTCACCTATCAGCAACTCATACGGCGATGAATCACGGAGTAGGTCATCTACATGCCCACGGAGGATCTTGGACAGAATTGTTACAGCAGGATCTGCCATTTGTCAGTGGTTGAAGTTTGGAAAAACAGACATTAAACGACGGAATGATAAATTTTTCAACCACAGACGATCTAGACTATAAATGGTTTTTAATTTAAGTCTCGATGTGGATGAAAAGACTTTGAAAGATCCAAATCGGGATAGCTTCTAAATTTGGGTGAAATTCAACGCCTACACTGTGAGGCTGTCGGACAGAATACACCAAGATCCCCCATTTCTTGGTGGTTGGAGTATTGAGAACAGAATTGAAATAGCAGAATGGGAAAATTTCTAACCAGGTGGTGTAGACTATATATGGTTTTTAAGGTTTTTGATTTACAACGTGCGATGCGGAGCAAAAGTGGAAGATCCAGATCAGGATAACTTCTAAACTGGACGGGGCCATACTATATGATTTGCGGCAACATACCATCCAAGCAGAGGCCTGTATTATGAAAGAAACAGATGAGAAACAGCAGTCTCAACTTAAGTTACATCTTGTCTTTTAAATTCAAGCTTTATGCTGACGGCAAGTAATAAACCAGTATGCTGCTCTGATTGTCTTCTAACTGAATATCAAATCTTCAGCTTCGGCTGGATTCAGTTAGAAGACAATCAGAGTAAGGGGTGAGGCGCAATTGCTACTTGCCAAAAGCCTCATCCCTTGCTCCGATTGCCTTCTAACTGAATCCAGCCTACATGCAGCTGGTATCTCAGGTATTTCACCTGAGTTGAGGAGAAGAGCAATCGTGTCTCACCCCTTACTCCGATTGTCTGAATACCAAATCTTCAGCTGCGGCTGGATTCAGTCAAAAGAAAGACAATCAGAGTCAGGGATGAGACGCAATTGCTCTTCTCCTCAGCTCAGGTGAAATACCTGAGATACCAGCTGCATGTAGGCTGGATTCAGTTAGAAGGCAATTGGAGCAAGGGATGAGGCTTTTGGCAAGTAGCAATTGCGCCTCACCCCTTACTCTGATTGTCTTCTAACTGAATATCAAATCTTCAGCTGCGGCTGGATTCAGTTAGAAGACAATCAGAGTAAGGGATGTATCTCAGGTATTTCACCTGAGCTGAGGAGAAGAGCAATTGCGCCTCACCCCTTACTCTGATTGTCTTCTAACTGAATATCAAATCTTCAGCTGAGACTGGATTCAGTTAGAAGACAATCAGAGTAACGGACGAGGCTTTGGCAAGGCCCACAGCATGTATCTCAGGTATTTCACTTGAGTTGAGGAGAAGAGCAATTGCATCTCACCTCTTACTCTGATTGTCTGCTAACTGAATCCAGCTGCAGCTGCATCTATTCTGTCATGTTCAAGACTAAAGGCGAGCGCACTGAGGGTACTCTCAAGCTCACCCCTATTTCAACAATATGCCGCGGTGAAAATTGGTGGACATTCTAAGTTACTGCATTCGGGGGTCACGTGACTTTTTCGCACGAACAAGGAACCTGACATCACGATTTCGTTGCAAATTAAAAAAACTAAGTTACATTTGGCATCATTGAATTGAAGAAAAAATAACAGAGCGCAAAAATCAATACAAGGCTGCCGCAGAGGGGCCCTCTCTGCGACAGTCTAGTACTGTCATAATACAGTAATAAAAAGTATGATAAAAAAAGGAATAGCTAACTATATAACATAATCTGCGAATGGCGCAATCAGTATTTGCAAAGAGAATATCAAACAGGTTACCTTTGAGTATCGGAGCAAGCCAAAAGAAACATATCTGTAAGCTGTGGTCATTGTTTTGAGAAGAGAGAGCGATGGGAAGTACCTTATGGTGGAGCAGGTGTCATCCTTCCGGAGAAAATACAATACAATAATGATGGGAGGAGGCGCACCAATGTGGACACTTAAACCTCCCAAGCGCAATGATGGTTGAAGGAGGGGCGCACCAATGTGGACACTAAATCCTCCCCAAGCCAAGCCCCCAGTACTCAATGGTAAAAAAGGGAGGAGAAGTGCGCCAATGCGCACATAGATCTCCTCCCCAAGCCAAGCCCCCAGTACTCAATGGTAAACAAAGGGAGGAGAAGTGCGCCAATGCGCACATAGATCTCCTCCCCAAGTCAAGCCCCCAGTACTCAATGGGTAAACAAAGGGAGGAGAAGTGCGCCAATGCGCACATAGATCTCCTCCCCAAGCCAAGCCCCCAGTACTCAATGATAAAAGAAGGGAAAAGTGCGCCAATGCACACATAGATCTCCCCAGTATATATAGATTGACTAGAAAGAAGGCGTTTAGTGAAGAGATTGTTGAAAAAAAAGACAGACCTTATATGTGGAGGCGCCCCAATAGCCTCCCCAGTGAATGGAAATTGACTAGAAAGAAGGCGTTTAGTGAAGAGACGGTTTAAAAAAAAGGATAGACCTTATATGTGGAGGCGCCCCAATAGCCTCCCCAGTGAATATAAATTGACTAGAAAGAAGGTGTTTAGTGAAGAGACGGTTGAACAAAAACAGACCTTGGATCTGCAGGCGCACCAATAGCCTCCTCAGTGAATAGAAATTGGCTAGAAAGAAGGTGTTCAGTGAAGAGATGGTTGAAAAGAGGCATACCTTAGGTATCCTTTCACCGGATGAACCAAAGAAGATCAACCTATACACCCAAATTAGAAATAGAATTGGAATTAAGAGACACATACCGCGCGGTAGAGAATGAGCGCTCAGTGAGTTGTGAGCCACTTACACAGCTGCAGTCTGTGTAGGTGGCTAACAAGGTGAGCGGATGGAAGAGATGTGGTTTGAAATTGAACCGTGTGAAATTGTTGCGCCTGGCTATATGTTACAACATATTTGATGTTGTTTGTCGTGGAAAATGCCGGCGTGACACGATCACATGACTGGTTGGTTTGAAAATTCGCAAAGTCCTTTGTACTGCATTGTTTGGCACGGAAAATGCCGGCGCAACCATGGACACGATCACATGACTGGTTGATTTGAAAATTCTCAAAGTCCTTTGCGCTGCAGTTGTCTTTATGCCACCTAGAAAGAAGAACACGGCAAAGAAGTCCTGTGGCGGTTCTGCCAAGAAACTTTTGGCACCTGTCGGCTCTCCTCCGGTGCCCGCTGCGTCACACGCCGAATCGTCCACGTCATCCTTGGAGCCGGAAGACACTAGGACAACTGAAGATCACAGTATAGTAAGTTTTTTTGCCTACTTCAAGTGTTTCATTGACTGACTGCGGGTCAGTGGTGTTTGATTTGTCGCGATGGCGCGGAAGGTGACGTTATACTTTTTGAATGCAACGCGTGCCCCCGCGTCATGTGCAGCAAATGCATTGAGGTGCCCAAGGCCCATATTGATGACGTCCGACATACGGACGTAATATTTTTATGTCTTTCTTGTCACTCGTTGCGGACGATCAAGGAGCCCACGCCATATTTTGTGAGTCTTTCTTTATTATTCAAATTTTAAATTGATTGACTGTTCAGGGCTTCTATCATAACGTTTTGCCAGAGCAAGGAGGAATGCCTGTACTCCCAGGCTTCCTGCAGCTCAAGGGCAAGTACGAGCTGGCGTCTAGCTCCATCTTGGCAGCCACACCCCTTGCTGTCGTCCATTTTATCCTTGGTGGCAAGGACAGAATCCCGACACCTGTTCCACTCCTCTCCCATTACCTTGACAAGTTCTACCCCAGCGGCGGGTTTCTGTACATTGAGATCTTGTTCGACGTTGCTTCATATCAGCAGATCGACAACTACACCCACGACCAGGTTCGAACGGTTTCTGAGCTCACCAGTCACCTTGGTTCCACCGGTCGCGTCTTTGCGTTTCTCTCCAACCATTCGGAAGAAGACAGTGGGTGGCTCTTTGCAGGGAAGGAGGGTCAAGGTGAGGGAGAGTATGTTGCGATGGAAGTTCAGCATGTAAGTTTAAAATTTTGGACGTTTTAACGTTATGAATTAATGTATCCTAGGTTCTCTCTACAGTGTTAAAGCCCTATGCTAGGATCCTCAAGTCCTCCCACATCGTCTTCCTGGTCTGCGGCTCTGTGGTGGCGCACGAGACACCCTACACTCAGCTCAAGGAGGCCGTTCTTCAATTCGACTTCGCGGGCGCAATCATCTTTCCCGCACCTCGCTTTCAACCTCTTGTCGCCACGAATTTTTTGGTCGCCATGATGGAACTTGTCGCGATTGAGCAACTCAGCATTTGCAGCGTGTTTCCCACTCTCCTTAGTATGTCAGGTTGCCTCGGTCAGCACACCAGCATCATCCTGATGACTCGAGTCAACATTGAAGGTTGCTGCAAACTGGAACTGACTACATTTGCGCGCGCTCACACTCAGACTTCACCTTGGGGCCTGGATATTCCTGCACAGTGCCCCCAATGCGGCTCTACCAAGAGCTGGGCCGAGAGGGTCGCTGTGACGGTTGCTGATAAGAGTCGCGATGAGGACGCCCCAGACCGTGTCTCTGTTTGCCGGTACATCTACACATGCAAGTACACCAACTGTGGTAGCATGCAAAAGTTGCCTCCCTACAAGTTGTCCGTCACCAAGCCTCCTGGGTCAATTGTCAACAGCGCAAAGACCAAGAACTGCGCTTGGTTCCAGTCGCCTTCTACTCATTTTGTACTTCAGTCTTCAGCTGTGTCTACCCAAGGCAAGCGCATGAATGAGGGGGTGCCTACTGGGACTGCCAAGAAGGCGCGCAGGTGATTTGGGTATTTACTTGACAGTGTATGTACATAATTTGAATTGAGTTATCACTTTGTCACACGGTTGATTTGGTAACGACGCGTCTTGGTTTGCATGCACGTGATCGCGTCTCCTTCAAAATTTCAACTTTTCGGCCTGGTCTAAGGTTACGCGACGCATACCCACCCTTGCCGAAAGCTCCTGACTTATACAACGTGTCATCAATGGCTGAATGGTATGCTTCTTGGGAGGGAGTACTGACTCTCCACAAAGATCAGTTTGTAAATGGAAAGAATTCCCGTCACAATTTGCTGAGACAGATCCGCAATGAAATTGTCGCAATTCATCACACAAGAGAGGATCCCGAGGATTTACCAAAGGGATTGAAAAAGGTACTGTTCATTCTGAGTATACAATGGTGCTGACATACTTGATATATAGGCTATCCGGAGGTACTACCTCCAGTTCTTAACGGACGCTGATGATCGGCGTGATGAGCAACAGATCTTGGGAGATGACTCAGAGCTGGAGGAAGAACTTGGCATGTCCCCTGAGGACAGAGAGTTGGCGGCTCGTCCTAAGGACGCAGGGTTCTACAAGAAGGAGCTTAACGCTTGGGACGTCGCACAGAAACTCTTTAAGCAGGAGATGGACGACTACGATAAGGAGCAGCAACAGAAGAAAGGCGTACAACATTCTATTAAGTATAGGACTGGACATGCGAGGGAATGATTCAACAGCATGACCTCTGCACATCGGAAGGAGGTTGAGGAGGCGAGGGACAAGTGGAATAGGGATGGCGCCCCAGCAGAATCACAGGCGATGTAAATTGTCATTTTTTGTTCAATTTCTACTCTAACTATATTGGCAGGTATCGAAAGAAAAACCTCAAAAAAGTTCTCGATGATTTTACAGAACAGATTCGTCGTACTATGGGTTGCCGACTCGTGATGTTGGTCAGTCACAAGAAAAATGCCGATCAGACTTTAAGTGTCAAGATGTGAGTATTTATACACTCTCCTCAGTGTAAACTAACAATGTTATTGTTATTCAGTCATGAGTCTCAGCCTGTCAATCAGAAGAAATCGTTTAGCCAGAGTTCTCGAGGAAGCAAAGAATGGACGTCTGAAGGTTTTGAAAAATATGCCGAGTGGTCAAAAGCTGAATTCTGTGAGTTTTGTATTTTTTTTGGATCGGTTCAGACTGCTCAATGACCGTGTATCAGACCCCACCAATGATGATGATGACTCCTCCGATGAAGAAACGAATGATGGAAAGGATGCAATGCCCGAAGTCATCCTGGATAACCACGGTTACGCAAAGCTCCCTTCTCGTAAGGAAGTGAGCCTCAAGGGGCAACAAGAACTGGTTCGGCAAATTTTTCATGCATCTTACAGCGAGTTGTTGATTACTTCGTCTTTGTCGATTTTAACTTGACTCACCTTCCGTTTTTCAGAAGTTTTCACTGGTAGCATGAAGCCAGTACCTTGGCTCTCAATCACCGGTGAGCCTTTGCTGTACCTGGATCCAGACTCCATCCCCAATGGTTTTACCGTGCAAGACCCATCTCATTTGAGAGTGAAGGAAATCAACAAACTTTGGGGCCATTGGGAAGCCCGGAAGGCTTCGAAGCAGAGACTCGTTATTTTCGTCGGAGCTGCAAGTGCCCACATGAACAAGTCCCTGCTCGAAAATGCTGTTTATGTAGGCGAGAAGAAATCAAAAAAGAAGTACGTAGAAGTCAACGATGAAGAAGGAGCCTCAGCTGCCCCTACACCTGTGAAACGTACAAGACGGCTGGCCAAGGACAGCTCCGAGGACAGCTCTGATGATAATCTAGCTCCATCAGCAGGCCTCATCGCTCGACCGTCAGTTGCTCAAGAAGGCATACGCACACCAGCTACTGTACCAATGAAAGATCGAATGTCATTCTTACGATCCCTCAGCAGCAACAGAGAGTATCTGCTTTTCATTTCGAGTATTGGTGGCTTGAAAAAGGTACGCTTGTGATTTTTACCTAGATTGGTGAAACTTGACACTCACCCGATGCAGGAACAAAGCTCTGAGGCAACCGAATGGCCTGCATGGGCGACATGGTCTTGGGAGGGATCGCACCTTCCAAACAGTGTACACTCAGAGGTTAGTGAGTTGGACACGTTCTTTGAGGTAGTCTCGTCTACGAAGATATCTGGCTTGGCGTCAGCCATGAAGGTCGGCCTAGGTCTCGGGATGCTGCTAAGAGAATGTAAGCAAGTCATCGAGTATGAGGCGGACGACGCTACCCCCAACACCCCCTCTTACTTTGGCACCTCTATTTTGGGTATCAAGACCCTCGACCTCGTTATAGAGGCAATAAACACAGCCAGAGGTGGGGTCACCCGCATGGTCAAGGCGAAGGAGGGACAACATGCTGCCATTACTGAGGCTGGTGGAGAAGAACATGGTACCGATACTGCCGCTCAGACTATTTCGACCAGGGAAGAGGAAGTGGATGACGAGAAACAAAGGGAGGAAGATGAGATGAGAAGGAAGGTTGAAGAGGAACTTCGCGAGACAGAGGAACAGAAGAAGAAAATGGCGATGCTGCAGGAGGACATGAGAAAGCTGGAGGAGAGAAAGCGAAAGCTGGAGGAGGAGAACCAGAAGCTGTTGAAACTGGTGGAAGTGGCGAACGAAAAGGACAGTGAGGGTAAGGAGCTGGAGAAGGCTGAGGAGGAGGAGGAGGAGGAGGAGGAGGAGGAGGAGGAGGAGGAGGAGGAGGAGGAGGAGGAGGAGGAGGAGGAGGAGGAGGAGGAGGAGGAGGAGGAGGAGGAGGAGGAGGAGGAGGAGGAGGAGGAGGAGGAGGAGGAGGAGGAGGAGGAGGTAGTGCAGAAAGGGAAGAAAAGAGGAAAGTCTGGGGGATCTGGAAGACCATCCAAAAAGCCTACCACTGACAATATTCGTCGATCCAGCAGAGCCAGACAGCCGTCCAAAAAGGCCATGCGCAAGTGACATAGCATAGCACATTGTATTGTTGCTGTTTTCATTCGTAAATCTAGTGGATATTACTAGGCAAAGTAATATACATTATAAGGTGGCCAGTATATAGTTGACATGGCCACTCAAGATCCTTAGACCTCATCTACAAGCAGGAGGCTGGCTGAACTGGCCAGTACTTGCTCTACATGACCGGCCAGCACCTTTATACATGCCAGTACCTGCCCTATACCCCCGGCCGGGACTCTTATACTGTGCTGGCCAGTACTTGCACTACATGACCGGCCAGCACCTTTATACATGCCAGTACCTGCCCTCTACCCCCGGCCGGGGCTCTTATACTGAGCAGTATAAGAGCCCCGGCCGGGGGTAGAGGGCAGGTACTGGCATGTATAAAGGTGCTGGCCAGTCATGTAGTGCAAGTACTGGCCAGTTCAGCCAGCCTCCTGCTTGTAAAATGAGCACATGGCCTATACCCCTGGCCGGGGCTCTTATACAGCACAGTATAAGAGTCCCGGCTGGGGGCTGTGTCATGGCTGAGCTGCCCAGTACCTGCCCTGTGTGCTCGGCCAGGGCTCTTATATGATCATATATAAGAGTGCTGGCTGGAGGCTGTGTCCTGGCTAAGCTGGCCAGTACCTGTCCAATACCCCTGGCCGGGACTCTTATACAGGGATGTATAACAGTCCTGGCCGGGGGCTATGTCATGGCTGAGCTGGCCAGTACCTGCCCTGTGTGCTCGGCCGGGGCTCCTATACGACCATGTATAAAAGTGCTGGCCAGTACCTGCTCTATGTGCTCGGCCGAGGCTCTTATACGTCCATGTATACAAATGCTGGCCGGAGGATGTGTCCTCACTGAGCTGGCCCCTGCCCTACCACAGTTGGCCAGTACTCCTATACATAGGTGTATGAGCAGGGCTGGCCAGAGGCTGGGTCCTGGTGAAGCTGGCCAGTGCCTGCCCTATGTGCTCGGCCGAGACTCCTATACGACTGTCCATAAGAGTGCTGGCCAGAGGCTGGGTCCTGCCCTACATGGCCGGCCAGCACCCTTATATGTGGTCGTATGAGCAGTGCTGGCCGAGCACTTGTATATGGAAACATCGGCCAGTCCTAGCTCTACACACTGCCTGAGTGGTCACACAGGCTACATACCTTGCGGGTTCAAGGTACACTGGCTGTGCCTACCTCTACACACCGGCCAGCCACATATCTACCTGGACAGGCCGGTACTGGCTGGGACACATTCTACAGCCTTTTGGCACATCCGGGGCACCACTTCTACGTCCAAAGTGACTGAAGGGTCTGTGATACGAGTCACGAGGCGGCGAGTTGCAATTACAGTATCAGCGTTGAGCTCGGGCTGCGGCTTACACGATTCAGGAGCGCATGTGGTACCCGTGATGGCAGAATGTCTGTACCCTGAGGACGTGTATTAATGATGTTACAATCGCAGAGTTGACCAACTCACTTCTCGTAATCTCTCCCTTGCCTCGCCAACAATAAATTCAGATTTCAATTATCATGTCTATCGATGGTGACCTTGTAAATGTGCGTGACCCTGACTTCGTGTTGGGACGCACAGAGACAGTCTGCACACGAAGGTCGAAGGCCAGGCCTTTAACCAGACTGGTACCATATTCAATGTTCCTGACGTTTGTTGCAGGTCACCCTCGAGAACCAGCAGGAGCCTCCCATCAAAAGGCAGCTGTGGATGATCGAGAATAAATGAGCATGCACCCGAAGGATTTCCTTTAGCTGTCTCGCGAGTATGTTAGTCTACGTGCTTGTTGCAATTGTCACGGAGATTAGGCTGCAGCCCGCTGTTTTTCATGTTGTTCAAACAAGTATACATTGCTGTCCGCCACAGCACACAACACGCATATTGTTGGGCATGGTCCGCAAATGTAGCCTCCCTGAATATGAGGCAAGAAGAAGAATTCTTAACCAGCAACATTGAAAAATATGCATGTCTTCAATATCCGTATGTGCTGCACCTCTGATGACTCGAGTGTGGTATAGGGAGCATTCGCAGAACAAGGCAGAGAAGGTACAGCATATCGTTAGATGCTCTGGATGCATGAATTAATATAACCCTCAGGCTACGTGTGACTGATAATATGAGAACGGGGATACTCATCCGCAATCTACGATGATGGCATGATGCTTGCCTCCTGATACTAGTATATCGCATTCTGCGAATGTTGTCTTGCGCATAGAAAGGTCAATTGAGGAAGGGGAGGGTGACGAGGAATTATGGCAACACCCGTCATGTATCTGGACATTTAATATTCTCGGTAGGGCCATGCATGTGGACCGTGTTTTTTTTGGCTCTGTTTTAAATTATGATGATGGCCGGATTTGATAGGAGATATACATAAACCAGAATTGGCCGCATCAGTCGATAAACATCCAAGGCAAGTGATATAACATGGAAGTGCTGGGTGTAGTACTGATTGCCGAGAAATTTCGACAAGCAACACTCTTTGAGATTCACGTTAGAAGCTTAGTGTTTGGGTCGCAAAATTTTGAATTTCTACTACGACGGACAAAGACCTAAGCTGTAAGAATACGATAGAGCTATCTGGGCGAAAGCGCGCAGCGCTTCCCGGTCCCGATCTGCATGCCTGTAAGAGACGAGTGAGCTGCGAATCCCACACTAGTAGGAGTCCAGCGACGCATAGAGCGAAACTCGTATTCCCAAGGTAGTAGGAGCGGATGAACTAGGTGCTTACTTTGACGAAAGCCTTAGCAGACGCGTGGCATTGTGTATCGCAGATACTCATCATGAAGTGCAGGGGTGGCTTGCAGGTATGGTGCGAGGATCTGTGCGTGTTTTCGAAGGTAGAGTTGAAAGGCGTCGCTAGCCCAGCGTCCCATGGTTTTGACTACGTCAAATGGGATGTTGCAAAGAAGATATTCCAATGTAGCGCCTATTCTGATTCCATGACCCTGCAGAGGGACCAGGCCTGCATCTGTCGCGGCTTGTGCGAGGCACGCAATGAATTTTGACTTTGTGAGGACGCGATGGCCTTTCCCATGCTTGTAGGAAAAGAGGGCTATATTTCCGGGAGGGTCGTTAATGCGGTAATGATTCTCTAGAGCTGCTACGGGGTCAGAGACACCATGCTGGTGCGCGCATGAAACATCTTCACCTGTGGGGGAAGATTTTGTGTGCGGTAAGTGGAACACGGTCGTTTGCAAACCGTTTCGGTCTGTTTTGTGTTGGACGTCTGAGCGGGTGATGTGCAAGGATGGGTCAAACCCGTTAATGCTGGGCACTGTAAAATCACCTGCTCGAGCCATGGTGTAGAAGGTGATGGCGAGGCATGCGCGTACTGCAGCAGTGAGTGGATTGTCGGCGTCAAGTTTTCCCAGGAGTGCTTCAACGAAGCTGATTGTGTATGGTTGTCGTTTCTTCTTCTTGGAAGTGGTGGGGGTAAGGTTGTTCGCTGCTTTGAGCAGCGTGACAATTTGGTCATCGTCGATGGTCCAGGGTTGACTGTGCAAGATATGCCATGCGCGCACACCATGTACATAGTTGGATACCGTTTTTCCAGAATATAGACCCGCCATGGTGGCAATGAATGAGGCGATGAGGTTGGAAGATGCTGGGGACCGTTGTGCTTCTGCAATCGACTTCGTGTCGCAGAATACGTGAAAGGCGAGGATTCCACTGCCATACAGTTCTTGAGTGCTGCGGGCCCAAGCATGTATCATTACGTTTTGTATGCGCTGGACGTCGAGATTCGGGTGCGTCAGCAGTGAGTTAGAGCTCGTCGGGGACCAGAGATGTAGACGGTCTCTGGCTGCGCAATGTGGGCGTAATGGGGATGGGAGCAGAGCGGGGTTAGCAGGATAGGCTGTAGGGGAAGAAGCCTTCAATGGCTGTTTGATAGTTTTCGTGGGTGGCAAAGACTTACTATGTTTGTGACGCTTCGAAGAGAGCCTCCCCCTCGCGTCTGAGGATGTCGTTGAGGTTGTGGGAATGATGGTTGACGTCGCGGCGAGGCTGAGCAGGTGTGGCAGTTCGGCGCCGCGTCGTTTCAGCGAGACGTTCAGCAGGGAGAGTGGGAGCGTCAAAGTCAACGAGGAACTCTTGGATTTCTGCGGGAATGTGCACTGGAGGGAGAAGGAGGTTGGCTGGTGGGTATTTCCCCCTTGAAGGCTCGTCTGCGGGGTTGTGTGCGCTGGGAACGTAACGAGTGAGGAAGGTGCAGTTGGTTGTGGCTGACAGCTTATGGATGTGTTTGAATACTTCATTGGTGGCGCGGTTCCGGCTGCAGCCCTTCCACCATCCTTCGACGACGCCACAGTTATCCCCGTAAATCTTGAGGCATGAGTTTTCTGGGCAGTTAGCAGCGAGCGTGCGAGCAAGGAGTTCCATTCCGACTGCTTCGGCCCAGCCAATGTCTCAATTGTCTCTGTCCCACCCTGGAATAAGGCGCCAAGCTCGCCACCAGCCCTTGATCCAGATCGCAACGCCAACACCCGAGCTAGCGTCTGAGTAAGCTTCAGGTTCGATGACGTCGACGGGTCCTGGGATGGTGCGGGAGACGTTGGGTTGTGCGAGAGTGCTTTTCCACCAGCGGAGGTCGTTTGGAGTGTCTTTTGGGGGGGTGCGAGGCATGTGAGGACGGTTACTACAGATGGATAGCATGGCTTCGAGGGAAACCAGGTATGCTCTCCCGGCAGGGAGAACAAAAGACACGCGAAGGAGTTTTCCGTGGAGCTGTTGCGTTTCGTGCAGGGTGTGTGCGGGTTGCTTCTCCCACTCACGGATGGCCTCCAGGTATTTCTCCTTCTTCTGTTCTGGGATGGAGACCCTGCGGGTCTCCAGATCCCATAGGAACCCGATGAACAGGGCGCATGTGGAGAAGAGTATGTCCTTGGCAAGTTCCCACGGGATGCCCAGAAAGCGAGAGAGTCTGTTGATATCGTCGAAGCAGTAGGTGAAGCGTGCGTCTTCTGGGGAGCGGGGAGAAGCAGAAGAAAGGTCAATGATTGGAAAGGTGAAGTCTTCGTCGAACTCCTCAATTCGGTCGTCGGGCATTGAGGATCCTTGATACCAGCGACGACCTCCCTCCACAAGACGACCGCCGTTCTTGGCGACGATGAGTGCTCTTGCTGCCCGCAGCTGGTTGTATTCGTTGAGGTATTTGCGCAGGATGTGGATGAAGAAGTGGTCGTCGACCCATTTGGACACGGGGCCGATGCCTTGTGAGCGCATGACGTTGGTGCCCACATCCGCCATTTCTCCGTATGATCCTGCGGCTGATGAACAACCGAAGCAGAAGCTCGTGTCGATGGCGAAGCTGTTGGTGTCTGTGCGAACCACCAATCCCGGCCATTGGGAAGGGTGTAAAGGTACGGTTCGGTAAGCTTCGGCCACGTCTCGGACGGCTGCTTGGGATCCTGGTGGAAGGTGCCAGATGAGGGTGCAAATGGTAGCGGCGGTGCCCCATGTGCAAGGGTAGAGGTTGGAATCGATGGATGAGTTGATGGATGAGATTGGGGGGGAAGGTGATGAAGGAAAGGATAGGTTTTGGACAATGCGGAATCTCCCTGGTTTACCCGGCTTGGGTATGATGGACAAGGGAGCCGTTTGGAAAGGACCAATGAGGGTTTCCGTCTCAGTTCTGGTGAGCGGGCCCATATATCTGCCAGTAGCATATTCACATTCAATAATTGCAGTAAAAGCGTCGCGATGTTCAAGAATGGATGGATTATTAGCTGGGGTGTAAGTAGAGGTGATGGGGCGTATACTACCGGTGAAACCCGTGCGCAGACTATTAGGTATATGTTTGTATCTATGTATAAGTTTGGAACTCATGAGAATGTGGTGCCAGGCTTCTGTGTGGTATGGGGTGAGGGCGTTAGAGTGTCTCGCTGAGAGAACATCCTTGAGCGCCGTGTTCCTTGCTTCCACACCCTGAGCACTCGTGTACGTGGGAACAGGAGGTGTTGATGCAGCCGTTGGGTCTTTGCCAGTCGTAGCATAGCTCGCGTCCTTCGGGGTTGACCAGGTGCCCCGCTGAATTGTGGGTGCAGCGGGTTTTGGTGTGTCCATCCCACAAGAGCTCGGTGACGCACTTGTGGATGTTGTGACGGAAACGGCCCAAGCAAAGGGCGCAGGTGGAGGAGCCAGTTTTGCCTGTGCCCGCTGGAAAAAGCTGGTTGGCGTTGGGTTGTTTCCCTTGCTGGTTTCCCAAGGGACGGCGGTATGGGTGGAAGCGTTCTTCAGACTGAGTGACCCCCACAGGTTCTTGTTTCCCGCGAGATGGGGCATTTTCCCGAGTTCGTACTTTCGACTGTGAAGATGAGAGGGCGACAGAGTTTTGGAGCTGGGTTGGGAAGGTAGGGTAACGCGGCGAGTAGTTTGGTAGCATGGGTGCGGGAAGTGGTTGAGCGGAGTTCATCCAAGTGTTGGTAGCGGGTGAGGGAAGCGAATTGTGGGTGGAGTTAGAACATTGTGCGGGAAGCAGGTGATGGGAGGTGGGAAGCGGGAAGCATGGGTGCAGCCATGGTTGAGGCAGGTTTGGTAGCATGGGTTGGTAGCAGGTTGGAGGCAAAGAGGGGAGCATGTAGCGGGAAGCGGGCAGCAAAGGGAGCATGAGCAAGTTGGGGAAAGCATATTCAAATGTTGTGTAAGTAGGTAGTGAGTTCGCGAGAGGGTGAAGTGAATCAAGTGTGTGTTAGGGTTGGTCAATGTTTGTATGGGGGAAGATGTGTACCATTTTCATCCCTTCATCTCGTTCTTCTTCCCAGACGTCATCTGACAGGCTGTTATATAGCGCATTGTTGAATAATCCGATGTTGAAACCTTGATTTAGGGTAAGACGGTCGTGCCAATCTCTGCGAACCATGCTTGCGTAGCGGAGAAGAGTCTTTTCCCCCCACGGGCGCATTCTGTGTTCGTGGTTTGTGATGAGCATGAAGAAAAGTGCAAGCGCCATCTGGTGCTTGTCGGGCCAACCAGCCTTCTCGATATGGACAAGGAAGCTGGTTTTGGCCAAGTCAAACTGCCTCCAGGAAAGATCGTGATCCTGTAAGGCTTTGTTAGAGGCTTTGAAGGAAGAAAAGGATTTCAAGGCAACAATGCCATCGATCTTTTCGAGACCTAGAGCGTCATCCACGGAGGACTTGTTCCAGTCTCGAGCCTCACGACAGCCATCAGGGCTGAAGTACCAGAGTTCAACGAACTCCATGTTCTTGACCTTTTGGAGCGCGAATTGCGAGGGACGCGGGATGATGACATCTGATACCGGTAGGTCGACGTTAAAGTCGTTGATCTTTGGTTTCTTTTTCTCGGTTTCGCGACGTTCTTCTGCTTCTGCAGCTTCTCTTTCTTCGCGCTCGCGATCTGCGGCTTCTTGGATGGCGTGTGCGTCTTCGTCGAGCTGTTGCTGCCAGAGGACGATGCGTTCTTGGCGTTCTTGGGTCCAACCATTGACGAGCTGGGCGAGGGCGGCTTCTGCGGTCAGTCCTGAGCCTACGAGGGCGGCAGTACATGCTGCAAAAGCAGGTGATTCGAAGTTCGGCTGAACTTCGAGCGACGGATCAGAGTTTATGCGAGGTACGATTACTTCCACCATGGTAGAACGACGGTGCCGGGCGTGGGTTTCGATATTAAATGAGAAAGGATGAAAGAATTGTGGGTGTTGGTTTACTTGTAGGTACTTGTGTGAAAGAAAGAAAACAAAGGAGGATGGAGAGAACGTCGACAACGACTACTAGGGAATGACAGTCGCGGTACGAGAAGAAGAGTTCGTGCCGCTTCTGTTGTTCTCACAAAGACTAAACTCTGTTCCTTCGCTCGTGCCTCGTTACGTAACAGAGCCGCAAACCAGTGGTAGCAAAGTGGTATACTACCGGAGTTTTATTATGTAATCATTTTTTGGACTACCAGGTCCATGTTTCAAAATTTCATCACTTGCCTTGGATGTTTATTGACTGTCCGAAGTCCCTTCAATCTATACGGTAGATGACTCCTTCTCTGTGGAATCGTCCTTCGATTTTGTATCCTCATCGCAGCTCGCCATCTTTTCCTCATACCCAGATACATCTATTTCCTCAAATCTGTCAGCAGCTCCAGGAACCGGAAACATCCTGCTCAATGTATAGTACACGATACTTGCAATGCCAAATCCTGTGAAGAAGGACAAGTCGAATATGTGAGTCGCAGCAGCTGGTACGGGTCTTCCAGCTGTGGAACTATGAGTACCGCAAGTAAAATACAAACTAAAGGGACGTACTATCCCCAGCGAACCCCACTACATTGATGGCAATGCCTGCCACGTATGCTGCGTACGCTCTTTAAACTCAAGTGAGCGATGGAGAGCCAACATTTCTAGTCTTCCACAGACCTGGGGTTAAAACCATAATTGTACCAATACCAACTTCCTTTGCGGGTGACGTAGAAGTCGGCGACGTTATAATGGCCCTTGCGCACAAACCAGTATTCAGTGGCCTAGAGACATATTAAGTTTGAAATAAAATACGATACAGATCCAGGTGCACTCACCATAACTCCCGCGATCGCGCTCAGGAAGACCGAGTACGCAGACATATAGGAGGAAAAACGGCTGCTGCTTGATACCAGATTCCAGGGACACATGACAAGTCCGACAATGGCTGATATATACCCGCCGCGTCTGATATTCTGTGATGAAAATAAGTACTTCCTGAAATCGATGCATGAAGTAAAGGATTTACGATGAAACGTGGAAATAGCGCCGTCAGATCACAACCCGCACTGACCGAGTTAGCGCAGATGTTCGTTCTGGAAATGGGCGGGGTACAAAGCATGAGCTATAACAATGGCTTGTGCGTTCATTACATACCCTATCTGAGATCAATCAGTATTAGATCTTCAAGGAAGTTGACATGATGCCTACCTGAGCTATAATGAGAGAGAAGGCGATGAACCAGACCTATAATGATCTTCTCGTCAGTGCAAAACAACCTTGCATTTTTCATACTCACACCAAATCGAGTGGCAGGGGATGGGTTGTCGTCCAAGAACATTCCTAGCAAATCCACTGGTGACCAAATTACTTCCCCGTAGATTGTTTGTGACGATGAGCTGACGATCACACCAAAGAGACAGACTAAACCATAAGAGAGGGGAATGGACAAGAGCTGGGAAATGACCGGTGCGGATGGAGTCTTCGCCCGTGACCCAAAATCCGGCGCGTTCCTACAAATATGGTAAGATTATTGAGATAATACATGAAAGCATAGCAGGCATACGTCGTCAATGTTATGAGGTTACTGAGGCATATACCAACACTGCTGACCATGGCCCATGCCAGTTCGGAGCCATGGATAGTCGCCGGCTGTTTGACGATCGGTCCAACACCTTTTGCCTTGACGATGCACCAAATCATAAAGATAAGACAGGCAATGGGTGAGACGATCGTCTTGAACGTGAAGAAATGACGACTGTTGCGAGCTCATCAGTAATCCCTCAGAATGAACTTCTCTAAACGTACATTGTGTGCACGGGAGGCCATATGAAGGGCAAAGATATAACCCAAAAAATGAGGAAGCACATGAAATCCCTGGTATTAGTGCCAGAGGACAAGGGCATGGAATTTGCTTCGTCGTATAAGGTATCATATCAGATCACGAAGGACCAACTCATCAAAAACTCACGGATATTATTAACACTTGGCCAGATTGCACGGAGCATCACTAAAACGCATGAACCGCCGATACTCGATTGCACTCCGTACCAGATACTGCAATGAAGTGAGTACAGCACGGCGCAGAAGACATCATACCTACCATGCCATCGCCGCTCTATTGAATACACACCACAAGCTTCCAAATATTCCGAAGCTGGCACGGTTGACGACAGGGAAGGTAACATGAAATACAGCACCCGGTCGGCCCAACAGGACGACAAACGGCGTCATCACACCATAACCAATCCAGATAGTCAGCCAGGCTTGCCACCACGACATGCCCATGACGATCATGCTAGAAGTTATCATCCAACTATCGGAGAAAACCTGTATGAGGTTACATTACAAGCTGAAGATTTGCAACTAACGTTCCGACATTGATCTGCGAGTAGAGCTTCATAAGCGTTTTGTGTCATTATGATGATTCACTACTCACCGACGTGCTCGTCCAGCTGGCCGACAAGCGTGTTAGTTGTGCAGTCAATCCAACAGATTGCAGCCCTCACAAAGCGACATAACTGAATGCAGTCCATGTTCTTTCCTCTATCGGAACTGGCAGTAGATCGTCGCTCTGAGGGACCATGCAGTAGTAAGCCTAAACTGTGAAACCTAGTAATCAGCACTTGAAACTCACCGAAACAAATTGCAGGTCGGAGGGAGCACGCTCTTCTCGAGTATGGGGAACCTCGAGCGCTTTGAGCAATTGTCTTGCAAAGTCCATCAGTTGCGATAGGTCGTAGACTCTGGGCACAAAAGTGCAAAGTACACGTATTTAACACAATCCTGTTATCTTCCCTGAAGTGTCAAACTGACTGGATGAATCTTCTGTACAGGGTAAAACGTATGCCTTCTACAGCGGACGCTAATAGATGCTTGAGAACAAGGTCGTAGATTCTCATATCATGGCGTCTCGCAGTGGCAAATGAGGTAAACCAACGGGTATCACTTTGTCACGCGCACGACGGTGACGTGAAGGTGGAGAATGCCGCTTCACGGCACCTCCCAGAGAAAAAAAAAATTGTGATGGATTTTGAAGCGCTTCATGCTGGTCAAGAAGATGAAACATAGCATTAGCCGGGATCCCAAAAATATTGCAGCGGTAATTGCTAGGGTGGAATAAGCGAACGAAGACGATAGGGTCACCTACTACTGGCTATGGGTCTGATCTTGGGCCTTAAAGTGGGGATGGGTCATTTTGTGACTCATGCCAAGGGGAAGAGTCGAGACTCGAGACATCCAAATTTTGCTAGGGAATGCAATCCACCTTAAGCACTCTGGTTGAAGTGAGATAAATGTACTTACCTCTCATCCCCCGAAACAAGACGTCCACATGCAAAGTTTGCGAGGCAAGTCGTGCCCGTCCGGCCCGCGGGACATACTTACGGTGATCAACCGTAGCTAAGTGGTCTTCTATCCTGAACAGTACTCGGATGCTGGTCGGTAGCTCCCAATCGAGATTCAAGGACTTATCTTTTGTACACGCGCAAGCAATCTGTCGATAACGTTGTCCTGGGCAGGCTGGGCAAAATCGATAGAAGAACTTGAAGTTCAGACAGTCATTCGGCAATCATTATTGGGACTCTACTGTGACTAGTGACGAGTCTTACTAATAGCATCTTCACGAGCACCCACTGTGGTAATCTCTTTCTACGGGTCTGGACTCTGCATCGGGAATTCAAAAGAACGCGTTAACTCGTCAAACTTGGGGAAGGAGTTGTATTGTCACAGTACCGGTAGTACCAACAATGTCTGACACAGAACATGGCGCCAGACAAAGTCAAAACTACATAAACATACCCAACCCCAACCCCCCACACCACACCAACCTCGCCTCACCCACCAGCCCAAGACCACCACCCACACCATTCACCAGCAGCAAAAAAACTCGACTCCCGATCGGAGTACGTACGTAGGGACCAGACTAGGAGCGTAGTATAACCTAATATGATATATATAATCGGACGCGTAAAAACAGACGTGAGAAAAAAGGACGGAGCGCAAGATGTGACGGGTGCTAGAGCAGTGAGATGGATGGACAGGCGATGTGGAACAAAGGGAGACACGACCCCTGGAAATACGAGATGTCGAGATGACGGCTGACGATAAAAATTGAGAATGATGTCCGAGCGGTGATGGTCTCCTCCCCCTCCCTCCTACACGAAACATAAAAGAACGAGCTCATCGTGTAGGAGTACCGTTGCGGTACGCTGCCTGGTTGGTATAACCACCCCGCTGAGCTGGCTGCCCTTGTGACGGTGCAGGCGCTGCGCCGTTCTGGCGGCCGTTGCTTGAAGTTTGCTGAGAAGGTGCCTGCTGTCGCTGCTGCTGAGATGATTGGGGCTGAGGCTGGGGTTGGGGTTGGGACTTTTGCGGGGCAGGCTCCTCAGTAGCGCTGGGTGCGACATAAAGGCCCTTATCGATAGATTGGGGAATTGGCTGAATCTCGGTGCCAAGCTCCTGCTCAATGCGATATAGATTGAAACGGTCCTCATAAGTGACCAGGTTAATAGCAAGACCCAAGTGCCCGAACCGACCGGAACGACCAATGCGGTGGAGGTACGTCTCCGAGTTCTTGGGGAAGTCAAAGTTGATTACAACGTTGACTGCCTGGATATCAATTCCTCGGGTCAATAAGTCTGAGCAGACGAGGTTGCGGCAGACTCCATTGCGGAAGTCATGGAACACGCGATTACGATGTGACTGAAGCATCTTTGCGTGCGAATAGAAACATGAATAGCCGAGGTCTGTTACTTTCTTTGCGAGTAGCTCGACGCGATTGGTAGAGTTACAGAATATAATGGATTGGTTGATTTGCAACTGGAGATGGATGGTCAACAAGGCAAGGGGGTTGGTGCGCGGGAACTTACTTTAGAGAAAAGGGTGTTCAAACAGTGGACCTTCTGTCGCTCCTCGACATAAGCGTAATACTGCGTAACACCACGTAAAGTGAGCTCCTCCATAAGATTGATCTCATAAGGGGTTCTCATGCGTTTGTCCTACACAAAAGAAACATGTCAAACACTAGTAGCAAAGGCAATACCCTGGATGAGCCTACCTTGAAATCCTTCACCATCATAGGGAAGGTTGCACTGAAAAGCATGACCTGACGATCCGTAGGAAGGAAAGAGAGTAATTGTTCCATGACAGGAGTGAACTCGGGCGACAAAAGTTTGTCCGCCTCGTCCATGACGAACACAGGACACTCGCTGAGATCAGCAACGTTTTTGCCTGCTAAATCCAGGATACGTCCCGGTGTTCCAACGAGAACATGAACCGTCTCTGATAAGCGCATAATATCATCTTTGAGGGTTGTGCCGCCTGTGGTCACCATGACCTGGATACCCATATGTTTTCCCAATATTTTACAGACCTGGGATGTCTGGAGGGCAAGTTCGCGAGTAGGGACGAGGAGTAGGGCTTGAATCTTGTTCTTGCCGACATCAATTTGCTGTAATGAGGGTATAACGAAAGCAGCGGTCTTGCCTGTCCCGTTTTTAGCACGAGCAAGGATGTCACGTTTGGTGAGGGCGACAGGGATGGCTTCTTCTTGTATAGGCGATGGCCTTTCGAAACCTGCTTCAAAAATGCCCATGAGGAGTTCACGACGGAGGAACATGTCCTCAAATTCAGTTCCTTTGGTGTTTGTGACGTCTTCTGTTTGTGGGCGCAAGTCTTTTGGTGGTGGACGAAGACCCGCCCTCCATGAAGCGTCAGTGGGAGTTGCGGATGAGCTACGAAATCAAAATTGCATTAGAAAAAGATAGGTTAAAAACAGGAAAGAAGAACATACGCGGTGGATGTAGATGTAGATGGTCTTGCCGATTGAGACATGTCCACGAATTGTTGTTAACGGTCACGGAGAGTAGATATTGGTAGTCGCTATTGGACGATGTAAAAAGGCAGGGCTAGTTTTATCAGCCACGCGTCTTGTACTGAGGTTTAGTATTTGTGGATCGGTAACTTCTTTGTTTCTTGATCACGCCAAAAATGAATCGACAGGCTGACGATGAGGTTGTTGAAGGCTTAAAGGCTTGAAGGACGTTTGGGTTGAGAGTACTAGTTGGTCGAGTGCAAAACAGTTGGTTTCAATCCTACAAAGCCATTGAATTCAAGGTTTCCCGTTTTCTCACGACCCGCTATTGGATCCGCTTTACCTCTTGCACCTGCCTGAGCCAGGGTCCTGAACAACGTTAAACTCGCGTGACACGTCGGCCCTCGTAACGTAGGAAGGGCCTCTTAGTGACACGATTTTTCATCCCTAGGTCTCAGAATATCCGCTCAAGACTTTGTTGGCAGTCACAGAAGGTGTAACAATTATTTTGCGGTGGCCATGCTGACTATTCTATGATTGCAATCAACTTGAACTCCCTTAGTTTGTCACGCCCTCGTGTGGAGGTACGTCAGATGAACTTGCACGTGTTGACAAGCAGCCGGTTCATTTCCAGACTCGGTAGGAAAAAAAAATCTCAGTGGCTGTGGGCCACGTCGAATAAGCATCGTTTTCGCAATGAATTCGATATGCTCTGAACCTAATCAAAGTATGGCATAAATAATGTGCCAGGCAGCATCTCGCATGCATTTGAGTTGACATCCAATCATGACGGTGCCTACCTCAATTCTTTACGCTCTCACAACATATAGGACGACCGTGAAACGGCGTGCGTAGTAGGTGCTATTCAAGCCTCGTGCAGGGTGCATCCGAGCCGGGACCCGCCTCTACCCTTCAAGTTCCGGACCGATAACGTACTTGGCGAAACTTTGCAAGCCCATCAGCACCCATGTCATACCTGCAGCCAATCTCAGAGTCACCCCAGGTGAAGTTCCAGTCCCAAAACTACCTCATCATTCTTTGAAGAGGGCCGATGGAGATATCAAGAAGCTGGGACTTGAATTAATGTAATAGCAGGTCCGGCAAGGGGAGGGCGGCCATTTCGTGATCGCAAGCGAAATGATCTTATGGAATTATGTCAACAAAAAGGAGCAAGGAGGCTAATGTCAAAACGAAAGGGATTACCTTATTTCTTGCGCACGCGACGGGTTGAACTCTGAATGAAGTGAGTACCGTGCCGGTATACATGGTAATCTGACTATCCATTATGTATTAGATATAGGAACCTACCATATGATATCTATCAGCTGCCTGTAGCGTCATAGATGAGATATGGTCATACGGGTCAGTGCGACACGGGGACCAGACAGAATCTCAGTGGTAGGTGTGAGAGGATGCCTCTCATTTCTGCTTGACTGGAATTAATCAGCAGCAGTTGATTGGACTGACAATATTGCGAGAGACAGTGCAAACTTTCACATCAACTACATGCCGGAAGAAACATTCGCGTTACCCATTCAACTCCATCTATTCCATGTCTCCATTGATGAATCACGACAAAAGAATGGCTTTTCTTCCTGCACCCTTGTTGCAGCAGGACACTCCTTCAGAGGTTGCTTGGTGTGTGCCACTTGCGTTTCAGAGACCTGTTGGATCTCATGATAATTCATGAATTTTTGGGCCTTGTTTTCCTCGTCGACCCAATGATCAATACATGCCTAGGACTTGCGGGATCACACACAATTCCCGGTTGTGGCTACCTTGGTAAGGCGCTAATAACTTTTGGCCGTCACGGTGTTTAGATTACGATCATGATACTCGCGTCGGAGTATTGACCATGATTGTAGGTAGGGCTCCTGACATGCTTCAGCTCTATGTTGATTTTGGACTGCACGAGGATGGAAGCGGCCATATTGGATTAAAACACCTTCCGTCCACGAGGCGCTCATCCTTGCCGACCCGGGAGCCAGCCACGAAACTTGATGGAAAGGCTCGAACATCGAGTTGCTTTGAATTATTCCTAGGATTCGCTGCTAGAATATTCAAGGCCGGAAGGTAAGACAAGATTTACTAAACTATGAGATAGTCGTAAAGAAATTTGGGAAGGAGTGTGTTTGACGCAGGCCAGTAAACGGCATCCATCACCATCAGTTCGTTGTATCCCATCTTGAAACATTTCCATATTTGACATAATTGCATACCAGGTACATCATTACCTTACGGAACGTCATTTGATTGCTATCTGACTGACTATCCGCACAGCACAAATTATGACCGACTTTCTGCACAGGAAATATAGTGTTTTCTCGAGAGCAGGACTCTGACATTTGTGCATGAATTCTTCGAGGCTAAGCGTTTTTTCAGAGGTACTATGTTAATCAGTTACATTGCGTTGTCAATGAGTGTATGTCATTTTCTGCTGGCAGATTCGAGGCATTAGACCAGCCACATATATTATATCCATAATTGCTAGTGTCAAACTTATAACGTGATGTGACAACATTAATGTTGTAGCGCCTTGGGGCAAACGCAAGTGGTTATGAATTACTGAATTCACCATGGCAAAGCATCGCGCCGTAATCATAGTCTCCCCTGATATGTAAGAAGATCAATCGAAGACAGTCGTTTCTTCCGTAATCGTGTGAATTGGCAAAGTCGCATCAAGATCAGAAGCCGCGAGACTCCAAAGCCGTCGTTTCTCCTCCTGCAAATCGCCGTGTGCCACAGTCATGGGTCCCACGCCAACGTCCAGAGATGACCTTACCAGCCGTGTCCTCCCACAGATGATTCTTTCTGACAAGTCCAATCCGTTAACCAGACCATATAGCCCCTTGTCAAGCGACCTCACGGTCGCACAAAGGGCGGCGGCAAGGTTCTCTGTCAGAGGCAATGCGATCGGTAGGTATAATCGAGTCAAGTGTACCGATCTTCACATCAAGCAATTCCTCAGTCACTGGAGGCTGCGGCAGCCTTGGGATCGAAGCAGCACGTGCCCTGCTGGAGCATGGCGCGTCGGGTGTGTCACTATTTGACGTCAATCTGGCGCAAGCCCAGGATATTGTTGATAGGTTGCGTTCTGATTTCCCATCGGCAACGATCATTACGAAGAAAGTAGACGTCCGCGATCAGCAGGTCGTTCAAGCAGCCGTCGCCGAGACTGCTGACGAGCTCGGAAGCTTGGATATTCTCCTGTGCTTCGCAGGTGTGGTCGCTTGTAACCACGCCCTTGATATTGCTCTTGAAGAGTGGAAACGTACGCTTGACATCAATACGACAGGAAGCTGGTTGTGTGCCCAGGCAGTGGCAGAGTAAATCAACCCCGTTTAAACTCGAAGCCCACCTCCTGACAGTCCAAAGACAGATGGTCCAACAAGGGACAGGCGGTAGCATCATCTTTACAGCATCCATCTCTGGCCATAGTGTCAATTTTCCCCAGCCACAAGTCTCATACAATGTTTCCAAGGGCGCACTCCTACAGCTAAAGAGTTCTCTTGCAGCCGAGTGGGCTCGGTATGGCATCCGTATCAACAGCATCAGCCCAGGGTATATGGACACAATATTGAATGAAGGTGAAGGACTTGAAGAAGCTAGGAGACTGTGGTACTCAAGAAACCCGATGGGACGCATGGGGGACCCGAGCGAGCTGACAGGTGCTGTGGTGCTCCTCTGCAGTCGTGCGGGGAGGTACATCAATGGGGCTGATATCATTGTGGATGGTATGGCCTGCAACCTAGGTTCGAATGGAAATGCTTAACAAATGTTGTTCAGGCGGTGGTTCTGTTTTTTGATTGCCAGTACGTGACGATGTTCGAAATCAGATTATGGAGCACATAACATGAATCATGGACGTACCGACAACCTGGGAATGTCACTTAAGGGGAAAAGAGCGGGTTGCATAACGATGGTCATTGAAGAATGTGAAATACGAATATGTTTTGAGGTCGTGGCGTTCTGTATCACGGTCATCGTCCGAAGCATAGCAGATTGAAATCAGAAGTCATATGCGCCAGCAAGGTGGCGCTGTGAAATTGAATGGATTCGCTGACACCGTCACTGTGGAGCTGGACCAATTTAATAGTCTCGAAGATCCCTTACCTACCAAAGCTCCACCATAAGAGTTATTATGAAAAGAGAAGGTGGACACATAAAATTGTGACAACCGCCCACACGCGGTGCGGATCCACCTGTACTTGAGTCTCCATAGTCAGTGCTTGATAGAAGGAACGCGGTGCTTTCCACCTGTATTTTATACAGGATAGCGTATTGTGTACATGTTTTGAGGATAATTCGGCCAGGGTCTCGATGGTGCGAAGCCGGTCCAGACTAAATCCAGACTGTTACGAAAAGAGCATAAGATATACCAGAGATAAGGATGAAAGTCTCGAAATGAAGGAACAGAAGGACATGGGAAACGACGCGGCGACCTAAATGGGTTGAAAATCACTGCAAATCAGACGACGAGGAACGAGGCGACACTCATGTGAACAGTTCAATCAGACGTGGCATTTATCACGATTCCTTGTCATGCGCTTTGAATTTCCGCTGCCTGCCCCGTCGGGATTAAGCGTGAGCGCCAACGCGCGCCTGACTTCATGAATTTAAACTCTCGGTCTCCCTTCTTCTTACCAACCACACATTCACCTACTTAAGTAAGTGCCAGCTAGCAGGAATCATATATCTGTGTGTGCTAACAACGTTTTCTCAGCGACATCGCACAGGTCCTATCTGACGGTGATCTTGTCGAGTCAACACACACTCTTTTGAAACCGACGCTCGTTACACTTATATCTCGGCAGTTAGATATCGGACATGTTTACGCCTCCCCCGTCGCCTTTCCCATCCAAAAGTTCTGAATTGTCCGAGCTGGAAATGACTCACGATACCCCCACACACGCTAACCCATCTGCGTTCCCCACACATTCATGCCAATCCAAACAAAAATATACCCTTGCTCTTCGCTGGACGATCATATTGGTACCAATAACTCTCATCGCAATTGGCGTGTCCACGCGATTGTTTATTCATCCAACATCGTTCGATGCCCTTTCGCCAAACTCAATCCACGAGTGGAAAACGTGGTCCAAAAGCTTGACCGATTGGTCACTGCATGAGAGGCACAAACCTACCGAGAACTCCCCATGGCTCGCGATAGTACCTGGCACAAACGCGTCACCTGTCATCAAGAGGAGTACACTTTCGGCCACCCCTGCACCCACCGTTCCAATAAATCCAACTTTGCCAACTCCATTCCCCCAGCCCTATGACACAACTTTGTCGCCAAATTTCTCCACCACATCCTGCTACAATTTCTTCCTTAATATGACACAGACGGATGCTTTGCGATCTTGCCGCCCTTTCTCACTCTTGCTCACTCGCTCTCAAGCATTTATACAGGTGTGTTATTTACTAGATTGCATCCTACATATTGTTCAACATCACTACCTCGGTACTGTCCCACAAGCAGAATCAAGATGATATAAATGCAACGAACATAGATATTTGGGGAACGTGCAACACTGACCTCTCCTCAAGTCAATGTGACCTAAACATGGCGTGGTTTACATCGTCACTACGTTCTTCATGCGCTACCGATTTGAGTAACCAAAACGCTATGGCAGTCAGCGCACTGATAGGTATGATATGAATAATAGTGATGCCGAGTGGGTTTCCTGACAATGAAACACTTCACGCAGGTCTTCAAGCATTTGACTTGATGCGGCAAGCAGCGTGTTCCGTGGATCCTGTGGCAAATGCATATTGTTATGTCGAAGCTGTGGCGAGCTCTGATGCCTCCAGCTATTATTTCTACCAGCTACCCCTCGGACAGGCACTGCCCCAAATCACCAGCGGGGCATGTAACTCTTGCACCAAGAGTCTCATGTCAATGTATTCAGCTGCTCTGAGCAGTGCAAACGCCACGAGCTTGACAGGATTGCAGGCTACGTACGGTGACGCGGCAACCAAACTGAACAATGTGTGTGGATCGCCCTATGCCCAAACTTCAACTGTGGCGTCCTCGTCAGCGCCGCCGAGCGTTGACTTGACCAGCGTGGGAGGGACCTGGGCTGTGCTGTTGGCTGTGGGTGTACTATCGACTTCAATGTCGTCATAGGGTCGATTTGTTACCTGGGACAATTTATTGGCTGATCGTGTTTCATCGATTTTGGGGCTATTTGGTTTTCGTTTTCTTTGCGGATTTACTCACATGGGCGTGCGGGCTACCACTCTGGACTTTGTTCATTCTTACTACGTTCACAGCGTCAATTAGTATCCTACGGTCAACCGCTGTGTATCCAATACCTTTTCGTGTGTACCATTAAATTTGAGATGATGAACCATTTCATTTTTGCGGTGATCGGTTGTATATGCTTTGTGTCACAGCTTTGTTCGGCATCGGATGTTCGTTCCGCTCTTGTAGTGGATCTAGATTCGTCCCTGGCTTCAGGTTATTCCCCCTTGTATTTACAGGCCCGTACAGGCACAGTAGAAACCACGAATGGTGTGAGTTTGCTGAAGGTTCAAGGGTTTTGATTGATTGTTTCTTTTTTGGCACAGCAATCATTGTCATACATACATAGTTCCTGGGACTGGTTTCGGCATCAATCATCATGTTGTTTCTTTGTCATGTCATTAATATTGTGGTTTTAGTGGTTATTCCTCGTCCCGGATCATGTTGTAGGTCGCTGTCGGACTTACTGATCACTGCACCCGCTGCCATTCTGCTCTCGAGCGTTTGTAAGCGTCCCCGCTCAATGCGCTTGCGAGTATGGACACGAAGGGCTGCCATTTGACGCTTGCAAGGTATCTGGACGATGCTCATTGCGCATGCACGCGCTTCGCAGATCATCCATCTCTATTCCTATAAACCAACTGGGCAGCCAATTGGTTGGTTTGGTGAAGAGGGCTCTCAATGGGTAACATTGTGATTAGACCGCAGGATTCCATAGAACTTTACAATTTGTTGCCCCAGGTCATGATGAGCTGCGAGATGTGATGTGTGTGCACAAGCCTTCTCTCCAGTGTTTTTTTGTCAAAACTCTCATCGACTTTTTGATTGTGAACAATCCTTGGTATCAGCAATGCAGAGTCAAATATATGAATGACTTGTTCAATATGTGTGATGGTGATGTGGATACTGGTGTTCCGCGAGTGTTGGAGATATGTCGTAAAGAAGCGAGGCCATCGTTTCACGTCGCTGATGCGCATAATATACTTTTAGCAACCAAAATCGCAGAGGCAAACACAGCCAACACTCACAGTAACAACGATTCAACCTTGGCTGTCGGCAATTTGGTGTGCCTTTCGACGGCCCATCGATGTCGACAGTATCTCAAGATCTCAACAAGAACAACAGGCGAGTGGCAAAGTGTATGTCCCGCTTTGACGGACCCTACAAAGTGGTGTCAACCAACTGTGTATATGTGAAAGGTGCCGGTTCCAGTTGGGTTCCAGAGTGCCCGGAAGGAGCCGGCACCACACGTCCAGCTGAGCGAGAGTGTTCGGCTCTTCGTTGTTTCTTCTCTGTTCCACACGTCCTAGTCGCTCGTACCTACAGTCTCCTCGCTCGTTTCTCGTATTTTCGCCCACCCTCCACTCCCATTATCGTCACAACTATAATCATATTCATGTCATATTGGATTATATCTCGAATACCCGTACATGCATACCTGTCATCGTATCTAGCTATCTTATCGCATATAATGGTCATCCGACAGTCCGCCTGTCGAGTTTGTTTCCCGCCCACCCGGCGGCAATCTCGTCAGCGTCCAACGCTCGGCACGAAGCTGGATATCTCTTACACTCTAGATCTACCTGAACATACTAGCATGAGGATTAGCCGACAACCATCACAAGGGTCCTGGGATGCCCGGAGGACCGTGGTATGGCAGTTGCAGCCTGTGCAGGGAGGGAAACGTTTCCGCGACGACTTTCATCAATTTCCTTTTTGGTTAGACCCACGTGAAATTTTAATCCAGTGCCATTACAACTGCTGTAATCTCGCCTTGGCACACGATACTTAACTTCCATTCCCGAACAACGACAACGGCAAGCTGGTGCTGCTGGTCTTATACGTCCTTCCTTCAATACTTTCCTAGACCCACTGCTACGACTAAGATTCTGTGTAGCACTCTATTGTCACATGTGCACTGCCCCCTTTTCTACCTCCCGTCCATTCCTTGTGACCAAACAGCTATGTTTCACTCCCGTCTGCGGGTGCGTGTTGGGCCATCGATGGATCAGCTTGTTTGTATCACAGACAAAGTGAATAGCGGAAAGGCGCACGACATATCTTCGGAATTGTTCGAAGGCAAGGTCGCTATCAACATCAAAGGTTTCACCAATCCCCGTGGCAAAGAGCATTATGCGGAGTACTTTGACCGAGAAGATAGGAAAGGGATCACGTGGAGTATCCAGGTTCAGGGTGAGTCCAAGCATTGCTGTACTTCGGACATTGTTCGTTTTATCTGATGGCTGTGTGGTAATTATATCAGGCCGGTTCCTACAACCGACTTCAGCAGATGACGTTATGTTTGGAAATACGTTCGACAAACGTTTAAAGCTGCCTTGGGGTGCTGGTGTGGCACTCAAATTCATGAAGTGAGTATGCTGTTGTGTTCGTTCAGAATTGGACGTACACGGCGATAGGAGCTAATAATAATTGTTAGATTCGTCGACCCTACCTTGGAACATGACTTGCTGTCGGACACGAAGCCATGGGCCCTTTCACCACTGATCGCAACAATGCCCCATTTTGTACACGAAAGAATAGACGACATCCGGGCTTCGCCCCTGCTAGAGAACAGACGGTCAGAGTCCTCGTTTCCACCCTCACGATCAATAGGCGAGGATACCTCGCAGTTGCAATTTGCCATTGCGTCCTCGAATTCTTCTAGCTCTACGTATTTGACCCCATACTCGTCCAATTCTACGTTTGTGACACCATCCCCGTCATTGTCAGTTGCCTCATCTTCATCTAACCTCTCGAGTTTTCCGAAGATGCCTGGTTCATTGGGCGTCTCGTCAAATAATTCTCTTACGTTGCCTCTTGAAAAAGCACATATGAAGAAGAATAAGAAGAGGCTATTTGATCGTGCGCTGGATCTACGGACTACAAGCGAACGCAGGTCATACTTTAGCAGTCCTCAACATCGACAAGAGATTGTATTTGGACCTGAGGTATTGTCGTTCATTATTTTAACCATTGTCTACTGACAGCTCCTTTAGGATCTGATCACGACAGATTTTTGCTATGGGTATCTGCAATTCAAACCGACTCTTGCCTTGAGGATTTCAGGTGGCATGACATTCGACCTCATGAAGTACTGGGATAGACATCCTGTCAGGTTTGTTTGTTGCAAACGGAGAAAGCCAGAAGACGGAGAACGCAGTGACGGGCAGCCCACGGGTGACTTATATTGGATTGTCTCGATAGAAACTGCAGATGAAAGCGATATACATCAGGAAGATTCAACGCCAGGACAGGGTATATAGACGGGTATTTCTAAATCATATTCACAACTTGTATTATTGAGCAATAGACACAACGGACAAATTTTCTACTATCATATGGTTAGGGGTAGTTTTCCCTTAGTGGGAGCGTTTACATCATGTGGCCGTGCCACTTTGCCTGCTCCCGAGTCGGCAGCTAGCAGCATAACGTCGAACCATAATATTGTCAGTACACCAAGATAATGATTCAGATATGCCGTGCGGAAGACGGCGAATCATATCAGGTATGTTGCACCAGAGTCTTCGGTGGCATAGACCCGCAACACTTACGTCAAACAACAGGTCAATGCTAACTTACGAGACATTGAGAGGCAAGTCTATGCCCAAGCCCAGTTTTACACCGCACTAACAGTTGTTTTACAGGCGAGGAAGCCTAGAGGCATTCTTGAATCAGGAGACGGGCGTTGATCAGGACGCTATCTTGGCTTACCTTTCCGATGGCACGCGCTTGCGTACCGACAATGTTCGTGAGCTAGTGGGTGCACATGACCAGGCAAGTCGTATTCTCACTGCAAACACGGAAAACATTAACTCCATGAACAGACTATCTATGTTTTCAACAAGTATTATTTGGATTTTGACTTAAACGACGTGCTTCACGAGCTAAGGGTCAACCCACCACTACAACCTCCGATTGAAGGTGCGTGGCTCGAGCCATACTTGAAATTTTGACGTCAGCAAAGTATCACAGATTCAATCTCTACAACTCCTCCATATCGACCTCCACAACTCGCCGCATCTTACATTCGCACAGCACACACGCACCTCGAACACATCGTCCATACCGTAGCCACCCTTCATCGTCAACATCAAGCAGTCCGAATTGCATCCAGTAGCCTCGAACTGAACGTTCTCGCTATAGCTGACGTCTTCGATGGCATCGCTATGACGGCCCGTAAGGACCTCGAACGTCAGGCTGCGCTCCTTGCTGGTCTGGATGCGGATTTGGAAATTATAAGCCGCGTGAAGATACATATCGAATTTTTGTCGCCTGCTGTGAGAACCGCGATTGAGAACGGAGAGCGACCGAGGACGCTGGGTGATTATGTATCGAATGTGAAGATGAAACAGGTCGCTGACGCGTGTGCGAGGACGCATGGTACGTAATCGAAAACAAGTTGGGATGACATTCTTATGTTGTCGGTTTAGAGGACCTTCGAGCACAGTTCCAAGACGCTGAGAAGTCAGCGGCCAGATTAACGAACGGAACTGATTCTGTACGCGCAATAGTAATGAATACGCAGTTGGTGTTCCTTATCCTATGATAGTCTGCCTATCTCACTCGTTCATAGAATTCTAGAGAGTGCGGACGCCTCGGGCCGTCGGGCGCAGGAGATTCTTGAAAAGGCCTCGGACATTACAGCAGCTCTTGAGAGTCCTGCCATGGATTCAAATAGCCTTCTTCGTGGTATGTCCGATTCATAGATGCATTAACAAGGTAATCATGTTTCAGAGCTGAAACATCTTGATGGTGTACTACGAAACGAAGTACAAGCTGTTACCGAAGCCAAGGTTTGTCTTCAAGGTCGCTGAAAGTGCTCTTACTGATGCTTTGTAGAACGCATATACCGAGCAATGTATCGGTGTCCTTCGGCAAATCAGTGCCTTGAATATCGACATTGTGCAGCTGCCAACGATTTATCTAACCTGCAAGGCAAATTCAGGGCTAAGAACAGCTTTTCTCACATACAAAGACTTCATAATATGCTGTATGCATATGGTGCCACTGTCGTTGAGATCGTGCGACGCAAGGAATTTGGTCAGTCAACGCAGTATTGCGTGACCCCATGTCTGATCTCTTAAATGCAGCTCACTTTTTCTATCAGCGCGCACAAAGCATTTTGGAAGTGATGGCCAAGCTGTCGTAAGTCCATGAAAGTTGTGATACTATGTTACAACTCCTGACGAGTCTGTAGTGCAAGCGAGCGGAAGCGCCGACAGGTATATAGAGGGGAAGTGCATGGTCAACTTCCCTTCGATACAAAAGGAATGGATGATGTTGTACCGACCATCGACTTTTCTCCTTCCGGTAGCAAAGAGCCGTCGTATTCGCTCAAACGAGATGACATTGATGGTATTGTTTTGTCCTCTAGCAAATCGGCCAAACTCATAGTGAAATACCAGTGTTGCTTCAAGTCCTGGGTGATCTGGAGTCCTGGGCGCGGTCAAGTTCAGACCCTGTGGCGATGGGTTCAATACAGGAAGCAAGAAGTGCAGTGGATAAGCTCATAACCAAGATGGATAATCTGGAAGCTGGGTTCGACCGTATCGCTGAGCGTTCTTGTGAGTAAAAACCAATCGCCAGACACGTCTAGCTAACTTCGTGCAAGTACTCTCGGCATCACGACTGTCCTCGTCACGCAGAAGGCGTAAGTCAATATTTCAATATTTTTGTTCTAATATGGGTACTCACGTAAGTCACAGTAACAGAAGCGGATGAACATGCATTTCAAGAACTGGCTGAGCAACTACGCGAAATGCAAGAATCCCAGGCAAACCAAGAAAAGTCGATGCAACAAGAGCGGACGTCCTTTCAGGCTGAAATACATCGACTCCATAACGATCTTCAAACCACTGAACTCACATCTCACTCCGAGCGGGAACGTGCGGATATACTGGAGCGTGAGCTGCACCAAGCCAAAGCGCAGATTGAAAGCGAGGTTACACCCCGACGTATACTGGAGCGCCGTAATTTGGAGTTAGCCCAAGACCTCGAGAAAGAGCGACAGAATCGCGTTCTAGCACTCGTTGATGCAACCGAACAGACACGTGCAGTTGAAGTAATGAGGCAGGAGCTATCGCAGGTCCGTTCGCAAGCGGAGGAAGTGAAAGCTTTGGAGGCTAGGAATGCGTCGAAAATTGCTCAGCTGGTCGAGGAACAAGGAACGACTCTGCGGAACCTGGAGGCAGCACGTTCCAGAGGGGAAAATTTGGAGACCCAGATCCAAACCGCTCGCTCTGAATGCGAGGGGTTGAACAGAGCACTGAAGAACACCAACCTGGAGAAAGATAGATTACTTCGGGTACAGGCCAACGAGCACGATCGCATTATGCGGGATCACATCGCCGAAGCTGATGGCGACAGGGCTGTTCTTGAACACCAATTCTCGGAGCTCAGAGCACAGCTTGAAGATACTGAACGGCGACTGAAGGAGGCACACTCACAAACCGAGTTAACCAACGCAGATGCCATCGGTCTGCGTGAGGAGCTTCAGCGGGTCGAGCATGAGCTTCGGGAGGCAAGGCACATAGAGAGAATCCTCCGAGATGACTTGACAGCTGGACGGTCCTCCCAGTCTGACTACGAACATCGATTGGAAAATAGCGGCCGTCTGGTTGCTCAGATGCTTGACGTCGCAATTGCTTTCCGAAATTCTCATTGCAAAGCGCTTTCTCTCGTGCATAATCTCACTAGTCACCCCAGCTCATCGAAGCACGCACAGTCCCTTGCCGATTCTACATTCACATCCACTCAACGCCATGGACAGAGTGCTGGTGCGCAAGCCGATGAGCCCCCTCCAATTGATCCATCAGATCTTCTGGGTGCCCTGGAATCACTACGTGCCTTCGACCATGATCATTTCTTGGAAGCGGTGGGCAGAGCAGGTTCCATCATTCGGAAGTGGCAGAAGCAATGCAAGGAATATCGAGAACGCGCGAAGGGCAAGATCTCTTTCCGGAATTTTGCCAAAGGGGATTTAGCACTGTTCCTACCAACCCGGAATTCTATTTCAAAACCTTGGGCGGCGTTTAATGGTATGTATCTCTGTTACTATGATGATGAAACTTCTCCCGACGTTGTTTTTGATATCTAGTTTCATTCCCACATTACTTCCTTTTGGCTACTGGCCACCTCGGCGAGCAGCTGAAAACAAGGGAATGGATAGTGGCAAGGATAACATCCATTACCGAACGTATTGTCGATAGTAAGGTGCGTGCGGCATGGTTCATACTGTCGTATTTGTCCTCAACGCCCGACCAGGACCCCTCCAGTAATCCATATGGTTTAGGCGACGGCGTAAAGTACTATATGTTGGAAGTGGAAGACTGGACTCAAGCAGGTCAAATGAATAAGCGGAGACCTGCTGGCAGAAAGGTTTCGGCGTTATCGGATCCTGAAACAGACCGCAAGACAAGCTCAATTCCTCCTGAGCCTTCTCCTAGCCCGCCACCAGCGCCTCCCCAGTCTGACTTTGAGAGCGTTTTCAGTGTTACACAACCTCCCACATCATCATCCTTCCCCGTCAGGGCAAGAGCGAACTCCACGCCTGTTGCTGGTCCATCTTCATTGTCTCGTCTGCTTGCCCAAGCCCCTCCTGAGAACTCGATAGAAATAAGTCCATTGTCGCGGGATGTTTCTCCCCCTACTACCCCTTTGCCACCACCTCCACCTCCTTCGCCGCCGACACAAGTTGATTTGAATGCGCAACAGCCTGCCTCATTAACTCATGCTCCATACATACCATCTCCACTGCGTCCAGGTTCGCGTGCATCACGTGGCTCCTCGTCCTCTAGGTTCTCTGCGGTGCGGCTTCCGCCACTTGCATCTGTCTCTGCTTCCCCCACTTCCGTGAAAGCAGTGGCTACTACTGCTCTGACAGAACATGATTTATCGTCAATATCTCCTCCACACGAATATTCATCCATCAAAGGACCGCCGTCTCCACAAGGCTCGTTGTCCGAAGGGATGACCAGTATCTTTCTCAACAGACGCCGGACTACGTCACACCATGTCCCTCGGTCGTCTCCATTGGCGTCTAGCAATTTCTCGAGCCCACCATCCGCTACTAGCGCACTTGCTAGCTTAGCCAGCAATTTCGTGCCTTTCGGGAGAAGAAAGAAGGTCGATATGCCTGCTCCCATCATTGAGGGGCATGTACGCGATCAAGCCGGGGGTAGTGAGGTGTCAGCTAGTGATATGCTGAGACGGTTTTAGATCCCACCTCATAGATAGCTCTGGCCGAAATGTACGGGGTTGGTCCACGATCACTGTTCGCCCTTGATCGTAGCCCTCAGGGCATCATGTGATCGGATCGACTTTCAACTCATTTTACTAAGGATCTCTCCGCGAAAGCCAGAGATTCAGCCTTTTAAGTACTCAAGTGTACTACGGACCGTAGCAATACCGCCAATATGGCCATCATTTGACTCTGGAGTCTTGACCATGTTGTTTGGGAATGATTACATTAATTTTGTTGCGACTCGGTCGGGACTCGGCGACCTCCATTTATCCACGCATTTATGATATTATAAAAGTTTCTTGCGCCTATCTCTTCAGGTGAAATTCCAATTCTTATATGTAGCCTAACATTTTTACACGCAGTTTTGACTCACGAAAGACTGAAGGAGATGAAGAACTCACGACCGTCAACCGGGGAAAAATTTGGTCTGTCCTGTCCGGATCCAGGATCATGCATCATGATGCATTGATGTTTGGCAACTCCGAGTCTGTTCGTCTTACTTATGCCGCCTACTACGTGGAACGATGCGACTCGCTTGCTGAAGTACTAGGAGATCCTTCCGCTTGACAGCCCCCTTTCCGACAGACGCTGCCTGATTTTAGTCGAATCAAGGCACTGGTTTTCAAGTTAGAATGTGCTAAAAAAGCTGTCTGCGGCCTACTTCCAGGGAAAGATGTATTGTGGGGTAACTTGAACATGCGGTTCGAGTCTACTGATCATCATTAGCGCTGGGAATAGTATCAACCCATTCCATTTCTGGCTGTTACCAATGATGGCATGTTCCGCGAATGCATGGGTAATGATCGTTAACTTGTCAAGCTCACCGTCAAAGTTTTTCCGTCTTGATCTATGATGGTTCATTGGAAGTACACTCGCGGACCATGGGTAGCGGGGTACCTCAGGAGAATTATCAACTGCCGAACTTTATCCGGTCCGCTGGTTTGAAGTGTGTGCATAAAACCTAGCTTCCCTGAATGATCGTTCGTAACCTTTCTCTTCTTGACCATCTCACTCTAGAGATCAATCATGGGTGGGGTTACTGCTGTCAGCGGAAAAGACACTTCATTTGCGCATCTCATCGATGAGCGGAGGAAGTGGTACAACAACAGGCGGTAAGCAAACACTGCTGAATGCTTCTCGTTCTGATCGATGTAAATGCATCATAGAATCATCGCTCTCAACGCCTGGATTGTCCTTCTGTACGTTTCTTAGTCCGTTTTGTCACTCCTTTGTTAAACCTCTTTTCTTAGCCTCATCACTTCCTCGACGAATGGGTACGACGGCAGTATGATGAATGGGCTGCAGTCCCTTCCTCAGTGGGAGTCCGCCTTTGGCTATCCATCTGGCGGTATGCTAGGTCTCTTGAACGCTATTCAGGTGAGTTTCTTTTGTACCTACGTTGATGATCTTTATTGATAATGGACCACGCAGAATATTGGTGGCCTAGCGGGCTATCCATTTGCCCCTTACCTATCAGACGGTATAGGACGTCGTAAGACGGTGTTCTTCGGTGCAACAATTATGTGCATTGCTACTGCCATACAGACTGCCTCTCAGTCCGTGGGCATGTTCATTGGTGCTCGATTCCTTATCGGTTTTGGTCTTACTTTTGCCGGTCGGTACACAGTCCCCTTGTGTATAAGTAATTGATTAACTGACACGCTATGTATAGCTAATGCCGCACCAATGTTGGTCACTGAGGTTTCGTATCCCACGTACCGTGCTCCCCTGACATCTCTCTACAACTCCCTTTGGTATTCTGGTTCTATCATGTAAGTTTGATCATGTGAAGCCGCTCATCGGATCTTAGGCGCTGATGAGATTATTGATATCAGCGCTGCCTGGACGACTTATGGCACGTTCAAGATTAACAGCACATGGGCATGGCGTCTGCCTTCTCTTCTTCAGGGTATTCCATCCATCCTGCAGTTCTTTCTTGTGCTGTTTGCTCCTGAATCACCCCGTTGGTTGATCAGAAATGGTCGTGAGGCCGAGGCTCTCAAGACCCTCGCCTATTATCATGCTGATGGTAATGAGTGAGTCGCATTATTTTGACCGCATTTTCATCACCTGAAGTATTTTTCTCAGGCAGGATCCTTTGGTTGTGTACGAGTTCGAGGAGATCAAAGCTGCCATTGAATATGACCGTAGTAGTCAGTCTCGTTTTACTTGCTGCACTGCACTTTCTCACACGAACTCTCCTAGCTGCCACCAATGTCGGTTGGAAGGTACTTATTGCCACTCCTGGCAATAGGAAGCGCATGCGCATTATCGTCGCTCTTGCCTTCTTCTCTCAGTGGTCTGGAAACGGTCTTGTTTCATACTACCTCACAAAGGTCTTCGACCAGATTGGTATCACAGGTTCAAGCACTCAGCTGCTTATCAACGGTATCTTGCAAATTTGGAACTTAGGATGGGCTGTCTTCGCCTCTTTCATGGTCAATAGACTCGGTCGTCGCTTTTTGTTCTTGCTTTCAGCAGCTTTGATGACACTCTTCTACATGGCACAAGCTATTTGCTTCGCTGAGTACGCTGAGCATGGTAGCCCCGCCGCCGGACACGCTGTCATCGCCTTCATCTTCCTCTTCTATGCGGCATACGATGTGGCGTTTACGCCTCTCATTGTCTCCTACACCGTGGAAATTTTGCCTTACAGCATTCGTGCAAAGGGCTTCAACGTCTTCAACTTCGTCGTCTCTCTTGCGCTCATTTTCAACCAATATGTGAACCCGATCGCACTGGACGCCTTATCGTGGAAATACTACGTAAGTATTTGTAGACGCTGCCTTGCTCTAAATTTTTTTTCTCAACGGTCATGCCTAGCTCGTATACGTCTGCTGGCTCGCTGTCGAATTCGTCTTCCTGTGGTTCTTCCTCATCGAGACTAAGAACAGGACTCTTGAAGAAACTGCAGCCCTCTTTGACGGTGAAGATGTACTGGAACAGATTGCCAACAAGGCAGAGGGTCAACACGAGGTGTACGAAGACGGTTCATTGGAGAAAAAATCTTTCACCGCGGGCAACGAGGCGCCTAGTGTTTAATTTCCCTGAGCGTATTTCGGATGATGCCGTCTCCATGTTCGAAGGGTATTAATTCCTTTACGTATAACCTTATGCAGAACGTGGCACCGCGCAGCCTTCTACGCATGTACAACAAATATAACTTTGGCTCATTTTCAGTCTGTCTGTTTAAGTTGTGCCAATGAATTCATATGTGGCGTAACACCATATGATATGTTTCACCACTTGTAACTATAAGTTCCAGTCCTCGGCTGCTCGAGGCTCAATTTAAAAATACTCTTCCCCGCGTGTTCCCCGCAGTCACTAGCATATGGACACGCATCAATATCGGAGTGACCTAGGTCGAGTTCACATGGAGGCCTTGGAAAGCCGCTCAACGCCGCGCACGTCAGAATGAGTATGTACAGGATTTTATAATATACGACAAACGTTTACTGTGACAAAAAGAAAGAAAGAAAACAAATACGGAATATTTGGCAGTTGCGGTGAAGCATTAGGAGCACAAGACAAAATGAGCTATTGTGCATAAAAAACCTATAGCACATGAAGGCCAATACGGAACATGATCGACAGAATATGGACAAGAAGGGCACCGTGGGTGGGTTAGTCCAATGAGTGAATAGATATGTAAGAATTGTAGCATGGCGGGGTGTACTTGCAATGAATTTTCCCTCCACAGGCAACCCAGAAAACGTCCGTATCTCGATGCAGCTCGCGCATTCTCAGCCATCTTGTTACCATCGGTGAATCAGCCCAATGATCACCTTCACAGCATGCCTTGTCGCCAATGTAAACCGCACAATTACAACCAGCAATGAACAATACAGAATGATAAGAGGGAATGTCGATGACTGAAGAATGAGTGAAGGCATGGCTGGCCCTACTCGACTCAGCCCATCTTGCTATCCTTCTTCTTCTGCTTACGCGGTGGCGTTACTGGTCGACCCATGTTCATCCCCCCGTATGGATACTTAGCCTTCTTCTCAGCAGGCTTCAGGATCTGAAAATCAAAAGTCAAACTCAATCAAAGAACATGCAGGGTAGCTCGTATCGTACCTGGAAGGAACATAATAGGGTTTCGTCTACACTCATCATCGCGCCTGCGTTATCGAACTCTCCGCAGTAATTAGGCGCTGAGAATAACGTGACCAAATGCCGCTTTGCAAAAAATTCATAACCATCCTCAACGACCTAATTCCACGGCGTCAGTGAGCGATACAGCACTTGGGGCCCGTACGGACGCTGCCCGTAAAGCGCAGCATACCTGATGAGCTCTACAGATAAGATCCATGTCATGTTTCTGCAAAAATCGGGACACCACGTCGGGACCAAATGTGAAGGATACTCCTCGATCATTCTCCGACCACCCAGTGATATCCTTGTCGGGATCTGACCATAGTAGGTCACATAGCAAACCTTGGTCGGGTAAGACACTCATATTCAAGCAAGATGCACAGCACACCTACCTGTGTCAGGAACATCCGTAGGTCTCATCACTCTCCGTATTTGCTCCATGGATTGAAGATCAGGGCTGAGACCACCGTGCATTGTAAAGATCTTTTCGTCGATGATAGCGGCTATAGGAAGACAATTAAAGCAATCCGTAAACGTCTTCCACAGTTTGATATTGTAGCGCCGTTTGCCTGTCAGTGCCATCAGAGCCTCATCATGAAGAATTGCAGCACAACTCACATTCATCATAGAAGCCATAGATTCGGTTTATACTTGCACACTCATGGTTGCCCCGGAGAATGAAAAAGTTTTCGGGGTACTTGATCTTGTAGGCGAGGAGGAGACAGATGGTCTCGAGAGACTGCTTCCCCCGATCGACGTAGTCGCCGAGGAAAAGATAGTTCGCTTCTGGTGGGAACCCGCCATACTCGAAAAGTCGGAGTAGGTCATAATATTGACCGTGGATGTCACCTAGCCGAAGGTGGACCCGAATGAGTCATCCCGATAAACCACAAGAACCGAGCGATACTCACCACAAATCTTTATGGGGGCCTCCAATTCAAGCAGTATCGGTTGATTTATAAATATCTCGCGTGCTTTTGTGCAGAGATATTTGATCTCGTATTCTTGTAGCTGGACAGGTTTGCCTGGGCGGTTGCCTCGCACTGGATGTAAAAGTTCGGTTAACACCTGCTTTGTAACATATTACGGGCGGTCCATTCTAGAAATGCAGGGAGGCTATGAGCGCTTCTGTGTGCATGTGCACCCCATCTTTTTTTCCGAGGTTGCTTGCTGTGGTGGTCACGCGGCCCCACATTTCACCCATGCCTGTGAATGGGCACCACGTTGCACTAGCCCGCCTCAGACGCTGACCGGTTATGTTCCTTCCTTCCACCGCCCTGCCCCTCAAGGTCCGAAATCTGCTCTCCAAGGAGCCTACGAGTCAGAGCACGAGCCACTCACCCTCCAACAAGCGGTCAATAACCGAGTCCAGATCGATCTCCGTCTGCGAATCTGCCATGACTGGTCTAACTGAATGTACTCAGTACGTTGGACTTGACGTGAAGGATGATGGTATGAGGAGAAAAAACGGGCGAAATAACCGCGAGAAGGAAGATCGTTTTCGGCGCTGTAGAGTTGGTTTTTAAAGCGTTTTTTGAACGGCTTGTGAGATTTGGAGCGGGATAGTCGTTGAGCTGACGATGGCTGCCAGAACCAGGTAAAGAAAAGATAAAATGAGAATATCGATGAGGGAAAACACCAAGGATCCAGATAACAAGCAACCTGGATGAGCAGATCGGTGTCAAGGCAAATACCGAACCTCGGCTCAAAACGGGAACAATCCGTGTGAACTTTCTCTATCAACAAGAAAAAAAGAGTGCGACAGTACAATTGCAGCAAGGGATACTATCAATACAACCTATCCAAAGAGTGCCATAGTGTACCACAAGTACTATACAACAGATACGAACATAAGAAACACACAAACGAGGCACGTTACAGCACAACTGCAGGGATTGCTACTCCATTACCAGCTTGAGTGTTCTCATCTGCTGGTCGTCGATTCCTTCTCCGTCGTCGCCTGTATATACATTTGAGAAACATACAATACCGAGCAAAAAAAACACACCTCGGGAACATCGGCCCTTTTGGCATGACACGATGATCAAGGTCAAGTGCGATGTTTGTGCCCGCATGTAAAGCCTGCATGCACGATCAACATTATTAAACCGCCTCACTCGTACATCATGATAGGACCCACCTCTATCCACTCCACAACGGAAGGTACATCTGCTGCCTGCAAGAGAAACTGCTCCCCTTCTAATCGTACCCTTATCACGTTCTTCCGCTTAAAGTAATCATTCCCGAGGCCGCTCTCCGCGTGCTGGAGGGTATATGCACGGATCAAATCGCCTTTCCCAGGCTTTTGTATTTCGCTACTCCGCAATTGCATCCTCGATGAAAGGAAGCTCAGGCGAGACGGAGCTCGTGGTGTCAGAGGCGATGTCCTTTGTGAAGCCGTCTCCTGTGAAGCTGAACTAGACACAGAATTACGACGGCTGTTCGGCTCAGTCACCGGGAGCAGCTCCATGCCCCCATTTGTCCCAGGAGATACCATACCCCTTCCTCGCGATTGCGGCCCGCTCGATGAACCATTGTGCCGCCACGGGGTCAGGAAGCTGGCACCGGACAGCCTCCTATTGACACGCAACATCGAAGGCGTCGTGGATTGATTCGTAGCTCTTGATGATTGCGATTCGCTCCTCGCCCTGTGCGGTGTGGGAGGGGGTGAACTCGACGAGGATGCAACCGGTTGATCGACCGCTATTTTCGAAGGAGGCGTCGGGCTCTCCTCCCCTCTTTTCGACGAGGGCGCTGGGCTTTCGTTCGCTTTCCGCACCGGCGCATGATATCCGCTACTTAGGTCACCCACGCCGACACGTCTCTCCCACCACTCGCCAATGATGCCCGCCCCGCTCGCGCCGGGAGGACACTTGTACACACGGAGTACTGTCCCTTCGAGCTCGCAGAACACACGTCTCCATTTCCTGTCCTTTGCCTGAACACCAGGCAAGCTGAACTCCATTTTGAGCGGCATAATAGCGCTGAGATACAGCGAATTGCTATATGGCGGTAACCGCTCGCGACCTTCATCCTCATGGTATTGGAATTGGAATGGAGGTGCACTCTTCGGCGGGCGCGGGTCGAAGGAAGGATACGGAGGTGGGTCCGACGTGGAGGTGAAAGTAGGCATGGACGTGCGTCGCATAAGCCTTCCCATTACATTGTCCGTGTTATCGCTCTCAACGGATTCGACGGTGTGACCAGACACGGAAGGTACATTCGAATGCACTGTGTCGCGTGACTTTTTGCTCAAGTCTCTCCGGGACACACTCAGGTCAATCATACTGCGAGATGGCGCGCGATACAGACTTGGCGGGCGGCTGACCTCCAGGGAAGGTTGTGCGCGATAAAGCGAAGGCGTAGGCGTTATTCGCCGCCGAACATTAATAGACTCTCCGAGAGATGGTTTCTGAGAGAAAGGTTTAGCTGTAGAGACGTCCGGCCTCGGAGTCAAGTCCGGGAGCTTCCCATATGCCTTGGACGAGAAATAATCAACAGCATTGTGGGGAGCGGGGATAGACCCCCCTGCTGAAGACGGCGAGGCAAAAGGTCGAGAAAAATGACCAGCGACTGGGGGAGCCAAGTCGGCAATTTGGGTTTGAAACTCTTGCAGCGGAGAATGAGATAAAGAATGGCCTGTACCCAAACTCGACATTTCCTCCCCATCACCGTCTTCGTCACTCTGGTGCTCCAAGTCTTCATTTATCAATCCCTCGTCTCCATAACCCTCGTCGTCCTCCACGTCCTCATCGTCCTCATATTCGATAGCAGAGTCTGGCTCTGGATCGATGTCAGGTCGTCCATGAACAGTTAATGATGGCATATGCTGGAGACGGATAGCTGGCCGCACAGCGGTCTCTGTAGCAGGAGTAGGCACAGGCAAAGTCGGAAGATTCAAGATTGGCATACGATGCCTTGAGATAATAGAAGGAGATAGACGTAGGCCACGCTCAGTGGCAACGCGGAATGGAGGCGGTAGGGCCGTCGTCGGCTGTGTCCCTGTTGAGTGTTGACCCAGAATACTGGACGAGGGTAAAGATTGTGTAGCAGGTGAAACCAAGATAGCAGATGAGAAAGGTATTTGAGCAGGTTCTGGTTCTACAGATGAGTTGGTCATGTCTATGTTCACGATTGATTCGTTAGAAGGAGCGGGTTCCTTCGTTTGCCGTGGAGTTTGTGATCCTTCCAAGTGCGGTATCTCCGAGTCGTCTGGTACAGGAGATGCATCTCGTAAGACTATGATATCTGGCACGTTGCTCGGGGTCGTTGAGTGTAATAAGACATCATGTGATGCACGTGTAAGGCAGTCCCTTGACGCGCCAGACCACAAAAAGAATGGTGCTGGAGCGAGGACATTTTTCCCATCACTGCTAGACTGATCAGAAGCATTCTTCGAGACCTTTATCTCTCGTAAAAACAATGGGGCGGGACCATGCCCCGCGAACACCGGGCTCACAGGGGATTGTGTGAGACCGTCCCAAGCTGAGAAACGCCTTGATTGGCGGGTGGGGCTATTGCTAGACGATGAATCATCCGTGTCTGTGGGGCTGAAAGCATCATCTAGTTGTAAGCCTGTAAGGCTAGGAGTGGATATATCTGGCTTGCGGGGAACGTCAGGAGAGGGTATGTGTGAGCGGTCGTTTGGGACGGATGGAACGAGTCGGATAGACATGTTATCTTTTGAGCGGCTACCTCCCAAGCTCAAACGCGAGTTCAGTTTCTTGAGAAGCTGTGCTGCACGAGCCTGAAACACGACGGCCTGATTCATATCTGAACCGACAGGAGACAAAGGTGAGATCATACCTGGAACGGTATTGCAGGTTGCAGACGAGGCTTGTCCATCGTGAGGATGTGAGAGGCTTGGAGATAGTGGGCGCTCCTTATTTCAATGCGGTGGCAGGTGTCGGACCTGGCAGGACAGGGTTGTCTAGAATTAAGCAACGAATATTAAGCAACGGATCGAGTTTGGATAGCTGTCAGATCCTGATTATACTTCTGTGAGTGTTGCGATAGCAGTCAACCAGAAAGCAAATCATCGAGACTTACACAAAACTAGTTGGTGCGAGGTCAAGTGGAAAGAATTATAAAGCATGGGTACTAGTAGCACTACATAGTACCAGTCTAGCTAGTAGTGTGTGACTGACACGGCAATGATTCGGCTCGTATTTCTAAACTTATAACAGACATGACATAGATGCTCCAACTTGTCATTAATTGCCATACTTTCGGGAGTAGTTGACCTTCTAAAGAGCGATCGGGCGCCTCATGTTCTATCTCGTCCTCACTCATCACTTTGTAGTGCTTTTATCGACCTAAAGCACCATCATGGAATGTAACGGGGGTATACCACATCAACTTTCGAATTCCACACCGAGTCACTTGATCACCGTTCACCTCGGCCCACACATACTCCTTTCATTACAATTCCGGCCCCAGCCCGAGATAAGCCCGAGATCCGTGGTTATTAGGTGCGGGAACACGCCACCATTGTCACCCCACAAGTATGTTGCCGCCGTCGACACTCGCACACTACGTAAACAAAACCTTGTGAAGACGATCAGCAAAAAACACAGTAGTCAAACTTGCGTACCTCAGCGCATGGATTTGGAGGGTGCCAACCCCCGGGGCACGAGGAATATGGCGTCCGGAAGCCTATAAGTCCTCGAGGAGTTCTCAGGACGGGCTGGTCGTGATTTCTGTATGAATCGGGAATTGCCCACGGGATATTTTGAGATGCTGTCAATGCCGAGTCCTGGGAAGCTGACTACCAAGCGATTAGACTGTAACGGGAAATTATCATGTCACCGAATGACGACCGTGTACCATGGCGAGATTGCCATCATAGAGTTGGACTTTCATTTACTTGGCCCACATTTGCCATCGAGAGTTTTGCCGGCAGTCTTCGACCCATTCAAAATGAGCCCGAACCAATTCCCTGAAGTAGATTATAATCGTGCGATGAACGTCGCTGAGTCTAGCGAGCGACCAATCATGATAGCTTCAGACAGAAAAAGAATCAAAATGTAGCACTCGCGAGAATCAAAGGCTATATAAAAGGTTGACTGATGATTTGACGAACCGTCTCTTGGGAGAACAATCAATTGCAGTACGTTTGGACATGTCTTAGGCCGCGGCGACAGGTAGGCCAGCGGCAGGAAATGTTGGTGTGAAGTTCAGGAATACACCCGACACAATTTCAAGCTTGACGGTGAACTTGGCGGTCACAGCATCATGAGATGGCAGCTGTGCAAGTTCTTGGCAAAGAATATGATGAAGGTCAAAAGATTATGGGCTATATATGTAATGACTTACAATGTAATACTGTCATAGCCAGCGCTACAGCAAGCAAGTAGTATTAATGCTGATGATAAGTACTGGAAATCTAACCGGGTCAGCGCCGAACTAATAAGTAGTCACGTGAACAGAAAATGGACCGATACTGCGCTAGAAGCTCGTGCGAGTTGAACCTACAAAAATTCAGGCTTCTTTCAAGTTCGTCCAAGTCGGTTGCTCAGTGTTTATTGTCCGTTCCTTCCATAACTTTCATTCTAACTCACCTCCAAGTAAGTCTTAACACCTTCTGTTCTTGTCGCCAAGGCTCGTTTCCTTAAGGAAGTGTTCGATATTCATCCAATTTTTTCTTGCAGACAACATGACTTCAACTCAGTATTCCGACGGACGTCAAGAGAAGCGTGTTGAGAACTATACCAAATTCTGGCAAAAGGACTTTGGTAAGGAGGGTGAAACGGACAATCAAAACCGTGTTGAGAGCTACACCGACGTTGTAAACGGTATTACCTCACAATTTTTTGTTATGAATGGCTTTTAGTAACAGAAAACACAGGCTACTACGATGGTGCAACGGAGCTGTACGAGTATGGCTGGGCACAGTCCTTCCACTTCTCGCGGTTCTACAAAGGCGAGGCTTTCGTAGCCTCTTTGGCCCGTCATGAGCACTACCTCTCAGCACAAATGGGACTTCGCTCTGGCATGCGAGTACTGGACGTCGGGTGCGGCGTCGGTGGTCCTGCACGCGAGATTGCACGCTTCGCTGACGTTAATATCGTCGGCTTGAACAACAACGATTTCCAAATTCAGCGTGCTCGGAAGTACACTAAGAAGGCTGGCCTTGAAAACCAAGTGAGCTTCGCCAAGGGTGATTTCATGAAACTGTCGGAACAGTTCGGAGAGAACTCGTTCGATGCTGGTGGGTGTTTTTGCAGGCTTTCAGAAATCATTGAATCCTAACGGCGTTAATGTTAGTGTACGCAATTGAAGCCACTGTCCATGCACCCACATGGGAGGGTGTGTATGGTGAAATTATGAAGGTTCTGAAGCCTGGAGGAGTGGTATGATTAGCTTTTGACTCCGAGTTTCAATATATTGACATCAGTTTGTAGTTCGGTGTCTATGAATGGTGCATGACTGACACGTGGGATGCATCCATTCCTGCACACAAGGAACTTGCGCATGCCATCGAGTTTGGCAATGGTATCCCAGAAATGCGTCCCTTGAAGCAAGCCCGCGAAGCTATGGTCAAGGTTGGCTTCTCCATTGAGCATGAAGAGGATCTCGCCGAACGCCCTGATGAAGTTCCATGGTATTACCCACTGGAAGGCGATATATGGAAGGCCCAGACTGCTTGGGATTGCTTCACTGTTTGGCGGATGAGCTGGAGTGGAAAGCTCGTTTCACACACCGCAATCAAGTTCATGGAGATACTTGGTCTTCTGCCCAAGGGCACATATGATGTTGGCGAATCCCTCAAGGTCGCTGCCGATGCACTTGTGAAGGGTGGCCAGACAAAAGTGAGTTGAAGCACGCTTTTGTAAATGTCTAGCGAAGGCTCATGATTTGTTTGAAGCTGTTCACGCCCATGTATCTCGCAATTTGCCGCAAGCCTGCATTGTCTGAAAGCTAGACTGGATACCCATGACACCACATATACGTATATACCCCCGCCGCCCCGCCACTAATATCCTAGAAAAATTGCATAACTTTATGGCAATGCGTTGAGCACGATCTTGAGTTGGAACCTTGGGTGATCGATTGATAAATGATTCAGTCTATTCGGATCTACGCTAACGATATTGGGAATGATCTGGCGAAGAAAGATGAGAACTTCATCAGAGCGAACCTAGACTGGTGAGTAACACGTACACATCAACAAGCGAACCTTATTATTTTTATGAGAGCCCTGGCGGTATGATGTGACTTATGATAAGATGACCAGCCATCCCAGGACGAGCAAACCTAGATTACCCGAGGCATATACTGACGGACAGCTCATCTTTCTGCGAAGTCACGTTGGCGACTTTGAGACTCGCACTTGTTGGCGCGTCGCGCTAGACCGTGCTGATGAGTTCCTTGTCCGTTTCGGCACGCTAGAGGACCTGATACTGATAAGATGTATTGATGGCGAAGTTAGCAAATATGCAATTGGTACAAGAATACCACAGGCCGGAAGAACTAGATCCAAGTAGGCTGCTATTGGAAAAGGTTTGGATCAATTTCATAATCGGTCACACTTGTTGATTAGGTCTTAGTTACAGCAAAGTTACAGCCTTTTGATTTGGTATATAGGAGCTTGAATCTCACGACTCCAATGAATGTGCCATATGCTACACAGAACGTCATAGCTGCGATTCAGATTGTCAGCGTCAGCGTCATCGCAGCAGGCACAACACATCATGCATCATGTACCACCACTCCAGCCTACTCTCGCCATATACAATTTGATTTCCAAAGTACCGTAACGGTACCTTCTACCCACACACTGACTCTCAATCTTAGCCAGAACCCCAATGCTTTGAGGGACGCGATCCATAGACGAGGAATAAGTGCTAGTACGACACTGCAATGTCCCATTTAGAGCTATGTCATTTCACATCCCTCGCTGACTGCATTGAACCTTGTAATTGATGCTCTCTTTGCTGCTCTCACTTCATCTCTTGATCTTCTGCCTGTCTCGCGGATCGCTCCAACCCATGATACATCATAGCCATCCTCCGTCGCTTCACAGAAGCATGTGAGTATGTGCCCCGAGTGGGCGATGAAATGGATCGCATTGCCACAGACCGTCAAAGGAGTAAAGATCACATTCAATGGGCGCAAGTCCATAGTGCAGTGCTAGAGCTCGGTTTGTTGGGTTCCACAGTGACTACGTCAGCATGAGCGACTGTCAGATCTGATGGTGGGGTGACGCAGTTTTTGGGGCAGACAAAGTGGAATGGTTTGAGGGCATTTCTGTCATGTAGTCTGTCAGGACCAGGTTGTTGATGAGTATGAGCAACTGCTGTGGGCAGGTGGAATGAGAACAAGAAAGTGGCGCAACAACCGCTTCGTGTTAGACTAGCAGGATAGCAAGGCTCGCTGATCAGAATGTTGTCTGCAAGGTTTTGCTGAGTGATAACTTAGTGTCAGTGAGGATTGATATTAACTTTACTTGACACCTAATAAGTACTGCTGTAAGTCAGCAGACACTATTCTTTGTTGTCGCCCATCATTGAACAAACTACACTGCTCCCCTGCCTTTGATTGAATCGGCGTGTACGGGCCTGCATGGCCGGCTGAATACTGTGTTTGCTGCGCTCAAGCGCAGGTTGCAATTCAGCAGTACTGTGCTAAGTTAGCAATACATAGGAGCTGATTGGTGTGGAAGTTATAGTCTGACGTACCGTCTCCTGGAAACTCGCAGAAATAAGATCAGGCGATCAGTAGCGAGCAAACTCGAGATCAAAATGTGATTGGGAGACAGGAGACCCTCTGTGCCATATGAAAACATTGTATTAGGATGCCTGGGATGCCTGTGTATATGTGATTGCGATGAAACCAATGCAAAGAAGCAGAAACGAAGTGCAGAGTAGCTGTATAATGCTGGATGACATAGAATAAACAATCCGTAAACATATGCTTGAAAAAATAAACGGGGCATGGGTGAGACATGAAAAAGCTCCTTCCAGGACTCGAGGGGAAATATTAGCGTTTTGGTCGTTTCATATCACCGCCGGCGCTAATATCAAGGTTTGCCAGAGGTCTTCGAGTTCCGTTAGGGTTTCCAGCGACCGGTTGTTGTTGCTGAGCAAGGCCAAGGCCTTGCATAGGCCTGGATGACGATGAAGAGGCCCTGCAATTCAGGGGTAAGTCTGGTGTCAGTCATATGATGGCATCAAGAACTACATACTGCATGGTGTCAGCTTTACGTTTCAGGCCCGAAATGTTGGACGTGCTGGAAGTAGAACCCGCTGTCCAGTTTGGGAGTTGAGGTGGCCCCACTGATTTGGGTTGTTGTGCAACCGGATTCTGTTTTTCATGTGAGCAATAATCAGTCCCATAGGGAGAATGTACCCACCATGCCCGGAGGAAAATGGAACCCTCCCATGGATGGCGTGGCACGCCTAGTCTCTGAAGAGGAAGCAGATGCACTGGAGCTGCTTTCGCGTGCTTTCGGAGGCACTGAAGGTGCACCTACTGCATCGTCGAGACCATGACGTACTGAATTTGCAGTCGATGGACCAGCTTGGAAACGTGGCGCATTCGAGTGAGAAAAACGAGAACCTCCTGGAGCAGTCACTTCGCCTCTTCCAGAGCTAGAGATCTCCTGGTCATGCGCCAAGTTTTCCTGGGGAGCCTTTGAGGATTCTCGAGGCTTCCCAGATGTAGTGGTTTCCCCTTGGTCAAAAGTCACGTCCGAGACACTCACTCCGCCCATGCCCTCTTCGAAGTCGATCGGTCTCCCCAAATCACCATCCCCAAGGTCAACGTTGGCGTAGAATTCATCATCTTCTGAGTCAATACTGTATGACGTCTCGTCAGCCACTGGTAGTTCAACCTCGTCCGCTGGTGGCGGTTCTGCAGCAGGTTCAGTGAAAGACACACGCCGTTGCTCAGGCTGAACAAGTGGCGACGGGGCGGTTTGCCTATACTGTCCGCGATTCGCATTCACCGCTCGTTGGACTGGTGTTTGGATAGGAGTGTTCAGGCCGTTGGTAGTACCGTGACCATTCCCAGATGCTTGGTCATTAAAAATTGGGGTAGCGCTCGTGGAACCACTTGCACCCGAAGCCATCCCCTGCCGTAAATGTCGGGGGATATATTTGATCGGGGTCTCTGCTCCCTGAGGTGGCTCAGACTTGACTACAACCCTGTTCGCTTTCACATCTGGAGTAATCGCAGACGTTTGTGGTGCTGTTTGCATGGAAGAAGGTACAGCCATTGAAATACTGCCTGATATATGAGGTTTTGTATCATCAAACTCTGGACGGCGATATAGTTCGGACTTGTCAAATTTTGCCTTGCCAGAATTCTTGAATGAGCTCTGGTTCGTTCCCAGTACTGTGAGGGTACTTACAGGTGAGACTTTAATCTTCGTGATCTCTTGGGTATATGACTTGTCATATAAACAATTTCCAAGGAGCGATCCAAAGTTGCGGAGCGCTCGCTTCACTGCATCGGTCACAGCTTCCTTCTTACTCTGACAAGATAAAATGAATGAGCAGAACTGTCAAATGCATAAATATTACCTTGTCGATAGCCTGAGATTTACCCTTCGCATTCTCCGCCGCTCCATATCCAACATCTTCATGAAACACACCACATCTAAGGGTGACACGGACAATACAAGAAACACCAACGTTACATCTCTTGGACTCCTCATTGTAGTCCATGTAGTCGGTAGTCATATTGACAATTTGGGAACTCCATCCATTGAACCCAAACACCTCGTTTGCGATGTTAATTATTTTCCACCCTTCCGCATACGTGAGCTTAGGTCCACCTCCAGGACCAGGTCTCTGTGAGATGTACTCCGGCCCAAGCTTCTTGTTTAGCTTAGCCTGAAGCGTAGCGATCTTGATGGCCGTATCGTCGGACATATCCATAGAGAATGAGTGATCAGCGAAAGAGTTGGCTGATGTAAAACTGCCATGCATCGACGCATCGAACGACATCGCGCCGCTGGTGACAACCCTCGACTGAGGCTGACCGAATCCTGGTGCTGGCCGTTGCATTGTCATATTGTATGAATCCAAGAGGTGACCACTAAAAGCTCCAGCCATTAATAAGATAATGACCGGATGCTAAACGGGTTAACGTGATGGGAAGAAGATCAGGCGCTCAAGCGCTCACATGCACAGCTAAACGCGCTGCAAGGACCAAACTGACACAAACAGATTAACGCGTTGTTGATGCACGTGATAGACTCAATGACTCTCACGTGCCCACATTTGAGCTTGAAGTCTAGAGTCAGACTGCACCATAGTCTGCAACTCACACCTTCCTTGAAGTTGAACTGACTATATTATGATATGGCAATAGATTCATAAGTATTGCCATGACTTGAACGCAATAGTGTATGTGCCCCCTTCTCCAGCCTGAGGATTATCATATCTCGTATACTGTCTTCCTGACTTGTGCAAACCTTTCTGGGTGCCGATCTCTCAAATTTATGTCCTTGGCCGTGGATCGCACGGTGATGAATTCGGAGTCTCGGATGTAGTAAATAGCTACATTTTTTGGCTGCCTGGCGTTACTGGCACAAGTTATTTTTACAATCACCAACCCAACAACATTGGGCGCATGTCATTGTCATCAGCTACAGCCTGTCACGCACTGCTGTGCGATACGCAGCTAAATTCGGTCCATTTCAGTGCAGTACATACATACTCGGGCATCCGCGCAGGGGTTTGAGTTCTCCGTCTTAGTACTCGGCCCGAATTAGTGACTCCTTGGGCCCATTGGCGCTGTTAAGATTCTAAGTAAGAATCGGGGTAGTTCTGGGGCATGTGTGGAAGGCCGAGTTGATCGGACGTACCTGCCAGAACTGCTTGAATTCAAGCTTGACGAGTATTTTCAAAAGAGTGAGTGAATCTTGGGATCGTACTGCAAAGAGGAAATTTCAGCGGCATAGACAAGCACTTAGCAAAATTGATTAGCTAATGTAAATTCTCCATTTTTGGAAAGCGGAAGACGAACTTTCCTTTGCGGACAACTTCACTTTCCAATTAGATAGACTGGTGGTGACCGGTCTGACTTCCAATGTCTGCTCTGCAAGCCGTCAAACGGTTTCGAATACGGGAGCTCGGGGCTACTGCTCTACCGAGTCCCGTTCTCGCCAAAACCAAATCATATCCTAGCTCGGCATCCTCGTCGCGCAACAAGGTTCCAGTTGCTAGCATAGAGAATCCATTCATCCCGAAGCTCAATTCAAAGACAGGCAGATGGGCACCGCCAAAGTATTCCCTGCGCCAACAGGCTTTGCTTGTCAAGAAAGCTCGCGAATCTGGCACGCTTGCGCTTCTGCCTCCTGGTCCTAAAATTTCGGTAGTAGAAATTGCTGCTGCTGCTGCTGCTTCTGGGCAGTCCATTGTTCCAGGACCCTCAGCTTCAGTAAAATCTCAAGTTCAAAATGCTGCCGCACCATGGACGCGCCCAATAGAATGGACAGGTGAAGTGAAGGAGAAGAAAGTTCTTGGTGCAGAAATTGGGAACAGATTGTATGCAGGGAAGAAGCGAATGTTCAAGGGGCACAAGTGGCAGCGCACTGCAGAGAAGAGGGAGAAACGGAGAGCGTTACTCATGCGCAGTATGCCCAAGCGTATTAAAGAGTTTAAGCAGGTATGGTCTCTACTGTCACTTTCACTGCGATGGTTGACATGGTGTTTCAGTATTACAAGAGGCGACGCCCACACCCTCTCAAACCTCCCCGTACCGCTAAGAATGCGAAACTTCCGTTCTAGATTTGTTTGCTATTTACTGGCCATTAGAATTGTGTTCCAGCCTAGTACATATGTGCTTAAGGAACGATCGAAACTTTACTAATGCGGATCATTATCCTGCAGCGGTGTACTAAGAGCACAGCTGATCTTGCCAACTAATCCAAAAACTGGTCGAGCGCGTGATACACCAGGAATACGGACCGCTAGTCGACCTGAGTGGTCAACGCGAGAGGTCCGGTAAATATGGACCCGGTCGGATCATATTCGGAACCGAATCGATGGATGTGACAGGACTATCATTACGGCCTTATAGGGCTTCCGGGTTTCTGAGGACCCTGCCAGTCTGAGGTCCATACCTTTTCCTATTTCTTTCTCTATCTTCTAATCACGAATCTGGTAGAATGGACCTTGATCACTACGAACACTGCGACAGAACACAAGATCATCGCATAGAAGGCGTTAGCGAAATAGATCTGCTCATTCCGCTGGATGAGGACTCGGAAGCTCAAGAGCGAAGGCTCTTGAGGAAATTGGATAAGAGGATTCTACCAATACTATGCCTTCTTTATTTATTTGCTTGTGAGTTCGATCTTCTGCGTCTTCGGTGATTTTGGCAGGGCACCAATCAAATGATCTGATCTTTGAACTCGGCAGACCTTGATCGGTCCAACCTGGGCAATGCTCGATTACAGGGTTTGCCCGGAGATGTTCTCGGTGGAGATCCCACTGGTGTACTATTTGACTGGGTCAATTCTGCCTTCTTTTTCACCTATGTGAGTTTCCAATTCTTTTGGTTTTTCGGTCGCGTGCCAACTACTATCGGACAATGCGACTCGCAGATACTTTTGCAAATTCCATTCACGGTCCTCTCGAAGTATTACAATCCACGCATTTGGATTGGCTGCTCTGCTATCCTCTGGGGAATATCTTCCACATCAATGGTCTGAGAACTGTATAGTTCATGTTTCCTTTGTTCTCATGACATGTGACATACTCAGGCAACCGCGCATACTTTTACTGGCCTGATGATTGCTCGACTTGCGCTGGGAACTTTCGAAGCAGCCTTTGGAGGTGCTGTTGTATTATACTTTTGTGAGTTGTGGTTGTGGAACTTTCAGTACCTACTGGATTTGACGTTTTTAATAGCTTTCTACTATACCAAGGCCGAGTGCGGTACTCGCATCGCATACTGGTTTGGGTTTGCAGCCGTCGCAGGGGCATTTGGGGGGCTCATCGCTTACGGGATCCAACATGTCAAGGTGTCGATTGCGAACTGGAGGTTACTTTTTCTGCTCGAGGTATGTTGGACAGATGGAATGTAAGTCATGCACTGATAATATGCCTTCCAGGGCACACCAACAATACTCCTGGGTTTCCTTTGTCTATCCTTACTTCCAGACCGTCCGGAGTCCACTCACTTTCTTACTGCGGCGGAGCGTAAAATCGCGATTAGCCGTATGAACAGAGGGACAAGTGGCGACTTTGGTGCAGTTGTCCGTCGAAGTAATGCTCATGAAATTGATGCAAGTATAAGGTTCTGACTGATGAACAGGTCATGTCATCGCGGCTTTCCAGGACTGGAGGGCAAGCCTTCCATCGGCCTTTCTATGACCCGGTATCTGATATGAACCGTAGATTTACGTAGGTGGCGTAATTTACTTCGGCCTCAATTGTGCCTTGGCATCGTTGTCGGCCTTCTTGCCAACTATCATTGGTACCATGGGGCATGGTAAGACTATCATTTCTGTCATCAAACCATCTTTGACTCAAATTTACATTAGAAAATGCGATGGCTCAACTAATGACAGTGCCGCCATATGCTCTAGCCGGTTTCGTGCTCATGGTTACGTCCTACGCATCCGATAGGCTGCAGATTAGAGGACCCTTACTTGTCTGTACCAGCACGATTGGTGGTCTGGGTTATATGTGAACGTTGTTATTTATGGATAGGATGCAAATGCTGATATGGATTCTGCTCTAGGATAATGCTTGGCGCTACTAATCGGCAAGACGTGCGCTATGGCGCCACATTTCTCATCACTAGCGGAACCTATTCGAGCATCGGCTTGATGAACGCTTGGTGTACTTTGATTTTATATATATGTCTACAGTTCATTTAATTTTTCTACTCAACAGATAGCCATAATCTCGGCTCTGAAACGAAGAGAGCCGCTGGGATTCCGCTCTACGGTGCTATTGGGCAAATCGGTGGCATCTTGGGATCCCATCTCTACCCTTTGACTGAGGGTCCCGCTTACACGTTTGTCCTTCGACCTTTCTATACCTGACCTAACTGACGGTATTTTAGGAGCGGATTTACTGGTAATGTGACAGTCATACTGCAACTTCCTCCCACATTGACAAACTGACATCAGTTTCTGCGTTCCTGCTCTTTTTGGCTGCGCTATGTGCACTCTTGTTGAGTGTAAGCCTAGATCTCCTTTTGTGATCACCTGAATTCATCATTCATTTTTCTTCAAAGGTTTCCTTCCGTTTGGACAATATGCAGCGAGATCAGAAGTATGGCAAGCCAGATCCAGATGATATGGTAGATACATCGGAGCTCGCAGACAAGGTAAGTTGTTAAATTGAAAGGCAAATGTTTGTTCTGACCAATCAATAGGCTCCTGCATTCCGATACGTTCCGTAGCAGATACGTAATCGCATACCCAATGATCAGTCCAAATACTATTATACCGTTAAGTACTGTTTCTTATCCGATTCACTAGGACCTTGTTTCTTCTTACTTTTTCAAGTCCTTCTGACAATATTTGTTTCCCCAATCACTTCATGTCCATTCGTTACTACCAACATCAATGAAATGGGCACCCATCAAGTCAGAGAATATTCGAGTGACTTCAAACCACCGCATCAATATATCCACATCTGAGACCTTTTACACGAGCTGCTCGAGAAGCAAACGTCACTGACACAAGCATCAGACTTGGATCTACCAGTGTCGGCAATGCTTGATTGATGGGTCTAGCACGGAACGCGCTTGAAGGAGACCTGACAGGCGTTCAATCCGATATGCCCAATTCTGCCGTTTTTATATCATATTTGTGAGCCAACATGCACTTGACTAGTTGATCACAGCACGATAAATTCTCTTTCAAGTTCCATTCCCGGTATCCTTCAACCCCCTATGTTGGCTAGGATGCTTTGCGATCGCTTGGAGTCTATTTCAACCCTCATGGTCGGGCCATATATAGTGGTCACAGTTGTTCTTGTCTTAATGGTACATGTATCGGATAAGTATCATAAACCGCAAAGCAGGGGCTTTCCGTTTTCGCTGTCTGCGGCGCCTTGGATGTAGTAGGCTATGCGTACGTGAGCGAGTCCCTAGTGAGAACAAATCACTCATGAACGCTCTTGTCAAAAAAAGATTGCTATTGTGTTATCCTTATAGTCAGCGCATCCGTCACTGTGTTGCACGCGACTACTGGTGTTTATTATGCCAGGCTCAGGGTGGCTTGGTGTAAGCGTGCCGCTCATTCGGTTTTAATTAAGATACGACGACGTTTCGAAATCAGTTACTCACAATATTCTTGGCTTTGATCAAAAAGAGCTGCTAGAATTTTATTGTGTGGAGCAATCGGACAGGGAGGGAGCATCTTGGCCAGGGTGCGCACCTGCCCACCGATCAGTATGAGTACAGGCAAGTCTTTAGCCGAATTCTTATTCTTTCAGACGAGGATTGACTGATTAGCAAAATTCCCTTTCACTGAGATGCGGCTGTTGGTCTTCAAGTTCCAGGCTAGGCGCTCTCCCTCTACATAGTCACAGCGCTGTGTACCTTGATATTGATCGTAAGTCGGATCATGCAATCCCCTGCAATCCCCTTGATTGTGCTCCAATTCCACCGTTGGGACAATGAGCAACGAGACATCCAAAGAGGTACAGAACTTTGATATATAACGCTCGCATTTCTATTAAGACGGGATAGCCACCGGTCTACATTTCTACGCACTCGAAAAGTTCAATATTGATTCTATTCTTATGTCATGGTCTGCAACAAACTGAATATTCAGTACTCAGTAATGAGGCGCAACACGTAACATTGAGGAACGTGGAGAATTTTGAGGCCGACGATAATGCGAAGCAAACATCAAGCGTATAGTGGGCGAATAAGGTTCGTAAATTCGTAAATCCAAGTCATAAACGCGAGAAGAATGTGGTGTCAGGTAACAAAAGCGTATCGGATGGCTAGAATAATCGTAGACAAAAAGATCTGGACAGTAAAAGTGAAGCACACGATAATGATGGAAAGTGTGATTGATCCGAATGTATTCCTAGAAGTGTGTAGTGCACGGTATAGTGCAGATGCAAATATGGAAATTTGGAATGAAGATGAGAGTGGAAGCTAATGTGCTAGAGATCAAGCAAATGACCGTTACTTGCCGCCACCCTGAAGGATGAGAGCCTTTTCTTTGAGAACAGAAGGGTAGCTATTCATGAGATGAGCCAGAGCCCGGAGATCGTCTTGATCAAGCAAGCCGATGGTAAGTTTAGGCTGAAAGAAGAAGAAGCGTTCAGTCACACGAGCAGCACCGATAGAACCCAAACTTACTGCGCCTTTAATACCAAACGCCTTGATAGCTCGATACCTGAATGCATCACAAAGTTAGATTTCCGTAAAGCTGAAAATGCTACTACCGACGTACAACTTATCGCCGAGCTGTTGCTTCTGTGCCTGTATTGGCTTATCCATAAGGCTGTCGATAAACTCATCTGTACTCTTGACGACTAACGGGTCTACTTTCGGCAGAGGGAGGCCGGTTGCTGACGATGAATTTGCGAGCTTAATAATCTCGGCAGCGGGTAAACGAGCTAGAGATGCGATTGTATGTGACGAAGATGATCCGCCGGGTGTAACTGGTACGGGAGACGACGCGGCAGATGGGCCCTTGGATGACAATGCAGGAGTCTTGGGAGAGCTCTCAACGGTTGCACTGATCTTCTTCGCCTGAGGCGTCACTGGGATGGGCTGTGCAGGAGCAGATTGGATAGACTGAGTATCCGGCTTCTGTTGTTCCCCATCTCCATCATCACTATCCAGGACCATTTTTGCGTCTGCTATCTTTGCTCGCAGAACATCGGTGTTGAACAGACACAGGGCACGCTCGCGCTTAGGAAGACTCATGAGAAGTTCGACGAGGTCGGCCTGCCTGGATGACTCGAGTTTGCTTACAGCCACAGCCATGCGGTCTTGCTCAGAAATAGGTGGCACCGAGCCAGAGGGAGAGGAAGTGCGTGGAGGTGTGGACAGGGACGCAGAGATTGAAATAGGGGTAGATGGATGCTCCGGCGCCGAGGCAGTGGCATTCAGAGCGCTGGGGTCGAGCACACGCGAATCTTGAGAGTTCGAGGGCGAGGGCGACTTCATAGGTGAGGGTGTGCTGACAGGCTTCAGCGAATTACGGGCAGTAGCAACTTGTTCGGCAAATTTGGCAGGATCTTGAATACCGGAGACGGCTTCGCTCAGAGACAATGATACCAAGGATTCAACGACCGATTCGACCTCGTTGGCGGGTACAGTATCACTCGCCTTCACTCGTCGGCTGAGTTCACCGGTGAGAACTTCCTTCCTCACCACAGGTGAAAGCGCGGCAAGATCATCGTAGCGCATAGGCAAATTAAGAGTGCCAGAAAGAGCAGCCTGTGTACATGTCAGTATTCATTTTAACTGCTAAGAAAGGACAAAGGTTTTACATTATAATAGCTGCCTGAGCCTCGCCTGCCTCTGTCCGGACGGTCAATATGACCCATAACGGGCGAGCCAAGAACAGAAGGAGCACGGCGTGGACTAGAGAAGCCGATGTAGCTCTCGCCAGCTTCACTAGCAGTGGGACTTGTTGCTCCGCTCGCACTTCTAGGGTGTCCATTATGGCCAAACCGCTGGGCGAGTTTCTCCTGTCGTAACTGTTTTGGTTCATGGAGTCTGACGACTAGCTGTTTTGTGCCTAGAACGACACCGTTCATAGCATGCATAGCAGCGGAAGCTAGATTGGCATGGAATTAACAATTACCGATGTCGAGCAAACAGTAATATTATACCTGCATCGGGAGTCTGGAAGGAAACGAATCCAAAGCCACGGCTCTCGCCATTCTCGTTTCGCATCACGCGAGCACTATCCCGATCATTAGGGCGTCTTTCGGAAGAAAGGAGATGGCCCATACCTGACAATCTGACCGAACTATAATTCCATGGTAGCGTGAGATGAATAATTTAGCACAGGAAAGTAAAATATCAATACCTGACGGAAATGGGCGAAAAGACCGTTGGAGTTTATTTCAGGGTCTAAGTTCTGTACCCGAGGATAAGTACCTTCAGAATCGTGATGTGATAAATGCTGACCTTGCAGAATAGATTGCAAGGGTCTATCAGACCACTGTGACTACTGGACCCGGGTCCCGATAATGGGGCAAGTTGCACTTGCTGGCCCGGACCATGAACAAATATGGGGGCTCTTGCAGCAGGGTATGGACTCACTCGAGGAGGCGAGTACTGCTGCTTGGTTAGTGGGCCCGATCAACAATAATGACGTTGAGATACAAACTTGAGGATAGGGGAATACAGATCCTGATGGAACAAATGTTGGGGCATGGGCGCTGAACTCAGAGACAGTACCACTGGTACGTCGTGCCTGGTATACTGTTACAGCAATGTTTTGTCCTTCAACATCAGCACAGTGCATAGCTTCTTCAGCAACTTGTGCATCCTCTTCACGCCAGAACTCGACAACTCCGGTATCGCTTCCAAATCCAGTCTGTGTCCGAGTAGATGCGAGAGCGCCAAATGGTCGAAATAAATCATAAAGTTGGAAATCAGTAAAACCAACTGGAAGATGCTTGACAAGACGTGGCAGAGCGGATGGAGGGGGGAGTGGCGTCGGCGGTGTGGTTGGGGGATATGGAGATAGGACCAAAAACACGGAAGGTTGCAAACCCTGAATCGGACGCGACTGCAAGGTGGCGAGAGCCTTCTCCGCTATGAGAATTAACAGTTCAGTTAGGAAGATCAAAATGAACGTGCAAATCAGGCACAACCTTTCTCGAGGTACTTGAATTCTATGGTTCCTGAGAGAGGGCGATTGCTGCCATCACGCGCAATGTTGGGTCTGAATGGAGCACATGGTTGGAAGGTCATGGCAAGATTCTCATCAGTGACATAAGGGGGAAGATTGGAGATATAAAGCAAAGGTTCGTGAAGATATGGATGAGGTTGGGGAACCTCGGTATCCTGCAAGGTCGGAGAAGAATATCCAGTAGCCATCTTGATTATCGGTATAAGATGACTACTCCGAGTCAATTCTATGTTCAATAGATGAATTTTCTGTCAGTCTATTTTGATCTAATACTAAAAACTTACGCAGTCAATTGGGGGAATCAACGACCTTGGGTCACCAATTCGAAGTGGTCACTGCAATGCCAAAGCACGCAAGTGAAAAATCGGGGCGTGGAAAGCTTATATCAGCGACGCGTGGTCGCTGCGTCGATGATGCTTTAGTCCTTGACTCGGACTACTTTTGAAATCATGATCGCGGCCCAATTGACCCAGATTGAGTTGCTCTGAGCAACTGTCCAACACCAACCAGCATGAGCTAGCACGATAACCGCTAGTGGATGCGTTCGACATGCCGTGGGGCGGTTCTCGTGAGTCGTGGCCAACACAAGTACTAAGTACTTAACATTTTAATGGTGCGTTTTCACCCTCTCTCACGTCACGAGCGCAAGCTGCGGTCCCTCGCATCTCTGAGCCTGTGCCCAAAATACTAGTCAGTATTCGCATAATGTATGTCTCCATGATATCATCACTATATGGTCTTATGAGATGGTTATTTTCTGCTTGATAAGCTCACGTTCAACATGTTTCTGCAGATCCCCTCGGACTTACGCGTGCGTTTTTCATGGATCCCTACCTGGAACAATCATGCCGGCGGGTCACGGTTTTACCAGATGACACAAAAGACAACATTCCTTCCGTCCGATCAGCCAAACATCACAGCTTGCGAACCCTTTGTCCAATTCGAGCTCGACCACCGACCTCCAGCATGTCATTGCACGCATGTGGTTCCGTTTTTCTACGAATGTACTTCCACAGTGCTGCGCACGAAATGGTACTATTCATTTACGAGTGGACTCCACTTCGATCACATCCGTGCGGGGATCCTCGTCATCCGTGAAGTTGTTCCGCGATCACACCAGTGTGGGGATCTTCGTCATCTGTCAAAGTGTTCCGCCCACTTTTTGCAGTATTGTTTCCGAAAAAAATTATATTTGGTGATAGTACAGTGGGCACCCCTGGCCGGCAGCCCACAATGCCCGGTCGGTTCTTTGTTGTTCCTTGATGAACATTTCATAATGTTCTTTCAGAGATGCCTCCCACTGGTACTAGGCCTACAGGTAACTCTAACATCCAAAGTTCTGTCGTGCAAATTGTTCGGAACTCTGAGCACACATCCTTTTCAGTCAAGGTTCTCCGTCCTGTGAGGAACAAATCCCTTTTACCTGCGCTTCAAGTGACACAACATCCCACATTAGATGAGACGTTTCCGCAACCTCCCCCATTCTGGTATATCAGATTGTTATTCTCAGTGCAACTAGTGTTCTCACGTCATTTCCTCATTCATTCCGATTCCTGCATCTCGGTGGTCTATTTTTCTTTCTAGACATATTTACACACTCCACTCTGGAGTCCGAGGCTCGATTGAAGTCTGGGTCTTAGTATATCTGCCTCTGGCTGCAGTACTTGGTTGCCGTGTCTCACGCGTGTCGGGACGGATGTCAGCCCATACTAGATGTTCACCAGAGTTCGTGTTTTTTTGCAACAACAATAACTTTTTTTACCGTTGAATAGCCTGATGTCGAAAACACAATGACTGCTAGTTTTTGTCTCGAGATGCGAAGAGTTGAGTCCAGCGGAGAGTTATAGCAGAGTGGGATTGTCTCAATCAATTTGTCTGGTGATAACAGTGTGAAAGTCAAACAAGAACTAATACTAGATATCAAACAAACATGTTAATGCATAGTATTTGGGCAAAGCCCTATCAACCAAAACATATCTCAGTTCTTCCTAGATGGGGACAAGATGAGCTGCAAATGCCCAATATTAAGGCATGCATCAAGTCAACAAAGGCAAGCTAAAGGCAAAGATTGACCATCAAAGGAATTGACTGTTGTTCTGACATCCAACAAGGTGAGTTAAGGTAGTGGAGCATGTAGCAGCAAGAGCTCAGTGATGTGCAAAGTCAGCTAAATGTATTGATGTACCTGTAGCAGCAAGAGCTACAGATATGGTTAGATATGTAGGTACTGTTACAAGTAACATCGGTCACGTGGCCCCCCTATCATTTTCCCTTCATCCTCGCCCTCACCATCTACCGGCTCGTCCTCCTTTACCGACTTTCCGTTGACCGGATCCTCAGGACCGTTCCCGTCCCTCGCATCGCCCGCCTCTATGCACGTGCACGCACGTTCCTCCCCTGATTTGACCACCAATGTGGTCCCGCACCTATGACTCGGTCTGACTCGTGCCACCAATGTGGCTTTCCTCTTTCTGTTCCTTCTGACTGCGGATTCCCACACGTTGTATTCTTACCGTTGGTCCATTCCAACGTTTCTCGGTCTCATTCCACATTCGACCACCCATCACTAATCTGGCCCTGTTGCCAATGCACCTATACCATTCTCGTTTCCCCTTTACCCTTACCTACTGTGCAGTAGCCTTGCCCTTAACCCTCTCCACTTAGTATAAGTAGTCGGTCACCCTGTACTAGATTCCCTAACTTGAATCTACTCAATCTTCCCTGGAACATACTTCTCTCTGAACGCCCCTTTGGCTTCAGTCTCTAGTATCTTTTCTTAGTTGCTCATCGCGACTAAGTCTACCTCGATCGACCTCATTGTTCGGACAAGACTGTCCTTACCTTGAGCGACTTCAGAGACATCCGTCTCAGAAGTCACGTGACACGCGCGTACTGTGATCACTGCCGACTCGCCGTCGCCAGTCTCACTTGCTATACCGGACCCTTCTGGTTACGTCACGAACGTTAGCAGACGACGCCCCTCTTAGGGCTCCACCTAACAGATCTATTTGAGTGCGTAACAGGTACTAAATGATTGAATGGTACTAACCTCAGCAACATACAAAGTCAACTGAGGAAGTAGATACATGCATGAGGAAACAAAAATTTCTAGTAGTTAGTAAGCGAACAGCTCTGAAGGACAATAGCGAGCATTTAATATCCAACACTCCCCCTCAAACCAAGCATAGTCTGAGGGTGGAGGCAAAGTGCTTGACTTCGAGACTAGGAAGAGATTTTGTAAGGATATCTGCAGTCATAACGTCTGTAGGGCAGTAAAGTAATAAAATCAAGTCTTTTTCAACAGAGAACCAAATGAAATGATACCTAATGTTGATGTGTTTTGTCCGGGCGTGAAACACCCTGGACTTGGCGAGTGCAATAGCTAATTGGTTGTCGCAATGAAGGACAATAGTAGGATGAGTTAATGGATGGAATATTTTGCTGATGAAGTGATGCAACCAAACGGCCTCTTTCACAGTGTGTGTAGCCGCGATGTATTCAGCTTCAGTAGTGGAGAGAGTTACTAACTCTTGCTTCTTCGAGCTCCACAACACTGCACCACCATCTAGCAGAAACATGTACCCGGATATTGCATGGTGATGCTCTTGGGATGCACTGTCAGTGTCCATATATCCTTCAAGCCCTTGCTTGGAGCCTCCAAAGGTGAGTGCTAAGGTTTTCGTGCCAACCAGGTAGCAGTAGATGTGTTTTACTGCATCCCAATGCAGCATTCTTGGGTTCGTGCCGAATTGTGTGATGGTCAATATGGTGAACATGATGTTGGGTCGCATACCCACAGCTAAGTGCATCAGCGAGCCTATGGCTTCATGATATGAGATGTTCTTCATGAGGGTGGCTTCTGCAGAGGTTTTTGGAGATTGCAAGAGGGATAATGATACATTTGGGTCCATGGGAATGGAGCAGGGCTTAAAGTCGCTGAAATTGTACTTAGCTAGGATGGCTTCAATGTAGGTTTCGTGCAAGAATGAAATGGTCCATGTGACCTTCATTCTGAGGAGGGATGCGACTGGCCCTAGGTCCGTGAGCTTGTAGTGTGCAGCTACTTGCTGCTTAAACTTGGCAATTAGAGTGTGATTGCTGCTGGTGATGGTGCAGTCGTCAATGTGGGCAGCGAGTATGAGAATATCAGGGCCAATGTGTTTGTAAAACATGCCCCAGTCCAATTCTGCGCGTGTTAGTCCTAAGTCTTTGAGGAGATGACATAGCTGTTGGTACCATTTGAGAGCTTCCTGCTTGGAGCTGTAAAGTGCCACATGTAGGCATGCGACTGGATGCTTAAACTGTGAGTTGACATTGAGTCTGGGTGGAAGTTGCATGAATATGACTTCATTAGAGTCAAGTTTTCCATTGAGGAAAGCACTGTGAAAATTGAAGAAGTCAATGTTGCAGTCATTGCAGGTGGCAATTGCTGTGATCGTCCAGAGAGAAGCAAGGCATGTGACCGGCGCATACATATTGTAATAGTCAACACCATGCACCTGTGAGTAGCCTTTTGTGACTAATCGAGCTTTGTACTTATCAATTTCCACGTCCACATTTCTCTTAATGCGGAAGACCCATTTACACCCAACCATGTTTGCTCCCACCGGCTTCTCTACGATCAACCACGTGTTTGCATCTTTGAGTGCGGTGAGTTCCTTTTTCACTGCATTGTCCCATTTTGGCCAGTCCGTTCTGACACGGGCATCTTCCAGCATTGTGGGATCCATTCCCTCTACTTCTTCCACTCTGGCCACCATCACAAAAACCTCTTTGTCATCATCATTAAGCTTGCCGTACTCTCCACCTACTCCTAGCTCAATAGCTAGGTGACTATACTCCCCTGCAGGTCGCATACCTTGAGGTAAGTCCGTGCTTTCGCCATCCATGATGCCAGCACCTTCTCTTAGACTCTTGATGTAGACTGATTCTACTCTTACTCTTCCAGAGCGATGCAGCTGTGTATTTCCTTCAAATTGGGCGCCTAGGTGGTCAGTGGGAGGTGGGTTGTTCATTGCGGGTGATGGTTGGCTGGTGAGTTTTGAACCAACATCATCAATTCATACCGTGTTGCTAACTGGTACTTTTATGGATGAACCGACATCATCGATTCGTACCATTGTAGAGATACAACAATTGCTGGACACTACATGAAGTAAGTGTTTAGCAATATATAATGTGTTGTGGTCTTGCACAGCCTAGTCTGCTATACTTGCAGAGCAAGTGCGTTCGACCTGAGGGGTTTGCTATTTGGAATAGGTCTGTAGTTAGTGAAATGATATGTGGTCAAAAGTCTGAGCATGGGAAACAATGTCCGATGTTTTCGGGTTAGCAGGTTGTGTCGGGTTGTGTCGGGTTGTGTCGGGTTGTGTCGGGTTGTGTCGGGTTGTGTCGGGTTGTTGTGTCAGGTTGTGTTGGGTTGTGTTGGGTTAGTGTCGGGTTTGCATCTGAAATATAGTGAATGTTGGGGATAGTGAATGGTGGATGTTTCAGAGTGTTTCGGATAAAGAAAGGATGATATTTGCGGAAATCAGCTAAGAACTACTAAATATCAGATGATTTCCTCCTACTCGGAGGTAGAAAGGTAAGTAATAGGTAGGTAGGAGGTATGCGAAATATATAGTGTCTATGTAGAATTTTGGAGTGCTATAGGCAAAAGTAGTAGCGATAATTTTCGGGTCCGATGTCCTATGTAATAAGACATGCAGTACTGTGGACATGTAATAATGTGGTCTACAATGTTAGCGACGTGAAAATGAATAACTGCACACCTAGTGGGGATAGATATGACAGGACATGACATAGGGAGGACATTTTCATCGGGTTAGCATCAGGTTTCATCAGATTAACATCAGATTAGTGGATTAGTGTCGGGTTTAGCAGTGTAGCACTCAGCCTCGCACTGAGCTCATATTCTGTTATTTCCTGATACATGTTCAATGCCTGTCGTGCACTAATCACTTCCCAATGTAACCCAACACTAACCCACTCAATCCAACACTAACCCGATGAAACCCGACACTTTGACTAGCAGATCCAATGTTTCGGCTGCATTGGCTGACCCGAAATCCTGCGCACTTGTCTTACCTGTGTCCCGTGCTGTCTTGCTAGCCCCACTAGGTGTGTAGTTGATTATTTTGCACATTACTCATGTCGTAGCCAGCACTATTACATGTTTTCCCATTGTCCACAGCACCTCGTGTTTGTTTACATGTACTTCGGACCCAAAATATTCCACCACTACTTTCGCCTATGGGTTTCTGGATTTCTACATACTTACATATATATTGGGCTGACTTCGAGTATTAGTAGGGAGCTGTTTCCTGATACTTAGTGGTCAAACCTGATATTTTGTAGTTCTTAGTTGACATTGCAAATATTACCGCTCTTTCTATCTAAAATACCCATCATTATTGTTAATCCACATACTGCTCGCTTTCCCGACATTCGCTATCACAATTCCTAGTAACCTGCTAAACCCAAACCCAAAACCCACTAATCTGCTAACCTGAAAACATCGGACCTGATGCTTTGGCATCGGACATTGTTTCCCATGCTCAGACTTTTGACCGCATATTGTTTCACTAACTACAGACCTATTCGAAATAGCAAACCCCTTGGGTCGAACGCACTTGCTCTGCAAGTATAGCATACTAGGCTGTGCAAGACCACAACACATTTTATATTGCTAATTACTTACTTCGTGTAGTGTCCAGTAATTGTTGTATCATTACAATGCGCATGTTCCACGAGAGTTCTATTGAGTCTCTCCACAACTCCATTTTGTTGCAGGGAATTGTGAATGGTGAGTTGTCACCTTATTCCTTTCTCCTTCAGATATTCATCAAACTTCTTGCTTAGATACTCTCCTCCTCGATCCGAGCATACTTTGTGTAGACGCGCACCATATTGATGGCTTACATAAGCTTCATATTGCTTGAATGGAGTACAGTGTACTACCGGTACCTTTCACACCAGATTCACACTTGTTGAGTTAAGGCCTGTACACCACCATTTGATACAATTTGAGTACCTAGCATTAATATTAGGCATCTAAATATTACTACTGATGCAATGATTGATTTTTTTTCGCAATGTTGAATATGCTCGATGATTTAAAACATGGAGTGCTCAAATGTCACACAAATGCGGTACATTTCACAGTGTGACCAATGTGTGATGCACACTCAATTCACACAAATGCGGTACATTTCACAGTGCGACCAATGCGTGATGTGGTCACGCTTGAAACAAGTTTTGCACAAAATGCCTTCCACAACATGAAATTTCGACCCAATCACTCCTTTCTGTAGAGATATTTTGTGTAGAATACCTGGCTGATTAAAATGATACTATATATACAGGCAATTTTCGGTGAATTCTTTGCACTGGGCCTGGTACAAAAGTCATTTCTCAGCACAAATTACTATTTCTTTGACTGAATTTATCCCCAGCTTTGACACACTTCACATATCTATTTGTAAATTTGTATTATACTTCTATACATGCTTCTTAATGCCTCGCTCAAGTGGCAGGACAAATAATAATAATAATAATAATAATTGATGAAGTTTTAGCACAAGTGTGAAATGTACCAGTGGTGTGAAAGGTACCGGTAGTACACTGTAAGTGCTTTGCTCTTCTTCTTTAGAAATGCTATCCTCGTCTCCTGGCTAAAGTCATCTGTAAAGGTGACATAATACAGGCATCCGTTTATCGTTTCAGTTTGCACTGGTCCCCAGAGATCTGTATGGACAAGATCTCCATACGTGGATGATTTGGTCTTTGCTTCATTTGGGAATGGTTGTTGAGTAGCTTTGGCCTGTGTGCATGTCTTGCAAAAGTAGGTTTTGAGCTTTCATCTAGTGGTATACCTTTGATTAAGCCCTTCTCTATTGCATTTGAAATCACTTCATGGAATACATGTCCCAACACTTGATGTAACTTGTTGATGGTACATTTCATTGTTGCTGAGTTTGCACTGTGCGTTGCTGATGATGTAATTCAATATAGTTTGTCAATCTGTGGAATCTTGGCTATAGGTCTTTGCTCCAGTGCTGGGGTCAATATCCTGCACATTCTATCTTTGAAGTGTACAGCGAATCCCATGATAGCGATTCTGTTGGCCGATATCAGTGTGAAGGCCATCTTCAGCATATATAGGGTGTCTTTGAGGGTTACAGTGGTCTTCTTCATCCCCAAAGGTAGGTCTATCTTTATATCTCCTTTCCCTATGGCACTGATGGTAGAGCCATCTGCAATGCGCACATCTTGTGCTTCAATGGAGGTGAATATTATGAATTTCAAGTGGTTGGGACAGAAATGAGACATTGCGCCGGAGTCAATGATGGCTCCACGTTTCTCAGCAGGTATGTTGATCTTCTTCGCTATGTTTGCTAGATCTGATGTGGCAAAGGCATGATCATTGGCTCTTTCGATCTTGTCTGCTGTGTTAGCTGTTTGTTTTGGCACCTTCCCTCCTTACCTTAGTCCCTGACCCTCTTTCCCTCCTCCAGCTCTCCAGCAATCAGATTTATAGTGACCCTTTCTGTCACAATTGAAGCAAGTGATGTTTTCACTTTTGCTCGTCATAGTATGTCCTTTTCTTATGTTTGTCTTTGCTGTGAATGCACTATTGTTCCCTTTCTTCTGTGTTCTGGGATTGGTTATCTGCTGATGTTTGTATTCTTCTGTGATAATGTTTATCAGCTCATAGTACGAGGTAAGTGATGTCTTCAATATTCTTGCTGCAGCATTGATGGATGATAGTAGGGGTCTGTATGTCTCTGGAAGAGACCCCATAACAATCACTGAGAAGTCTTTGTCATTGATTGACACTCCCATTCCTGCTAGTGACTCGCGAATTTGGTACATCTCTCCAAAATATGCTTTGACATCTCCTCCTTCCTTGCATCTCATTTCCTGCAGTTTTCGGTGCAGGTCTATTTGCATGAGTTCTGTTTTGCCTTCATGCATAGCAGCTATCTCTCTCCATATCTCTGAGCCTTCACCCAGGTGTTGGACTCGCAGCAGCCAATCCATTATCATGCTGAATATATGCTGTCTAACTACTAAGTCTTTTTGATAATGTTCATTGATCTTCTTCTCTAAGTCTTTGATTTCAGTAGCTGTTGCTATAGAGTCATCTGGCTTCATAACCTGTCTGCTTGTATTTGTCCCATATGGGACTGGCTTTGTTATTCGACTGTCTAGGTACCGCATCAAACCTCGAGCATCAATCACTGTCTTGGCTCTTTGTTTATATGTTATCCAGTTTGAGCCATCTTTGGCAAGCTGGGGTATATTGTAGAGTGTGGAGCTGGAGCTGGGGAGCATGGTACTATCCATAGTCGATGCAGGGCTCATGACCTGTAGAAGTAGCTGTAGACTTTAGAGTAAGATCTGAATATTATATTGACTGAAATCTATTCGAAATATTGCTACAGTATATATACCAAGATATGCTAATAGTAAGTACCTGGTCCATAAGTAAGTGAACACAGTGAAGGTTCAATGATACAGTGAAGCACGAACAATGCTCCTGACTGTATCTATAAATGTTGTAAGGTTGCGCATTGCCTAGTCTGCTATACTTGAGACAACAAGTGCATTCGACCCTAAAGGAGAAGCAAGTGCAGCAAGGATCTAGTAGTAGATGCTGAAGGCACTACTGGTTGGCGAATGCGAAGCATGGGAAAGCGCAGGTGCGCGCGAGGCGCGAGAATGCACAAAGCGCGGGAATGCACGCGCGTGTATGCGGAAACAAGAGAGAGTAAGAGTGAGTTTGCTTAAGTGATGATTAGACACTAGACAAGAGGTGAGAGATGCAAGCTGAGAGATGTTATATGCGAGGTGCCAAGGAATAGATTTCAACTATGCTCTGCTGGGTAGTAAATGGGTATTGTTCTGGTTCAGTCCTCTGTCGTTCTTGGTGGGTGAGTAAGTGAGTAATAGTATGTACTGCTGGCGCTTAAGTATGGTGCCTAAGCGCTGTCATGCGGAGCCGAAGCGCTACCGAGTAAGGTATGTAAGGATATATGTAAGTAAGGGTCCATGATAAAAATAAAGATGGAATGATATGAAAATGTGAGAAATGGAAATATACGCACTAGGGAACTTGGTGGACAGTGGATGGATGCTTCCGGATGGCTGGCGCTATAGGGCGCTCAAGCGCGGGAAAGCTCACACACATATACATTGTGAAGCGCGGGAAGTTGCGCGCACATTGCGTGATGTGCAGGAAAGCTGCGCCCCATGTAGGAATAGCTGTAGGAAGCATACAGAGTGATGCTACAAGTTCGTGCTGTATACTCCTTGGTGAAAACTGCAATATTGCACAAGGAGAGGCATGAGTCTCTACAATGGACTTGTCTTTGGTCCATGTATCTGCTTACAAAATCTGTTTCGGATATTACCCCTATGTCCATCCTTGTTTATCTATGTTTGTACCTTTTCCATCTTTGTGCTCGTACTTCCATCATAATACACTGATCCCAATATGCTGCACTAGCTTCCCCTTTAGGGTCAAATGCACTTGTCTTGCAAGTATAGCAGACTAGGCAGTGCATGACCTACAACAGTTTGGAGCCCATAGCATCACTTTGAGTTGTCAACCTACACTGTATTGAGGAAGCCATCCATGCAGAAACTATAGTTATAAACTCTGACTCATCCGAAAAAAGTGAAGTTGACATTGGAGAAGATCCTGATGAAGCTTCTGAAGATGAGCTAAGTATGTTACACTCAAAAAAAAATTGAGAAACTTATTTAACAAGGCTGTAGACAGATTAATGAAGGATTGGACTTCCCCTATATATGCCTTCTTTGAACCTACACCAGCAATTGAATATCATGATAACTGTCGCTGCCATGTGTTCAAGTGTGCAGCATGAGCCTGCAAACATTGTATCTGTCAGTATCTTGATAAGAAAGATGCCAAGTCCACAGGCAATATGCGCAAGCACATAAAATCCTACTCAGGCAAAGTGGCTTTGTAAGCAGCAATGGAATCTGGAAGTATGACTGCTGCACGAGACGGAGTCATCACAAATCTGCTCAGAACAGGATCAATTAAAACATCATTTAACCGCAAAGGCAAAGGAAAGGTTACATACTCACACCATCAACACACTCATACAGAAACAAGGTTTGTTTAACACTCATCTGATGATACACCAGTACTGATAGACTGTAGAGCGGAGATCGCTCATTGGGTGTCGGAGAGTCTCAGGCCATTTGAAGCTGTAAACAATTGAGGATTTCAGAGCTTGATGAAGACAGGACAACCCAAATATTACATAACTTTGCCGTCAACAGTAGCTCATTGTAGGACTTGGAGTCCTTATAGCCTCATAGAGGCTATTTTTGCAGTGTCCCTCAGGTCCTAGCACAGTATGTGCTATCACTATCATGGCATGCATCTTTTCCATCGTCAGCTGATGGCTGACGGCCACGGCTCATGCATGCGCATCCGTTTTTCTTCGGCTCCATCGCCCATCCTTCCTCCATCCTATCCATGTCCTCCACTTGTCCATTGGTGCATATTTTATCTTGTTTGCGTTAGACTGACTATATTTCCGAAGTGATATCGCTTATGTTTCCATTACTTGCATTATGGACCCTTGATATGTATTACCATTATCTTCTTGGCTCCGAACAGCGCTTTGCACTGTAGGACTTGGAGTCCTTGTGGCCTTGTAGAGGTTTATTTTCTGATGCATGTTGAATGCTAGTCATTTCCCCAATCATTCCCTATCATATCCAACTCAATACACACCAAACCCAAAAACATCGGACTTCGGGTTTTGCATCGGGTTTCACATCGGCCGATCGGATATCGCGCGCACTCATCCTACCTATGTCCAGTCTCATCGCGCTAGCCCCACTAGGTGCATAGTTACTTGTTTTCACATTGCTAACATTGTCGACCGCATTATTACATGTATTCCCATAGTCCACAGTACATCATGTCTTATTACATAGGACATCGGACCCGAAATATTGTGCTACTACTTTCACCTATAGGGTTCCGGATTTCTACATATCTACATAAATATTGGACTCCCCATAGCATCATCATCATCCAAGTAGAGGAGAATCGTCTCTGATGTTTAGGGGTCAAAGCCGATATTTCATAGTTCTTAGTTGACATTGCGAATATCATTGTTCCTTCACCGTCTGTACCCGTCATCGTTATTATTGCGCACACCGCTTGCTTTCCTGATGCTCGCTATTGTGTTACTATTAGTTTCCGATACTGTCATATCCCGTGTTCTGGACCCGGACCAATCACACACATCATTTCCGGACTTCCAGATACAGCCAACTTCTATCCATCGTCCAGATCCGACCCGCGTCTAACTTCCGTGCCTTATCCCTTTGTACGTTCCTTCTCCAGTTAGACTATACTCATTTTCCGTACCTCGTTTCATTTCCGCCTTTATTTTCCTATGTCTTCATCTCCGTCTTCATTTACTATTTTCCGATAGACTAGTGTTTGACTTTTCTATACGCTCCGTCCACAGCCTTGCATAGCTTTGGACTGCGCAGACTGATTCTCCGTTAAGTCCTCAGTAGTATATAAACCCTGTAGAATCTTTGTACTTCCTCAGTTCGAATATTATCTCAGACTCTGCTCATTCCCTTCTCCGTCCGACTTGAGTTTCTCCTCTCGTCGTCCTCCACTAGTCTTAGGATCGATTCCTATAGACTTGTCACCTCCGCCTCTACCTCTGGTAGTCCTCTGCTGTTTCCTTCTAGTTCGGACATCATCCGGATTAGTCTTATCCTTCATTCCTGAATGTCCGCCGGAATTCCCACGCATCGGACATCGGACTCCGGACTCGTCCGACACCCTTCGGACATCGTCCAACAGCCCTCGGAAGTTAAGGGCACGTACTCAGGTAAGGGGCGCAGCGCACGAGCTGAAGCCAAGCCCTTCGGATCCGACCTTTGAGCACGTTCTTAACAGATACACCGAACCCGAACCCAATAACCCAAAACCTGAAAAACATCGGACCCAATGCTTTTGCATTGGACATCGTAATTATACCTTCGGACATTGTTTCCCACGCTCGGATTATTGACCTCACATCACCCACTGACCCCCAAAACTATTCCCAGACCGCAGACCCCTGGGTCGAACGCACTTGTCCCACAAGTATAGCAGATAGGCAGTGCAAGACCACAACATAAAGATATCAGTTTGGAGCCATCTTTGTATAGCCCCACTCTGTGTTGTATACCTACAGCACACTATCATATATACTTAGTACTTTAGATTTTTCATGTATCTTCTTTTCCCACTATCAAAATTATCATCTGTTTGCATGCAACACTCAGACTAAGAATCTAAACCTTCGGCCAACTACATCATGTGCTGCATTAACGGTTGTGCTAAACATTCACACTTTGCTCATTGCACTTATCATCAGACTCTCCTCCCGTTTCACCATTGCATCGCATCACCTTCGTGTTTCCGCTAAAGGCTCGCTCATATATCCTTCAGCTTTTCTCCGCACCTTCGTGCTCCATCAAACTTTCGACTGCTCAGTCACATATCATATCGCACCTTCGGCGGTTTGCTCGCGCTCGCATCGCATCAGCGCAACATTGCACACTTCTTCCATTCTCAATTACTCTTACTAGTTTCCAAGTTTCCCCTCACATTTTACTTAGAGGAATCATTCTCAGTAGCAATCCCCTTGGGCCGAATAATATACTCGCGTCCAGAGGTCTATTTGAGTTTTACCCCACTTCACCCTTTCTCCCCCTTTCACCCCCTCTCATCTAGCTATCATTCCTCACACACATCGTGATGTTAAACAAGTCTTTATCAATACTCGCGGATGAATTCCAAGGATGCTACAAGTAAGGATAGTTCAGCACGCAAGCTCCACAAAACTAAACACTTAGCAGGACTATGAGGGGGAGCTCAACTTTGCTACAGATGCCTGGACATCACCCAATCATAGGGCATATGTAGCCATATCAGTGCACCTAGAGCATGACAGTCAGCCATTCTCAATGATTCTCAATATTGTTGAGGTCACACAGGTAAAAACACTCACTCAAACATCAAAGCATGTGCTAATGTATAGCAGTCCCATACTGGTGTGAATTTAGCGGAAGCCTTTGCGAACATTCTAGATGACTTCAGAATATCAGATGAGATGTTGAGCATCACAGCTGACAATGCTGCATCAAACAAGACACTAGTTGCAGACCTTGCAGACCTAAACACACATTTTGCTGGTGATACGAATCGCACTCATTGCTTTTTACATACCGTAAATCTTGTGGCAAAATCACTACTACAAGAATTCAATGCACCAAAGAAAGGCAATGACAAGGATGGGCCAGATGAGCTTGCTGAAATGATAGACCTCGAGGAGCTGCAAACACAAGAAGAAGACCCAAATAAAGGTCCTGATAATGACGATGACGATGACGATGACGATGACGATGACGATGACGATGACGATGACGATGACGATGACGATGACGATGACGATGACGATGACGATGACGATGACGATGACGATGACGATGACGATGACGATGACGATGACGATGACGATGACGATGACGATGACGATGACGATGACGATGACGATGACGATGACAGATGGATTGATGAGGTAGCCTTGCTGAATGCTGAAGAACGTTCAGAGTTGGCAGGAAGTATCTGCCTAGTAAGGCTGGTTCTGGTCAAAGTCAAACAAAAACTTCCAACTCACATGCATATACTGATAGAATCCCTCACAGCTACACAGACTCACCTTCAAACTTGTGCATTCTACCACAATACTGCTGCCAAGATGGAAATTGATGCTTGAAGAACTTGGATTGCCGATTCGGATAATGCCATGTGATGTGTCGACTCGTTGGAACTCAACATTTGACATGCTGAATTTTGCACTTGAGTATTGGTCTGCAGTTGATGCAATCACACCAAACTTGGCCATGGTAATCCCAGCCATGGACCACATCAATATGGTCTTTACCAGCTGTGTCATCAAGAAGGACCAACTTGATCCTGCAATTTGCGCTGCCCTTTTGCTTGCCAAATGAACACTTAACTGTTATTACTCATACACAAACTCATCAGTGGTGTATCACATTGCAATGGGTACATTTTGTTCTTCTCTAATTCTATCTAATATTTCTAATATTTTTTTTGTATTACAGTGCTTCATCCACGCCATAAGCTCACCTATTTCAAGTCAGCAGGCTGGGAGCAGGAGTGGATCAACACTGCGGAAGGGCTTGTTCACACGGAATTTCAGCGCTATGCTCCTCACTCAGTTCACTCAGCTGTTGAGGGATCTGCTGCCAATCCAGCTCATGAGGTTGATGAGGTGCATACTAATTTTCTAAAAATCACTCTGATGGCTCATACAACCATATCTAGGATGATGACTCCCATAATATCTTTGACCGCTTACCATCACTCACTCAATCCACAGCCACTTCCTCAGCTGAGGAGCTGGATATGTACCTCAACACCAACATTGAGAATATTATGGATCCAATTGCTTGGTGGCATGGCCATCGCAAGACCTACCCACAGCTGTCTTGTATGGCCCTTGATTATCTCACTATCCCTGGTGAGTATTTTTTCTTTTGTGAGCACATAAATTTAATATTGTATATTATAGCTACATCTGTTGATGTGGAACGCATATTCAGCTGTGGACGGCTCCTCCTCTCTCATGTGTGCAATCGTCTATCTGTGCAGATGACATGAGCATTGCTTTGTGTAGGCCTGTGGAGCCTCTTAGGGTTAGTAAAGGACACAGATATTCAGTCCATTGCAAGCCTTCCTGATGTTGCCAGCGAGGATGAGGAATTCGAAGATGGTTGGGATAGTATTACATTGGACTAGGTACTACTACTGTCGTTTTTGTTTTAGCTACATGCATGAATTGTATGGTGGGTACAGGTATACCCCTCAGACCCTTTACCCCTCGATGACCCATCAAGAGACCCATACCCTCAAGTACCCTTGGGTGCATGGGTATGGGTAGTTGGCGGGTACAGGTACAGGTACAGGTTAGTCACTGGACACCCGCGGGTTTACCCCTGCGGATTAGGGTGCGGTGAAAAATTATCCAGCCAGTTATTAACTGGGTTATTAACCCAGGAGATGGTAGTCAATTATTAACCGACATTTTTTAACACATATTGACAGTCGGCATGTGATTTTTTCGTCCAAGCTATTAACTGTTATTAACTGGTCGAAAACAGGTGTTATTAATTATTCTTGATGAAAAAAATTCTGTGCACTGGGCAATTTCACTTCCAGACCCATTTGCCATCAGCATTGTCGGCGTCATCAATGCAAGCCACCATTTGCTCTCTCTTCTTACCTTTCAACACACTCCCTTGGGGTGGATCATCAGCGAGAATTTTTGTGAGTTCCGGCATGTCCAAGTCAATGTCTTCCTCAGCATTGAAAGTGGAATCACCAAGCATGTTTTTAATTTTGTTGTCGAGCCAGGTATGAGTATCTTCATCAAGTATCTCCTCGTGTTCATCACCGTTTTCGATAATCAACGAACTTCCTGTGATACTGTGCGTCTGCGAAGCAGTGCTCTTTCCTTTGCCGAAAATGACCTGCTCAACATCAAAGAAGTCCAATGTGGGTTGCTCGCACAAGCGGAATTTCTGTAAATTCAAGGTGTTAGGAATGTGCTGTGTAAAAATGATATACTGACCTCGGGATCATACATATGCCACTGTCTGATCTGCATCATATCTACGAGTGTTTGGACTTGCTGGCTGTTATGCACTCAAATAGATCTGTTATGCGGAACCCTAAGAGGGGTGTCGTCCACTAACGGTCGTTGACGTAACCGGAAGGATCCAGTATGGCGAGTGAGACTGGCGACGTCAAGTTGGCAGTGATCACAGACACACGTGTCACATGACTTCTAAGACGGATGTCTGTGAAGTCACCAGGCTCAAAGTAAGGACAGTCTTGTCCGAACGATGAGTGTCGATCGAGGTAGACTTAGTTGTGAGGAGCAACTAAGAAAAGATACTAGAGACTGAAGCCTAGAGGCATTCAGAGAGAAGTATGTTCCAGGGAAGATTGAGTAGATTCAAGTTAGAGAATCTAGTACAGGGTGACCGACTACTTATACTAAGTGGAAAGGGTTGAGGGCTGGGTTACCATACTGCAGGTAAGGGAAAAGGGGAAACGAGAATGGTATAGGTACGTTGGCAACACAGCCGGATTAGTGATGGGAGGTCGAATGTGGAATGAGACCAAGAAACGTTGGAATGATCCAATGGTAAGAATACAATGTGCAGGATTCCACAGTTAGAAGAGAACAAGAAAGGAAAGCCACATTGGTGGCACGAGTCAGACCAAGTCAGAGGTGTGGGACCACATTGGTGGTCGAATCAAGAGAGGAACGTGCGTACACATGCATAGAGGCGGGTGATGCGAGGGACAGGAACGGTCCCAAGGATCCGGTCAACGGATAGTCAGTAAAGGAGGACGAGCCAGTAGATGGTGAGGGCGAGGATGAAGGGAAAATGATAGGGGGGCCATGTGACCGATGTTACTTGTAACACTGGCGATTTCTGAGGGCCGAGTTCATTCGGGTGAAAACCGACATAGTACGTTCCTCAGGCATGTCATTCGGCTTCACAGAAAATATATTCTGTGCGATGCACTAAGGGCTGATAGATTAGCACAATATCAATGTCAATGGACGAGCAACAACATACTGCAAGGACAGCACCTTCAGGAATACAAGTGAGATGTGTCCACCATGACAAGATAGATTGGCCAGCTTCGACTGGGGCATCAAAGGGATATTGAACATTATTTACAGTTCTTGACCGGTGTCCCTCCAGTGTTGAATTATTTACAGTTAATAACCCGGTCAATAACTCAGTTAATTAATTGCTGTTAAAAATTATTGAATTTTTCACCGCACCCTACTGTGGATCCCTATGTGCGGGTATGACCTCTGGTACCCTGGGGTTTACCCATGCAAATCCCTAAATCCTGCCACCATGCCAGGACACCTGCTACTGTGCACAGATCATTCACCTGGCATGTTTCATATTTTTTTAGTGTGAAATATAATAAAACATGTATATTAATATACATCAACTTTTTTTTTCTCGATACATTCAAGTTGAAATGTTGGACAAGTAGATCTACCTTTCGCCAAGACACTCAAGTGAGATAAGTCCGTTTAAGGACAAAATAAGTAATGTGAGAATTTCAGTGGAAGCAAGGTCACATGAGCAATACGCGAGGTTGAGGCTGTGCCACCGTCCCTTTCTATGAACAAACAACATCCAAGAGCATCCAAGAGACTCAAGCCCAGCTTGGTACCCCGACGGTCCCCGCACGGAAATCGACACAAAAATAACTGTTGTTGAGTGTACTATTTTGAAACACACGAAAGTCTACTAATAGGAAGTTATACCTTATGTGAACTTCTTCTCAGATCGCTCCACCCTCGCTCGCCGCCGATTTGCTCACTAGTCAAAATTTATAGATTGCATTATCTGCCATATGATATCCATACTCGTTCCACGGGGTCATATATTAGTCTGCGCAGTTCTTGTATGATCCGCACCGAACGCATTTCATTTTCCTGCTAGTATATACACATTCTAGCAAGGTCTCATGTTCCGGCGAACGATATATGTCCGCTCTGTAAAAAGTAGTTTAAGGGCATCGATAACGGCATCACACATGCATTCATGTGTTATGCAAGTACTAGATTTGACTCGTGCCATTAGAGTTCTTGCAATTGGGGAAAACATCTATCACTCTCCAACTTTCTCATAAAAGATGTGATTTGTCGACGTATGTATAATTTGACATCGGCCCACTAGTTTTTTCTTTTGAAATGACACGTTGACTGCAGCGAAGAGGTACCGCACAGAAAAGTGCGTTTTTCCCTACACTTTGCGCAGGGTCCGCGCATTATGTCACACCGTACCGGCGTCAAATTGACGAAAAACATTCGTTTTGGTTACGGGACTTCAATTTGCATGCAATCTTGATACACCGCTTTTGGTGTACTGTCAGGTTGTTCACAGCAGATTCATTCTGACAAGCATGTGCTTGGAGAAATTTATTCTAGTGGTATTCTATAAGTAATCATGGGTAACCACGTATCGCATTCCATATTTGCTATGATGTGTGAATGGAGTTATCTATGCACAAAACCAGCCTCGAACACCCATAAGTCGGCCGTGGCACGAGATCCAATTCGATGTTGGCCCTGAAAAATACATGGTCGTGTGCATAATGTCGAGGATCGGTGACACTCAAGAATAGAGTGGATTTCATAATTGACAATGACAGTACGTGATTCATTGATACGAGTCCTCACTGAGGTAGTCGGCCCTCCCTTGAGAACAGCACATCATTTCAATCTATTGGGGGAGCATCCCGGATAACAAAGCGTGGTGCCAGGCGGATGCCTCCTCAAGGTATTTTCGACATGAATGTCAGGATCCTGACCGAGGCTGCGGACTCGGAGTGTGCATAAAATTTGGTATATCCTTTACACATGTGGCACAGGTTCGCTTGAGTTATGTGTAACTTTGCATTTACCCATGTGTCACATCATAGTGGGTGCTCGCTGGTGCTTGCCTTCCTCAGCGCCTTTCGTTTGCTATTGGACGTTGACGAGTCTCCAGGCGACGGATGTATTATATTAAAAGAAGACCTTCATTTAATTGAGAAGAACTAAGTTGAATCAAAATGGGCGCACCAATTATAACATGCCAGAATGAATAATAACATAAATAAGCACGGCGGGATGTATCAGTCAGCGTGATACTCGTAAGAAAATCAACAGCGAATGATGCCGAAGTAGAATGTAGATATGCACCGGCATCGTTAAAGCAGGGAGGTACAGGCTCCGTAAGACTGATCTAGGTCCCTAGAATGGACATTTGATTTTCCAGAATGGGAAGGGATGGCGCAGCTAACGGATTGTGAGGTGTCTATTTTGAAACCCGAGGACATGCCAGGATAAAGTGCGCAGCAAACCTAGCTTGGTGGCCAGGAGCCTATCGACGAGATGGTTCGGTTCAGTCTTCTTTGGTTACAGAGGAAGGACCCGGACCCGCGCAGCTCGTCATACTACTTGGTTTCAAAGCAATTAAAAACTTGGAAACTGCCTCAAATTAGAATCCCATGTGCTTGAGAACTTGTTGAATCCCGATTTTTCTGCTCATGATAAGTTCGCCCACATGGAATTGCGGCAATCAAACGGCACCAGCAATAGTATCAATGACATATATGTTGAAAGTCGTCTTGACCTGTCTATTTTTGCATCTGGTGTTCGATCCGTCAGGACTCAGGAACGAAAAGCAATCAGTGAGAACACTCATCTCAGATCATGGTCACTCCAAAACCTGGATTCGCCGAGAGTGAGCTGGCAGTGTGAACAATTTTCTGGCAGTGAGTGAAGTCCCTAGGAAAGATTAATCGTTGCTAAACATGGTTGAGCGCTTGAGCCTGTAAGTTACCTCATCCACTGTTCCGTCAAGTCTGAATGGTCGGACTATCCCGTGAATTGGATATCGCGTCTTCTTGGACAATACCGCCGACCCAAGATGACCAGACTACGGGCACTTTCAAAATGCCTTTTGAGTTTTCTTAGACAACCCGTCCGTTAAGGCTTGGTATCGATCCATAGAGAAACACGAGCTGTTGGTGATCGTCAAGTTTCACCATCTGCGCAGGTGGGTGCTCTTGGGCTCAAAATAGTGCATATCTCCTTGGATATACATAGAGATGGTCAAATAGGAGAAAGATCAGCAGGAAAGCGTCAATAGGATACCGCCAAGTTGGGTGGGCCATAAACAACTTCCTTCCAGTTCAGGGTCGGCAACGTGCCCAAATTTCCATTCTGGGACATTGTAAAAATACATACCCAAACGACGCCAATGTGCTGCCATGAGTTTGTCCTCATGTGAAGGTTTCATTCTATAACCAACCGGTAATGTCCTGAAACTTGCAGGTACACCCATCGCTTGGACAAATACCATTTTGTGTAACAATGTTGCTGTTAATGCTTCCGCGATTATCGTGTGCGTAATCAATGTCGTCTGGTGCGGCGACCCTTTCCTGGTACGTTAATAATGACGGAACCGAGGTTCACTAACTGTATAAAAAGGATCGACTTCAAATTGTGTAGTCCCTTAGTGTAATTTTTTTAAGTTTCTTGGTTCTTCTTCTGCATACTCGAAAAAATGCACTCGTGGCGCCGAATTCTCTCGACTTTGGCCCTCCTTTCATCTGCAGTTGCTGTGCCAGCTTCCTCATCAGTGACATCAGCTCCGGCAGCTAGTCCAACTGTCCCTTATGCCAGTGACGACCCCAACTATCCTCTATGGAATGAAGATGAAAACATAATCCCTGAAGCTATCCGTGGCACCCTTGGGGCTTCCATCCTTGGACCCCAAAATATTCCAATGGAGCTGCAAAACCCCGACCTCTTAGCTCCTCCCACCACCGACAGCGGCTCTCTGTAAGGCATATACCTCGTGGTGTTTTCTCGTTTCCTAATTGCATATTAGGCCGAACTTCAAGTGGCCTTTTTCCTTAAGTCACAATCGCCTTCAGACTGGTGGTTGGGCAAGGCAACAGAACAGTACGTGGTTTATGTCATGATTTCGCCTACAGGTGATGAAACGTGCAACTTGCCAGTAAATGATATGAGTGTCGCTACTGATTTGGCAGGCGTCAATATGCGCCTGGAAGTAGGTGCCATCCGCGAGATGCACTGGCACAATGACGGCGAGGTATACGACTTTCTTGAATTACTGAGTGCAGTGCTAATGGTCATTTTAAAGTGGGCATATGTCATCCAGGGTGACATTCGTATCAGCACTGTAACTCCGGATGGTCAAGTTTACGTCGGTGATGTTGTGAGTACATCACACCCGCTCATACACCTTGCCTAAACTGCGATTCAGTCACAAGGAGATATATGGTACTTCCCTGCAGGCTATCCCCATAGGTATGTGTTTTCATTTACACTCAGGCAACGAGCTAAACTGTGATCCAGTATCCAGGCCAAAAACACTTCAGCTGGTGGCGCAGAGTTTTTGTTGGTCTTCGACTCCGGTTCCTTCAGTGAAGATTCCACTTTCCTTCTTACGGTCGGTCGTTTGTCTGTGTGTGAGTCCTTGCCTGACCATGATCAACAGGACTGGCTGGCCCATGTGCCCAAAGAAGTTATCGCAAAGAACTTCCAGGTAAATATTTCAGCATTCGACCACATCCCAGCCAGCGAATTATACATCTTCCCATGTAGGTTTTTCCCATTCCCGGTCATCGCATAAACTCACGTTTTCATTAGCTACTCCTCCTCCGTTGAATATTGAGTCGGACATGGTCATTCCGAATGACACCCCGATGCCTTTCACCTTCGCCATGTCACAGGTCAACGCAACTCAGGCACCTGGAGGTTCATACAAGGTCGTAGACACGCGTACCTTCCCTGTGTCTACCACGGTCTGTAGTGCTGAAGTCACTGTCGAGGTGGGCGGTATGAGGTTTGTGATTCTTACTTGTCCTTGTCAGAGCCCGAGCTAACCAACTGTATGGTTTAACAGGGAGCTTCACGTGAGGAAATCCTTCTGTCTCGAGAATATCTTTCTAAGCTTTGTTTGTGAAGTGGCACCCCACGGAACCTGAGTGGACTTTCTTCGTGTGCGTATCAGTTTTACCTGAGATCTAATCCAACTAAACCCTTCCCAGTTCGGGCCAGGCCCGCATTACTGTTTACGGCTCCTCCGCTCAGGCAAATACAATGGACTTCCAAGTAGGTCTATCCGAATCTCTGTGATTCGGCAGTTATATAACAGCGAATGCTTCTCTCCTTTTAGGCTGGCGATATCGCATATATTCCGCCATCATATGGTATGGGTTTAACGTGATTGTGTTCGACATTTCTTCTAAATATCTTTTAGGCCATTACGTTGAGAATACTGGCAATTCTACGTTACTGTTTCTAGAAATTTTCAGATCAGGTTCTGTATATCAAACCATATGCCGCGTGTCAAACTCATTGTTATTCTACAGGATTGTTCCAGGATATCTCTCTTACTCAGTGGCTGGCGCTGACGCCACCCGAGCTTGTCAAGGCACATCTCGGTCTCGATGACGCTACCATTGCCAGTTTCTCGAGGGTCAAGCAAGAGGTCGTCGGCCCCGCCCATTAATCAATCAATTTCAGCGTTCTGGACTTATTTATCTCAACGATAACACAAATAATTTGTCACGTACCTGTACGAGTTTTTGAGCGTTAGCATGACCTGTGAATTTTGTGATCGTACTGAAGATACTTTTTATTCCTTATCATTTAGAAATTTATGATCCTTATTATGATCATGGTATTTTGACTTCCAAGTCGTACTTGTAGCCAATATCAAGTTGACTGATTCCTCTCTCACTTGCAACCTTAGTGTGATCAGTCTAGGCCGGAATTTAGCTTGCATATCTCATCAGTTATACGTAACTGAATAAGGTGGACGCCTTTAGAGTTTCAGGCCGAGTGCTAGTAGTGACTAGTACTAGTGTAGATGCAACTCCACTTGTTTCGGGAGCTTGTCGCCACACTTACTATGCCATGATACGAGCTGCCTCGTTGTGCATCTTACAGCTCGACTGCAAACCACAAGTGTCTCGGAAATATCCGAAGCAGGACCCCGTAAGCCAATGACAGCTGAGGCTACAAGTCGGAGATACCATACGTATTTAGATGAACTTTTCAATAATGGCTTCACCTTCTGGATCCTCTCCAGAAATACCTCGACTATCTTTGTTTCAAATCTCGATACATACATCGACAGAAATCGATAGCACAATTAAAATCACCTTGAAGAAGGTCTATGAAGGTCAAGAAGTCATTTTTCATATCTCCGGGACCGAGCCCAATAACTCGACTTCCTCACAGGTATAATTGCGAAGCACGACAAATCGCTCCATAAGGTCACTAAGAAGAGATACTCTTGAACCCGTGCTAAGCTGTAAATGAGACAAACCTTGTTCCAAATTTCAAACTTCCGAATCGATGGATCAGTGTCCTTCCATCTTTCGCAGCTTCATCACCGAATATGAGTATTTCCGGGTCCGACGCTATCTCGGCATCATGGTTCATGAAGATGGCGCGTCGTTCTTCATCTCACTCGAGAGCACGAGCAGATATGCTCTTCTGACTGCCAAGATAGCGACTCTAGCCAGTGCGGGGTGCGGGGTGCAGAGAAGCATTCGGTATGTACAGATACGCACCACGATGCACCCGTAACTCACGCTGTACCTCATCCCAGGCACATGGTGGGAATTCGGCGATGGGTAATGGTGATAAAGGCCATGTCATTGATGTCATGAGGTTGCGATTCTTGCCACGATGCCCATTGTTTGCATTTGGAGATGCGATGCTGGCAGTACGAGTCAGCTGGATGCAAGTGTTTTCTTGACACTAAATAAACTTGCAAGGGAACGTTTGCATTGGTGCAAAACACGTACTATGCGAGCTTTTAAATTTAGGGGATTGTGCTTGGCTGCCGTGGCGGCATGCTGTTCAGAGGAGCGCTCAATGAGCCATGATGCCTTCCGGGGTCCTACTTTCGGACCGCAAGTTCAACTTTCGCGATTTCCGCACAATATTGTAATTTTCACTACGGCAAGCTGAGCATGAAATCAGATTCGAAGAGTAATCTCAGGAGAAACCCGTTTTTGGGCGGTAGTTTCTACATGATATGTATATCCAGAAACGTAAGAGTTGCACCCTTTCGAACTCGATTGTAACGGCAATAATCCTTCTAAGTTCGGGAGGAACATCTAACATAATTGAACTAAAAGCCAAGTGAAGTTTTTTTCGGCCTAGCACCATTCCATGTACTAGAGGGGCGGCACTAATCCCCTCGTGTTTCAGTATCACAAGAAAACATTGTGATAAAGTTTCTTTCGAAGTTGATAGCGCCGATTTGCCGCTACAGTCCCGCAACCTCAGGTTTACACGTAATTGGTACTATTACCTCTGTTCAAGAGAAAAATGGAACTAACCAGGAGCGCGCAGCGCTCGGATCTAGACCAATTGCTGTCAATATCTCGACGCTGTCATGTCTTACATTATTGGGTAGCCATTGAAGACTAGGCCTCCCATATAAACAAAAAAAGAAAACGACACAAATCAGCGCGCTCAGCGGATCAGAGTATATGCGCAGCATATTCCATACTTGATCGTCAATATTTGATGCGATAATCAGGCCTCAGGGGCGAAGGCGATACGGCTGAAAACATTGACAATTTCGGCCATATAGTCCAAATGCTTTCCAGCAATATTGGAATTATAGCGAGACAATGAGTAAATGATTCATTGTGTCGATGATCCGGGCGCATACTTGGCGATACAAGACAGTCCAAGATGCGGCATAACATATGGCCGCATTACCGTATATTGGCATAGGCACCATCATGCCACCATCCCGCCGCTGTGCGAAAGGGTCCCACCAGATCGCGTGGTGATGCATGAGTCATGAGAATGGACACTGGAAAGTGGACGCTCACTGGTATCAAGAAATTATGTTATTATGGCATTCTCGGATATGCCATCAGTGATATCTGTGAGATGACGGGCCAAGGTAATGATATGTACTGACAACCTGAGAAGCAACCAATCAGCTGGACAAAAGCATGGCACTGAGTGCTTTAGGAGGCCACAACTTTGGGACCTCCTGGCATTACTAGGGAGGTCTCTGAGCAGGGCAATCAGACATTCCATTCAGGCGGTTCCGCCAGTTGCACACGGTGTCCGCGTTTAGGCGAAAGATTAGTGGCAGATAACTGAGTCGACAGAGGTATTTCTTGCAGTGGTGCCTTCAGTTAAAGTTGTTTCAGTAACACCACCTCGAACTTCCTGTCGCAACTGCAAGGCTTGAGATAGTATGTGTATAAGGCTATAAATTAATAATAACTTACGACTGGCTGAATAATATCACCCCGGACTTCATATCTAAGTTGCACACATGCTCCACGTAGTCTCCCCTGGCCAGATCATTTTAGACGAAGGAAAATAGTCGTTACGCCAACGTTCCGCATTCAGGAGTACTGTCAACTTCCAGTGCGACTCGAGTAGTATGGTGGTCACAGGATTTAACGGAGTTTGAAAAGCATGCCGGCTAGTACCGGTCCGTTGTTTCCTTCTCACTCAAATCACTTGTACCCCCTCGACACCGCCAGTAACTGTTCAGTGGGTAAATACACTACTTGTTTCCATTTCATGTCAAAAGAGAGATCCTACGGAATATCACAATTGAAATCGCTTGCAGGTTTGGCATTGGCAGCCTTGCGAGATTCTTCGGTGACGGCGCGTCAGCGCGCCGGTGGCAAGCCTTGAAGCTTGAAGCTTTGAAGCACTGTTGTGTACATCCCTCTTTATTCTCGTGCTTACCCTAGTCAATTTCTTTCCAGCTTCCACATCCTGTGATCTGATGCTACTGATGTCCTCGAATCTAAAGGCCACGCAAATTTTGGTATGCAATAGTCTTGTGGCGACCGAAATGACTGAAGCTTTTTCAAGTACTTTACCTGCGCAGATGGTATCAGCTTTGGTTCTCAGATTCATAAATTCAAATTGATTCTCATAATGCTCTTAACTGTAGTGAGAGTCACGCTAGCTCTTTCGCCTCGCAAATTTGTACTTTGGTCGCCGCCAAACAAGTTCAGTGTGTGCAGGTCATGAAAACGCTGCAGTAGGCGAGGCCTTTCCATGCGCCTCATTCGAAGTCTGGCGTTGGGCGGCTACACTGTAGTTGGACACTTGTTAGGTCCTAGTGGTGTTCGAAACCTGATCTAATGGCTCGCGCGGTCCGAATGTCTTCTCATTCCCGCCTCGCTCACCTTCGATTAATGTTTTCAAACGCATCCACTCCTCCACAGCTGGTGATTTCAGCAGGCCAGTACACTTGTCTGCAGGTCCTACAGAATATTGCAGCCTCAATGCTGGCACGCACTAAAGCTACCTTACAAATTTCATTGTACATTGGCGCGCGCGAGCACGCCCGAAATCAGAAATTTTCTGGTAAGCAAATAATGTCTTGAAAGTATGCGTTAACAGCCTTTTTGCAGCTTTCATACAGGTTGAAAACACAACAACTATATAGATGGTCATGCTCTTACTGATTTCTGATGTGCTGCAAGAATCGTGTCTTATCTGCATGACGTGCGTCAGTGTGCCCAAAATTTTATAGTGAGCACAAGTTCTTAAATATCATGATGATGTGGTAATTCCATGCAGATTCAGAATAACCATTTAGATGACTTCACTTGTGAGCCAGTTCTGATGTGCTGCAAGAATTTTGTTGTCTTGATTGGGCACGTCTGTGCACCTGAAACAGGCACAAACTGCTGTGCAAGTCAGTCTTCGTGTCCTGTGGGCCACCTTGCCCGAGACTCGAGATCTCCCTCCCAACAATCATTTACCAGTGCTTGCCATTTTGGGTCAATTATAGACATCTCTGGGTTGCTGGTTCTGCTTTTTTACACAGAATTATGCAGTAACTTATCATTCATTTCTTATTTGACATTTTCTCGCTATGCACAACAGATGAAGTTCATTGTTAGTACACAGAAGTGAGTGTTGGCACGTGAATTTTCTGCAACATACTAGTACACTGCCTGGAAGAGAATATTTGAGTTTCAGAGATGGTAAGTATGTATAAGGGCTTATATTAATGACCATTTGCTTTGCAAGACTTCAAGCCATCTACAGTGGGTCTCGATCTAATTTGATTTCTGGAGACGGTCACGCGTATTCCACGTGACCACGTAGCGTTCAGACTTGTTTTGTTGCTACTTATGAATGTCAGTTACAACCATTTCACTGACCAAAATTCACTCTTGATCCTCTAACACATGGAGAATATAGAAGACGACGTGTCCAAACCAGCCCCTGTGATTGTGGACTGTGACGTTCTAGAGGCTGCTAAAGAGAATATCCAGCCACTTGCATCTGGTCGTCGAGTTACCACTCTTTCAGCTATCCTGCAAACTCCTCACGCACAGCGGGATGCGCAACTACTCGCAGCGCGCAAGCGCTTCCGTACGAACATCCAAATTGCACTCGAAGATGATGATGATGATCCACTGGAAGCATACTCGCGTTTTGTTCAATGGACTCTCGAAAATTACCCCCAAGGGCAAAGTGCAGAGTCTGGACTTTTAGAGCTTCTGGAAGAAGCAACGCGGGTATTAAAGGACAACCGAGAAGGACGATGGAAAGGGACGTCGACGTACCTCAAACTTTGGGTACTGTACGCGAGCTATGTGGAGAAACCGAGCATCATCTACAAATTTTTGCTCGCAAATGATATTGGAACCGATCATGCTCTACTGTATGAGGAATACGCGGCTGCACTTGAGAGAGCCGGACGGTAAGCTTCAGCCTAACTTCACGCAAGGCTCGTTTTGAAGCAAGGTTTTGTCGCAGGCGCAGTGAAGCAGATGCTGCATATCTACTTGGAATTGCACGTCAGGCTTTTCCCCTTGATAGACTTGTAGCAAAGCATAGTGAATTCCAGAAACGAATGATGACTGCAGCCACAATGACTCCACAGCTCGCTCCAAATGCTCCCCCACGTAGAACAGCGTTGGGGGTGACTTCCTCATCTTCTGCTGCAGTACCAACTCCTTCGTCATCATCGCAAGTCGGTGCCAATGGGTCTCGAAGTGGACCACGGCTAGGCACAAACGCTCGTCTCCAGATTTTCGTGGACCCTTCCGGAGCAGGGTCGGCCGACGCAATGGATTCAGTCACACCTTATCCTGATATCGGAACACGTAAATCTCGTGTCAAAGAAAATGTACCCGAGGTCAGCAAAGCTGCAGGCAGCACCTTAAAGCAAGCAGGTCGTACTAGACGAATTGCGTCTGGGTCGAATTCGGGAGCAATTGCACCAAAAATTGTGCCTTTCAGAGACCCCGAACCAGACATGGACGTGGAAGGAAAGGTTGTAATGGACCCACCTCGTGTTCCCATATCCAGGCAGAAGGACACAGTACCGGAGACTCCCACAAGGACTAGCACCATGATACCGTTCCATGACATCCCCAACGGTGGCGGTATTCCGTCTATCGCTCAATTCACACCCTTTCGAGATGAGGTGAGTAAACTTTACTGTATGGCCTTACAAAGTTGCTGACAGCTGCTTATCGATCTAGCCTGAAATAGACCCGTCGGCTGCAACGCTTGCACCTGAGACGGTGATGAAACTAAAAACTGTTGGGGGACCTGTGATTGGATCTGAAGCAGAAGCGTTGAGGAAAGATCCTTTGAAGAACTATTCTACAGAAGAATGTCCACAGGATGACTGAATGATGTTTCCCTTGTTTAACCCCTCTTTTCGCCTAGGCTATTGTCGGTTAGTATGCTACATTATTATCTACACTCACTTTCCCCTCCTGCTTCAACATCTTGATCTTGGGTTTAGTCTTGAGTTTTGTAAAAGTATCCTTAGCAGATCGTGACCCTGCTAGCTTATCTGTAGAACAAAGATTGTTAACCTCTACCCCCAACCTAGCAGGCTGGCTAAAGACTAGTCACTGGTCGTCGACCGACGGTTTGCTTGTTTCCTAATCTGTCTTTCCCCTGACACGACCGTATCCGCAGCCCAGACTTTTGATCAGTCTACACATCTGACCTTGTCAACCACACTTGCTAAGTTTCAGTGATCCCCGCAATGTCATCCAAGCGAATCGCTTTATATCCTTGCTCTCCCAATACCGTACGTGGAACATCGACAAAAATCTCAGCTAGTAAAGATAAGGTTGTCTATACCAATGGCAAAACTGTGATCGTGCGTCGTCGCCCATCATACACCCTCATGCTGTTCACTCATGGGCTATCCACCTCTAGATCCGTGACCTTAAAGTGAGGATCGATCTTGATACTCGTTTTTATTATTTATTCAATGCTGGTCCACCTAGAATGCCGCCCTATCAACGACTTTCTCTGGTCACGCATACAATACGACTGTTGCACGTTTCTCACCATCTGGCTTCTACTGCGCATCTGCAGACATCACTGGAACAGGTGCGCATCTATTACAGTGTTCTATGTGATAAAGTCGCTGTCGCTGATCAAATCTGATCCTACAGTCAAGATATGGGATACCATAGGCGAGGATCAAACTGTGAAAGGAGAATACAAAGTTATCTCCGGGAAAGTGTAAGTGGTATGCTCTGCTCATCGAGAGTTTATCTGAGTGACACTGTTCGCAATCGGTAGCAACGACCTGGCTTGGGATGGCGAAAGCAAGCGGATAATTGCGGTTGGCGATGGCAGAGAGAAGTACGCAAAGTGTCTATGTAGAGCGGACAGAAACTGACAGTGATTTTGAAGATTTGGTCATGCCTTTCTTGCCGATTCCGGCTCTTCGACGGGTCAAATCAGTGGACACTCAAAGGTTCGTCGTCACCATTTGTGTGAACTAACAAGCTCATCTCGGGTAGGTAATCAATGCTGTTTCTATTAGGTATCAGCGCCCCTTTAGGGCGGCTACCGCCTCCGATGATAATTCCATCGTCTTTCATCAAGGTAAATAGCATTCAAGTTCATCGAACGAACACTGAATCCTTGGCATCCTGCAGGCGTTCCTTTCAAATACGATAAGGTCTGAAACTTCTTTAGGGTATGAGTGTTTGACTATAAAATATGTGAAGACCATCAGAACACACACCAAATTCGTGCAAGATGTTCAATTTGGACCCTCAGGTGACCACTTCGCCAGTGTGGGCTCAGACTCGAAAGTCTTCCTTTATGATGGGAAGACTGGTGAGACGGTCACAGAGTTTACGGACAGCCCGCACAAAGGAACCATTGTGAGTTGTGACGGAAGCGTGGTTCGAGTTGAGAGACTGACATTGTCTCTACTAGATGTCCTGCTCTTGGAGCCCAGATAGCAAGTCATTCTTTACGACTTCTCTAGATTGCACTGTTAGATTATGTGCGCGCTCAAACGTACTGCGCTTTACTAACTTGACTGAACTGGTCATATCCAGGGGATATCGAGTCCCATAAGTCGTTGCAGGCTTGGACTGTTGGCAGTGGCGTACCCAATCAGCAAGTCGGCGGTGTCTGGAGTGGTATCAGTGACCTTGTGTCACTCTCTATGTCTGGTGATTTGAATGTCTTTGACCTGCGCACGGGAGATAAGCCAACGCGTATCCTTCAAGTATGCAACCCTTCCTGAGTTCATGGTGCTTTACTTGACACTCTTCGTACAGGCTCCACAAAAAGCAATTACCGCAGCCTCGTCAACGTCTTCGAATACATTCTTCGCTGGGTCGGCTGACGGGCGAGTGTTATCATACAACGTGGACTCGACATTACCTTCAGATGCCGTTCAGCTGGTAGGGGGCACGTTACACACAAGTCTTGTATCTGGCATGGCGACTGCAAGCTCTGGGAAGGTATTCACCGCAGGTTATGATGACCACATCAGAGAGATTGAGGGATCCACATACACGTCTGTTTTTTGCAATTCCGCGTCGTTGTTTTATTGAAATGGGTGTGATAGACCTGCGTCCATCCCTTCATTGTCGCAGCCCAAGTCCGTTGCAGTGACATCAGACGAGACCGTATTTGTCGCTGGCATCACCTCGGTAGAAGCAATCCGTAACAATCAAAGGGTTTTCGAGCTGAAACCATCATATGCACCAAGCGCAGTGGGCGCTGGGGGACTTGTGGTTGCAGTCGGTGGGGAGGTGAGCATCTCCATTCTATAAACTTTGATATTTTCAGTTTATCGTGCTCAAGGACAAACGCGTACACGTCTATACTTGGAATGGTAATACGTTGACGGAGAAACTAGTACTTCCAGAAAGCGAAGGCACGATAACTGCGCTGGCGGTCTCAAATGATGGAGTATTGATAGTGCAAGGAAATGTGAGTATTCAAGCACCAGTTCTGATTCAGGTTCCCGTTACCGACATCTCATCTACAGTCTGCCGGAAAGATCGCGTTATATCACTCACAGAGTGGCGAGGTAAGTTTTGCTAATCACTACACCGGGTACACTGAAATGATGTCATGAACCACCAGCCTATTCCGACTCGCTGGGACTGGCACACTGCGCGCATATCTTCCTTGGAATTCTTTCCAGCCCTGTCTCCGACCCATGTTGTTTCGGGATCTCTTGACACCAACCTCTACGTCTGGAGTTTGGAAAACATATCGAAACGTGTTCTCATTAAGGGGGCGGGTCCAGGGGGCGTTAACTGTGTCATTTGGCTCGGTGACGCACATGTCACCGATGGTAAAAAGACAGGACGTGTTTTGAGCGCTGGCGCCGATGGATGTGTGCGCGTCTGGGAAGTCGAGTTGCCAGGGAAGTGAGGAACTAGATAATGACCACTAGATAAGATAAGATAAGACGTGTGACGACATATAGTATGCGCGCATTACTACCACTCATTTCCACCACTCAGTACTCAGTACTAGTCGTCAAACATGCATAGTCATATCACGCAACATCTGAAAGACCAAGCTAACTTGAGGCCATGCTACAACGCAGCCACTCGGCACGAATTTCTTACAGCTGCTGGTACGCTGACCCTATCTCCAGCCCGTCTTGCGTTTTGGCTCTGTCAGGATCGCATTTATGCGGCACACGCATACCCACACTTTATTGGTCTGCTCATATCAAAAATTCCCTTCGATGGACCTGCTGTTGAGGAGGAATTGAACAGAGAGACTCTCGCCCTGCTGACGATATGCTTGGAGGGGATTATTCGCGAGGTTGCATTCTTTGAAGGGGTCGCAACGGAGTGGAAATTGGATATCGATGGTTGGAAAGAACGGAAGGCCACACGAGATTACACAGCTGAGATGGCAAGGGTGGCTTCTGTTGGTTCGTTGGAAGAGGGACTCGTGTTTCTGTGGGCAATGGAACAGGTGTGTATGCCTCGCAATCGACATATTACGCTACTTGACACAGGCTCTGTAGGTATACCTCGATGCATGGAAGTATGTAAAATCCCTGTTCCCTCCCCAAAGTGACTCAGAAGACTATACTGCAAATGCGATTCGCCAACTAACAAACAACTGGACGAGACCGGAGTTCGAGGAATTTGTCCAGAAGGTGGAGGCTCTGGCAAACAAGCACTTTGCTAGACGTCACCATGGGCATTCACACTCAGCTGTACGTGCGATGGAGAGTATTTGGGAGAGAGCTGTGGAACTTGAGGAGATGTTTTGGCCCAACCAGGGAGAGGACACCCTTTTGAGGTCGAACGCATAAATTCTTTGGAAAATAATGCCACTTGATTGTCATAGGAGTATATTGTAGGAGAGGAGCTCGTGTATCATAGTGGTGTCTGCCGGACCGGAAGGCCTTTTTCAGTTCGCTTGCATGACAAGACTGCTAATGCTATACACCAACTATGTTCCACATTCCCACTGTCGCGCCATGAAGGTCACCGACTCACCGGTTGCCAAACTACAGAGCCACTGCTATGATATCTCGTCAGCTATTCCAATTGGTGAATGATGATCATGATAATGCTGCGGTATCCAGGAGTTTCCAGGTACAAAAACATTCTTCGAATCCAATCGATTGAATTTATTTTGGTGATGACAACAAACCTGTGCGAGAGCTCGTAAAAGCTAAAAATTGAACTCCAGAAAAGTGAGATGAAAAAATATCCAGGCGCGGGTCACCGCTGATCCGGTTCGTATTACTGAGGTGAATCGGGCAACGACAAGCGGGCCGTGATAATAAAACTTTGAACCCTGCAGGAACCTCCAAGTCAATACAAGGTATATCCATTTCTCATTTTGTATACTCACGACTCGCGGGAGGTGAGCCAGGTCTGCTGCGGTTTGCATCAATTCATGGCATTTCCGTGTGAATGTTGCCAACGTTCTTTCCTGGACGCGTCGATGAACATTGGCTATCTAAAAGTTAGGTAAGTTGACGGACATCCGCTGTGGAGTGTTGGGCTTACGGTGACTGATTATTATTGATAGCATTCATTGTCTCCCTGCGTCGTTCTGGCTACCGCAGCACTAGTTGGTGAGACTGTAATCACACGATTTCCGGAAATCAAAAAGGAACGAGTGACAGTCTTTAAACTAAACTGATGAGTGGGGATTCCGAGGTAAGAATGTATCATCTCCGTTGGTTTGATCGGAGTACGCACAGCCTTAAAAGTGAATCCATCACCTGGCGGCCCGCGTGCCAACCGCTAGTATTATGATTATCCAGCACGCAAGCTGGGTCAAAAGTGACTGAGATTCAATCACTACAGGTATGAATAAAAAGTCACTTGTCAGGAGTGAGAACTTGATGAAACTTGAAGACCACCGACGCTATTCGGAGGAACGACTATCCTCCTTCGTATACATAAAGGGCCGTCTATATATATGTAGGTGGTTGACACATCAATCAGGGTCGCCAGAGCTTAGTGTGATTACCTACTAGTAATAGTAAGAATTTACCCGTAACTTGGGGGTCATGCTACAAGCTCGTCTGAGTCCGCGCGACGTCGCAATCTTGTCACTGTCAGTGGCTCATCGTTGTAGTCTATGCCAGTATAAGATAGCTATATTTAGTAGGAGATCCTTCTATAGTTCCCACGATCACAACCCAGGCCGGGCATGAATGTCCATAGGAAACCTGATACTTACTCAGTATTAGTCACTGGTCAGTGACGTTGATCAAGGCGTGCTTCCGCACGGCGCACGGGGATCTCCTACTATCTCTCTTCGGGAACTCGTGTTCTTGGAGTCATCTGATTGGCGAAGAATCGATAATATTTCCGATCAGCCCGGCGACATAGCCGCAAGATATGTACTGCCGCGCGTCTACGCATACTCAATTTACCTAGATTCCTACTCAGCACCCCCTAGCCAATGTCTTCCATTCCATGATTTGCGTTCAATATGAGCTTGGACGATGAGCGAGTCCCAGTGTAACTGTGTGACATCTGTGTCCTTGCAGCCTGCTACCGCGCCAGTGCAAGTAATGCTGCCGCCTCAGTGCTCATCACTTGCGCACACCCTTGGAGCTCATTTATTGGCTGCTCCGACACTGCCGTCGAATATCTGTGCCTGAATTTATCGGCTTCTTATAGATGGTAGATGGCAAGAGGAGTGGTATACCATTTGACATCCTTCCTCCAACCCCATGATTCTCTATGAACCAACCGACTTCGTGATAGGGCGCTCTCTTTTGAATCTAAATGTGAGTCATGCAAATAGTGACCTCACAGATGCCGACTCCGAATTTTCTTAGTACGCTTATGGTGAGAGAAACTCTTGTCAACTGGTATCAGCCTATCTGAAATTAACTCAGTGTCTACAACTGTGATCTGGGTTCGTGTTGTTACCGGAGTTTCTCTATACCTCTCGATTGACATCTACAAAGGTCTATGACTATATCATCACATTCGACGATGAGGTGCACTATCTCTGATTATTGCTATCTTCGCGATTCTGAGCCCAATGGTTTCGAAGCTGGCCTATCTTCGCAAGTCCACGCGGGGGAAGGTCAAGATACTGTATCTGGTGTGTCGCTATCTGCCATTTGTGCTGTTAGCTGCAGATACCTACCGTGAGCCCCAGTTCGTATTACTGTTTGCATGATTGAAAGTGTTGTAGAGGTATTGCAACCTGCCTTGCCATTGAGTGTGAGGTGCTTTCTCCAGAGTGTGTTGTACGATGTCTGACGTGCCAAATAGCAATGTCAGACATACTTCCAGATAAACTCATGTCAGTGCCTTACAAGCCTCCAAGATTGACAAATATCTCATTTATTTACAGGGCTTCAGGGAATCACATTGGTAGCTGCGGAATGTAGGTTTTGATCCTTATTCTGCACTATTTTCACGATGAAACATAATACCTGTAGGGATGTTCATTTTGAGAACGTACGCCATCTGGGGAAGAAGCAGAAGGATATTGATCATTCTCTTGGGTTCCTTCTTCGTACGCTTAGATCTCTCCCGAGCGTCCCTCTTGAGATGTCAGTTATTTCACAGGCAATTTTGATCCCAGTCATCTATATCTTGAATAGCTTTGGCAACTCAGTGACAAGTATGTGTTCCCGTCGCTGCCAAAGAGTGATACCAATCGATGCATTTACAACTTGAAGTATCCGAACCTCCAATCCCTCACATCACTAGCTGTTATAATGTCGGCGAAAGTCGCATCATTGTTGTAGCCTATGTTTTACTAGTAGTCGCTGAAATTGGTGAGTGAGCGTTGAATGGAAAAAAAATTATCAGGTTTGACCAGTTTCCTCACAGAAATTTTGTCTTTTACACTATACCGCTCCATCAAACATTACAGAAGTCTTACAAACGACAATCACTTGCTCAATATTCTCATTCAGCACAACATATTCTATTTCATCTGCGGACTCTGTACGTGGTAAAACAGCCTCGGCAATTCGTGCTTGCTGCTGAAGCTATTTGGCCAGTCTTTTCGCTTCTTGTCATCCTGACCATAGCGCTTCTTCCTGTACGTGCGCATCTCTCACAGCTAGCCTTTATGCTTCCTGTGCTTACCAGTCGGCATGACAGTCTGTGTACGGTGATATGGCTTCAAAGTACGTCGTATGTCGGTGTTGGGGAATGAGACGCTCAATAGGATGGTATCAAAGCCTACAGGTCACGGTACATGCCCTGCTCGTTACACGGATGCATCTTGAGCTTTGGAGGTCGGACCGTGCTCAGAGGTTCGTCTTGGTTGACGATAGTATAGCCCTCGATACATTGGATTGGCAAGTTCTGAGAAGTCGCAATCAAGATTGGCACAGAAATATTCTGGCCACTTGACCTTGTCTTCGTTGTATGGTTTTAGCAAGTTGCGTAAATATGTAGCTATGTACTGTAGAGACACGTAGTCGCTAAATAATCAGTAACTCTCAGTAAGGTCACTGGACATCACGTGGACAATGGACATGTCAGTTACGCGTCAGTGGTGTCACGACTCACGACCCTATCATTAGCTTTGAAGCTTTGAAGCTTTGAAGCTTCGAAGTCCGATACACGACTCATTCAGTGACTGCGAATGTCGAGATTGCGGACAACTTCAAGTCCAACGACATGAGTTCTTCCAGCACATCTCCATCCGCACAGGACATCTGGAAGTGGACATTCACCAAGGAAGCGACTGCTCCATGCTTCATTAGAGACGCCCTCTCGATGAAGGAAAGCAACACCAAAGGTCTGTCTCGCTTGCTTAACCGCAATACCTGCCTAACCAACCATGGATTCAGATGCCGACTTTTACTGGCTGGGACACATCCCCTGTCGAAAAGTGATCATTGTTGGCATAGTGGTTGGAATTCAGGACTACGAGAAACGGACGTTGTACACTAGTGAGTGAACAGTTTTTGTGGCTAAGCTTTCGAGTAGTTACCGAGGTTGTTCAATAGTCGACGATTCTACGGCTGTCATAGACTGCGTGCTTCGTCATCCTTTGCCACCGAAAGCTCCAACGAATGCTGATGCAAGTCGCTCGGTTCAGAACTCAAAATGGGAGGCGGCGTCACTTATTCCTCCTGCACCACCCACTCCTGTCACTGCTATCGGCTACCCAGTACAAGTAATCGGCAAAGTTTCTCGGTTCTACGATACAAGACAAATAGTAGTCGAATCTATTGGTAAGTGCTGCGCTACTTATCTTTCACTGTAAACTGAGCGTGTCCTCACGGTTGCTCTTCACGAACGCAACATGGGAATGAACTTGAAGAACCCTGCCAGTCGACTAATGACCAATGGAAACACTGGAAAACCGTTGCGGAGCTTCACAAGTCGAGATATTCCGTGCCGAAACCGTTTGAGATACCAGTGCCTCTTGCCGTTGCTTCATGTGAGACTGGTTCGGAAGAGCCAGCTGCGGCATCCACGTCGGCATCGGGGACGGGTATCCCCGTGCCCCGCACGCCCTTGAAGCGTCCAGCACACGATCATGCCCCATCCTCACCACTTACGGATAGTACAACCTCCGCCCCATCCAGTCCAATTAAACATGGATCTACAGTGAGTATTCTGCATTGTATACAACCACCACCCAACCCTTTATTTTTCAGGATCCACCGAAACTTCGTCACCCTTCCCGATTACATGCGCGGGACTTGACTGAGAACACGTTTCGACTGTACCTCAAGCATTACATGGATCATGCTGTTGTGGCCCTTCATTGGGACGCAGATGATAATTTGTTCTCGACGCCGACTAAGCGCCCGCGCGTTCCATTGGACCAAACTCCCAAGGCACGAACGGTGTATACAACGGATAACATGACGCCACGCGCATCTACTCTGAATGATAGTGCTCCCGATCGCCCTGCATTCACGCTCTCGCACCTACGCCGCGTTCCAGAACTCGCACTTCTCGCTTGCCGGGTGGTTCATACCGAGAGGAAGCGACGCGCCCAAGCAGAGAGGGATGCAGAAAAAGACAAGGCTATGCAGACACAGAAGACCTCCTCGAACAATACCCATGGGCCCTTATCGAAAGCCCTTGCTCATTCACGAACGAGGACCAAGCCCACAGATGTGCCGCGTGTGAAGATGAAGCGCCTATTTTCGTGGGCGGTGTTAAAGTTATATGAAGAGGGTAGCATCGTGCTCTGGGACCAACCACTGACGCCCGTTGCTGTCTCCGGTTCGCGTCCTCCTGGGTCTGGCGACACAAGCGGGTTGTGGAAGACTGCGAACAACACTGCTAATTGCTCAAGTGCGAACAGCTCAGTGTTTTCAACCGCCAATAACACGATGTTTTCTTCTACTGGGGCTTCTTCGTCCAAGTTCGTCATGTCTGAAGAAGATGCCTATCTCTCTGATCCACCGATGTATGAGGAAGATGAGGCTTATGTTTCTGTGACGCCGGCATTGCTTGCTGCACCTGTGCGAAAGATCATGCGTGCGAAGGGGATGCGAGGCAAGAGTGTCAAGGTTGGAGCGGAGGAGATTACCAGGTGTTTGAGAAGAGAGGATGCACGCTGGGCGCGGATTGGGGCGTGGGCTGTGGAAGAGACTATGGAAATGATTCTTGGGGAGCGGAAGTAAGTTCGTCGCGTTGCGAGCGCATGTTTTGGGGTCGACTGCCTCTGGGTTTGCAGCGGAATGATATATGATATCTTCAACAGCATGGTATATTACACAAACTAGTGAATGTATGAATTGCTCTGTCTATGCAGGCGAGTCTAATTGTTTTGAATGAAAGTTGTGCCGAAAAGGTTGAGATGAAGATATGAACAACTCAAAAAGTACGTTGTTTTCTTGAAGTTTTTATTATTTGGCCAGTCACTTTGGTTTCCTCCCAAACTTGACTGTACGCACAGGCCAGTATGTGGAAGGTTGAAGTGTCAGTTTTATTGACCTGCCAATGTCGGATTGATAATTTATTTATCTGTACACAGATTCTGAACATGTGAGACTCATGTGAATTGATCCGCGTCATACAAGACTCGAGATGGTGAGCACAGACAAATTTGCAGTCTGTAGGGACTAATATTGCTCGAGGTCTGCAGTGTCACATGCGATTGATTGGGGAGTTTAGGTTCGGGTGGGTCGGAGGAATACATGTCATGGTAATCATGATGTACGGATGCGGTCAATATAGACATCCTGGTGGCAGCGATGGGCCAGTATAACTGTCCGAAGGTGGTAGTGTGGCAGGAATCTGGGAATTGAGTCAAATAATTGAACAGGGGGGACATTGTATGTGCAAACCTTAATGAAATTTATCGGTGGCGGTATGACACACTATGTACAGCTTAGAATAAAAATCAATGGGATGCAATAATTAGTATTGGTGGCAGTGTGAAGTGCGTAGACTGGGTGCCAGCCTAGGGCGTGACATGGGTGGACCCGGGTGGCACCCGTACCCAATCCGCGGGTAGATGGAACTTCAGAGGCCTACCCGCACCCGTACGGGTAAGAGTATCACGGGTGCGGGTGGATCCATGGGTGGACCTGCAGGTGGTATGGGTCACCCGCGGGTGAACTAGTATATGTTATGTAGAACTGTACTGTAGTACATATGAGAACATATGTATGAAATATATGTAAAAAATCAATCAGAGTCAACATCAATTGTGTCGCGGCGTGAGGGATCCTCTTTTCCCTTCCCTTCTCCCTTCTCCTTTCCCATTTTCTTTCGCATGATTTTTGTAGCGATGCTGAGATCGGGCATAAGGGGTGTATTGAACCAAGATCCAACGGCAACCTGTGCCTTGAAAGAGCTTTACCCTTTCGATATAGAGAGGATCCGCTACTGAGTTGAATGGGCATTTATTGACCGCGCAACGGCGTGTATTTGTTGCTGGCGAGTTAGGTGCCAAAGATGCGCTCGAAGCTGAGTTGATACTGCTCCTCGACATGGAGGATTGAGGTTTAATTAACTGATGACGAGAGACTCGGAGAGAGGGACCAGGCCACCAGGGCAGCACACATCGAATTTAAACATCTCGAATAGATGTCGGTTGGCGTCATGTTGACAGGCTCTGACTCGGATAAGGACTAAAAATTAAAATCCGTCTGAAAATAGTTTATGGTCATACAGCACTGCTTAGTACCTGTTCAGAACCTTCATACCACGGTTATAGTACCTCAGCGAGCTTGATTTTGACATCGGATAAGTGCAAGTAGGGAGGGTACAATATTCATCTGAAACTAATTTGTCACTTGGCGCCGGTTCATACCTCTCATTGGGGTACTAGACCACCCGTGGGTACCCGTGGATACCCAACTTTAGCAAGCCCTCCGACCCGTACCCGTGCGGGTGAGCCACCTGTACCACCCACCACCCATATCACCCGACCCACGTTCCATCCGTGGGTGGCACCCGGGTGGGTACCCGGGTAACCCTCACCCATGTCACGCCCTATGCCAGCCTCGCCCATATGAGGCAGACGCGACGTGTCTGTTTACATTTATTTGGACGAGTGCAAATGGAGCTCACCCAAAAATATTTCCGTTCATCACCAGCCCCCAGGCCTCACCGATGGGCCCCATATTACGTCCGCCAGAGATACAAGGTACGAAGCCACTGATACGGTGACTCCGTGGTATGGATGCACATAAATGAGATAGTCACAACAACTTATCATTAAGGTCCAGAAGCACGGCTCGGCTACTCTTCGATATACTAGCCACATCCGAATAGTCAGCGTGTCCAGTGTAGAAGGGTCCAGATCTTGGTATCGAGAGCCGTGCATGCCTATTACTTATTGCTTCCCTGATCGCGATATCGATTAGGTTAACGCCGTCTCAGAATGTCAAGAGATCATCACCTTGAGAGACTTTTCCTGTATTATGCCGCGCATCCAATCGTATACTGGGTGACTATCCGTTCAAATACTGTGGAATAGACTCACAAAAAGACCAATGAAGGAAGGAAGTTGCAACGTTGAGCGCTTGAGCTTGAGCCTCGATGCCGTTCAATTTGCAAAACATATGATTTGTATCTGTTCTAGGCCACTACTTAACGCCAGAGCTAAGTATCCGCTGACTAATCTGCAGCTCAGGTCCCCGCCTGACTCAATTTCGGTACGGTAATAGTCACTGCCGTGGTCCGACCTCTCCCAATACACAGGAACGTCTACGTTCCAATCCATGAGCTCCCTGATGAATTTTTCTGTTCAAATTTTTAGCAGACTGCGCAGTCTCGCATAACTGTGACTGGTGGTGGCCCGAGTTGAGATAGTGGAACACGATCGTTCTGACTCTCCACAATACGTGCTACGGGGTAATGATTGCAACGTGGATCAGGAAGTAACCGTGACTGGACATGACAAAAGCTCACCGGTCGTCGGCTGGGTCTCGATACGATGAAGTTGAGCTTGCTCGACTCCAGCAACTAGTGTGGCTGTTAACATTCTCGTATCTTCGTTATCAAGGAAAGCCATCTATTCTCTGTCGTTCCCTGGAGTAGTAAATTATCCATCCATCAGCTTCTTACCGACAAAATTCACATTTTTCTTCCATGTGTTGCAGTCTTTTTACGGTTTCTTCCGCACATATTTTCAAAGCTGGTACTAATCTATTCTACGTTATCTAGCCATCCACTTATTACTTGAGAAGACGACGGTCTAAAATACACAGGATATCTAACGTCCGTCACCTCGTGTTTCCCATTTTACAGGCCATGTACAAGCATCGGTCCTCGTGCGCATACTTTAATTTCCCTCGACATTGGGCCCCGGAATGCCTTTTCAGTTCCTCGCATTCTGTAGAAAATGCTATTACAAGAATAGTTGCGCCAAGGAGCCGACACCACGATATTGTCATATTCAGCTGACTTCTAGTTCCATCGCTGCAACAGCAAGTGCTACTAGAGCCAAGGAAGACGTCAAGAAGGTCGTGTCTTTAATGCTGATAAGCAGTACGTCTACTGGCACAAAAGGCGGTCATAAGGAAGGACTAAATTGGCCAAGGAATTCCAAGGGCACCAATCAGTTGACTGACCCTCGCCCTGATATCAATGTGGCGAGGATATAATTCATCTCGCTAGTAAAGAGCAGTATCTTGGACTGATCGAGGCCGCTGTGGAATGCAAAGTTTATTTGCTGAAAGCGAGACGAGAAGTAATCACACTTCTAAGCAATTTGAAAATTGTCCTGCAAAATGCTTCATCGTGCCTTTGTTTCATTTACTAAACGCGCAGCGTAAAATCATTGGTTTCCGCCGCAGCGGTTAGATGGGCTTACAAGATATCACGCACCCGACTTGGAACTTTAGCGTTCCTCACAATGGAGGGATCACTATGGAATCGCGACATCGATCAGAAGAGGAACGAGAATGGTTAGTACAGGCTCCGAGTCGATGACCCGCCGTCGGCGTCTGTAATGCTCATAATACGAACCTACATCACACCAGATGACCATCATAACAATAATTGCGCAATGAGTTATCTACTGCAGCTAGCAAGGGACGAATGTCAAAGGACAAAAAGTGAACAAAAAAGTACCTAGCCATACTAGAAGGCCGTGACTCCGCAACCATACAATACATGCCAATATAATATGATCATCTGTGCACTACTGTTCTACACAATCTGATGGAGATGTAAGCAGGAGGTCACCCCCATTGGGTAGATTACTCACATAATTGCGGATGTCGCTCGGGAAGCTTGACGAAGACTGTGCCATCGTGTCATTGTGTGTCGTGTCAGGCGAGTTATGAGTATTGTTTACGAAATCATCTAGGCAGAAGTTATCAAGGCTACCATCCAATATGAATGGTTCGTCCAGCCTGTTTTGCGTGCTGTATTCGTGTGACTGAAAGATTCCTTGGTCCGAGAAATTTTGGGTCACAGGATAATTTTGAGAAGAGAGTAGATGCATGGGATCCATTAAATCGGGAGAAGCATGAGTAGTGTGTGCGAGGAGTTGTGAATTGGTTTGATATGCGACATGTGGTGACATGGAAGATGTGGGTGTCTGTACAGAGACGGGATATCGGAAGTGGTATGTAGCAGAGAAGATAGGGACTGGGCGTGGGCGACCTGAGGATCTTGCGGGAGTTCCTGGGTCCAGAATACGGTATACATCCTGAATGATGGTGTATAGGGTAGGATCTTTGGCGACAAATCAATTGAACGCCTGTTACACATCAAGTTCAGAAAATACGGACCTGGAGATTTGCACAGGGTCTCCCAGTACTTGGGAACTAGAGGTGTGCTGTACAGCAATGGACCATCACCAGAGAAACCGGTAAAATATGGTCCGACGCATTCGAGTTTCGTGTCCTCGCTGTGGATGGGTGCGCCATCCAATAACACTATGTAGGATGACTTGCCAATGACGGCTGAGGGGGAGACGAAGGTAACAGTGGAATCAATGTCCCTTATGGGACGTGGTGTGTCTGAGGAGGGGTGTGAAGCGACACCTTGAGGGGGCAAGTGATATGGAGAGGAAAATGGTGCATGGGAACTTGATGAGAATGAACTAGACTCTGGCAAAATGTCAATGTATACTGGGGTACGCATGTCCTGAGGAAGGTGGTTTCGTTGAGACGATGACATGTATTGTCCAGAAGACATAGATGAGTCTTTGGATTCAGATGAGCAAGTGGATGAGTCGGCGCTGGTTGACGTCGAAAGGTTGGAATATATAGAGGAAGGAGAAGGGTTGGATTCATCCTGGCTATGAGGAGAAAACCTCCGGGACAAGTCGACTTCACTCCGCGCACCATAATATTGCAGGGTAAGCGAATCGATCACTGCCAAAACAGTAAATTCTAGTTACGCCGTGCACAGGACAGCGGACCCGGATACTTACGTTCCCGACCCTCGACTGTGTCCTTAAACTGTTGTAGACGACTGCCTATTTGTTTTGATGATCTGTGCTTTCCCGTCTTGCGGTAGATGTAATCTGAGATGAACTGATTGCGTTGAGGGAATCGACTTAATACATGTGCTTCCGAGTCCCGGGAGTAGTGAGCGGATCCATATTCTTGAAGGCCTGGCTCGGAGTCACGTGACCTATTAATTAGGTTGTGAATACAATCCGCACCTTTCAGCATCGTGGCTTCGAGACAAGGTGGCCATACAGGCTCGGATTTACCCTTCAGAGTTTTCCAACTTTTTCTGACCTTCATGATCGTCTGAAAAATGTCTTCTGTGCTTTGGCTCGGTGGTATTGCCTGTGGAGGATCGGGATCACGTGGACTTGTCATGCTGCCAGCTCAAGATGACGATGGGCAGCGTTCAAAACGCACTTGGTGGGCGTGGAGTGTGGGCGATCAAATTATGGGTGCAGGATAATACAATACTATAGTGATCTGATTATAGATCAAAGCAGGTGAAGTATACCAATTGGAGGCTGGCTAGCGTTGGCTAATATAACTTAAGGGTGCCCCACTGGGGGCGTTAACGGCAAACATGGCAGTAAGTTTCCCGGATGTGGCAGAAAAGTTGTATGATTAACGAAAATAGCTTTGACATAACATGCGGAGGGGACAAGAACCCCGTTGTCAATCGATCAAGCTGCGTCACGTACTTAAGGTTTCAAATTTGCAGCGATTTATTCTTGAGAAGTACGAGACAGTATGGTTTGCGCCGCCCGAATAAAGGGTGGTACCGCAAAAATAACTACCCCCAGTTGGCAACCACAGAATCATGCCACAAAACATGCGCCATGATTACATCTCGACGGTGAGCCTTCGCGAGAAGCCGTTGATGAGAGGATAATAATGTTGCAATGTCCCAGCGATGTGACTAAATATTGTCACCCGCGCTGATTTCATGAGGGAGATCATCAATCAGTGACTGCGTCAGTTAGTCATAGATCCCACTCACCCTCCGGCGATGTGATAGTCCCGAACGCGGAGAATTCCTTTCATGTGAATAGCAACAATGAATATTTCAAACGAGGTGAAGTGACCTTGCAATTATCTTGTGCTCACCGGAGGAAATTGACTACTACCGTTTCTCAGGCCTGGGCCAGACGTCAGACTCGACGTGACGCTCTGAGCGTCAGTTCTTTGTTCAACCTATGAATTGAGCCCACACTTGATTTGCAGCTTTCCTACTGATAACATATGCACTGATCATGAATCTGTGCGCCAGAATTACTGGGCTTCTCTCTCATCTTTCTGGCTGGTGAGTGCCTACTGCTCGGGCCGAAGGAGCCTACTTTTCTCGCCACAGCTCAGTGTTGCTTGAAGGTCTCAATGAAATAAACGATAAACGATTTTTATTGGCCGACTGCGTGCGCTACTCGACCCTGAAGCTACGTAATACCTCTATTTATTCTGGCAACTCCACTTTGTGATCGACCTGTGCATGGAAGCTCAACACGAGTTCTTAACATCGACCTCGGCCCATCAGAACCTTTCGCCTCAGGCCCTCGGCAACGGTGAGGGTTTCATAGAAGAGCTGATCAGTTGAAGCTTCGTCAGTTCGAGAAGACTCTCATGAACAAGCTGGTCGGTAGCTCAAAAAGGATGTGCAGCGGCTCAATGAACCCTAAATCCTGTCAGGGCACTGGCTTTGCAGGATTTAACCCGAGATAACCGACAGTGTATAACGGTGGTGGCTTACATACAAGAACCTGCCAAGGAACTGTAAGCGTCTGAATCGGAACAGACTCGGAATCTCCCAGTGTGCAGTAAGGGACAATTAAAAAAAGGGTTTAAATTTCTGGAATAGTAGGTCCCCGCATTCAAGTAGTAGAACAGGTTGGCTCAGCCCTTCGACTCGGAATTGAACGTCTCCCAACTTCGAAGTTAATCACCAAGCTTTAGGTCGTACTGTTCGCACAAGTTAGCCCAGAGACTAGGTTATGCTTCAGGTGTTAGACCGCTAATAGGCGTTTATTCCAGATGGATACTGGTCATAAGATAAGACCGAAGATGTAGTTGGCCACATGGGAGACTGGACCATCAGTCGTGGACGTAACTTCATGAATCCTTTCACGGCATGATTCCATTGCGAAGTTTAAGAAGAGAGAACACGACTCTCCCAATCGCCCAAGTCATCTGTAAGGTACACTTCACGATCATTGAAACCGACACTAAACTCGCTTGCGATGCGGCAATCTGACTATGGTGAAGTGAGGAAGCCGTCACTTAGTAGGTAACATCCATACCTGGTATTCGTGCTAGGATTACATGCATTACATGCCTGCTGGGTCAAATGCCAGCGCTTGTTTCAGCGAATGCAGGCTGCTGTCTGTAGAAATTCATATGAATTGTCATGGGGGGCGCACGCCCTTCTCCGTAACCGGTGATATTACGGATCATGTCATGCTGAAGGAGATAACTTAACCGACAAGATGGCTACGAGGGCACACAGTACTAGCGCCTACTCGCATGCAGGACGTACTACATGCACCTGAGACACAGCCAAATAAGAGCCTGTGACTCATGTAATGGCTGCTCAAATTGGACGCCATATTCGAATTCGATACATTCAAGTTCATGAATGTCCCAGGATATGTATCGCATCTGTCCAAAAAGACCATGGCCTCATTGATAAATGCTGAGAACAGGCCCTCAGGCTGGGATACGAACTCGGTGATAATCCAGCGCACGTTCAGATCCAGAGTCGGCGGCCCATCGGCGAGTCCCATGACCCTAATCAGAAAATTAACTGAGCTAATTTTGCTCGAGTGCTTGTTACAAATGTTGATCATGACTCCTTAGTACACGGACACGAATAATATCGCATACTCTGTTACGTATCGTTCTGAGATTCAGGGGTGACGTGGAGATTGAGGATCCTGGACATCCGAGTCTGTAGCCATCATGTGAACAACACATAGTAACGTCACATTAGTAACAGATTCGGACAAGAATGATCATGCAATGATTCAGAGGTATCTCGCAGTGCTCACGGCTGACAGACTTTCTCGAGAAAACATACAGGTAAATAGCCCCCATTCAGCCGAGCCCAAGCCTCCAATTTCAGCAATGACCTAGTATAAGCGTAATCCGGGGTCCACTCGGCATTCAACGGATATCTCTGGTAGTAAAAGATGGGTGAAATGACTCGAAGGGATTCCAGGACAAGAAGTCCGCCGATATCGACACAGCAGCATCTGGATGACACTAACCGGTACTAAGTCCTGTCTACTCCCCAAGTCCAGGTGTTAAATAAGGGAGTCCATGAATTAGGGTAAGCAGCGTTGTTGAATGTCACCACGGTGTTGTTTGGATTAGCCACCCTGCAAATAACCGAGACTGAAACATTTAGCCAGGTAGTAGACCGGTTGCCGAGCTATAGTAGGCCGGAACCTCACAGAAGTAAAACCCGCCGCCGACTAAGTGAATGAATAACTAAAGTCGCACCACCAAACGACAAACGGACGATTGAACTTAGTAGTACATTTGGGCCTTCCAAAGGGGGTTCCCGAGTCGATGTCCTGCCGGCATCAACCATTGGCCGTGGATATAAGGCTGAACCTTTGAAGATGACATCAGTCAATGAACGGTAGGTCACCGTAGAAGAGATGAGAGAACGAAGATATTTCAACTTGATGCCCGGTATCGACTCCCACGCTGGTCGGCCGAAAACCATCATGACGATTTTCCGAATCTCGAGTTCAACAGACAAAATTTCTCAATTCTGTCGCAAGACCCAGGCTTTTTCCAAGAGTCTCTGACTCCAAATCAGCTGGCAGGTGCGGTGTTGCATTCAGTGTAAGTCATAGGATCGACGCTCTAGCTTAAGAATAGATCCGGCAGCCGAGGTTTGGAGCCTCGTCCTTGCCAAACCTTGTCTTGATTTTTGGACATAGCTTTAGGCAGGCCCACGCTGCGAGTGGTCTTTCCAAATTCCTTCGCCATACACCCAATTGCCTCCTTGTCCCCCTGGCTCCGGTTCTTATGATCACAGGTACCCGTGACATTTGCAAATTGCACCCTCGGCTGGGTTATCCTACTAATGAAGACCAATCAGAAGGCGGGCAAAGATTTTAAATGTTCAAGAACACAGCGGCAGACCGGCTACTAGTAGCGCAGGGCTTGCCGTGATTTATTTTATATTTAGTGTCCAAAAGATTTTTACGCCAAGTCGGTTGCATAGCAGTCTAGTTGGGTGGTACATACTAAACCAGTGAACACCGTGCTTCCAAGCACGATAACTCCACCCCGGATCATGGTGACAGTCAACCCGGAAGCCCGACCAGTAACAGTGTATTGACACATGATGGATTTCAAGGCGATTCAGGTTCTTATGGGGCAACGCTCTTCCTCGGGTAAAACAGACAGGGCATCCGGCGGGGAATCACAACACAACTATCAGGCGTTTACAGAACCCCGGAGCCCCTTTCACCTCAAGGATCATTCAGGTTTTGTACTATATAGTTGATTTGTCAACAAGACTTCACCACGCCTGCACGTCACAAAAAATCCGCGGATAACGAGCGGAGGATTACACGTACACGACAGGGTGCTCAGTCATAAAATCTACCGCTGATTTCCTCCGATCTAGGTGAGAATGCATGTAGACCCTTGTTTTCAAATTTCGCAGATTCGAAGGACAGGCGTTTCCTGGCCCAGTATTACGAATCAAGGCACTCACCTCGCTTTGCTAATTACTAGCTGGCTGTCATGCGGCCCAGATCAGTACAGATCTCACGTTGATCATCACTTTGCACACGCCCGTTGTTAACTGCTGTAGCGTTCCTATCAGCGTCGGTATGGCTTCTTCGGATCCCTAATGCCTGAATACACTGGCCTGTTGAAGGTAAATGGGGTGGGGTTCCGTTGGAAGGAGCGCGGGTGGCTTGACGCGGCATTTGGAAGGTGTGACATAGCTATGATGTGGCACTGATGGAGAACACGGGGTGTGTGTGGAGATTGTGCTTTGAGGAATGGAAACGAGTTTGTCGCATCCTCCGCGGTAAGTTGCATCTAGGGTTGGTCTATGATACAGGTATCTCTAACGGCATACTATATAAGTTAATAAATGGTATGAATTGCTCTATGCCTTGGATGGGGGAGGCGGCATGCCCTCGCTGAGGAGTACGGGAGTTGATCTAGCAGGTTCGGGGTCGCCCATCATTTGTTGAACAGCCTTGCTCTTGAGTAGGTGGGCATATTTGGGTTGAACGAAAGTTGCGCTGGACAATGCAGGAATGAGTAAGAAGAGTTAAGTTCAAAAGATTGGAGACTGACTGCGCTTCGACCAGTAAGTTGCCTTTGAGATCCTCTACTTTGCCAGTGACCTTGGATTTGCGACCTGCCTTGTCGACTAAACTGATCCGGACGACGATGAACTAGTGCCCGGTCAAGCACGTAAGTATGTGAAAGAAAGAGGTACTTGCCTGATCCGCAAAGGTCGGGGCGCGATAATTTATGGACAAGTTGGCAGTGACGCCAATCTTTTCTGGTAAATTAATAATCGCCTTGTACAATAGGTCAAGACACGCTCAATGCTCGGAACAAATAACTCACAGTTCGCGCCAGACTCTCATCCAAAATAGTAGCCAGTAGCCCACCGTGAATTATCCCATCATGGCCACACACACCCCGACCTACATGCACGATGACGAGAGCCTCACTCTCATCCTTCCTAGCGCGTACGAGAGGTGGAAGCGCGAGTTTTCCGGGGCCACGAAGTGCACCTGCAGTGAGGCTGTTTACGCGGAGCTCCTCTGGGTAATTAGCATAAGGGCGGCTCTCATACCACTCGTGGGCGTCGGGCTGAGCACGGTGGGACGTGAGGAGTGGGAGGGTTTGTAGGGTTTGTTCGAGAGTTGCGGTGTATCTAATTGATTGTGGGGAATCAGGGTCGGGGGGCGCTGGGGCTGGCCGGGGGGAGATGAAGGTAATGTAAGGGTGCGGGTAGAAGGCGCCAAGGGTGTAGCCGGTGATGGCAACGGAACCGCCAAGGGCTAGTGTTCTGAGGTAGCGGCGTGGCGAACGGGAAGTGGGAGGGGGTCCGGTCGAGAAAACTCGTGCATTTGTGAGGATGCGTCTCAAAATATTAGAAGACATTATATGCCGGTCCCATTAATGACTAGTACTGATGATTGCTCAGTCAGTGTCGGGTGTTGCCGAAGCGGAGTGTAAACATAACTTTGACATACAGAGATCGACCATCGACGACTTTAACCTCAAGACCTACCCCCTCAAGACCGTCAAAATGGTGAGTTGCCAGCAAGCGTCGTTCGCTGTGTGCATCGGAGCACCCTAGCACTATTCAGTCCATACTCTTCAACCTTCAATACAATGGATGGCAAGTCCTTCATCCAGATAACGCCATGGGATATCATCCTCATATTCATATAGAATTGGTTCAGCGCAAATCTTGATCCTTGTTATCAAGTCAAGTGGAGTCGTCATGTACGATGATGATACTTTATATTGCTGGACTCGTTGGATGCACAGTCATCCAGGAGTGCTAGAGCTCCGAGACATGCAGCTTACGTCGCAGGCACTTTTGTGCTCTGCTTCGCATGCTGATTCGTTCTCGTCTCAATGACCAGCCCCCCAAAGTCAAGGCCGGTTCCCGCAAGAAACCCGCATCCGCACCAGGTGCTGCTGGCAAAGCTGCAAAAATCACAAAAAATCCTCTCTTCGAGGCAAAGCCGAAGAACTTTGGCATTGGTTCGCTTCATCTTTGTTTCGCAAAATTGCCAACTGATGTATTTTTTAGGCCAACATATTCGTCCTAAGACCGATCTCACTCGCTTTGTCAAATGGCCCGAGTACATCCGCCTTCAACGCCAGAAGGTCATTCTTTCTCAGCGCTTGAAAGTTCCTCCTGCTATTGCCCAGTTCTCCCACACTCTGGACAAGAACACTGCTACACAACTTTTCAAGCTCCTCAACAAATACCGCCCGGAGAGCAAAGTCGAGAAGAAGGAGCGTCTCGAGGCTCTAGCCAAAGCTGCCGCTGAGGAAAAGGAACCTGCCAAGGTTTGTATTCGACGTATTGTAAATTGCAGGTTATTGATATAGATGATCTACAGGACAAGAAACCTCTTTTCGTCAAGTACGGTTTGAACCACTGCGTCGCCCTCATCGAGGCGAAGAAGGCGTCTCTCGTAATCATCGCTCACGACGTCGACCCCATTGAGTTGGTTGTCTTCCTTCCCGCTCTTTGTCGCAAAATGGGTGTCCCCTATGTCATCGTCAAGGGCAAAGCCCGTCTGGGCACCGTGGTCCACAAGAAGACCGCTGCCATTCTCACTCTCCAAGATGTCAAGAGCGAAGACCAGCGCGAGCTTGCAACCCTCGTCAGCGCCGCCAAAGCCAACTTGTGAGTTTTCCCTTTTCATGTTGTATCTACGCTTCAGTGCTAATGGGAATTCAAAGCACTGACAAGTACGAAGATCAGCGCCGTCACTGGGGTGGTGGTCTCCGTGGATACAAGTCCACTCAAATGATGCGCAAGCGCGCGAAAGCTGCTGGTTTGGACTCCAAGGCTGCTGCTCTTGGCAAGCTGTAAGCTTTGTGCTAGTCCTTTTCGTTTATCGTCACCACTTTATATGTCATGCCTGTTATGAATATGGTATGCATCGTACGCTGGGTTATCCCAAGTTACTACTGTGTGGAGGCCAGGGCATATCGTGCCAGGTCGTATACTGTGATGCATGTTGCGCCATCAGCTATAACATGATTGCAGTTGTTTGAAAGTCTACTTTGAAATTAGCAAAACCAATATGAAACCGAGATAGCATATGGGGCCAGCGAGTGACAGTGCCTGAGCTCTGAACTTCACGATAGCTGTGACTAGTTGCATCTAAAGAGCTGCCAGTACAAGGGAATCATGCATGGTGAATGGATCGAACCGGGACCAGGGAATGAGTGTGAGAAGTGCGTAGTCTAGACAACTCCTGGTGAGTATAAAGGAAATTTTAGTCCCCTCATCCCCATTTGCTCCACTGAAAGCATAATAAACATTGCCTACAAACATGCGATGATCCCGTTATGAATCCACGTCTGGAACCTCCTCCACCCGTGCCGAGCGACTCCCTGGACGCGATTGCTCTGGGGACTCATCACCAACCTCCTCGATAAAAGCCCCACCGTTATTAGCAAGCTGTTCCTCAGGACTCGCACCAGCGGGAGCCTTTGCCTTCTTCTTCTTCCCGGCTTTCTTCTTTGGAACATCCCACTCCCACAACGGAACAAATGACTCGATCTACGCCAAATGCCTAAGAAACAAGGATACAAAAAACAAAAAACATCACAACTCACAACACCAACGTCTGCGAATAATTGAGGGAAGATCCAAATTCCAGGGCTTGCTATGACCACGGTGATTATGTAGAATATCAACCGTATGATTGCGAGTCCAAAGAATGCGCCGAGTAAACCCAGCATGGCAATGCTCAGGTACCACACACCCAAACGCATCACTGGGGGCCACAACGGGAACATTACGGCTGCAAGCATAAGCGCGACCATCAAAAGTCCGCCAGCATATGTAGTCCATTGAGAACCTTCGTAGAGCCACACGAAGTACGCATCTTGGGCAAATTGTTGTTGCTGAACGACAGTGACGTGGCGCGGAGATATGGATGAGCCTGTGGGTGCGCCGCGGTCTACGCGGAGGTAAAAAGCGTATTGTATGGATGATTGGAGGAGGGCCTCAGCCTCGACTTCCGTAGTGACCTTGGGTACGTTTTTTACTTTTGCATAGGCGGGCGAGAGGAGGGCTTTCACTGCGGATTTGCCTGGTAGTGGTGGTGATGACGGTCATGGTTAGAACAGTGGCAGCAAAAAATTGACTCCAAAACGATCAGATACCTTTGAAATAATCGACGCGTTTCCCATTCAACGCACCAACACGTATTTTCATGCCAGATTTACTGCTGCGGAGGAATTGGACAACATTGCGGGTTTCTGGAGGCGCTTTAGCTTGCGTATCATCCTTCGAAGCCATTTGCGATGGATGACAACTAAGAAATTAGTCTGGTGGTGACTATGATGTTTGGGATTGAGGGAGGCGCTGCCACGAATAAGTGAGTCACGCCTAACAAAGGGACAGAGGTGTGCTTATGTCAGCAAAAAAATCAAGTTAGTAAAAAGACTCAGCATCAACTTAACATTCTTAAAGACCTCCGTCGTCAGCTCTTCTGGGTTTGTCCCATTTACTTTCAATTCGAAAGATACAGCCTGATACAGCACATTGACATCCCCGCAGCGGTTCAATCTCCCGGTATCAATACATCGACCGGTGACCGCGTGCAGCATTATTAATTTACTAGTCACTTACAGTGCGGTGTGCTATGGTGATGCTACTAGTAGTAGTTGTTGTAGGATTGCATAACCAAAGTTTACCACAGAATTGTCACCTGTGGGAGCTTCCTGGCCCGCGAAGTCGTATTTTCCTCTGTATCTGCGCTCTTATGAATACCCCTGTTCTTGGACTGGGAAGCTCAGCCTCAGTTTTGTCTGTGACATCCATATCGTAACAGTATGGGTTAATAGTCGCAATGTGGCATGGCTGAATTCCACAGGTATAATATACTTTAATGGGCGGCCAGATTGTTCACCGAGGTAAGTCCCTTCTAAATACCCCCACTTCGTGCAGTAATTTTGATAAGGTTCGATGGTAGCTGCGTTGCATCCGAGAATGCCATCGAATTGCAACTGAGCAAGTCGTTTAATGTCAGATAGCAGAAATTGATTGCACGTAGCCTTAACACTGGCATGCGAATTTCATCAATAGCAGCCCAAACGCCATGATGCTTATCGTTTGTGATCTTTCTAGCACCGTTATACTTTCATTGAACAACCCCTCCAGATATTTCCAGTCATTACAAAATAGAAACAGATGCTTACAGAAGTGTATCTTCTTTTGAAGTCTACAGTAACGAGGGAGTTCTTCACAAGGTAAATTCTTATATCCACACATTATAGATAGTCATGCCTAGACAATCAGATCTTCATCTGGCCAGAACAGATTACGAGGCTTCTACACATATCAGGCTAATGCCGTGGTTTCCACTCGTGGCAAGGGGATCACAGCTTTGTTACAGAGCAGAGCAATTAGATTGGGTGTCAGTCCGTCGTCGCAGCGCCATATATCTCCTGCATCAACACTGCCTCCAACTTGACCACCCCTTCGGAATACTTCATTCTAGACTTGGCTAGCGCATGTTCTAGTAAGTCTGGCTAGAATTGACAGAATGTTGGCGCTACGGTCCACCGATTGTTGTGTTCGCTACAAGAGCACAGCTCTGGCCAAGGCTGTACACGGGCATCAAACCTGCTGGCGTTTGTCGGACGAATCGGAGACTGGCGCGCTGAATACCGCTACGATCCTCCGTCGTGGCATCTTCGTCAAGACAAGTATACCACTCCCTGGTGACTTACAGTTCACACCAGAATTGTATTTAATAACCTAATCTAGACTCTAGCAATGGCGAGGAAGCAAGAAAAAACACACGCTCAAAGTCTGGTCACAGACCAGAACAACAGCGGATAACGTTCATCGCCTTCGGATATTTCCCTGAACTGTGCGTCCACCTTGACCGTCCCTTTCTCGAATACTTCCCCATCCCACATAGAAGTCCAGCTCTCGACGCTGTGGGCGAACATGTCAACTTCGACACTCCTATATACTTGATTCACGACACCCTTCTGTTGAGCACCCGTGTGCGCTCCGAGAATGATGGAGCCTGGTTCAGCGGAGAGAAGGCCAGCAAGAGCACGTGCCATGTGCAGCTGTTGATCTTCTTTAAACAGGTGGAAGAAGGCTGTTGCGTGAATTGCGGAAACACATCCGCGTAACGAATTCAACGAAGTGAGGTTATTGAGGTCGGGAGTTGAAACTTCTGTTGTATGTAGGGACGCAGGCGGAGCCACAGCGAGGATATCTGGGTCAAAAGCGTCCCCGCCCACGAAGTGAGCTGGAAAAGTCTCTGGAGACGACTTGAAGAGTTCATGCCCCAGATCCCAGAGTTCTGGAATACTTCGTTCAAAGTTATGTACGAGATTATATGCTATGCTCACCTTGATGGAGGTCAGTTCCAATCGTTTGAGCTGCAGGAAAACCATCAAGAATCACTTCCCTGATGACATTTCCAACTACAGACCGTCCATCATGATTAGCACCCTGTGTGGAAGATGGAGGGGGCACATACAGCAGCAGCCGACGTCAAGGAAAATTGGGTTCTTGTGTTCACGTCCGATGCGCACAACTTGCTGATAAGCAGGTAGCCCCAACATCCTGCGTCTAAAGGGCTCGATTTTTGTGTGTTAACTCAGCACAAATGTACAGACAAAATACCTGGCAAAAGAGAAAAGATAGATGCAGCCATAAGGAGCAACCTAGCCACGAACAACTAAGTTTCGATACGGCAGGACGTGTCCAAAGGTCTGGATACCTTGTATGCCTTTGCTTGAACATCCAATATATGCTGTTTCAGAGTTGCATCGTCTTCAATTCCGGTCAGATCCTTGTAAAATGCAGCGTCTTGAGGGCGCAAGTTATAAAGGCTTTCGTCAAGAGTAGGGAAAGTGCGCTGAGCCTCAATCTTTGGAGGTTCCCTATTCGTCATGTCGCGTTCCTTGTCGACACCAGGATCCAAGTAGCTGGAGGGTCATTTGACGACGTGACTGTACTTAAAGCCCAGAAAGTTGACTGCGCAATATTAGTTTGATTACTTACTGGGTATAGAGCAATCAATTACCAAACGCACTAGTAGTCAACAACACTGCACGAAGAGCTAACATTTAGTCAGCCTCCTGTTCACTGAGGCTCTTGAAGCCACTCATATGGGCGTCAACACAGGAAGAGCGTACTCAGCGTGGCGCCCGCCGCGATCTAGTCCGCTATTACGATAAGAGAACAGGTCCTTGGCAGCCTACCCGCAATCTCCTTCAAGTTAGTAACCCACGAACTTACAAACAAAATGCTTTTGTTGATGCGCTCTACCCGGATTCTGGCTCAGCAGCGCGCTTGTGCACTAGTGATGTTAGAAGGTCAAGTATCGTGTTCTGTCTTTGATTAAAATTCGCAACACTCGCTACCTCACCAGCAGGTAAGAAACTGAAATTAGCAAGGCCAGCGGATGACGACTCACCATGTTGACCATCAATTTTCCGTTGGTGGACGTATACACGAACGATACGGTGGTCACCAGGTGTCAGAGATTAGACTATCCTCTTGCCTGGAAACACTAAAAAAGTCAGTCTATCTGATAACGCCTGGCTTGAAGGGCGTCTGAAAATTCTATATACAATCTGATCAGACTAGAACGAAGTTGGGTAAGGTTCATCCCAAGTTCCCGCACGAACAGGCATTTGTCAGCGGAGAGAAAGCCAGCGAGAGCAGTGAGCACGGGCTATATACAACTACTGGTTTCCTTCAAACAGGTGAAAGAAGACTGTTGTGTGAATTTCGGAAACACGTCCACATACGAGATTCAATGAAGCAAGGTTATTGGACTTGCTGATCAGCAAGTAGCGCTGACAGTCTATGTTTAGAAAGTTCAACGAGTGGCGCTGTGACTTGGTGCCGAGACGTAGCCTGCGGAGTTTCCCGGCATCACAATTCCAGCTGAGCGCCGACTTAATTTTCCTTCTCCGACCTACCTACGACACCGCATCCTCGCTCGTTATCCTCCTCGTTCCTTGCTCCCACACCCACACCCTCTTAATTAGCCTTTAATCCGTTGCTGCTTTGTAGTCCATCATTATCGTAATCATTAGAATGTATAAAATCTTAACCCTATCTTGATTGCACCGCACAAGAGTTAGAGCACGACCGAATTCGTAAGCAGGTTTCCCGCCCACACAGCGGCTCCGCCTGCTTGCGTCCCTCCCCGAGCTAACGCTCGGACCAGCCCAACGTCGTGCCGCCGACTCTTAAGCCAGATGAAGCTGGAAGATACGAGAATAGGGTTTAAAGTCCAGTTGTGCAACCGGTCAAAGACCGCAGACCAAACCGTACCGCAACTTTTTAAGACCAAATTTTCGGTCTCGGTTGCCCTTAATTCGATATCTTACGGCTGCCGGTTGCTTCGTTTGACCAGTGTTATGCACATTGAAGCTCATTGGTTCAGTGTTCGAACCACTGAAATTCATTGCCACAGTGCCTACAGTTCTGTACAGTTCCCCGCACGAGTGATCGATCGATCACTGCATTATCGGTTATAGCTTCGTTACAATGTGATAAATGTCAAACTGTTCTCTCAGGGATACTACTTACAAAACACCTGATCAGATCACACCAGAATTGTATTTAATATCCTAGTCTAGACTCTAGCAATGGCGAGGAACACATGGTCACAGTCTGGTCACAGACCAGAGCAACAGCGGATAACGTTCATCGCCACCCACATCTTCGGATACCTCCCTTAACTGTGCATCCACCTTGACCGTCCCTTTCTCGAATACTTCCCCATCCCACATAGAAGTCCAGCTCTCGACGCTGTGGGCGAACATGTCAACCTCGATACCCCAATATACTTGATTCACGACACCCTTCTGTTGAGCACCCGCGTGCGCTCCGAGAATGATGGAGCCTGATTCAGCGGAGAGAAGGCCAGCAAATGCACGTGCCATGTGCAGCTGTTGATCTTCTTTAAACAAGTGGAAGAAGGCTGTTGCGTGAATTGCGGAAACACATCCGCGTAACGAATTCAACGAAGTGAGGTTATTGAGGTCGGGAGTTGAAACTTCTGTTGTATGTAGGGACGCAGGCGGAGCCACAGCGAGGATATCTGGGTCAAAAGCGTCCCCGCCCACGAAGTGAGCTGGAAAAGTCTCTGGAGACGACTTGAAGAGTTCATGCCCCAGATCCCAGAGTTCTGGAATACTTCGTTCAAAGTTATGTACGAGCTTATATGCTATGCTCACCTTGATGGAGGTCAGTTCCAATCGTTTGAGCTGCAGGAAAACCATCAAGAATCACTTCCCTGATGACATTTCCAACTACAGACCGTCCATCATGATTAGCACCCTGTGTGGAAGATGGAGGGGGCACATACAGCAGCAGCCGACGTCAAGGAAAATTGGGTTCTTGTGTTCACGTCCGATGCGCACAACTTGCTGATAAGCAGGTAGCCCCAACATCCTGCGTCTAAAGGGCTCGATTTTTGTGTGTAAACTCAGCACAAACGTACAAACAAAATACCTGGCAAAAGAGAAAAGGTAAATGCACACGTAGGGAGCAACCTAGCCACGAACAACTAAGTTTCGATATGGCAAGACGTGTCCAAATGTCTAGATACCTTATATGCCTCTGCTTGAACATCCAATATATGCTGCTTCAGAGTGGCATCGTCTTCAATTCCGGTCAGATCCTTGTAAAATGCAGCGTCTTGAGGGCGCAAGTTATAAAGGCTCTCGTCAAGAGTAGGGAAAGTGCGCTGAATCTCAATCTTTGGAGGCTCTTTATTCGTCATGTCGCGTTCCTTGTCGACACCAGGACCCAAGTAGCTGGAGGGTCATTTGACGACGTGACTGTACTTAAAGCCCAGAAAGTTGACTGCGCAATATTAGTTTAAACCCCGGACTTACTTGCTGGGTATAGAGCAATCAATTACCAAACGCACTGTTAGTCAATAGCACTGCACGAAGAGCTAACATTTAGTCAGCCTCCTGTTCACTGGGGCTCTTAGGAAGAGCGTACGCAGCGTAGCGCCCGCGATCTCTCTATTGCGATAAGGGAACAGGTCCTTGGCAGTCTATCCGCAGTCTACTCCAAGTTGGTAACCCACGAATTTACGAATGAAATGCTTTCGTTGATGCGCTCTACCCGGATTTTGACCCAGCAGCGCGCTTGTGCACTAGTGATGTTAGAAGGTCAAGTATCGTGTTCTGTCTTTGATTAAAATTCGCAACACTCGCTACCTCACCAGCAGGTAAGAAACTGAAATTAGCAAGGCCAGCGGATGACGACTCACCATGTTGACCATCAATTTTCCGTTGGTGGACGTATACACGAACGATACGGTGGTCACCAGGTGTCAGGGATTAGACTGTCCTCTTGCCCGGTAACATTAAAAAAGTCAGTCTATCTGATAGCGCCTGGCTTGAAGGGCGTCCGAAAATTCTATATCACAATCTGGTCACAGACTAGAACGAAGTTGGGTAAGGTTCATCCCAAGTTCCCGCACGAACAGGCATTTGTCAGCGGAGAGAAAGCCAGCGAGAGCACGGGCTAGATTCCAGTCAGCTTCTTGAAAATTGCAGCTTGGGAATGCAAGCCATAAAGACTTTCATTGAGGAAAGGGCAGAGCGGCGAGCTCCGATCTTTGTGGTTTGTCCGTCCAAGTCATCTCGTGTTTGTTCGCGACACTAAGATCGGTTTATTTAACGACGTGACCGTGACTGTATTGAATAATATTCTAATCCTAGAAAGGTTAGCTGCGCAGAATCCAAGACTGCTTGCTGGGTATCCATAGTGCGATCGATTACAACATTGTGGTGCGAATGGCCCGTGTCTTCCAGGATTGCTATGAAGTATACTGCTTCGGCTGAGAAGAGTCGAGCCTGAGCGCTGAGCGTGTGATGTGCGGTAACGTTTCGAGGCTAGTCCGGACCCGGTTAAACTTCTTTCTTTATCACCTCCTACTATGCTCCAGCGCGTGTAAAATTTGGTGGTAATATCTACTAAGATCCGACCACATCTATGCAAACATGTTCCTAATGGAAAGATAGCACAGGTACTTACATCAACCCACCTTCTTCATTTTCTCAACCCTCCGTAATGCTTCCTGGGCTTCAACAACGCCCTCCCTAATGCCCATCTTGCTACATTGCTCGGCGCTCTTCTCGAACAACTTTTTTGCACCATCCAAGTCAGATGACATCTGCAGGGATCATAAATAAGCATTTTGAATGACTCAATAAAGACTTACTTCTCTCAAACTCCCCAAATTGAAGAGCACCACGCCGAGCGCCTGCTCACAAACCTCCCTTCCATCATCAGCAGGCTGTCCCCATCCGAACCATTGTGAGCTTTTTGGTTGCGCTTGTGCTCGCTCAATAATTCCCAACGCTTGACGTGCCCACGCCTCAGCTTGCGCACGTACTTCTGGTGTGGGAGGACGACGCATTATCAATTCAGAAAGATTATTCATGAGTTGAGCGGCTTGTTGGTGGCCTGTGCATGAGAGAAAGTGAAACCGCAGTGCTTTTGCTCACCTCGACATCGGTCTTCAATGGACACGTTATTTTCTTTGGGTGGCAAGAGTAAAGATATCGCCTGAAGGTACAGTGGCATCGCATACCTGTTGGCAGAGCGTTAGCTTTAATGAAAGGCTGATGTTAACATGTGAAGGAAATCAACATTCCTAACTGGATGAGTGCTACTCACTCAATTCTACCTTTCTTTGCATAAAGGGCACCGAGGGCCTCCAGCGGAGCACCAAGGTCTGCCTTTGACATCCAAGACGGAAGTTCGAGATCTTCTAGTGCACTAGACCCTGTATTGTCTTGCGCTTTTATGTTCGTATCCGAGTTGGCGTTTGTCATCCCAAGTCCAGATAGCCTCAAAACCTCCTCTACAGCCCATATGAGCCATTTCTCCTCCTCATCCAGGTCCCGTTCACTTGCCATTTGGCCCAATTTATACGCAAGAGCTACGCGTCGAAGGCGTTCCTCTTTGCATAAGATGTAGTATGACCATCCAGGCGCTCCTTCTACCACAGCACTTGGCGTCTTTTCGGCATCTGGCAAGGGAGAATGTTGTTCGCTCGGACCGGCACCTAGCTCCCAAGCAATCTGCAGGGCCTCTCGAGAGTGACGGTCTGAGGCGACTTCGGAAAGGAGGGAGGCTAAGCCTGATAGCTTTAGATATGGATATGGCGCAAATGTCTGATAAGGAAGAGACAGTGCCGTTTGGAATGCGCTAAAATCAATGGTCAGAATTCCATAAATAAAGGAGTACCACAATACAGACCGGGTAATGTATCTCTCGCTCAGCGATAAATCTCCTTGGTTCCTCGCTTTTATTCCTGCGCGGAGGTCCCCGCGAACCTGCTCTGGCCAGAGGGTAAAGGATGTGTAGAACTCGTATCTTTAGATAGCAACTTGAAGATTATTACGATTGAATGAAAAGTTCGAAGGCAAGACTCACAGTCCAAGACCAGTCGCTCCGATCCCAAGCGCGAGTAACGCTGTGAAAAGTTTGGAAACGCGTACCCCGCCGACTGTACTATGTGGTGGTGCAGTTGAAGAGAAACCCCTACATGCCATTGGACGGGTACTAGTAATGACTTGGCGCCACGCTGGTCGAGAGTTGAGACGTCGAACTAGTCTACATTGGCCATCCCTAATTGCGGCCATCGCAGTTGATTTTTGAAGATAGAGGAGTCACAACAGTACTGAGTGGTAAGTACTAGCACGTTGGTTTGGCAAATAATATGGTTGCGGCGGCCACAGTGCAGATATACTTACATGATGAACTTAAACGGCGCCGGCGCCAGTTCCCGACTTGGGTGATTTGTTCGCGCTTGACTTTGTTCTCACTATATGACCACTACCACATCCGAAATCGCATATCGTTTTGGGCGCACGGGCCGGGATGTAGTGGCTATCACGACCGACTACCACGCCTGCAAAGACACCAGGTTTACTGCGGTGTGATACATACCAGCAGTGTTTTGGTACTTTGCACTTGTCTGGCAACTAGATGTATTGATCATGGCAGCTGCGGGACATAACTCAGCTGAGCTGAGCGCCGATTGATGATACAAGTAACAAAATTACAGGAAATACAGACTATGAATTCTTTCAATCCTCCACCCTACCAAATGAAAACCCTACCACGTCCCAAATGCGCCCTTCTTTGCAACATCCGGAGCCTCGACTGGAGTACACCCTACGATGACGCGCAAAAGAGAAAATCCGGATGCTAGGTGAGCATGCCACGCCAAGGGCTGTGCCTCTGACGTCTTTGCTGGACCTCCATGGAAGTCCACGTAAGGAACGCCATGCATGCACCGGAAAGGAACTGAACGCACTCCGAGACTGAGGTGGCACAAGGGTTTAGGTAAAATGGTGGGGCCTTGTAAAGGTTCGCTTGCATCGTCTTCGCTCTTTGTTCGAATTCTTCGAAGTAGTCATCAGCTCGCTCAGGTTCAACTCACTCGCGATCTTCCGGAGCTTTTCTAACGAGATCTTAGCGCGCACGAGCTCCCGGTGCATGGTTGTGTAGTGAACGGTAACAAAACGGTTGTGTTTGATGAGGGCCGCAAGTTCGTCAAGGAACCAATCAGGATGATGATGAACGAGCTCGAGAAGATACTGTCAGTTTTCGAAATTGAGTCCGTGGACGGCCAAGATATTCACTTCTAGTAGGCTCGTCGTGGAGCTCCTTGATGCGATGAAAAGTACGACGGGAGAATCCTACACAGTCCAGGATCTCACGGAGCCGAAATATGCCAAACGGGATAGCTGCAAGCTTGAGGTCAGCGGAGATTTTCCTATTGCCCATGAACGAAGTTCAGCAGCTGGTGTTGTGTAAAGTTTGGTCCGGCGGTCCGTTGTATGATAGGATGACAGAATTGCCATAAATAGTATGTCATCCGCGCATGACATCATAAGTTGCGCAACGCTTGATCTACTTAAGTCCTACCTACCGCAATTTTAATCCTCACTTACTATCCTTCATCATGCCCAGATACTGTAGGACAGCTACCTTCGTGCTCCTGTCATTGATACTTGAGTCTGGTACCATTGATACTATTGGGTCCTGCAGTATTCATCTACTCGGTGGCTGCTTTCTCTCACCCAAAAGTCACTATTCGGCCGACAGTTCTCAAAGATTCTTGGAGACGTCGAGAAGCCTGATTCAAAGGTATGTGTAGATATTACTATGTATTAGTAAGTGTGTTTCATTTATTAGTACTGATCTAATCGCAAGGAATACTAGGGCCCTTGTCACAACATTTTCAGACTCCTGGACCGACTCTGGAACCCTGACATGACTTACACAAAGAACCAGCTTGCCGTCCACTCCTGGTTCATCGTCTGGTGCTGGTACACTCATTCATCGTCGCACGGCCGGCACTGATTCACTGTCCTGTACTAGTTCACCGTCCCAGTGATCCCCCCCATAACGCTTGTTCGTCTCATCCCTCCTTGTACTCATCATCTTCATCGTCCGGCGCTGGTTCACCATCCCAAGCTTTCAGGTTCGTGTCATATTGATGCATTAAACACTGTAACTTACTAACTGTAGTGCTCCATCAATGCATCATTGCTGCAATTGTGGCACCCTTTACTTTTCATGCTAATGCATCCCCTCCGCCTCGTCTGATGCATCCCCTTCGCTTGTTGACATCCTTTCCGTCTCATCCCACCCGCCGCTCGCTTTCTCGCGCCCTCCCGCCGTCTGGTGCCACCTCCTTTGAACACACCTGTTGCGAGCTGCAATGACATAGATGGTGCTCTCTTTCTCCTCCTTTGTCATATCCAAGCAATAAATTCAGCTTCAGGTCGCGACGGAAGTGTCAAATAACTGCTAGGCTAAGTCTTGTGAGGACCTAATGTTACCTATTAATGGTTGAAAGCTGAACACATAAGAATGAAGTATTTGCTCCGGTACCATTGGTAATTGCTGGAACGTTCGTCGCCTGGACCCTCGCCGTCTCGTCATGAATGAACCGAATATCAATATTAGTTGAAACTTGAAACTAGTACCAGTCAGCAGAGGCCACTTCCACAAACGATATCGCTTGCATGACCCTTCGCGAGTTCGCATACGTATCACCACATTCCGCTTAAAATCTAGAGAACGAGGTTCTTAGACACCAAAAGCTGGGCGCTAGGGAAGTTGCCGATAAGAGCGCAGCCCCGTATTCCTATCAAGACCAGCAGCATCGCAGAGAACAGCGAGCCCATTGAAAAGAAAGACGGACTACTACTATTAGCGATATTTCCAGCAACGATGCGAGGACGATTTGGCTTTCCCAATATTGGAGTGCGGCGCCCAGAGTTTCAAGATCTTTTAATCGACACGGCCCAAAAGCATGGCGTCGAGATCAGGACACAGCTGTAATATTGATCGAAGGCAGCAAAGATTATTATATGCACAGCTTAAATTTAAGCCTCCATCTCCGTGCTACTCAGCTTCCTCTATATCATCGCTCTCCAACCACCAGCCCTTTCCCTCCTTTTGATCTCTCAAAGCTCCCAAAACCCTGATATCACCCTCGCCATCAACTTCATCTGCCTCCCCATTCTCGTCTTCTCCGAGGACATTCCCACCAACACCTCCCGCGCACCACGGAAGGGACGAAAAAAGCCTATGTGTTCGAGGCAGCTGCAGTTGAGCAATACCAGTGCGATCAACAGCGCGCAACCAGCCACCTAACTCAAGCGCAACGTTCGCATGCGTCCATCTTCCCGGTGCACGCTCGTCACTTGCCCCTCCTTGTCCCAACCAGGTCACGACATCGCCTACGCCTTCCAATGCATCCTGCTCCTTGTTACGCACATCAAACCATGAGGGCTTGCACACCTTCTGTCCTTTTCGTGGAACCGGTGTCGGGAGAGCATGAAGCGTGGACAGTGCAAGTGTCGGAAAGGCGTGTGGGGTGGTGGACGGAAGGTTCTGTGTTGGGGAGATTACAAGGGGGGAAATATGATGATATTTGTACTCACACCACCGACACAGTCAACCCAACTAAGCCCTTCACAGACCCCGTCACATTGATCGACATCAGTACAGAACATAGTATAATTTTCGTGGATGTACAATCCCAGGAGCGACGAGTCAATGGGCGAATCTGATGCAATCGTCTGCCAGCCAAGTAAAAGTTCCTCAGCATACATTAGGATCACACTCAATGGAAGTCGTACCTCTAGGCAAACTCGACTCGTCTTCCGATCATGTTCTGAAAGCCAGTTTGGCAGAGGTGACGGGTCTAGGAGCGTTTCATCTAGCTCACGCTCCTTTGCGGCATCTCTGGCGGAGAGATGTGTTGCCGGAGGGTCTCCCTTGCCTGCATCTCGTCAGGTTGAACCAAACTGGCGGTAAAGCGAGTACTCACGTTTGTTATACAATATCTTTCCCATCAGATGAAATAGCACTAGACTCTGCTCTCTTCGCGTGACAGCCTCCAAGACAGCCCGTGCACTTCCGGCCACATTCCGTCGGGTCTTTCCCTTCCCACCACCCTTGGTCAACGTTACTACACACGCAAACTCCAGTGCCATCACTGCGCTCCTGATATCCCCGTTCGACGACTCGACAATCATCTCTACAACATCTTTGGCTGGTGGCTTTCCAGAAGTAGACGCAAAATGCTTAGTGAGCATCGCCTGCAGAGCCTTGTTCATCAGCGTCGGTGCAATAGGGTTGAAAGCGATGCGCGTGACATATGGGCTAGTGGAAAGATCAGCTCCGAGAAGACTTCTTATGTCTATAGTCTCTTTCTTGGACCAGCGTGCACCGCCTGCACCGTCCCACGCATCATCATTATAAGCATTCTCGCCGCGGAGACCTGAGTCGGATATGATGATCACAACTGGGGGTCCAGACTCAGAAGAGCTGCAGAGCGACTGCAAGGCATCGTGAAATCGCGCTTGCGTAGGAAGGTGTAGAATATTAGGTAGATCCTCCAGAAGGATCAAGTGGCGGTTAGAAGGACGGCTCGAGGAAGTGGATGGGAGGGATGGCGTGGATGACTGTGATAGAAATTTTGACTGGCTATGAGATTGTGGCTGCATCGACACGATTGCAGAGCTTGTCGCAAAAATATTATAACATGAGGAAGCTCTCGTGAGGAATGCCTGAAATTTGTCGAACAGTGCTTCCGTACCCATCCAAGAGTCATCTGGAAGGAAGAGTTAACAATCTATACAAAAAGTACATTGCGATGCTCATCACCCCCAAAATCGTCAATCAAGGTACTCGGACCGCGTTCGCTCATACTGTTGCGCCACTCGACGATTTCGAAACCCATCTCTCTTGCTAACACACGTAGTGTAGTGGTCTTTGCGGTACCAGCAGGCCCAGTGAGAACCAGAATCCGCTGTTAGGAGATACGCAGGATATGACTGAGTCATGGATAAATCAAAAGGACAAGACATACGCGATATTTTCGCAGCTTCCCAGCTGGCCCTCCTTCAAAGGCTTCCGAGAGCCATCGCCGCACATCCTCTACTTTGCGCTTGTGCACTGCCAAATCGGCCTATGGGTGATTCCCAATGAGAACAATTGCACCGATGTTCAGCTGGGCACAACCAGAGATGAACTGAGGCAGACCTCGATCGTTGGCTCATGCTTGTCCACCCAGAGCCTATCATCGTCCCGATCAACTGGAGGCTTTCCCTTGCCCTTCACGTCCTTCCTTTGGATCTGCGGCTGCAGAAGTGAGGGTTGTTGCGACGACACGGGTGACTCTTGGGGTCGCGGTTGAGGTACAGATCCTATCAGATCAAACACGGGTGGTTTTGCAGACTGATATGACAGTGAGTGCAAGGATTATTCAGCTTGTTTTGACGCGTAGTATAAGACCGGGCAAAAACGCGTTCCCGAATTATTATGACAGACCTACAGTTCTCAGTTTCTTGTTCGGAGGCTCAGAGGACGCGTCGAGTTTCACGGTCTTGAGTTTTGTTTTGTTTCTGGACGCCTTGGAAGTGGAGCCAGAAGACGACTTAATAGTATGCATTTTCAAAGGAACAGCGGCTTTGTAGGATGTACCCAGCGGTCTAAATTTAAAAAGCAGCCGAAAGCTTTAAGATTCAACAAGTACAAACAACTATTGCGCAAGTAACTTGTTGTAAGTGAATCATTTAATGGCCCGTCAAAGGGTGCACGGTCATGCTCTTGACAGGTTGTCTCTCCAATTTTTGAAACTATATCTGGATCTGTGAAATCCCACTTTCATCCGTGATTATACACCATTCAAGTACATGCAACGCAAAAGCCTGGGACATGAGCGCTAGCGGTGGCCCAGAGCCTCGAGGTAGATGGTCCAGTGCCAGTCTGCGGAACAAGTGAACCCTGCGGACTGCTGCGGATGGCTTCTTATGCTGGCAGCCAGCTCAGTCCTTACTAATGCACAATGACCAATTTCTATTGCCTAATGCTTATCGGAGTCACATGTTCAGTTTTTGTTGATTCTCCGCCTCGGCTCCGGCGAGTCATGGATGAGTGATCATACGGATAACGGAACCAAAATCTTCTCATGAAATTGACGCTAGTCTGACGTTCTTATATTTCTGTGTTGGGCGCGTACCCGTGTCTCGTGCTTCACCTGTCCGAATTTTCCATTTCCTTTTACCAACCAGTAATTGAAAGTCGGAATTTGTGCTATTCTCGAAGGTGTGGAACATTATGCCTCCATACCAGTTGCTTTTAGCAGAAGCACTCGTCGGGGCGGCAGCAATTAGTGGCCTCGCGCTCTTTTTTGCGCACTCTCAACAGCGGAAGATACGCTTGCCGACTACCCAAGATGCTAGTTTGGTTGACGATGTGAACCAGGATGATCCTTTTAATGTGACCAAACCGGAAGATTTTATCGACGGAGAACCAATCGACGAAGATGCGTTCTGGTTCAAAGTGAGCATTATAATGGTTATAGGTCGCGTATGACGAAAGGTCTTACCTTAGTTCAGATGCGCAACAGGAAATTACTGCTTGTATTGCTTTCAGCCGCCATTCTTGTGCTTGAGGGCGTTTCCCTGGGTTGGTCGGCCTACCCAGATGGTCAGAAAGTGCTTGCAGAACACATATTCCGGACCACGTTTGGACTCTACGTTGGCCTTCTAGTTCTTCGTTCCGTTGGCCAATCCACCACGGATCGCCATTCCGAGTCGGTGATACATATCACTACCTTGACCTTCTTCTCCTCGGTCCTTCACTTTGGCGTGGCAATCCTTCCTTCATCTGATTCTATCTCGTCACACAATCTACAAGCTTCTCCTCCTTTACTCGCTTTCTGGTATAGCATGACCGCATTGTATACCTTGACTTTTGCGATAATTGCGACAACACCCTGTGGACCACCGTTACACTTTCTTCCTTCACTTATCTACTCTAAAAAAACTATCGACGACACGACCAATAAATCATACGACAACGTCTGCGGCCTTCCGGGCACCTCTGTCATCGATTATCTCTTTTTCCGTTACGTGACACGCGTCGTTCAGCTTGGAACTTCCGTTTCTGTCGAAATTGGCGACTTGCCAATCCTTCCGGCTAAGATGCGAGCGACCTATCAGTTCTTCAGGATGCGTACAAATCTTCGTGCAAATCCTCTTAAGCCAGGATGGGACCTCGCTTGGCGCCTCATAAGTGTCAACAAGCTTGCATTTACTGCAGAGATAATGCTGGCCGTTGCAGCTGCTCCAATGTGGTTCGGGTCCCCGTTCTTCGTTCGCAAGCTCATCGCATACCTGGAAGATGATCCTGACCGCCTCAATAAGGGATGGGGATGGGTATACGCTTTGGGGCAGTTTGCATCCCTTATTATCGTCACGCAACGTAAGTTTTTTCAGCGCAACACCCTCTAATTTGATGTTGATGTGCTGCAGTCAACTCCCAAATGTGGTACTTCGCAACTTCCGTTATCCAAATGCGTTTGCGGACGCAACTCAATACCATCCTTTTCGCAAAAACACTAGTTCGGAAGGATGTCGTGTCTTCTAGTACCTCCGCGTCCAATGAGAAAGATGATACAAAATCGACAACTACGAACGGAGAAAACAAAGAGAAGGGCGAGGAAGAGAACGAATTTTCGAGCAAATCCCAGGTCATGACTTTGATGACAACTGATGTTGATCGGGTCGCCGAGTTTTCTTATCACCTTTTCGCCATTGCAGGTGAGATTGTTTGATCATGTCAGTGTTTCTAGTTCTGATTTCTTCCAGATTCTCCGGTCGAAATTGTTGTAGGGACGATGTTGCTCTACAGCATGCTTGGCGTCTCGTGCTTTATTGGTCTTGCGGTCATTTGTCTCTTTCTGCCATTGAATCACCTGGCAGGAAAAGTAGTGATCAGTACACAGGACAACTTGATGAAAGCCAGGGACGAACGGGTCTCACTCATGAACGAGGTAATTACCTTGTGAAACACCTCTTGACTTAACTTTAACGACACCTCTGACAGATACTGGGTGGCATACGCATGCTGAAGGTAATGATCCCTTGCATATAATTTCCTGAAATCCTCCCTCATCGATTTGCAGTTCATGGCATGGGAACGCAGCTTCGAAAAGCGCGTGATGAAGGTTCGCGAGAGAGAACTGAAATACCAAAAGTTGAACTACAAGATCGAGGTACGTGATTTTCCTTCTCGTATCATCCGACTCCTAATGTGTCCACCCTTCAGGTCGTGTTCGCTGCTCTCTGGTATGTTTTCATGCAGGTTTCCTCTGCCTTATCTAACGGAAAGCTTAGGGAAGCATCTCCTCTCATTGTCACCCTGGTTTCTTTCTGGCATTTCGCAGTCTGGCGTCAACAGGCATTGACTCCCTCTATCGCCTTCACATCTGTAAGCCTTTCCTTATCAGTCCACTTGATGTTTACAAATTGAACACATTTGCTTAGATGATGGGTAGGCATGTATGATCTGCATGGTGCTTGAGCTAACAAATCTGGCGTAGTTTTCAACGAAATGCGTTTTGCGATGAACGCACTCCCAGAAACTTTCATTAATCTGCTTCAGGTCCATGTTTCACTCATGCGGATCGGGAAGTACCTCCAACTAACCGAGGTAGCACCTGTACCTCCGCTCTCGGCTGCACCAGCCATTAACACTATCGCCGTTCAATCTGCTACCATCACATGGCCTCATGATCGTTCTGCGGATTCGTCGGCAGCTTCCACGCCCCGGCATAAATTTATGCTCGTTGATCTTGCTTTGAAATTCCCTGAAGGACAACTTTCACTCGTTTGTGGTAAGCTGGGCAGCGGAAAGACCCTGTTGTTATTGGGTATGTCTTTTAGAGCGAGTTTTAGAATACTGCTCAATGTCACGGCAATGCAGCTTTACTCGGCGAGGCGGACCTCCTCACCGGCCAGGTCATTTGTCCGCGTTCACCACCAGACGCGCTTGCTTCCTTCGCCGATCAGAAGGTCACACAGGAAGAGTGGATAGTGCCCGGCGTTTGCGCTTACGTACCACAGGTGAGCGGCAGTGGTGGTGGGGTATGTCATAAATTGAAGAACTTGATACTTCAAGGCTGCCTGGCTGCGAAATGCTTCTATTCAAGGTGAGCCACGGATGTTCAACCATTTCAAGTACGCTTATCGCGATTTCCAGACAATATCCTGTTCGGTCTGCCACTTGACGAAGAGCGATATCATACGACATTAGAGGTCAGCCATACTTCATGGGCAATAAAAGCTCGACTAACTGTATCTTTAGATCTGTGCACTCATCAGCGATCTCAAGATCCTTGAGGACGGAGATCAATCCGAAATCGGCGAGCGTGGTGTATGTTGCGTTTTGCCACTTAAGGTCATGTATACTGATCGAAGTTGCGTTGGCAGGTAAACTTGTCAGGCGGACAAAAAGCTCGAGGTTGGTGAACTGAAATTTAACTTGCCATACATATTGAATTTCCCTCAAGTTTCCTTGGCTCGTGCTGTTTACTCCCGAGCATCCGTACTGTTACTCGACGACGTTCTGTCTGCTGGTGCGTCCGTTTTAAGCGCTTTGCTTCTAAATGCCAACCTTTGAGTGCAGTTGATGCTCACACCGCTCACCACATCTACTCCAAGTGCATTAAAGGAGACCTGATGCATGGGCGAACGGTGATCCTTGTGTCACACCATGTCCAACTTTGCTTGAGCGGTGCTGCATATGTCGTCGCTCTTGATAACGGCCAACTTCTATTCGCTGGTGAACGTGAAGCCTTTGAAGCATCTCCTGTGAAAGGGACATTGGTGCAGACCATGGGTGGCGCTGGCAAGAAGCAGGGCGCGGCAAGTACTTCGAAGAATCCATCGGTGCCTGCAAGCCATTCTCCCGTTTCCACGCTCGTGCAAGATGATGTGGAACCTGACCCAATATCTGAGACGAGCTCTACCGTGATCGATGAGCCGCAAGTAAATCTGGAGCGGAAAGCACCCAGGAAAGTTGTGGAAGACGAGAAACGCGCTGTGGGGCGCGTTAGTCGTGATGTCTGGAAACTTTATGTGAAGTCGTGCGGTGCCTACGGGTACTGGGCATGGTTCTTGTCCATTCTCGTGCTGGGTTCTCTGTGTCCTGTTGCAGAGAACTGGTGGCTTAAGTATGTTCATAATGTTAGCAGTATCCTGTTGCATGATTGACATTGGCATCCGTAGGACATGGTCGGGATCAAGCACAGAAGAGGCCGACGCTAAGGGACCGGTGTATTACATTATCATTTATGCTGCAGTAAGCACAGCTCTACAGTATTATCCCTCACCATGACTCATGTCCTTGCAGGTCACTCTCACAGGTTTGAATCAGTTGGCTTGTGCCATACGGTGCTAATTATCTTTCAGGTGTTTTGATTTCGACTTACAGATACTTCGTATTGTGTATGCAAACTATACCCGTTCTCATGAACCCCTACTGAACCATTTCTCGTTCAGATAACGGCTCCATCCATGCATCTACCGTTTTATACCAACGTAGGTCGAGGTTAAGATGTTACTTTTGACTACTTACTTACATTACTCATGATAGAACTTCTGGAGACCGTGCTGTTTGCGCAAATTCGTTTCCATGATACTGTGTCGCGGGGGAGACTCCTGAATCGATTCGGGAAAGACTTCGAAGGTCCGTTTTCTAAGCCGATGTTTTCTTCGCCTATACAATAACACGTAACAATATAGGCGTTGACAGTCGACTCGCGGATCACTTTGGTCGAAGTCTCATCTTTGCATTTTCTTTCTTCGTCACGGTTGTGTCTGTTACTTTTGCAGGCGGAGTTCCATTCCTCATTGCTATCATTATCTTGGGCTTCATTTACTATGATGGTTTGCACCTTTTTTCTCGATCGATCACTCAGCACTGACTGTTGAGCTTGTGTTTAGTTTCAAAGGTACTTTTTTGTTACGTTCTTGCTTGAGGAAATGCTTAAGTGCCTAGGACTACGGACAAGCTGCTAGAGATATGCGGCGCCTGGGTAAGTGTTCTTCATATTCAAGAGCGGCCGATTGACTTTAGTTACCTTAAGACTCCGTGGCACGGTCTCCCCTTTATTCGATCTATGGTGAAACCATTGCCGGAGCGCCCATCCTCCGAGCTTTCGGTGCTTCGTCAAAGTTCATGCGAGACATGCTTCGCTATGTCGATACGGTGAGTCAAACAGAATTCGCTTTCACTTAATCTGATCGATGCCTGCTAGAATATAAACCCGAACTATTGGCAATGGGCTGGTACGTTGAGCGGTCGTTTGATTGTCGAGAGTGATTGACATTGGCTGATGTGTTTAGTCAATCGCTGGCTCTCCGCCCGGTTTGACCTTCTGTCCGCTGTGACCGTTGGTGTAACAGGTTGTATTACCGTTGCCACTCCGACCATCTCAGCTGCGCTCGCTGGATTCGCTCTTTCATTTGCTGGAGGCATGACGTTCACAGTATGTGCCTGCTTGTCATGGACTATGGAACGATATACTGATACTGCCTGCAGTTGTTATTCCTAGTAGGTGAACTGGTGTCTGTCTATATTTCTTATTAATCTCGAACTCAGGTGCGACGGTTCGTCGGCCTTGAACAATCTATGGCTAGTACCTTAGCATACTGTGTGATGTGTGGTGTTATTGATGGACCTCTAACAGGTCGCCCTGGAGCGTATCAAGGAGTATTCAGAGCTTCAGCGCGAGCCTCCTGAATACATCGAGCCGCGTCCGCCAGCTTCGTGGCCAGATCGAGGTACCATCAAGTGTGAAAATTTGATCATCCGTTATGCGGTAAGCCAGTTTCAGTGGGAACCTCTCATCAGCTCATAACCTTTCCCATAGCCCGAGTTGCCCGATGTTCTTCACAACTTGAACTTCGAGGTCCACCCTGGGGAGAAGGTACTAGATATTCGGAGACTCCTTTGTCAGCAACTGAGTTTTGTTCTTAGGTTGGCATCCTGGGGCGCACGGGTTCTGGAAAGAGCACCCTTGCACTCTCGTTCTTCCGCTTCGTGGAGGCAACAGAGGGTTGCATCATCATCGACGGTCTGGACATCTCCAAAATGGGACTTTCGGACCTTCGTAGCAAGCTTACTATCATTCCTCGTGCGTGTCCTGCCAAGTGAGGATTATCATACTTACAACAAACAGAGGACCCTACCATCCTTAGCGGTACTTTGCGATCCACGCTGGATGTATTCGACGAGTACGGGGACGCGGAAATTGTCGGTTTACGTTTACATTGGTTGACCGCAACGGTATACTGACTGTTCTTTAGTTCGAGGCTCTTCGACGTGTTCATTTGATTCCGTCTGATGCCGATGATGTTGTCGAAATTGACGGTGTCGCGGTCAATGTTAATGTTTTCCGAAACCTAGAGTCGTCAGTATCGGAAGGAGGGGAAAACTTCTCTACGGGGTTAGCGCTTTGTCAACGCCACTGAATAACCTTGCTCACGAATTTTCTAGCGAGAAACAACTTCTATGCATGGCTCGAGCAATCCTGAAACGCTCGAAAGTTTTGGTCATGGACGAGGTGCGTTTTCTTGTCCTTCACCTACGTTTCACTCCTCAAGGCTAGGTTACAGGCAACAGCAAGGTGATATCGATCGTATGATAGAAGCGGATATTTCAACTGACATAACTTCAGCGTTGACTACGCGACTGACGAGCTCATTGGAAAGACGATCAGAGAGTTCGTTTTGCGACATTAATAACACTCATGAGAAATTGACCACGCCCAACAGAGAATTTGCAAACAGCACCATTCTCACCATCGCGCACCGACTGCGCACTGTTATCGATTATGATAGGGTATGAAAAATCCACCTTACATGGTTTGTGCATTACTAATGGACTACTAGGTGATGCTCCTTGACCAGGGCAAAATCGTAGAGTTTGACCGGTAAGTCATCGCGAAATATATGGTGCAGAAAGTTAACTAAGACCTTCAGTCCTGCTGTGCTGCTTTCTGACCCCTCGTCGCAATTCTACGGGTTGTGCGAGGCGACGGGCGAGAATGAATTTGCAATGTTGAAGAATCTGGCTGGGGTGTGATTACAAAAATGAATCACTGGGCGTTTACCATACCATGGAAATATCAGAACATGACATCTTGAACGTTACACATTAGAGTGTACTTTTTACATGTTTTGAACGGGTGCATCTAGAGGATTTGTGACAGCAGGGCACCCAGGCTTATGGTGCTGGATCTATGGCGGTCCAAACGCAACTTAATTAAATCACGTGCACGCACAATTTTCACGCAAGCAGAATCGCGCGCACGCAACACAAAAAAATCGCACGCACGCCGCACGCTGTATAATTAAGAAACTCGAAGTATTAGATACAGTAGCATGACGGAGAACGACATCGGAAAGACGGATCCTGCTGCGGTGGCCGCGGGAATTAGTGATGTTCCGGCCTGGCTTCAAGCCCCGGGCCAGCCAAAGCCGGGCTAGATTGAGCCAGGCCAAGCCCAGGCCCAGGTGACGGCCTGACAAGGGCTTTGGCCTAGGCTTCAATTCTGCAAAGCCTGAGCCGCTGGCCCAAGCTGCGGCTTAGAATTATGTAAGTACTGCGCAGGAACCTGATTGTCGACTCTATTTTTGTCATTTTCTTGCTTCTCTTTGGTTCTTGCTTCCTAGTCCATCATACTGTAGGGTATGTCAGAATGACACGGTGAGTCGCCATTGTCGTCTTCTTTCAAAGCTTCCGCTAATACTCACCCCGGTGATGGAAAAACAGACATCACCCGCCATATCAGACTATCGAGGCCGCTCTACCAGCTGGCATGACCACACTCGCACAAGACTACCTATCTATCATGTCATCATCCATCTCCAGCGAGCGTGCATTTTCACAAGGCGGCATCACTGTCACTAAACGGCAGAACAGGCTCAAAGGAGATGTTGTCGAAGCTCTTCAAATTGTTGAGTGTTCAATACGACATGACCTTCTCTTTCGAGAGCCTGGACCGTCATCCCTCATGGAGTTAGAGGAGCTTGATGATGCTGAATTGGAAGCTGGGAGTGACTCGAAGACTGCAGGTGATGATGGTGATGACGAGGATAGTTGGGATATCATGCTTGATGATGCGGAAGACGATGCTGATGATGAAGCTGATGATGAGGTGTCTGACTTTGAGACAGACTAGGTCTGGTCCATGTTGCTTGTTCCGTAGTTCTATTGCACTACAATATATAATGTCGCACTGATAGCAAAAGAGCCGTGGCTTCGTTTGGCTCAAGCTGTGGCTTTTGGCCGGCTTTGGCTCATGGCCTTGGCTTGAAATATGGTGAGCCCGAGCCCCCTCAGGCCAAGCCAAAGCCAGGCCGAAACATCACTAGCGGGAATACTTTCATACAATTTTGACGGGCCATACGACTTTGGAAATTTTGACGATGACATTCAAGTTGTCAAGCCATCCATATTGACGGATTCCTCAGCAATGAATGCTGCATCATTGACGGCCAATTCTCGCAAGGAACTGGGTTCTGGACATCCACAGGGTAGCAGGGCACATGCTAAGACTCAAGCATCCTCATCCCGCCCAACATTCAATATGCTTCTCAAGCCCAAGAATATGCCTATACTTCCCATATTTCCTTCTTAGTAAAGAGGCCAAACGGGACATATATGTCCCCTTTAGTAAGCTAAAATCTTGTTCGCACTGAGCACCAGCGGTTGATACCAGCCAAAAACCATGACTTTACCGCTCAGGCTATTTACTATTCTTGCACGCTATGTTTGTTTATCATTTGTTGGTGCTAATCAACATTCCTGCGCTCCTGTTTCACCTGCCCTCACTGTCCATGACAGCGAGCTCAACAGCTCCTTTGGTAGCCATCACTTCTACATATTTTTGTGCATTTCTCACTGCATACCCTGTAGCCCATCACAGTGCTCTGTCTACCCTCTGGTCCATCCTATCCGGCGTCGTTATTTGAACACCCTCTGTGACACTTAGACTCTGTTATTTCCTGTATGTTATCCTCGTTCTTCCTGTCAGTTGTCTTCCTAATGTAATTCTTTAGTGCCAGGAGCCCATTAATCATCAGTATCATCCCTTTGATCACTCTGTGTATTAGCACTTGTTTGGGTTGGTGAACTGGCAGCGCCCGTACTTCCCTTCTAGTCGTCACCGCCACCTCCAACCACATCTCATGGTCAGGTCCTCGTGGAATTCATTGGGTGGTATATCCCGTCAGTGCATCGTGCAAGTTGGTGGTAGTAAGGCCAAGACCCTGCAAGCAGGCAGCATTTGGCAGCGTGAAGACCAAGCAAAGTCATTTTGTGCAGAACTACTCAAAAGTATGTTACATTATTTCTTTCATTTGACTCAGCTGATCGTCACATAGAGTTGCCTCTGCACGAGCGAGAGCGACTTCTAGCTTCCGAGTCTCTTGCTACATCTCAAGCACCCTCACATGTCAATACGGACACTTCTATATTTATTCAGAGCTCGAGCAGGTCACCGATGCGCATATCAAGTATGTTACTGTGCGCTGTGATGCTTGGACCCGCACTGGGCAGCAAATAGGCCATTTTGATACTTGTCTCAAGGAGCATAGAACACTATGAGTTTCTTGTCCTCGCACATTCATTATCCTGCAAATAATCTTGTCCGAAACTAAACCCGCTTTTCCCATGCCTTGCGCATCCGCTTATCCGCACTTTCCCATGCATCGGCCGCATCAGATGTGCATTCCTGCGCTTCGGATACCTCGGAAACGCATTAGGAAGGTCCCTCGTTTATCCATAGTCCATCCAAACCCCATTGGTATGTGAATTTCCTTACCTCAAGGCTTGTAAAATGTGTTGCAGCCTTATTACATGTCCTTACATATTTACTATATTTCCTATCCCTTCCCTCTCTGAGTGAGAGTTTAGACAGTAAAAGTTGACTACTTCTTAGTATTACTTACTACACTTCCCTCGTACTGGATACCTCTCCCATTAGGTTTACCTTCGAAGTAGTCCCTTGTAGTGCGCGCTTTTTAGCCCCTATTAGGTTCCTTATACCTCTCTATACCTAGACTTTCCTTACCTCGCAATATACCTTTGCCCTCACTCTCTCTGAACCTCATTCCTTAAACTCTCTATACCTTGTCCGCACTTTCCTGCACTTTCCGCACCTTCGGCCGCACGTTCCCGCGCTTCGGATAGCCTCAGATACATTCCCACACCTCGCGCATACCTTGTCCGCTATTTTCCCGTGCTTAGTGCACTCTTGGGTCGCACATATCCATCATCGTTCTAGTAGCAATTCCCTTTAGGGTCGAACATGTCTGTTTAGACATAGCAGCTAGGCATTAGCTTGACCCAACCTTTTCTTGCCACCCAGCAAGGTTGTTGTTTCCACAGCGCTCATATACTTTCTTCATTAAATTCTATTCCCAGACCCATTGATACATGCAACCACAGCCTATATATCGCCCAACAACTTGCTACATGGAACAATTAATATCACGTACTTATGGCCAACAATCTGGACCCTTGTTGTCTACCAACGGACACATAATTCAAGTCCCTTTTTTCTTACTCTTCCTCTGCCGCTCAGAATCTATCCTAGCATCCTCAAGCGCTGCTTGTTTCTCTGTCAATTTTCTCACACATTTTGTGCGTGGCTGTGGTGCCGCGGCATCTGGCAGCCTTTTGTTGCAGTGGAGAGGGAGCTGTTCAGTTGTTGAGGGTGCGCTATCATTGTAGGCAGTATTTTGAGTATCTATTTGATGTTACATAAATAAAGCTATATGAATGAATAATGCTTTGACATACCTCTACTGAGTGTGAGAAGACTTGGGTCTACCAGATCATTGGTGATTGAGCTAATAGGTAATGATAACTGAGACTCTGACTGTGATACATCTGGTAAGGCATCAAATGAATTGTGTGTGTCAATCAAAAAATCTGGTGCCGAGGAAGCACCGGAGGCTGAACTAGAATCACCGAAATCACCTAATGCAGATGACAAAGGTGTAGGCTGAGAGGGTGGTGATGAGATAAGGGTAGTAGGTGGTGGTGGAAGGCGGGGCTCTGCGGATGACAAAGGTGCAGGCTGAGGTGGTGGTGATGAGATAAGGGTACTAGGAGGTGGTGGTGGAAGGCGGGGGCTCGGTTTCAGGTGTGAGAACTGCCCCATCTGCAATTTTTTGTCTGCATTCTTCTACTTCATCTGCTGTAATCTCAACAAAGCGGCAGGTATTGTTAGCAATGGCAGCAACAACATTCTCAAGTGCCTCAATCCCACCCTTCAGATCAGACGGATTGGCCCATTGGGGGTGGTTCCAACCTACAAGTTTGATGTGATATTTGTGGACAATTGCAACTTCATAGCGAGTGAACTCTACAGTTGCTGATGCATCCTTGGTAACATCACCTAGCACACTCATTAAAATTGGGAGAGATCACAAAGGGCTAGAGAAAACTTACAAAGTGACGCTCGCAAACCGGCATGAATATTTTGCTTTGCTTCTATGACACGATTATTATGGTTGGTCGCTGCAGCTGTATGGAAGAAACATTAAATAAGTAATGTTAGACAAAAAAAAATGAACAAGTAAAGATCCCCTTTGAAAGCATTGCACTTTCGAAGTCAGTGGCAGTATGTGCAGCATCACACCGCAGGTAGATGCGCATGAAGTGCTCACAGGCAGCACTGGTAAAGAATGCCTTCGGTGTCATCTGAAAGTCAGATGTGCTGCAAACCATAAACACAAAGGCCTCTATGCCAGCACATTGTGAAAGTGCCTCAAGCTAGGAGTATGTTAAACAAGTAAGTACTAGAGGGAAAATAAAAACATACCTCATCCCTGACAGCCTGAAAGCTTTTCGCACACTCAGTTGACTTAGTGCAAGCAGTAATATTAGGTGGATGTTTGGCAGCATGGCTTTTGAATTCATCAAACTCTGTGACAAGAGCCTTCTTTTCATCTTCCGTAAGCTCGTCGTATTCGGCCTTGTCCTTGATGATGTCTGACATCTTTGTACACCCAACCTATGTACTATTGCCTGCAAATAATTCATCAGCAGTGTCCACAAAATTACAAACTGTACTTACCAGTGTTGGACCTGATACCCTTGAAGTGAACCCAGGTGGACCACGCACTCATTTTCCCTCGCTTTCCACGTTAAAGTTTTGAGCCCAAGCAAAACCGCTCCAGGTAATGGCGTTGAGGCTTTTTGAAAATTCGTGCGAGCTCTATGGCTTTGTCCTCTAGATAGCGAAGGACAGCTTGTACTTCACCTTCTTCATTCATGCATTTTTCATGCCATCTGTGAGTGAGTAAGGCATGGAACTCCTTGGAGACCTTCACATAAGGCCCACGAGTACGCATCATTAGTCGATGTGGGTGATGAGTGTGAGGATTCATAATGAGAGCAAACAGAGATGCAATGGATTTTGCGAATACAAACATACATCATACTTATATAGTGCGAGGGCAACAACATTATCAGATGATTACGCACATGAAAAAAGACCAGCATCCTGCAGCATAGCCTCAGAAATTGCTTCAGCTTGTTCCACACTAAAACCAGCCTCCTCTGTTAGCTTCACAACCCACCATTTTGGTAGAGATGCCTTCTCGATATTAGCGCATATTGTATGTAATGTGTCAGGGAGCCCGAGCGTATTGATGACTTCCTCCATTTCAGGACCGAATGATCTTAAGACCTCATGCTGGACCCGCAACAGAGGGATTGTGCGCTGAAGTGAGGAGGAAGGTTTGACAGCTTGTGGAGATGGTGACTGCAGAGCTCTCTGTTTGCTGACTTTCACAGCTGACGGGACAGCAACACTCTTGTTCCTAATGGGAGTAATAGGGCTGGTATCAGGGTAACCATCATCTTCATCTTCAGACTCATAGACAACCACAGGACGTTTAGTAGCATTCCACTAAGTACAATACAATGTCAGCTTCCTGCTTCTATTACATATATATTGACCTACCAAATCAATCGCCTGAATGTTTGACGTGTTCGGATCTGCTGGTGCCGAAAAAATAGGAACAGCTTTTGTATTCCAGGTAAGGGGCAACCCCTGTGGAACAACTGATAGAAGGATGGTGTTGAGACCAATAAGCTGGGCAAGGCTGCCGGAAGGATGGCCTCAAACATGGAAATGGCATGATGAGTTGATGAGTGGTGCAGGGACGAGGGGGACACAGCTGTAATTCATTGTAGAGGAACATGATGGTGTCGTACTAGATCCACTGGACGCTGGCCAATTGTTGAGGGTATGACAAGTAGCAAAGCGATGTGCGAGAGGCATAGCAAAACACTTGATGAAAAGCTGAGATAGCTCTGCGACAATCTGATGTAATTCTTCATTCTCTGCAAGCACCCTTGGGTTAACATAGAAATCGGCTTTCAGCTACTCTGGGGTGATATCACTGCCTGGAACAGTAGCACCAGGGTGATGGAAAAACAATGTTGAGCCACCAGTAAGCCGATCAAGTGCAGTACACTAAAGCACAGTGTGTATGAGTGTAAATCAATACTTTGTTTGTCGACGTACCAGATCAAAGATGAGAGCCAGGATAGTCTTCATGTGATCAGTGCGCATCTGCCAAAGATTCATCCGCTGCTGTTGGTTGGTTTGCTGAGTGGGACCAGGCTGTGATGATCCTGTACAGTAGTGAGTTGAAGTAAGAGAGTGGAATCTGTAAGTAAGATTGATGTGATCACCATCATTGTGTAGTTGATGAACAAGTGAGGCCAGTACAGCAACTTTCCACCGTTCTTGAATGTCGTTGATGTTGGCTAAGAGTTCGGGGGGAGGAATTATGGCAAGGGTTTCTTTTAGCCCATCTACTGTTGGATCACGGCTGTAATGAGTCTGATTCCATACAGGCATGATGTAGGATACAAAGATGTAAGACAAAACTTTGCGCAAGTACTTAGACCATCCAAAAGTAGACAATTGTAAGTTACAACATATTTTGGTTGTGTTTTGGCATTCAATATTCAGATACAACCCCCAACCAATTTCACTTGCTCTCAATTCTCAAACAACTCTCAGATAGTCATGCTGGGTAGTGCCTTCAGCCAGTCGTGATATGCGTCATCGATGATTTCTGAAACCAACTGCTTCTTCTCGCTAATACGCTGTGTGATGAAACCCATGACCTTGGGACCAGCAACAGTGTCACTGATGCTAATACTGAATCCATTGTGGAATAGCCAGAAATTCATGACCATCTGGATGCCCACAAAGAGGTCATGAGTAGCCTCCTAGCCTCTAATTCACTATGGAGATACTCTCAGATAGTCATGCTGGGTAGCACCTTCAGCCAGTTGTGATATGCAGCATCCTCGATGATTTCTAAAACCAACTACTTCTGGAAGAGTACGATGACAGAACCCGAATGGGATATGACAACCTTCAATACTCTGCTGCCTGACACAAACAGACATTTGCGAGATGTTAATATATGAACCCTTGGAACCAGCTGTGACCATCTGCTTCACATTGTTGTTGTCCTTCAGGTTCTTCTGCATGTACTGACCGGAGTCATCACGAGCGTGATTGAGTTCACGCTCTACCTTGCTCTCGAACGACTCTCGGATAGTCATGCCAGGTAGCACCTTCAGCCGGTCATGATATGCGTCATCGATGATTTCCACAGTCAACTGCTTCTTCTTGCTAATACACTGTGTGATGAAATCCATGACCTTGGGACCAGCAACAGTGTCACTAATAAAGTTGAACACTGTTAAGATTGTATGAGTATGGCCAATAGATATCATTGAAAAGCTACAATATTTTAACTACATATCATCAGCAGCATGATGCTCGAGTCCATCAATATAACCCTCAACCTGTTGCATGCGTTCTCCATCATAAGACTCCTCATTGATAACGCCCTCAGTCAGTAGGAGTGCTACCATCAGCCAAAGCATCATGAGCCAAACTATTACCACCAGCTGCTCCAAGTCGTATACCTGGCCATCATGGTCCAGAATATCCATGAAGAGTCTGAATTTGATGAATGTGTCGCTGATGCCATGAGTTCACCAACTGAAGATGTTCCCATTGCCAACTCAGCTCAGAGGCAAGTGGCAGGTCTTCAGTGGAAAGGATAGTGATTGTGTTTGGATAGTAGATAGTGTCATCATGAATCTTCGTCATCAAACGACCAACTTCAACATTTAGCCTCTGCAGCTCTTCCTGGGCACGCATATGATCAAAGTATTGTGCTGATGCCTGCCGATAAAGAGGGTTTGCTCACTGTTTAGTCTGGATCTGCCCATTGCTATCATGTAGCAAGTCAAACTCGGCTAAAAAAGAAGACTCGATTATTTGGTCTCAATCGAGCAAAGGGCAAGGTGGCGTCATTTCAGCAGCATACTTATTGTAGTGTTGAAGGGCATTTTGGATAGCAGTTGCACGGCTTTTGAGGGCTTTGGAAATTTGAGTACGAAGTTTGTAACCTGAGTAAAAAACTTCACATTAGTATCATGTCATGATGTGAACTAGAACTTACCAAGACCATTCATCTGCAACTTCGTAAGCTTCCAATAGTCGCATGACAACCAATCTCTCAACATCATCGACAGCCTTGAAAAAGAGGCAGTGCGTAATATGTGACTGTGCCTGGATACACTCTGGGTGATTAGGACCCCAATGTTCATCAATCCCCATCTGGTGCTCAAAGTCCTCGACTACTTCCTGCTTCTGGTCATGCTTAGCAGCAGCATGTGTGTGTCGACGCCTGACATTGCCAATCTCCTTCGAGGAGTAATTTGGCCTAAGGTCAAGCCTGCCAAATTCCGTATGAGCCGCATCATAAGTGAGCCTGCCATAATGACCATTAATGTTCATCTTAAAGTTGCTTGAGAAAAACCTACAGCGCATCCTCATATTCAACCAACACCTTCACATAGTCAACTTCAACAGGTGCAGCATCTTTCTTGCTGCTCATTTTCTCCAATGATATCCTCTCATCATCCAAATCAGCCTCAAAAGGCGCATCAGGTCCCACTGGAGACTCAGCAAGGAATGTAGAAGTAGCAGCAATAGCTTCGAGTGCTTGAACATAGTTGTTGTAGATAAAATTAGCTAAATTTGTTGTCAGCATTGTAAATTAATTAAACTTAGGATGTACACAGGTTAGCATATTTGTCCATGTCAGCAAAGCGAAAGTGTTCATCAAGAGTTTGGTGGCGATGAAATTCAGTAGCGTTCCGAAGTTTCAGGTGCTAGAGCATTAGACTCTGAAAATACACGTTCACAAGTCTCGAAATCTTCTTTACCGGCGCCAACCTTGTACTTGGAATAGTGTTGGACCTGGCAAAGGTGATTGTGAGCATGACCATGAAAGGCGGGAACTACGCCATGAAGGTTGAGTTCTTTGATGTGATTTGCCAAGGAGCTGCGGAGCAAGATCTTCTCGAGCGCACATTTGATGTCATAGCCGTAAAGAATATTCTTCCCGAAAACTTCCATTAGTTTGTTGAGGCTTGCAATCGGGTATTTCATACTGTGCTGAGAGTTAGCATTCTGCCATAATCATTCTAGAAACGATACTAACAGTTCGCCACTCCGAAACCATGTCACATATGGTCAGAAGAAAGCCATGACGACAGACAGTGATGAATATTCCTGATTTCTTGAAGATTGCAAACATCTTCTTGCGTGATTCTGGTGCAGCATTATGCCATTGATCAACACATATGCCCACCAGTTCAGACGAATCACCTGATTCAGGTTCCTCAATCCAAGGATCATCAGAATCACGGATGGTTGCTGCTGTTGCGGCAGAGTGAGACCTCGACTGTTGGTTGTGCGCATTACTGACCTCATCAGCGAACATATTAACATAAGGCTCACTAAGCCAAATGGAGGATGTTCCTGATTGGGGGTCCAGGCGCTCCACTCCATGACGAACTGCTGGATCGACAAGTTTGGCTGAATTGTTGCTGTCACAGGCACAGATGATAGAGTATCATAAAGGTGGTTCCTGTTGAAGTGTGTACTGGCATGCTGGGCATGAATTGAGCATGCGCCAGTTGGGAGTATCACAACCAAGGTGCCTGTCAAGACGAGCAGTGATCTGTCAGTTGAAGCTCGAGATAAACATCAAAGGCAGCACAAAGTTGCTCAGCAAAATAACACCTATAGCATACCTTGAATATACATCAATTATGTGAGATTGCATTGAAGGCGACAGCACTTACATTATGCAGATGACACAATTTTTTGGCTTCAGCATGGATGCTGAGACGAGGGCACACACTGGTGTGTTTGTCGGTAGACAGCAAGGGTCCGAATTGTAATGGCGACACTGGGCTTCACCTGGCGATGAACCAATGCATCCATAACGAAGTAAGGTTACATTTGGAAAGATAGACTCATGCTTGAATCTGTGGATGGATCGGCCTAGAGCAGTGACCATTAGTAAAGCAATGTAAAAGTAGTGTCGTGTAATTACTCACTGAAGATGTCCACTACTTCAATTCCAAACACGTCACTGATCTGAATCATTAACCTCAGGAAATTCAATGTTGTCATGCTGGTATGCGAGTAGTGTGTCTGTAAGTACGTCATATTGATCACTCCATGCAGCAAGCTGTTGGGCAATATGCAGGCTGCGATTGCAAGTATCAACAGGTCTGGGAATAGAACTTAATGAAGAAAGTACACAAGCACACAGTAACATACTTGATATGCGCATGGGAGACCTGCTCAAGCTCTGAATAGAGAGTATGTTCCTCACCCCAATGGCTGACAGCAAAACCTTCTTCACCGGGTGGAGGGAACACTGCATCAATATTGATGACACCACTGTCCATAGAAGTGTCCGTATTGACATGTGAGGGTGCTTGAGATGTAGCAAGAGACTCGGAAGCTAGAAGTCGCTCTCGCTCGTGCAGAGGCAACTCTATGTGACGATCAGCTGAGTCAAATGAAAGAAATAATGTAACATACTTTTGAGTAGTTCTGCACAAAATGACTTTGCTTGGTCTTCACGCTGCCAAATGCTGCCTGCTTGCAGGGTCTTGGCCTTACTACCACCAACTTGCACGATGCACTGACGGGATATACCACCCAATGAATTCCACGAGGACCTGACCATGAGATGTGGTTGGAGGTGGCGGTGACGACTAGAAGGGAAGTACGGGCGCTGCCAGTTCACCAACCCAAACAAGTGCTAATACACAGAGTGATCAAAGGGATGATACTGATGATTAATGGGCTCCTGGCACTAAAGAATTACATTAGGAAGACAACTGACAGGAAGAACGAGGATAACATACAGGAAATAACAGAGTCTAAGTGTCACAGAGGGTGTTCAAATAACGACGCCGGATAGGATGGACCAGAGGGTAGACAGAGCACTGTGATGGGCTACAGGGTATGCAGTGAGAAATGCACAAAAATATGTAGAAGTGATGGCTACCAAAGGAGCTGTTGAGCTCGCTGTCATGGACAGTGAGGGCAGGTGAAACAGGAGCGCAGGAATGTTGATTAGCACCAACAAATGATAAACAAACATAGCGTGCAAGAATAGTAAATAGCCTGAGCGGTAAAGTCATGGTTTTTGGCTGGTATCAACCGCTGGTGCTCAGTGCGAACAAGATTTTAGCTTACTAAAGGGGACATATATGTCCCGTTTGGCCTCTTTACTAAGAAGGAAATATGGGAAGTATAGGCATATTCTTGGGCTTGAGAAGCATATCGAATGTTGGGCGGGATGAGGATGCTTGAGTCTTAGCATGTGCCCTGCTACCCTGTGGATGTCCAGAACCCAGTTCCTTGCGAGAATTGGCCGTCAATGATGCAGCATTCATTGCTGAGGAATCCGTCAATATGGATGGCTTGACAACTTGAATGTCATCGTCAAAATTTCCAAAGTCGTATGGCCCGTCAAAATTGTATGAAAGTATTCCCGCGGTCACCGCAGCAGGATCCGTCTTTCCGATGTCGTTCTCCGTCATGCTATGAAATTCCTTTGGCAATTCTGTTTCAACTTTCGCTATTGCTTCTGTCCCAACCTCCAAGTTGTCATCAATATTTAGTGTCACAAACGAGTCTGTAGCACCAATGGTCACAACTGGTAGAGTCAAAATTAACATTGTTTTATTGCCAGGGATGTTATTGGAATGCTACGGTGTACCTCAATGTTGCTTTTTCTTCGGTTCTTCCACAAGCCCCGGTGTTGTCTTGGGACTCAGACTCAGTTGCTGGCCAACAAACTCGATGTCAGAATCAGAATCGGACATTTTTCCAAACAAAGGTGAATTGCTGCAGGCATGGTTCTTGGGTTTGAAACTAAGCTTCACTTGTTGAGGTTTCAGGTTGCTTCCTGTTCAACATGTTTTTGTAAGCTAAAATTTTTCAGCGAGACAACACATACTGTTGTCCTTGGTTCTTGACTGTGTCAATGGTGCATTCTGTTTGTCTCCATTGCTAGTGTCAATTTCTGAATCATCTGCCATAGGGTCATCTACTTCATCTGATATTTTGCATACTGTGCCTGGAGATATGATTTGAAGTGAGTACATTCATGTCTGATGCTCGGGTTGTACTCTGACTTACCAAAATATATGAATTGATCTGCCCACTTCTGCCCAGCAGGGTGACATGTTTTTAAGACATCCCCCCCAGTGAGTACTTCTTGACTACTTTTCACCATGTTTTTGCCGCTTTTGACAATGAGAAACCATGGAAATCAGCCTGAGCTGGGCTCCCTGTCATTGTTGTTGTCATTGTCGTCTTTGATATTGTGGCCCATACCATCAATATGTGCAAACAGTCGTGGAAAAGATTCTGGAGGTAGGTATCAATGTCCTTCATGGTCATTTCTGGTTGAGGTTGTAGATTTTCACCATCGGGATCCTTGGACACAGCAAAACCAAGTTGTCGGAGCTCCTCGATCTTTGCATTGTGAGGTGTGACCTTCCGATTTAAACAGCCCTTCTTGTTCTATGTCAAGTTCAACATCAGCTACTTAGAATAAGTACTCTACAGTATAATTTTACTCGCCGTTCCAACAGTGACCATGATGATGGATCCAACACCCATTTTACGAAGATCAGATGCAGTGTTCCGAGTCTTAGAATGGTAAAGTTGCTAATTAGAACTTGTTGTCATTTCTCGAAGAAAGATTCTTACCTTTGCAATCTCTTTACCATTCCGAAGGCCATTCTTTGTGGTAATAGCACCTTTCTTACTTGATCCACCAGCTAGACTCAAGTTGTCTTGCTTCCAAAAGCCTCCGTTGGTCTCCCGTCAGGCAACCTCTTCCAGAGCAATAGCATTGGAGAACAGATGAGTATACTTTGACATCAGTGAACTAACATTTGATGATCCTCATTTACTCTGAGCATTGGGCAATGTCGTGTTGTCTGGATGGCTGGTATCAAAGTGACCACAATTGATGCATAGTGCAGGCTCATCCTCTTTTTGGTCTTTACGAAGCTTTGGTCGCAGACATGGACACTGAGAACCATCTGCAGTCCTCCCTCGACAAGTTTGGCCAGCATTGTCGGGATCAGACATTGTGCTGGTGGGTAGGGAGGAAGACAAGCAAACCCACAGTTTGTGAGATATTATCATATTGATCGAGCCACATTTTCATCCAACTTACATACTAGTATTATGCAGTCTATGGGACAGGTACAATTGAATTGACCCATTAAATCTCTAGCAATAAGTATTGTAGTACGGAAAGTGCTTGGGACCACAGCAAGGCCCATGGCATCCATATTTCTGGTGGAAGATGAACTACTAATGATCTCATCTTCCGAAATCCAACTGTAATGTCCTCGTGAGTATCATATGTTGACAAGTTCCATTGCAAAGCTGGAAAATATGGACTGTCTGGCATTATATCAGCCTCTCGAATATCTGTAAGGGCTTGATGAAAAATTGTCTCTGCTTCGAAAGAGGGAAAGGGATTCACATGCTTAGGAACTAAAATGGGCTCGCCATTCAAATTTTCCTCGAGGTCAGCCACAATCATATCTTGTAAATCATGCATCTCATCTGCATCTTCCTGGTCCTCACTTGATAGAGACGGTCCACCAGTGCCATGATAGTGGGCAAGCAAATCAGGGTGGATATCCTCTAAAGGATCATCAAGGTAGACACCATTTTCAATTTCGGAGAGGAATCTCAAGTCCTATAAGAAGAATTCAATCCAAATGTCAAATTATAATTAAGAATGATAAGCATACTGCAGGAGATTAGTTCTTTGTTGAAACCCCGGAAATGGGGTAATGGTTCCATTCATCAATAAAAGCTGAACAGTCGATCTTGATGAGATCGAGGAAAAGGCTATGCAAAAGCCATAAATGGTGAGGGTTCTTGCGGTCGAGTCCATGGGGACGCTCGAGACAAATAAAAAATCCTTTCTATCGATGAGCAAATTGCTGGCCAACCTCTACCCACAGCCATTTAATACGGGTGTTATGTGTCGAGCTACATCATAGTATGCAGGTTATTAATAAAACACAAAATTTCTGCTAGCGACGACTGAGAACTTACGATCCCCACAGGAAGGATCCTTGATTTGGGCCACAATGCATTACCATCCAGACAGAGACCTCCACATTCTCGCCACCTCGATCACCCCTCACTCTCAGTGGTACTCCATGCTTTGCAATCGCCCGAAGAAAAATTTCAAGCACAGTCATCGCACAGTTGTTTGTACCTGCCTGAAGGGCAACAATCTACATGAAAAGTAAGTCTAAATCAAACACTGCTGATTTGGAACTTACTGTTCGACAATATCCATCAACAATCCCATGAATAACAATCCCCCATAGAATCAGTTTGTGATGTCCATGCAAGTGCCATAGGTGATTGGACCTCGGCACAAAATATTTCCACCGTTCAATAAGTTTTCGACGTCGCAAGACTTGACCAACAACATCAACTCTCCAAAGTGAGCTTTGAACACGGCTTCGCTGGATGCAAACACCATGAGCCCTCAAAAACCCAATCAAATAACGATGCCCCGAGTCTGGTTTCTGGGTCTTGAATACTTTGACAAGAACATTTAAATTGTGATTTGATATTGTCGAAAAATGTCGATATACATTGTGCTGTTTCAGGTAGCGGCAGAGTGTGTTTCGATGAATGCCTAGTAAGGCTGCAATTTTTGTCAATGTAATTCTACAGTACGGAGACAGTGCATCAGTGAGCCATTCGCCATCAATGACTTTGTGGGGATAGCCTCATCCTCAAGTAATCTTGGTGGCAAAAATTGGATTGACTTTGGAATATCTTGTCTCATTGCTGAATTCAAGTTGATTGATGCATGAATACTAGTTATCCTTGACTGTCACATAGATATCAAATTATTACTTACCTGCTTGTTGCTGAAGCTACTGCTTGTCTCAGCTCCACAACAGTTGCAGCAAGAGCTCTCGCACATTCATCTGCCCATTCAGGATGCTGGAGCTTTGTGTCTAATGCCTTGAGTAAGGGAATTGAGTCACTGAATATCTTCTCTATCAGTGTATGTAGTTGCAGAGGGTCATGGTCTTCTTGTCGAAGAGATCTGCTTGCATGATCATAGGTGGTATACACTAATTCATGTGCTTTTCGAACATTGTGAGACCAGTGTCCAGAAGACTCGTTGCAAGGAGGCAATGCTGGAAATTGAATGGGGCAGCATTCCATGACAAGAATTGGCAAAAGATTTAATGATCGAGAAGTGAATATGCAGGTCAGACGCACCATAAACTTCCATTGAAACTAGTTGTGTTTTATTCACACATTTACACAACTTACAGAACACAACATACTGTACTCTTCCAACTTGAAGTTAAATGTGGACACCATGCTCAGCATAGAACAGACTTGAACTCAGAGGTTGGCACTGAAATTGAACTTCGGCTGACTCTGACAAATTCATTGTAGTAATTTCAACAATCTGATTCACTTTGCTACTCCCCATGCCCAACGCTCGGCTGCTCATTATTATGACAGTGAATTTATTGTCATTCAGGTGAGTTACTAGTAGACTTGCATTTTGAAACAGAACCAGTTAAATGACTCTATTGCTCTATAGGTTCAGAACCAGCTCTACCGCCTACCAATTGACCTTCTCAAATGATGTTCCCCGATATTTGCGAACATGTTTTCCTTACCCCGCACTGGCATTTGCAGTGACGAGGGTCTCACGGATAACACACCCATTGTGCTTCACGGGCATTCCAGTGTGGATTTCAATTGTCTTCTTGATCACCTTTTTGGAAAGTGTGTTGGATATTTTATTCAATTCTAGTATCACTACTGATTTCTGCTACTAGGCTCCAGGATACAGATAGCGACAGCAACGGCGACACAGAACAAGTCAACAACACACCACCAGAATCTGTGTCCACTCTTGTGTCACTTCTGACTATTAGTGCCATCTTTGATGTTAGCATTGGGAAGTCATATTCCGTCAATCAACTGGAGACACCCTGTTCTGGACTTGCCAATGAAGCTCCAGCTTTGTCACCAGTTCAAAATCCTTCCATGGCTGACTCTCGCATTCAGAGAGCTCGTTTCACTCCCCATTGAAAGCCTCGGACCAGCAGGCTTAGAAAAAATTCCTGCCTACATCTTACATGCACTAATTCAAGTTAAACATCAGATTTCTACACACCGGCTCACCCTGGCAGCTGTTGTTCCCCCTGCTATGGCCGGGATGCTTTGCCATACACCAATGTCATGTGCCGACGGTTGGGAAACAGGTTGGAAAGCTGGCCCTGCTGAGATGTTGCGACACCCTGATATCTTCTATTCCAGCTGGGATATTCTTGCACACCTCAATTCGGTCGAGATTCCACAGGTTTGCAGTGATTGCCAGGAATCTTCCGTCGCAAACATGAAGGAAACAGGGTGTCTCTTGATGGAAGATGGATTTGTAGAGGACAAGCTCGAGGGACTGAGGGCCTGGTTGATGTCTCACTAAATTAATTTGTTTCCCATTAAGCTAGGACTACAATACTGCGTAATTAGTACTTATAATATGATAAGGAGCAACTTGCGATTGTCGAAAACAATGGTCAAGTCTCTGCGCACGATTTTTTTGTGTGCATGCACGCGATTCTGCTGTGCATGCACATGATTTAATTAAGTTGCGTTTGGACCGCCATACTGGATCAGTTCAAATATTATACACACACAAAACTCTCACACACACAAAGGTCTTGTATTGCAGAAAATTCAGTAATCTTTAAGTCTACTATGTCATTCTAGCTAGCTAAGGTGTCTTGAATCATTAGGCCGCTGCAGCCCTGGCAAATACCTCACTAGACTTGCCAACCAAGCCATCAGATGATGAGGATACCTTACAAAATTTCTTCATGGCTAGTAGGGATCTGCATGGGTAAACCCTGGGGTGTCAGAGACCTTACCCTCACCTGCACCCCCATGAAGGGTACAGGTTTTGAGGGTATGGCAAAGCTCATACACTTACCCATACCTGTGCAGGGTTTACCCACAGGTAATACATATATATATATATGAAGTTAGCAATTGTAAAAATGAGACACTCACCTCCTGCAAACAGCGGGCAGCGACTTGAATCAGTGTGGCTTGAGCTTGGTTGAGAATCAACAGACTTGTGAACTGCAAATGGTGGCCGACAACTTGAATCAGCATGGCTGTTGCTTGAATGAGGATCAACAGACTTGCCAACTGCAAATGGTGAGCAAAGACTTGAATCAGCATGGCTGTTGCTCGAACAAAGATTGACACACTCACGAACTGTGGATGGTGGGCAAGTTGGGCAACAGCTTGGATGAGCATGGCTGTTGCTCAAATGATGATCAACAGACTCACCAACTGCGAACAGTGGCTGACGACATGGATCAGCATGGCTCGAGCTCCAACGAGGATCAATGCACTTGCTCACTGCAAATGGCGGGCAATGACTTGGATCAGCATAACTTGAGCTTGAAGGAGGACCCTTACACTCACTTTGTCTGTGGAACTTGAAGGTAGGTGTTGTGTTGAAGAAGATAGAGAGGCATAGCATGCTATAGTAGGCAGGTGTAAGCATTAGCAATAGGCAGTTGAGGAGTACAAGTGTAAGTACAACTATAGTTCTTGATTAGGTAATGTACCAGTGATCAAACTAAGCCTCTAACATAGTTGAATCAACTGAAATACATGGCTTCAAAACTAACTTCTCTGCTGCTCAGGTACTGCACAATGAGTATGATGCAGGTCAGAACAGAGTACACCCTCGTGATGTAGTCTTAAAGCAGCCAAGCTCTTAATATTGTTGAGTAAAGTGCTAGTCTTATTTGTCATCCTTCCTAATCATTAAGAAATACATGAATTCTCCTGACAGAAAAGATATCCTGTGTCATAAAGAGAATGACGAAACTACACTAGACGACTGATAACTGTGTACCAGCTAGTGTAATTTAAGGATTGGCTCAAGGTAGGCCTCAGAAGATTTAATATGTCGTGACAAATGATGACAAATGAATAGAGGGAATAAACTAATATTCACTCAGATGTTCACACAAATATAGGGTGAGAAACTTAGGAAAATACTCAAATCCTCCTTCCTTCTCCGAAGGGAATCTATCTGGGAAAGGAAATCTCCTTAAAAAGGGGAAATCTATCTGGGAAGGGGAATCTCTTCAAGAAGGGGATTCTATTATTCAGAGGGGAAACAAAGTCCCTTATATACTACTCTAAATGTGGCTGTGTAACTACCTAAATAAGGAAATATGACTCATTCTGACTCATACTAAGTCATAATAGATATAACTCATAGTGACTCAGACAGGAAAATGACTTATAATGACTCAATAGTTGAAATGTTCCATGATGACTTGTTCACTTCTTAAATATTCCCATCTATAAACTTTCTCCACTCAAATATCTGACTAAGCCATTGACCATTTATGAACCATTGATATGTTGAATTGTTATCTCGGGTATGTTTCCAAACATACAGAAAGTTGTGAAGAATGTGTGAGAAAATATAAGAGATTATGAGAAATGCTGAATAATCAGTTTTGGTATGTTTGACACTGAACTTTGAGCCAGATAAGTATCAATTTAAACTGTTAAGTGGTAATGTAGAGTCTTCAAGTCTGAAAACATTCAAATAAAATATCAAAGTAGTGTAGAAAATTCATGATAATTCCATAGAGCAAAGTAAGGAACCTTATGACTCAAAAGTAGCCATGACCATGCACAAAACAGGTTTGGTGCATGTCACTATGTCTGTCATTGTATTAGGATGTTTGGCACCAGGACCTGCTCAGGGGTCATTCTTAGTTAGGTTTTGGGTTCTGGAGGTCTTAGACCCTGTTGGAAGCATCTTTCACTGCAGACATTTCCCCATTTTCCTCCACCAAACATCCAAAAAACATTGATTGAGAAGATAGAATTTTCCCCTCATTTTGTTTGTCAAAACATTGAAAAAAAGTAATTCATGTTTCAATAATTTTCTGTGTATGGAACATGATGCAAAAATTGATCATGTCCCTTTAAGAATAGTGCTGTATTTTCCATCTATTATCTTTTAAATAACAGCTTAAAATAATGTTGATTTTCTTCTGGGTTTTCAAATATACACAGAACATCTGAAAAACATAGTATATTTGATAAACATGGAGAAGAAAATTAACATTATTTTAAGCTGTTATTTAAAAGACAATAGATGGAAAATACAGCATTATCCTTGAAGGAACATGATCAATTTTTGCATCATGTCCCACACACAGAAAATCATTGAAACATGAATTACTTTTCTTCAATGTTTTGACAGATAAAATGAGGGGAAAATTCTATCTTCTCAATCAATGTTTTTTGGATGTTTGGTGAAGGAAAATGGGAAAATGCCTGTAGTGTTTTAGAGTAGCAGTTTCCCATATGTAGCCTCAGCTTCTGCACACCATCTGTTGCCACCTGTGTCGAGGTGTAGCCTCTCCACCTGGTGACTGGAGTGAGTGCACACCATGGTGATCACCCTCAATGACCTTTGTCGTCTGCGCAACATTTCTGGCCTGCTCGACGAAAAGCCAGACCTTCGATGTATAGCATCAGACAGTCAGCTTTTGCCCCCCAGAATATCCAATTTTGGCACTGCTCTTACAGGTTTTCTACCTCTCAAAGTCAATTCTATTGCCGCCAGCACTAATTTATGATTCATCCAGCAATGTCTTGCTTTGTCAAAGTCCTCCCAAATGCTAGTCCTAACAATTCTGGTTCCTTCTGCATCCAGCACCAACATGTCCAACATGACCATCACACCTTAGTCCAGCTTCTATGGAGATTATGAGAAAAGAGAAGAGCCTACAGACTGGCTCCAAAAATATGAATTATCTTTTCCCACTTCAGCAGTTGACACTGACAAGCTTAATCAATTCGAACTTCAGTGGGCTGCAGCCAGTCCAGCAGAGAGCTGGTATGCAAACCTTCCAGAGTCAGATAAGGCCACATGGAGCACATTTTGAGCAGCATTCAAGGTTCGCTGTCCCCAACCAGCACAAGTCACATTAATGGCTGCACAGAAGAAGGAATAGCTCAAGTCAGTAGTACTAAAGGAGGAGAAGATTGGTATAATGATAGAGGAAGATTGAGGAAGAGAATGGGGACACATAAAGTAGGCAAAGAAGCTCGCACAAATAGTGCAAGGATTCAATGACAGCCAATATCATCTGCTGGATGTCATACTGGAAAACACTCCAGAGGTCCTACATAACTTTATGCTGGATAACTATGCTACATGGATGGACTTCAAGGCTGATGTTATGAAAATCTTGGTGTCACAGCTACTGAGAGAAAAACAAGGTCTTGCTATGGAGCAAAAACTTTGCGAAGATGTTGACAAATTGCAGGACCAAATAGTCAATGACCACAAGACACTGCAGTCCCTGTCACAGACAACTTCAATTCCCTACACTGCACCACCGCCATACAGATACAGCTATCACTACAATGGGCCATCAGCACCAATCCCTCAAACCTAAGTGACTGCAACCCTACCTGTATTCCAGTCATCAGTACAGCCGTCGACTCCCAAAATTCCCCAGACTCCGCAAAGTACCAACTTGTTCATGCCAGCAATGCCAATGACTAGAGAAAACTGTTCTACAGCTATAGAGGATACCCGCAAATGCCAACTTGCCAAGGAGGATCACCAGCAGACCGCATGCGAACAGCTGCACAGTATGCCACCATCTCTCACCACCCCAACTTAGACATTGGCAAGCAAGCTTACACCCAGCAGATGTAAGAATGGCACATGCAACATGGGTCTGACACTATCCCTAACTCACAGAGACCATATCCGTCAAAGCCTGGAACTTCGCCCATCGGATCACAAGAATGCTTTAACTGTGGGATGGTGATGACACCACCACACCAGGCATATGACTGCCCCAATGAAGTGTTACCCACACAGGAAACCAAGTGGAGAGAGACAGTGTCACAACTGGTGTCTAGAACATTGACAACACCCACCATGCCAGGACCAATGTCCAATGTTCAGTTCATTTCGAATGCTGCAGCAATGCCATACGCACCACAGATAGCACAAGCTCCCTATTCCCCATATTCCTACTTCACAGAGCCATACAAGTCGTATAATGTCATGGGAAACGAATACAGACTGCAGCTGTAGGGGACCTACCTGCGGTCACAGAGCCACACACTCTATTGTTTCCCAATACCCCAGAGGTTACACCCAGTACACCATTATCAGAATTCACATCTGGACCCACAACACAGTTCAACACCTTGGCCCTTAACATGCCAATGTCATAAGCTCTGGACATATTAAATGTCAAAGCAATGGACAATGATTTCATAGTACCTACCATCAACATCACCTCTCCAAAATTGAATATTCAGCAAGAGCCAATATCACCCATAACTCTTGACACCAACTCCTTCCTTGCAGAGCTCCTATTCTCAGACTCAGAATCTAGTTCCATTTCTATGCTAAATTTCTCAGAATTATCTTCTAGTACCCCTTCACATATTGCTTTCACATCAGACACTGACATAACGAGTTCTTGGGCCGATATATCAGAACCAGTAGATCAGAATACATCTGTTGATAGTTCTTTTACTATACTAAGTCTTGTACCTACTTTTGAATCAAACCCATCTTCTGACTGTTACTTGGGCACAAGTGATTGAACAATTGCTGATCTTTATGCTGTTTCAGACAATGATGACCCAGATCACACACCCAAAAGCAGCCCATTTGTCACACAGATCATCCTATATGGGCTGGGCACAAAAACTTCATGTTTCCATGCAAATGTAGACAATGGAGCAATGATTAATGCAATTGACCTTAAGACCTTCCATAAGGCATTGTGGAACCTAAAGCAACTCATGAAATCAACACGCATCCTCCAAATGGCAAATGGCAATGAGGTACCATCACAAGGAGTATGGACTGGAACATTCCAGTGGAATAAGGTAAAAGTTTGTGCATCATTCGAAGTCTTCGACGGTGGCAGCATTTAGAATGTTCTAATAGGAAAGCCTCTCTTAGAATAATTGCAAGCCAAACACAACTATGCGAGTGATACCATTAGTATCCCAACATTGCCCCAACCGTACATAATACATAATATTGCTAACACACTCACAGCACCAACAGCCAAATTATTGCACCATCCAGCACTTGTACATAGTTCAGCAACACTGATCGTTGAAATGAATACATCAGAACCTCAAGTATATGAAGACAGCATTGGCCCTCAAACCAATGTTAGCGACCCTCAAGCATCAAACTATGACCCTCAAGCACATAACAACCCTATTTTCCTCATTATCACAGTCCCTGCAGACCCTAAGCTCCATATTCCATCCTCTAAGCCACCAATAGCCACTAATGAATCATTTGTTTACACAGCGTCTCAACAATACCCTAACAACTAAATCAACACATACATGGATGCTTTGTCCCAAGCAGGAGCCCATATTGTCATCGCCAATGACAAACTGTGGCTAATGTTGATAGACAACACTTTATTCATGACACTGTGCTCACCTATTCTATTTACAGCAACTGATCCCTCAATAGATGAATATTCTCAACATGTTCTAGTATGGCTGGTACTAGAAGAACCAGAAGAACACAACCTAAGAGAGATACCTGAGTTTCCCATTCCAACATCAATGCCTAATGTATACTCAAGACACTCCAACCTGTTCAAGCCGGAAAGAGTAGCAGAGATTTTGCAGCAAATCAAGATTGAAGAGGACTTAAGCTCAGGGCAACAGCAGTAGGTACATGACTTATGTGCAGAATTCGCTGACACTTTTGCTCTAGTGGTCAGCAAAGTATTCCCAGTGGACTTCAAGACATTCAAATACACATTCCTGGAAGGCACCAAATTCAACACGAAGGTAAATCAACGGGGCCTGACACCACCTCAGTGCGCATTTCTATATGAATGGTTGAATGAACTCAAGAAAGCTAGCATCATATGCCGTATTTCACCTAAGGAAGTCAAAGCAGCAAGTCCCACTGTCCTTGCCCAGAAGGCACATGGCTCAGGGAGCCTCCCACTCTATGAACTACTGCATTGTGTCAATGACCAGTGTGCTACGCATGGACTACCAACAAGGGATGACCTACCTCAGAGGCCAACTATCAGGAATACAGGCACCAATAAGAATGAAGCAGAACTTTGCAGAGATCAATCACGCTAGTCAGATACCACCTGTACCTCAAGGTGATATTAGAACAAAGCAGCAGTATCTCAGTGGACACTGCTGGATCAGTATTATTGATTTCACAGCAGGATTCTATGCAATGCCAATGGATGAAGACACCCAGCCATACCTAGCCTTTTACATGGAAGGATGAGGATATGATTGTTATTGTCGCATGCCATTTGGACTGATAGGTGCACCTACGAACTTTGGAGACATGGCCACTATCACACTAAGGGACCTTATTGGACTTTTGTTTGAATTATATGTAGACAACACTGGTATGGCAAGTGACATCTTCAAAGACAAAATGGCATACTTGCGAAGGTTCTTTGAATGAGTCAGAGCCATGCAATTTTCATTGTCACCATCCAAAACCCAATTGTTTATGACAGAAATCATTTTTGCAGGTGCCAGAGTTAGAAAGGATGGAATCAAGCCAGACCTCTTAAAACTTTCAGCAGTAGTAGACTGGAATATACCCAACACTGTTCATAATCTCATGCAATTCCTCAGACTAACTAGCTATTTCAGATCACTAATCAAAGATTATGCTAGAAAGGCAGCATCCCTCACAGACCTCATAAGACGATTAGGCACCCCAACAGAAGGACAACATGCAGGTTGGTTCAAATACAGACAACATCTCCAGACAACCCAACTCAAGTCATACTGGGGACCTCATCACACTGAAACATTCCTAGAACTCAAGAAGATCCTGGTAGGTGAACCTGTGTTGAAAGGACCATGTTTCAATGGTACTCCCTTTATCATTACAATGGATGGGTGCCAGGAAGGATTTAAGGCAGTATTAGGCCAGAAGCATACCTTGACACTACCATCCAGAAGAACAGTCACTGCTGTCCACCCATCACCTTTGCATCAAAACAAACATCACCCATGGAAGAAAAGTACAAACCATATCTACTAGAATTTGCTGCATTGAAATTTGCCTTACACTGCAGGCATTTTCCCATTTTCCTTCACCAAACATCCAAAAAACATTAATTGAGAAGATAGAACTTTCCTCTCATTTTGTCTGTCAAAACATTAGAAAAAAGTAATTCATGTTTCAATGATTTTTGAGCAGTAAACCAGAGAAAGTTTTGGAGTCAGTCCTTAGGACTCCAGTTTCTTTGGAAGTTGGTGAGATCCTTGGTACATCTCGTGAATTATCAGGAATTTTAGCCAATGCAATCAAACCAAAGCCTATTGTTGTTAAAAAAGCTCAAGCTCATTCTATTTGGAGCAAGACCCATGGCTTATTGATCAAGATGACTATGTATTGTGATGGATAACCTATTAATGCTATAATTGACACTGGTAGCCAGCTCAATATAGTGAGCCGTCAAGTTTGGAAAGCACAGATTAATTGTCCCATTGACATAGGCAGGAGCATTTCTATGAATGATGCCAATGGAGGCAAAGGAAAGTTATGAGGATTAGTTGAAAATGTTCCACTTACATGTGGAGCAGTTCATACTAAAGCTGATTTCTACATTGGAGACCATGTACTTTTTAATTTGCTATTAGAAAAACCATGGCAATGTGGAAACTATGTTAGCATTGATAAAAGACAGGACAGAACATGGCTTGTATTCAAAGATCCACGAAATGTTCAAGCAACACACGAAATGTTATGTACCCCAGATGATATCAATCCTGAATGGGTTTTTGAACCATCAACCTGGCTCGGTTCAAAATTCCATAGCAGTTTCTTGATTTTTGATGAAGAAATGGTTATTAATTCTAAGTCAGAAATGTCAAATTTTGACTTACCTATGGATAACATGACTGGAATATTACCTAATACACCAGTCACTCGAAACTCTACAGAAATATTGAATTTTTGTGGATTACATAATCCCAGATATTCCAACATACAGAAAATTCTGGAAGAAAGTGATGTCATAGGTGATGTCACAGTTCTAGACCACTAATTTGAATTTATACCTACCCTATATGGTATAAAAGCACCCAGAAACTGTGCTATGAAAAATAACCCCCCATATTCTTTCTCCTAAAATTTGCAGCTGGCCCACTTACCTAATTCGGACATTTGGATAAGTGGCATGCAAAATGCTACTGACTCTCTGAGTGCCATTTTGGGCACTGCTGGAAGTTACCGGCTGACTTTGAATTCTCAAAACAACAAAACACAAACACTACAGCTACATCCAGTGCCTAATGCTACCTCTCCCTCACACAAATCTTTACTCCCCTCTCCTGTTTCTACTCCCATCCAGCCAGCAACTGCTGAAACTGGATGGGAGGAGTCCTTTTCATCTTCTGGCGACCTTGAACTTGTCTATCCGGATGACATCGGACCTGTTGGAGACACCACCAAGTTGGAGGAAGGAGGAGATTTAATGGGAGAAGGTATGTGTTATGATTCTGTTGATTTTTCTAAATGACTAACACATGTTTTGTGCCATGCGCTAGAACATAACACTTCCCTCCATCATGTTTTGGACCCCAACACTATTTATTTGCCAACTCCAAGTGTACTGCCTGAGGTATTGTGTGCTCCTGCTACTCCTACTCCTACTCCTGCAACAGGACCTGACCCCACCATTCCCCCACTCAATTCAGCTCTCAGTGCCTCCGCTATGGACTGCAGTGCTTCCGCTATGGACTGTGAGCCACCAGCTCAAGTCCTAATGGCAATTAATGTTTTTACCGGAGCTGCCGGCTCAAGTTCTAACTGTGATTAATGTTTTACCCCCTACACACACTACCTATCCCACCTCTACTATATTAAATACTGGTACCGCTACCACGAGCTTCCCTGATTCTTTCACACAGCTTTGCATTCCTACTCCTCATCCTAGCAGAGCCACATGGCACCCAGTATCTTCACAGTCTACATCACCTGCTATATCAGATCATTCTATCCCCCAACCTTATAATAAGATACACATTTGCACTTCGGTAGACTTGCCTACCAATGAACTTTGGATTGATGTGCATTGCATTGTCCATGTTACTACCATCTCTAGTGGCCCACATCAAGTACTGTTTATCAACTGAGTCCATGTATTGGAAGCCCTAGCTAAGTCTGTTCGCACTAGTCCACCTCCACCTTACATTTCACATTGTGCGGACACGAACATGACTCACACTACTATTATCCTACCAGTACCTGACAACCACCAGTATCTTTTGGACTATTTTGTGATGGACTTACCTACCACGTCGGACCATCATACTCCTATGCTAGATGAAGTTGCGAATGCCTATCAAGACTATACTCAATGTCAAGACAATCTTTGTGCCTTGGATTGGGACTCGGGAATATTGTGAACACATCCTTTTGTCAATGAAGTCACTGAATCCTTTCCTTCTGCAGGACCGAGATCCGAATGAGACTGGGAGGATCATGCACAGGACCTTCTCAATCATCACATGCATAGTCGTGCTCTTATTGCAATGCTCAAGGACAATATTTTGTCTCACATGTTAGAAGAAGGACTTTGACATCCTGGAGTCCTCACATGTGATCCCAATCAATACATCGGCACACATGTACCACCAACACACTACCAAGCTAAACATTTCCTATTAATCCATTTTTTACTCTCGATGAGACTGATTATTTGAACTCACTTGCAGCTGTAGCTGAATTCCATGGAGAGCATAGGCTTGCATTATCCGTCAAAGCAGCTCTATTGATGCCATATCCTGATCCTGACATTGTGCGTGCACTAGTCCAGGAAGGTGTGCTCGATGGACAGAGTGAGAGTCAAGTAATTTCATTTGCTCGTGTGCGAGATCGTGCATTAGGAATACAATGAGTTTGTCTATTCATAGTTGCATATCATCCCTTTTAGTCTTCAACTCATGCTGACACATCACAGCTCCATTTTTGCATCTGTTTTGATGATGAGCTTGACAAAGACTCCGATAGTGATAATGATGAAATGAGACCAGATGCGTCCCACATATTCTTTTTGGCTTAATGACAAGGTAAAGCCTCAGAGTGTCTATGATAGATGTACACTGATGCCATCATCTAGACACAGCACCTATATTTGTATTGAGTTTGATTTTATTTGTTTGTGTTTCTGTTCATTGTCATTTTTTGTTTGTCTCTCTCGATTTTTGCTATTCAAAAGCCACAAAAAAATTGTCTCATATTCTCTTACGTGTATGTTTAGCTTCGAGCTTCACTTCCTTTTTGTTTGTGCTACTATTTGCCTCACTGAGACATCTAGTCAAGAACCTTTACTTGTTTTTCCTGAGGACCTAGGCAAAGATCAAACAATTGAAGAGTATTGTTTGGATCTTGTTATAGAAGAAGACTGTCAAAAATGCTTCAAAGAGCTATTTGACAATATGACCGAAGATTCTGATTGGGAACCATCTAGTTCAGACAAAGAAATTGATGATGATGACTTGTATCTCAGTTATCAAGCATCTATACTTTCTGACCCATCCTATAATCTGATTCTTACTATGTATAAACAAGTTGACAAGAAAGTCAAGCCTGTTTCTGGCACTTTTCCTCAAGACGCACAAGTCTTGAGACGATTTCCATACAATCCACTAGAAACTATGATTCCCTTGACACCCCATCCACCCAACTTCATCCCAGATGGAAGACTTACTATTGAACATATAGAAAGTTTTAATTTCAATACTACCAGATTTCTTTGGCCTGAAGAGGTCAAACTTTTCCAATACATCATATACCTAAATCAAGATGCACTAGCATTTGAGGAAACCGACTGAGGAACCCTCAAGGAATCATACTTTTCACCTTACATTATCCCTACTATTCCCCATGTGCCTTGGAAATACAAAACATCCCTATTCCACCCGGTACCAGAGAAAAAGTCATTGATCTACTATGTACCAAGATCAATGCAGGAGTATATGAACCCAGTCAATCAGCCTATTGTTTACGCTGGTTCTGTGTATTGAAGAAAAATGGAAAACTCTGATTAGTTCATGACTTGCAACTGCTTAACAAAATTTCTATTCGAGATGCTGGTCTTATTCCAATTGTAGATGTTATAATCTAAAATCAAAAATAGAAAATTAGATATTCAGAATCATTTGCAGGCTGGAAATGCTACACAGTATTTGACCTCTTCTCGGGATTTGATGCTAGAAAAATGCACCCAGACAGTGGAGATTTGACAGCTTTCCTAACACCCTTAGGATTGCTTCAATTGACCCCATTACCAATGGGATATATGAATGCACCTGCAGAATTTCAGAAGTGCACTAGTTTTGTCTTACAAGATGAAATTCTCCATGTGGCAAATGTTTTTATTGATGACTTACCAGTCAAAGGACCTAAGTCTATCTACCCTGATGAAGAAGGAAACCTAGAGGTGTTAAAAGAACACCCTGGGATCAGAAGATTTATTTAGGAACACACTGTTGATGTACATAGGATAATGCACTGCATCAAGGATGTTGGAGCGACTTTCTCTGCAACTAAAATTCAGCTATGTTTGCCTGATGTCCTAATAGTTGAACAGAGATGTACACCAGAAGGAAGATTACCAAACACAAAAAAAGTTTTCAAAATCCTCAATTGGCCTATTCCTACCACTATCAAAGAAGCAAGAGGCTTCATGGGCCTTTGTGGAACAGTTCGCATATGGATTCTAGGTTTTTCAGAACTAGCAAAACCTATTACCCAATTATGGAAGAAAGATGAACCCTTTGTTTGGGGAGAAGAATAAGACAGAGGATTTGAGATGTTGAAAGAAAGAATTTGTTCTGCCCCTGCAATGTGAAGTATTGAGCAAACTTCATGATTCTATCAGTTAACTCTAGTTTTATGGTTGTGAAAATTATATTGTTACAAATAGACAATGAAGGAAGAAGGAGACTAGCACATTATGGATCCTTACCTATGGGAGATACATAATCAAGGTATTCCCAGCCAAAACTAGAACTCTATGGACTTTTTCGAGCACTTAGGCATTTCAGACTTTACATTATTGGTGTGCAGACCTTTATTGTGGAAGTGGATGCTAAGTATATAAAAGGAATGCTCAATGAACCCGATCTACAACCCAACACTACCATCAACCATTTGATTCAAGGAATACTCCTATTCGATTTCACTCTTGTTCATGTACCTGCCACACAATTCAAAGAACCTGATGCACTATCTAGGAGACCTTTGGCAGATGATGAAGAAATACTACCTGATAAGGATTTATGACTTGGTGATATAGCACTGTTTACTGGAATCTCTCAGGAACGCTATTGACCCAATTGTCTATCCCCTTCCTATGCCATTTATTCCTATGAACCAACCACCCTACCCTCTATTCTAGCTGCAACCACTACTCAAGAAAAGTCTTTGAGGGATATATACAAATTCCTCAGCACTTTTGAAGCACTCCATTTTGATCGGACAGCCCAACATAGAAAATTTGTTAATAGGGCAACACAGTTCTTTGTCCGAGGTGACAAAATGTTTAAAAGAATAGTTGGCAGACCACCTCTACTTGTGGTATTTGAAGCTAGCAAAAGAGCTTCAATTCTTCATAATGCTCATAAAGAACTAGGACATCAAGGAGTTCAAGCAACTTTTGAGACCATATACTACCAATTTTATTGGCCTCATTTGTACACCAATGTTAAACATCATGTGCAATCTTGTCATGACTGCCAAGTACACAGTGTCAAGAAGATGCATATTCCAATCACTGTTTCTACCCCCGCGACTATATTTGTAAAGATTTATATGGATATTATGAAGATGCCTTCAGCTGCAGGCCACAAAAATCTTGTGATTGCTAGAGACGATATATCCTGTTATATTGAAGGAAGAGCTTTACAATCCCCATCAGCCAAAGCTATGGCTAAGTTTTTCTGGGAGGATCTGTATTGCAGATATGGAGCCATTGGTCAAGTTGTGACTGACAATGGACCAGAAGTTAAAGGGGCATTTGAGCAACTTCTCATGCAAGTTGATATTTCCCAAGTGAAGATTTCACCTTACAATTCCCAAGCAAATGGAGTTGTTGAGCATGGACATTTCAATATCAGAGAAGCTATTGTAAAAAGTTGTAAAAAGAATATTACAAAATGGCCTGAAAAGATTTGACAGGCCTTATTTGCAGAAAACATAACCACCAGTCATGTCACTGGATGGTCACCCTTCTATTTGTTACATGGAGTCCATCCCGTTGTAGAGATACAACAATTGCTGGGCACTACACGAAGTAAGTAGCTAGCAATATAAAAATGTGTTGTGGTCATGCACCGCCTTGTCTGCTATACTTGCAAGACAAGTGCATTCGACCCGAGGGGTTTGCTGTATGGAATGGTCTGTAATTAGTGAAATGATAGATGGTTCAAAGTCCAAGCGCAAGAAGAAAAGTCTGAAGGTATATCTACGATGTCCGACACCAAAGCATCGGGTCCGATGTTTTCAGGTTTTGGGTTAGTGGGTTTCAGGTTTGGGTTTTAGCGGGTTAGCGGGAATCGTGATAATGAGTGTCGGAAAAGCGAGTGGTATGCGGATTAATGATAATGATGGGTATTTCGGATAGAAAGAGCAGTAATATTCGCAATGTCAACTAAGAACTACGAAATATCGGGTTTGACTACTAAGTATCAGGAAACGGCTCCCTACTACTTGGATCATGAAAATACTTGTAGTCAGTCCAATATATATGTAAGTATGTAGAAATATGGAACCCTATAGGCGAAAGTAGTGGCCAACGATTTCGGGTCTGAAGTACATGTAAACTAACACAAGGCGCTGCGGATGATGGGAAAACATGTAATAGCGCTTGCTATGACGTGAGTAATGTGCAAAATAATCAACTACGCACCTAGTGGGGCTAGCAAGATGGGACAGGACACAGATAGGACAAGTGCATAGGATTTCGGGTCAGCCAATGCGGCCGAAACGTCAGGTCTGCTAGTCAAAGTGTCAGGTTTGCGTCAGGTTGTAATTAGTGCACGATGGGCATTGGATATGTATCGGAAAACGACTGAATACGTGCTCAGCGCAAGCTCCAGTGCTACACCATTCTACCATTTGACTTAACAGAAGCTACTTTCATGGTAGAAGGATTTCATGCTAATATGGACACAGCAGAATTCCTATCCCTATATATCCACCAGATTGAAAGGAGGCAGGAAGATTTGGATCATGCTGCAAAGACCTTGAAAAAGGCACAGTTCAAGTCCAAAGCTCAATTTGAACACAAATTCCATCTATGAATGCATCACACTAGTTTTGAAAAAGGAGACTTAGTCCTTGTTCAAAACACTAGAGTTGAAAAAGAACTCAACCAAAAAACAAAACCATGCTATCTTGGTCCTTTTGTTGTAGAAAGACAAACCAAGGGAGGTTCATATGTTCTGAGATAAATGAATGGTGTCCTATCTAAACGTAATCTAGCCACATTTAGACTCATACCATATATCTCCAGAGATCTATCAATACTACCATCACTATCAGACCCTCTTGAAGATGAAGACAAAACACTATCACAACCAAGTGCCAATACTTCCAGTGAAGATGAGCCAATCTCACAAAGTGATTGATTTATATAACCCAACCCAACCCTCCCAAAAAAAAGAGACCACTGTAACAACACTATCTATTGAGAATGCATCACATGAGAAATGTGATTGCACAATCATGGAGACTACTACAAAACAAAGAGCACTGCACAATTCCATCCTCACTACACAATTGGAACCCATAGCATATCCACTCGGGAGTTGTTACTACAGCTCCATCATCATATTCGTGACCCACATCATCACTACTATTGCTACTGGACACACAACTGGGGACAGTTGTGATTTCACTGCCCCGCAGATGTCCTGCATAATACAGGAATCATGCATGCTCTCTTTCTCCTCCTTTGTCATATCCAAGCACTAAATTTAGCTTCATGTAACAATGGAAGTGTCAAATAATATCAGCAGGATGTTTTGCATTATAAAGTCCTTTGTAGCCAGCAGAAGCACTGTAGCAGAATGTGGTACTATAACAGTTAATTATTACAGAATCAAATTGTAATGACTTGTAATATGCTATAACTATAGTACTAAGCCATTTAGAGTTAAAATAGATTTTGAATGTTGGCTATTTGAATCCATGGAACCATTTGATTTCAGACTTGACTTGACTTCCTAATATAGTGGTCAATTGATCGTTCAAATTGTTGTCATTGGTGATTAGATATAAGATAGTACAATCACAAGAATTGTATACTACAATAAATGATCAGCAGGACAAACAATGAGCTACCCTTCGACATTAAATATAATAATATGAGACCATTATGTCATTGGACCCCTCCAACTACTAGTGCCTGTAATGCTACCACCCCAACCTGTAAGTGCACTTGTACCCAGCATAAAGAAAAATTGATTGTCATTCTGTTGGTCATCCTGCATAAATGGTGGTGCATTACCCCAATCTGACACAACTTTGGGTTCTTCAAATGGCCACGACTTTGGTGGAACATGATACACTGCAGGCATTTTTCCATTTTCCTCCACCAAACATCCAAAAAACATTGATTAAGAGAATAGAGAATTTCCCCTCATTTTTCCTCTCAAAACATTGAAAAAAAGTAATTCATATTTCAATAATGTTCTGTGTGTAGGACATGATGCAAAAATTGGATATGTTCCTTCAAGGATAATGCTGTATTTTTGATGTATTGTTTTTGAAATAACAGCTGAAAATAATGTTCATTTTCTTCTCTGTATTTTTCAAATATACACAGAACATTTGAAAAAACATAGTATATTTGAAAAACACAGAAAATAAAATAAACATTATTTTAAGTTATTCTTTCAAAAACAATACATCAAAAATACAGCATTATCCTTGAAGGAACATGCCCAATTTTTTTATCATATCCCACATACAGAACATCATTGAAACATGAATTACTTTTTTCTAATGTTTTGACAGGGAAAATGAAGGGAAATTTTTATCTTCTCAATTAATGTTTTTTGGATATTTGGTGGAGGAAAATGGAAAAATGCCTGCAGTGATATTGAAGCTGGGAACTTAAACCTGAGGGTGTTTCACTGCTGTAACCACTGTAATTATGATCACTGGGGAGATATGGTATGTATTGTGCTACTTGAGGCAATTGTACAATTTTATGAGGGTACTACAATGCATTGGACAATAATGATGATGACAATGCAACTATACCTTGATGGAATGTTAGTGATGGTAACAAAGCTGAAGATGTTGAAGGAGTTGCTGAGGAGTTATTCATCCTTGATTGGTATAGTTCCAATGAGGAGGAGGGGACATATATTGTATTGTTTTGTAGGTAATCCTTCTCCAGTACAAGGCCTAAGAACTTTTCTGTAAATACAAAGTCAATATATTATTTTTTGCATCTCTCATACACTTACAAACATTGCTCATGGCGAGTGGTGATGTATGGTAAGAATTTACCATCATCAAGCTCAGGATGATTCAAATATCACTTCATTGCATTCCGGATTCCAATTGTGACTGGCTGAAACTCATGCATGAAGAAGTGCAGCACGTTTTCTGATTTTGATAGCTTACTTATTGCATCACAGTGTATGATACAATTTAACTAGTGTCAAACAAATATGAATCAGTAGTATCCAAGAAGTGTTGACAAACAGACTCACTGCAGCACCTGAGAGTTCATACATAAACCATGAGGGTTTTGAGATCTGCATTCTCAATGCTGAGTCATTAAGGAAAGGCAAATTTTGCCCAAACCAAAAGTTTTCATGAAAATTGAAGTAAGGTACAGCTAAAAATACAAGTATTTTCAAGCAATCAGGGTCCCAGCCATGCAAGAAGTAGTCTTGAAGGTTTTTTTTATCCAGCATGACATTCACACATACTGCTATGTGCGCCATATCATCTTTATCAAATGTGGTACCATTAGGCTAAAGGCCTAAGGCCAATAGATAACTTTCAGCTTCTTGAACCAACTTGCCTCATATGGTTGAGAGTTTGTCTATTATGAGCTTGAGGACTCTAGTCATAGGCTCAGTATCTATTTATGATCAATGAAAAAAAAACACATACCATAGCCACTCTTTGTACATGCTGAAGAGAGACACTCGGTAGTGATAGCCTGTAGCACCTTTCAATTGTTTTCCTATCCAGACTCAAGAATCATGTTAAGCATGATGAGCTTCTGAGCATGATATATATTCATTTTGTCTTTCTTACTGTAAAAACCTATTTTTGAGAGATTCATAGTAGCATTCCTTGAGCCACACCTTGCACACTGTGAATTGTTTTTATTGTTGTTGAGGTTGTTGAGGTTGTCAAGAGACATGATGCTCATTGAGGCCCTCGATGACATTTGCTGGCTGAAGGTACATGAACTTGAGGATGAGACCACATATGGCCTGAGGCACTCTTGCAGCAGTAACTGGGCTGTTCTGCAGTGAGATTGATGGTGCTGCAATATATTGATAGCAGGACCTTCTGTCTTGAATCATTGTAGGTATAGAATCAATAATGTACTGAAGTACAACACAATACATACCTGTATCATAGTGTTAGCAGTAATGTGATATTCTATTGCAATTCCCAAGTTACTTTGGCTTGCTTGGAATGAATTTGGTTGAAAGGGGGATGATGGAAGGGCATCTGTGTTCATAAATGTCAGGTTGTGTGCCAGGGGTGCTATCATTACCACACCTACACCCACACCCACACCCAACAATGCAAGGCATACTAGTAGCATTAGAAAGGATTCTAAGTCAAATTACCTGATAAGGTGAAAACACTCACCTTTAAATAAAACATATGGTTTGGGTTGTGGGCAGACAAATGAGCAGCTCACAATTAGTTTAACTTTAAAGTGAACTTGCAAGCCCACTGGCACTGTTTTATTAATCATGGCATGAGGCATAAGTTGATGACTCAAATAAGAAGAAGAACCATAAGATTTAGCATGATGTCTTACTAGGATGTGAAAACAGTAAAATCACCTATTTTCAGTATCCTACCACAGTCAACAGTTCAGACAAATACCAACAGTTGATAACATGGTTGTTTGTGGGAAAAGTGTGCTGAGTTCTCAAAGGAAGTACACAGTGACTAAAGAAGGGAACAGAATCAGTGACTAGCTTGATGCAGTGCTATGATTTCAACAAATACAGATGTATGTCTATGTGATGATTCTCAGAGCTATAATGATACTCCCTATCTTCACAAACTAATTGGAGATCAAACTAAGCCTCTAACACAGTGTAACTATACAACAATGGCTGAACACTACACGAAGTAAGCACTTAGCCAAATATAAATATTGTAGTCTTGCACAGCCTAGTCTGCTATACTTGCGAGACAAGTGCGTTCAACCTGAGGGGTTTGCTGTTTGGAAGCAGGCTCCTACCCATCCACAGCCAGAGAGGTTGAGGACAGACTGCTACATCTGAAATGTTATGTTACATCAGTATTCCCATAGTACAAAAAATTTAAACCCAACCCATCCTTATTCCTCAACCTCTCCAGCAGTGGCTGGAAGAAAACATTTGTAAACAGTCTCGGCCACAGCAGCAAAACCTGTGGCACTTGAAAAAAAAAAAACAGAAAATCAAGTAGGTATATGTACGTTAATTAAAATATATATAGTTATTATTTCCATCTGCCTCGGAGATGCGTCTCTGAGATCAGATAGATGCAATCACAGAAGTGTTCAATATCATCGGCATCTCAGTCTTGCAATTCCTGGACAAAATACTGTCCAATAATATTTATTCAAACAACGAAATTTACCCCAGGTTGCGATACAATGTGCTTCATCAAATATCATGCCAATAATCTGCTGTGCAAAAAGTGGTTTGTGCAGCAGTTTCTTAAATTCCCCTCCAGGCTTCATAAGTTGCTCTGGACTAACAATGACGGCCCAATACTTCATATCTTCGATGTCCTGTGTGAAAAGACCAGGTTATGATAGTAAGTCATCCTCCCATAGCATAACTGTTAGATCCTCATGTGAAAATTGCCCCAGCTAGTGGTCTCCGAGCTTATTGATATACTTAGCAAGCCTGATTTTTCCAGCGACGAAACATTTTGTCTCCTGAGCTGGTTCAACAGAGTCACAATAATTTTAAGGCCAGGTTTGAATAGTAAAGGCATCCAAAATATCATAGTCTTCCCCATTGATGTGCTGGCAATGCACACAATGTCACGGTTAGCTTCAATGAATGCTTGTGTGATTTTGATTTGCCAAAGGCATGGCTGTTTTCCAAAGTGCTGCTGAGTGATGTCTCAAATTATGCCCAGACTAGGGGCTTCTGACATGTGACAACTAAGTGCTCAAATGGAATATTCTATATTTTAATTAATGTACATATACCTACTTGATTTTCTGTTTTTTTTTTCAAGTGCTGCAGGTTTTTGCCACTGTGGCCGAGACTGTTTACAAATGTTTTCTTCCAGCCACTGCTGGAGAGGTTGAGGAATAAGGTTGGGCTGGGTTTAAATTTTTGTACTATGGGAATGCTGATGTAACATAACATTTCAGATGTAGCAGTCTGTCCTCAATCTCTCTAGCTATGGATGGGTAGGAGCCTGGTTTGGAAGTAGAATAATTAGTTATATGAAAAGGAAGATAGCCTGAAGGCAAAAACATTGGATCCAATACCTTTGGGTCAGGTTAAGCATTGGGTTGCATTGGGAATATATCGGAAAGGTAGTGAATGTTAGGGATAGTGAATGTCAAGTTACTGTCGGATGTTTCAGGGTGTTTTGGATAATGACAGGATGATATTTGCAGAATTCAGCTAAGAACTACTGATATCAGATGACCTGCTCCCACTCAGAGGTAGAAAGGTAAGTAATGTAATAGGTAGGAGGTATGTGAAATATAGTGTCTGTGTAGAATTTCAGAGTGCTATAGGCAAAAGTAGTAGCAATAATTTAAAGGTCTAATGTCCTATGTAATAAGACATGTGGTACTGTGGACATGTAATAATGCGGTGTAGGACTGGAAGTCCTTACAGCCTCATAGAAGCTCCGCACCATGGCCTGCATAACAGACCTGACAGGTATGGGATCCATGCGAGCGTCCTTGTACTGTGGCACTGTCCTGTATAGGCCGGTTTTTCAAATGACCCATCCATTGCTAAAGGGATTGTTGTGCTAGTGCCAAGTGCTATTCAAAGGCATCCATCGATGGTGCGCACTTTCATTGTTTTTGTTTTCCATCCCTACTAACACTGTGATATGTCACCCTCACACCAGATGCTAATCAAAGGTGTTTGGCCTGCGGTCCCCATGCAGAATACCATAAGCCTCACTGACATGTTTCAAAGGCTTTTTTTTATGGTGACAAAGAGTGTATGGCTGTCTTCCTTTTCCAAGTCCAGCTTATAATACACTGCTAACTAGAGTTCCTCCACTCAGGGTGCTGCCCAGGCCAAGCCAAACCAGGGCTGAGTCGTTATTATATTTTATATTTTGAAAGCCCTCAAGTTATTGAGTTACTCAGAACAGCAGGCAGCCAAGATGACCCTTGACGATCTTACAAAGTGCATCGTCTTCATTTTGTCTCCTCTATATATTCTCCTTACCTCAACAGACTGCTATCAGCATTTCATGACAAGGGCATATGTTCAAAAACTTTCAATGGATGTATTGTATTAAGTTAGTGAATACATGCCCTGTCACTACACATGTGCTAATCTATATGGTGATCAGTGATTCCACTGTTGCAATGTCGATGTGTGGCACAACTTTACTGAGCTGCACATTAGATCACTGGGAAAATTCCATGATGACCGATGTAGAGATACAACAATTGCTGGGCACTGCACAGAGTAAGTAGCCAGCAATATAAAAATGTTGTGGTCGTGCACAGCCTAGTCTGCTATACTTGCAAGACAAGTGCGTTCAACCCGAGGGGTTAGCTATTTAGAATGGTCTGTAGTTAGTGAAACGATAAATGGTCAAAAGTCTGAGTGCGAGAAACAAAGTCCAAGGGTATATCTACGATGTCCGATGCCAAAGTGTTGGGTCCGATGTTTTCGGGTTTCGGGTTAGCGGGTTTCGGGTTTGGGTTTAGCGGGTTAGCGGGAATGGCGATAGCGAACATTGGGAAAGCGAGCAGTATGCAGATATATGATAACAACAGGTATTTCAGATAGAAAGAGCAGTAATATTCGCAATGTCAACTAAGAACTACGAAATATCGGGTTTGACCACTAAGTATCGGGAAACGACTCCCTACTACTTAGATAATGAAAATACTCATAGTCATCCAGGCTCCGAGGACTTGATAACAGTGCAGTAGCTTCAATAAATGCTATACAGACTCATGCCATAGGATTTCAAGACCTCTGAACAACATCATCTACACAGTCCTAGATGAGCACATCCTTAGAGCTGCCACCCAATATTATTTTTTACTGTGAATACCTCAATAATACTTCCCTTTCAGTCAGACAGGATTGACACCTCACATGCTCCCTCGTTCGATCTTGGGCCGAAAAATGGACCTTGGTGTCCCATTTGGTGGCATGGTGCAGAGACGTACAAATGCAGCGCAAAGGACAAGCCTTTGTGAGAGGAGGAGACTTGGTCATGTCAGCCGATGAACATTGGCGAATAGGTAGAGTAAGTAAGCATGCGAAGAGGAAGCAAAAGCAAAATGAAACACATGACACAACAGGACTGAATAAGCAGACATGCTAACTTTGATGGCGATGAACTTGCAGAATGAGATGAATTGGGATGGTGGACCAGTATGGGACAATGAAGATTATGAGTGCAAGGACTAGGATAAGATGAACTGGGATGGCGGACCAGCACTGGACAATGAGTACAAGGGCGAATGAGACAGATCAGTGTCATGAGGGTGGGATGGAAGGGGCAAAGGTAGAGGGTTCCAGAGACCAGCGCTGGACGGAATGTGACAGACCAGTGTCATGGGGGTGGAATAGAAGGGGCAAAGGTAGAGGGTTTTGGAGACCAGCGCTGGACGATGAGTGCAAGAGTAAAAGAGGAAGGTTGGGGGGTTCTGGAGTCGGTGTCTGGAAATGTTGTGATAAGCTTTCCTAGTAGTATTCCTTATGATTAGCTTCATGATCAGTACTAATAAGTGAAACACACTTACTAACATGTATTAATACCTACACATATGTTTGAAGGAGGCTCTTTGAAGTCTCGGAAAAGCCTTGAGAACTGTTGGCCAAATAGTGAATGTCGGAAGTGAATATTTCCGCGAGAGAAAAAAGCCACTGAGTACACGAAGATTGCGGCACCGAATAGTGTGGCTAGCACTCCCACAGGTAAATTGAATAGTGCGGGAACTATTATGGAATTGGAAGTGTGTTTAGTGCTGTTGTTGCAGAACTTACCTGTCGAAGTTTCTAGATTTGGCCAACTGATCCAAAGCATGTAACCCCAAGCATACATGAAACCAACACATAGGTGGTCGAACATGCTTCCTGCCTGCATGAACCTTCTGGTTCTGCGGCCTCTGCTAAAAAAAACAGCCAGGGTCCATAAAAAGGCCATCCAACCTATGAGTGTCTCTATAATGAAATGAGAGACAATTTTTTGTATTAACCAGATAGTAGCAACCTCGGCTATCAGTGATAGAAGTGCTATGCTCTTGGTGAAGGTAACTGTCCTGCAGTATCTGGGCATGATGAAGGATTGAAATATTAAAGGATTAAAATTGCCATACTACCTACGGTAGGACTCAAGCTTAAGTAGGCAGGTCCTAAGCAATGAACTGAAACATTGATGTCATGACATACTATTTATGGCAATTGTCATACAACAGACCGCCAGCATCCTTCTTTCAGAGGTACAATATCTACCCCTATGTTTGTGGTGAGGGGGTGATTGTTATAATTTTGCATGACTTTCCATAGTAAATTTATTGCGAGAAGCATTGTTACTGAAGGAAGGGTTTCTCTTATCATTTTATTTCTTTTGTTATCAGTACCATATTGTTGGGCTGACTTGTCTTCTTTTTTTCTTTAATCACTAGCATACTATTGGAGTGATTCATTTTCTTTTGTCATTACCATACTGTTGGGCTGACTATATTCTGTTTATTTTCTATTGCATCCATACTGTTGAATTGACTGGTGTTGGTTACTGACCTCACAGAAGTACTTTTGTCTGAACATAGCTTAGGGAAGTGTAAAACAGCCACCCATAAACAACCACATTATCAGTCATTGGTATTTGTCTGAATCACTGACTGTGGAGATATTTGATTTTGTAGCTGTTTATCTATAGATCATCTATCTAAGAAGACAGCACACAGCCACACTTTTCTTATACTTCATTAGCCAGAGTCTCACATCCATCCATAGTCCAAAACCAACCCAATGATACATTTTCCATGATTAATATTTGCATATCAGACCATTTTTGCATCATACTACTTCTATTTCATCATAGACCCTTACTTACATATAGCTTTACATACCATACTCAGTAGCGCATTGGCTCAGCTTTGCATGACAGCACTTAGTGTAATACTTAAGCACTAGCAGTACATATTATTCAGTAGCTTGTTTTCCAGATGTTCCAGTAGCAACTCCCATTAGTCTAGAGTTGGTAGCTATTAGCAATCAGTATCTGTTTACTGCCCACATCATATCCATTATCGCCTTACTCTACATCTATTTCTATTGTTGTTTGTCCCAATTACCATTTGGACCCCTCATGCATTAGCCACTTTGCAGTCATATTTTTTTCATGTCTTTGGCTTTCAGCTGCTGCTATGTTTCTGTGCTACATGTGTGCACCTGCCACTTTCCTACACTTTGCATTGGCCAACAAGCAGCACCTTCTGTGCCTATTTCTAGACCTTTGCTGCACTAGCTTCCCCTTTAGGGTCAAACACACTTATCCCACAAGTATAGCAGACTAGGCAGTGCATGACCTACAACATAAAGATATCAGTTTGGAGCCCATAGCGCTACTCTGAGTTGTAAACCTATAGTGGTCTACAATGTTAGTGATGTGAAAATAAATAACTGCGCACCTAGTGGAGATAGATACAACAGAATATGACATAGGGAGGATATTTTCTGATAGGCTGATGCAAAACCTGATGTTTAGATCTGATGAATGTCTGATCGGGCAGCTAGAAACATAATCAGACAGAATGGCATAGTCATGCTTTGTAAAATAGCCTGATATGGGCCTAACATGAGCCTGAGCATCATAATGGATCAGCCCAAACTAATATGTGGCTTCAAAACCTACTCTCTGTTGCTCAGGCACTACACAATGAGTATGACACAGGACAGAACAGAGTACATCCTCTTGATGTAGTTTTAAGTGGACCAAGTTCTTAATATTAGTGACTGACTGTTAGTCTTATTTGTCTTTCCTTGCTAATGAAAATATGAATATTCTCCCCACAGAGTTGATTTCCTATGTCTAAAAGAGAACTAGAATATATCTGCACTAGATAAATGATAACTGTATACCAGCTAGTATAAAAAGTATGACTCAATGGTAGCTTCAAATATGCTTCTGTATGTCATGGGAAAAATTGTCAAAAAGTGGAATGAAATAACTTAATATTTCACTCAGTGTGTCACTTAGTATCTTAAATGTGAGAATTTAAAAAGAGCTTTATAATCACTCTTCTTACTTTCTACTCACTTATTCACACTCAAGCTTAGATAATATGGAAAATAAGCTCTCTGTAACTTGGTTGGAGCTCTCTTTATTAGAGGGGGAAATTGGCTTCTTATATATTACTCTACTAGTGGCTGTGCTACTGATTACTAATCTACTATTGAAGTTTCAAAGAATGTCATAGAATTTTCCAGACTATTCCACCAAACTTCAGTATTATCTAATAGAATATTCCAGAATATTTCAAATTAACATTAGTAGCTGTGCTCTGTGGCTATGCTAACCTGTGCTAGAAAGCTATGTACACTGCCTCTGCACTACCTGAATGCTGTACTCCAAAGCTGTGTTCAAACTTTATTGAGATTCTTACAGTCTGATGTTAACTTGTTAAATACTATAGTGTTGGTCTTGCATATTTGTTATGATGAAGCTTTGTATGGGTGTCATGATGTGTCACCAAGTCACATGAAACCAATTATGTAATGAAGTATGAAGTCTTTCAATCTTTCCTCTCAGTACCATAAAAATAAAACACCTATGTATGTGAATATGTCAGAACATGACACAAAACATACCCTAGAATATGTGAAAATGTGTGAGAAAATGCTGACTGATTGAGAAATCACAAGCTTGAAGGCAATCTTTCAGAAGGATAAGTATTATTTTAGACAGTTAAGTAGTACTGAGTCAATTTGAGTCCAAAAATACTCAAATAAAATATGGATGCTGCATAGAAAATTCTGGGTAGGGTCATAGGCTATTGTGAAAGGTATTATAAGCCAGATATTTGCCATGTTCATATACAAAACAGGTTTTGTGCATCTCAATGAGTATGAATTTCTAGCCAGGCGCTTATTCTGAACTCATGATAGAATTATGGTTGCGCCACAATTGTCGAAATAGGAGTCAGCTACCATCAGAAGATGGATTCATATTCTCATAATTGTACTGCCAGTGACACTACAACAGACTACATATGTATATGTGTACTCTATAGACAGTCAGATAAGAGTAATCAGACATAAGAATTTGAATAAGTGGAGTTAACATTAGTAATATGACTCCTCACTTGCTATCTGCTTCCCATCAACACTGCCATCACATCTAGAAGAAAACGAAGAATTGTATGGCTCCCTACTGTCATCAACCTCTTGGACATTGTGACTAGGGAACATCCTGCTATATCTGCTCTCCTTGGCATCCTTTCTTCCTTTGTTCTCTATTACTGCCACTCCTGCATCATGAAGGCATTTCAGAGTAAACCTATTTGAAAATTGGTCCTTTTCAAATGCGCCTGGGACTCCTCCATTTTGTCTCTCATGAGGGGCATGATCAGCTCTAGTTCTTCAGTGCATAGGCACTGATATTTAATCTTAGCAGCAAAAGTCCAGCAGCTAATACGAGAGAGTTCAAGCATGCATTGACTGAAATGAAACAGTATATGATTTTCTATGTTAGATATAATCTGCTCAAATTGTCCCCAATATGAAAAGGGGTTTTCCTGATGTGCTTAGGGCTGCCGCAGTCTGGTTCTGAACCATTGTGATACTCGGACCCGCATTGGGCAGGAACAAGTGTCTTTTGATACTTATGTCAAGGTCTATAGAAACTCACAAGATCTATATCATTTCAGTTCTCCCTAGCAACAAGTTCCTTCGGCTGATAGCCAACTGGCATGCACCCTTACTCGGGCCAGTTCTCCATACTATTCATCCATGTCCTTTCCATGTCCACCTATCTCCGCTGGTGCATGTTCATTTTCTCTCTTGGTTAGACTAAACAATACTAGATGTCCACGGGAGTCCGCGCATTTTTGGCAAAATGTTTATTACTCCACATCGCACAAACAAACAAAATTAATTCTTTGACGGTTCGATAGCGTGACATCGAAAGTACAACATCTGCTAGTTTATTTTTCGAAAATTGACGTGTTGAGTCCAGTGGAGAGTTACCGCACAGAAAAGTGCATTTTCCCTAGAGTTCATGCACTTCGTCACAATATGTCACACGTCTGCCGCAATGCCTTTTCACGCTCCGCAGAGTCCGCACCGTTTGAACAGCGTGTTGTGAAGTTGTGTGCTGTGTACTTACTTAGAGGCAAAATGAAGCGGCATAAACATGCAATTAATGCTACTGAACTGACTATTGTGACTGTAAGATATGTAAGTGTAACTAATGTGAATAATAGTAAGGCAGACTCGGATAAGCTTGTGCAGGCATACTATGATAGTTGTGAAAAGAATGATGGGGAATGGTATGATGGTGTGTATTGATAGGCACATGGTGGTGTAAATTATGCTGGGGAGAGAATGGGTGCTGCTGGTGTCCACGAGGAGGTGAAGTAAGTGCAACGCGGGAATAAACGGTCGAGGGGGGATCAGACATTGACAGCGCGGGAACTAAATGTGGAGTAGCGGACGAGGATGGCACTGGTAAGTCCGTCGAATGTTGCGGGTTGTTGAGTCGACGACGGATTGCAGGAGGCTCAACTTGAAGTGACTCCACTGATGCAGCATTTTCATCAATCATGCTTGCATGTGTGCATTTCTGCCCATGAGGGAGATGGCCATAAAGGCCAGTGAACTTCGGATCATCCTTCAGCTGGGGGCGGCCATCAAGCTGCGCTTGAATCAAGGAAACACGTTCAGGATTGTTTCGAGCACCATCGAGAGAAATTTCCAGAGCTTGTGCAAGTTCGAGAAGATCAGCTTTTGATTTGCCGCCAAGAGAACCGCTGAATAATACTGTAGGACCACGAGCATCATGGACAGCTTGAGCAGCTGTTTCTCGCGCTTCCCACCACTGTGTTGCCTCTGCCTTCTGTCGCGCTTTTTCAGCCCGTGCTGCCTTCTCAGCCTCCCAAGCACGCACACCTGCAGCTGAAGTGAGTCCCCTTGCTCCAACATTAATTGTACCCTCTTTCGTCTTCTTTTTGTTTGAATTTAGCTTCTTTTTTAGGTCGCCCATCTCCTGCAGTGCGAGTATGCAATGTGCTTCCGCAGAATCAAGTCTGGCTGCCAGAGTGCGGTTTTCCTCCAGCAACCGCTCATTCATTTCCACCGTGGCATCAAGTTTCTTCTCCATGGACCAGCTGGGAAGGAACGGGGTAGGAGTTGGGGTGACAGCGCTAATGACCAAATGAGCGAACAACGGATCTGACTCTGGTGTTGCAGGACTCGGAGTTGTGGTAGGAGTGTTTGGTGAGTGTGTCTGCGGTGTAGATGTGGGATGGGAAGATGACGGCGCTTCATTATTCTCCAAAGATTCTCGTGTGACAGTGTCTGACTCATCATTATCCTCCCTTTCACCATCGCTAATTTCGCCGTCGGAGTCAGCACCTGGCTCCAAGCCCTCCTCGAAATCAAACACCTCCTCGACATCAGGCAGCAGCTCAGGTGTCTTTCCTCCACCCCCTTCAGGGACTGGAAAAGATGAAGGTACGTGCGCATGAATTGATGTTGCCTTACTCGGCGCATAATCTTCTTCTCTGAATATGCTTGGATCAATGGGATTGAGGCCACTACGTTGCCATGCCTTTTTAATGAGATCTGGCCGTGAAAAAACTTCGTTTCGAACTGCCATGTATTCCCTGACAAATTCTTTCCTAGGTATGTCCGCACCTGTCTCAGTAACAACTTCATCGCAGCGCTTTCGCCAGGCATTCTGCAAGGGGCCAAAGCAACCAACATCAAGAGGCTGCAACTTGTGAGTCATATGTGGAGGGAGACAGAACAAGTGAGTGTTATTGTTGAGTGCAAGCTCACGAATCTGATCTGTGATATGCGAGCTGTGGCCATCAAATATGAGAAGGATGGGTTTCCCAGATGTGTTACGAGCTGTGGCCTGAGGTATGAATGATTCTTCAAACCATTGTGTGCCGACGAAGTCATCAGTCCAACCATTAGGGGACATGTAAGTACTGCAATATTCGTGTCAGTATTGGTTAATTTTGATGACAACTAATCTTACTTGATTGCAGGATTGACTGTCCACCATGATGGTGAATGCTCCTTGCCAGAAAACACAAATGCTGGCTGTATATTTGTGCCGTCAGCACACACACACTCGATGATGGTGACAAGCTCAAGGTTGTCACTTTTGAACTTGTAGTGTACCCGTTTTCCGCGCGACATAAGGTATTTGACTCTGCAATGTCCTCGTCCTCCTCCTCATTGACAACCTTTCTCATCCATGTTGTATACGTTCTCCCATGGGATGCCAAGCTCTTCCATGATCTCACGCAGGAGCTTGAAGTGGTCTTCGACTGTTGTTTTATTGAAACACTGGCCCCATTTTGGATCAAGTCCTGAAGGCCGCCCAAGCTTAATGCTTGGATGGCGATGGAGAAAACGGTAAATCCAGTTCTTTGATGGTGTCCTTCGACAGAGTGCATAACACTTCTGTTTGACGGTCCGCTTACTGATTGGATTGCCTGCAGCATCGAGGTGCTCGATCCAGTCCACGAGAACTTTCTCTTGATGCTCTGAGAGCAGCTGCTGATGTTTGTGGGCCTCCTTAGGAGGACGAACACCACGAAATCGGCCACAAAGAGTACTCTCGGGAACACCATAGTAAGTCACTGTTTTTCTGATATTTGGTGTGTTACCAGCTCACTGATCTTCCCAAAGCTTTGCACAGGCCTTCTGGACTTTTTCTTCTTTGGTCTCGCGCAGCTGTTTGGACTTGACCATGCAGTTGTTAGAGTCGGCTCGGAC